>NC_073254.2:104430357-105065178 GCF_029289425.2 Pan paniscus
GGAACATTATATAGCAGTTTAAAGCAACAACAGCTATACTGAGTGTGTGTATATATATTACATATGAGTCTGTATACATATATACATACACTCAATTAATTTCCATGGCAAGGCGTATATCTTCATTTACAGTCTTTATGTATTTTGATAAATTTATAAATATCTTTGTAAAGCTCTTACCTAAATTTCGCTAGATTTATTACTAGGTAACATATTTTGATGATATTATGCATTATCTTTTTTAAAAATGTAGCTGAAATGGTAGAGACATTAGTTTTGCATTCTTTTAGCCTTTTTGCACTTGTTATTACTGATAAATCTGGATTATTACTATCACCTGATTTTGTCCTTTCTTTTCTCCCACCTTTTCTATGTTTCTTTTGTAATTTTTTCTTCCTTTCTTTAGATAGGTGAAATATTTTTCTTATTCCATATTTTCTACTTGTTGGAAGGTTGTCTGTTATATTGGTATTCTGATTGGTTACCTTAATCATTTTAGCATGTATACCTAACTTATCAAAGTTTACATTTAATTAATATCTTTATCAACATTGTAAACAATATCAGGTTCTTAAATCACTCTAACACCAATCACCTGCCTGCTGACTATTAGCAGTCAGTGGTTAGTCTTTTAGGTCTATTTTTCACCCTGTCTCTGCAAGAGCTATGATTACACAATCAATGATTTACTCATCTCATTATCATTTTCTTTGCCCATTACTCCTTTTCCTTGCATCTCAGATCTTCCATTTGTGATTGCTTTCCTTCTACCTGAGGTACAACACTCAGAAATTTCCTGTTAAGTGTCAGTTGGAAGCAAAGTCTCAATTTATATTTGTTTGCAAAGATCTTTAGATATTGCTCCTGATATGTATTTTGCTGAGTGTACAACTCTAGCTGCGAGTGTTTTTTTTTTAAATTTTTTGCACATTGAACATACAATTTCGCAGTCTTTTGCCTTGTTGCTTTGAGGAAGTCATCTCATAGTCTAATTGTTTTTTCATTTTAGGTGGCTGTCTTTTCTATTTGGCTACTTGTTTTTGCCTCTGGTGTTGTGTACTTTCATCATAATGTGTCTAGGTGTGGAATTATTTATATTCATTCTGTTTTGTACTGTTAGGCCTCCTGGATAAGAAGGTTGAATAAGTTTGTTTATGGAAAATTCTCAGCCATTCTCTTCAAAGGTACTTCTGACTCATTTTCCATTTTAGAACTTTGAGCTTCTCATACTGTCTTTCATGGCTTTCACTTCTCTCTTATAGTTCTGACTCTGTCATTCTTTGCTGTGTTATAGACATTTCTTTAGATTTCTTTGTTCATTAATATTCTTCATCTCCACTTAAGTTCTATTAAACTCTTCTATTGAGTTTTAAATTCTAATAATTATATTTTTATTTTCTTGAAGTTCTACTGTTTTATAAATATCTGGTCATTTAAAACGTCTCTTTTTTTCAATCATATGTTTAAAATTGCCCACTTTATTTTGTTAAACATGTAAAACATACATTGATTTATAATTTTTCTCATAATACCAATAGCTGATGGTTTTCTGGGGGCAGGGGCGGTTGTTCATGTTGCCTTATTTCCTTGTTTCTGTTGGGAATTTTATTAAATCATGATTTCCAATTCCTTAGAATTTTATCTGAGTAAAGTTTTTGAGGATTGGTTTAAAGGTGTATTTCTCCAGAGATGATTTACATTTTTTCTGTTGATCAACTGGAGACATTACCAACTTGGGATCACTTTAAAGAAAATTTTAAATTTGTGGTTCTTTATATCTACAAAGTAGAGTGAATTTGGACTATAACCTATGCAGGACCAACTTGTTGTTACCAGTTTTCAAGGAAGATTTTTTTTTCTCCTTTTCCCAGCACCAACATTGAAGATAATTTCCCTTGCTGTCCCTTTGGGAACAGGAGAAGGATGTGTTTATTTGTAGCTCACCATAACACAGATGATATAGCTCTTTAGGGCACCAGCTATATACATGGTGGGTGGGCCCTGGTCTTTGTCTCCTGTCTTCTATAGCTTGTTAGGCCTTGAAAACTGAAGTTCCAGTTAACCTAGAATCAGCCTTCAGAATGTAAGTTGCTCTTAGTTTGGCTAATTGCTCTGTATTCCCTCTTTCCCTTAGTTACTAGAATCTTAAAATTTCTTACTTCTTTGACAGGTTATAGATATGTTTAAAATGATACTCTAAATATTACCCTCCATTTTAGCAGAAATGACTGTTAGCAGAAAAGTCTGTCAGGATCTTTAATCGACTATTTGGAAACAGAAGTTCCGAGATCTGTTTTTCAGAAAGAATGCTCCCTAGTGTCTTATATTTTTTGGATATTTGTGCAATTCTTGGCATGTCTTTGGACTATGATCATGGTTTTTGTTGTTGCTGTTATTTTGTTGTTTCTGATTTATTCTATTAGTTACCAGATGTGAACTTAAACGGTTCTTGGGAATTTGATCAAATGCATTATTTTGGTAACTTGTTTGAAGTCTGCTGGGATATAGCATTATATCAAAATACAGTGTTAGTGTTGTGGAAACGTGAGAAAAAAATTAGCATGGGAATATACAAGATGAACTTGAGCATCTTGTAATGCCAGAAAGTAAGGATGTGTTAAAAAAAAAAATCTGCAACGATGGGGCTATGTCAAAGGGACACAAGAACCAACTGAAAAAGTTCCCAATGGTTAAAGCTGAAGCAATTTGAGCAATAGAATAAACAAAGTAGTATCATACCCAAAGTATAAAATAAATATCTATGCATCCATACTGACATACAGAAATGATTGAATAAGTAAATAAATAGGGGAGAATAAACAATTCTAAATAATTTATGTAGCTATTCCTCTCTCAAGGAAATAAAACATAACTCCCCAATCTTTACGTGTGGCCTGTACATAGTGACTTTTTTCTTTTTTAAAATTTTTTATTTCAATAGGTTTTTGGGGAACAGGTGGTGTTTGGTTACATAAATAAGTTCTTTAGTGGTGATTTCTGAGACTTTGGTTCACCCATCACCCAAGCAGTGTACACTGTACCCAATATATAATAGTCTTTTATTCCTCATCCCCCTACCACCCTTTCCCCTGAGTCCCCAAAGTTCATTGTATCATTCTTATGCATTTGCATCTCCATATTTTCATTACCACTTATGAGTGAGAACATATGATGTTTGGTTTTCCATTCCTGAGTTAATACACTTAAAATAATGGTCTCCAATTCCATCCTGGTTGCTGCGCAGGCCATTATTTCATTCCTTTTTATGGCTGAGTAGTATTCCATGGTGTGTGTGTATGTATGTATGTGTGTGTGTATATACATATACACACACATATACATATACATGTGCGTGTGTATATATATGTGTGTGTATATGTATATATACATATATAAAATGTTATATATATATAACATTTTCTTTATCCACTCACTGATTGATGGGCATTTGGGCTGGTTCCATATTTTTGCAATTGTGAATTGTGCTGCTGTAAACATGCATGTGCAAGTACGTTTTTTGTATAATGAATTCTATTCCTCTGGGTAGATAGCCATCAGTGGGGTTGCTGGATCAAATGGTAGATCTACTTTTAGTTCTTTAAGGAATCTCCACACTGTTTTCCATAGTGGTTGTACTAGTTTACATTCCCACCAGTAGTGTAAAAGTATTCCCTTTTCACCATATCCACACTGACATCTATTATTTTTTTATTATGGCCACTCTTGCAGGTGTAAGGTGGTATTGCATCATGGTTTTGATTTGCATTTCAGTGATCATTAGTGAAGTTGAACATTTTTTTTCACGTTTGTTGGCCATTTGTGTATCTTCTTTTGAGAATTGTCTATTAATGTCCTTAGCCCACTTTTTGATGGGATTGTTTTTTTTCTTGCTGATTTGTTTGAGCTCCTTGTAAATTCTGGATATTAGTTCTTTGTCAGATGTACAGATTGTGAAGATTTTTTTCCTACTCTGTAGGTGGTCTGTTTACTCTGCTGATTGTTTCTCTTGCTGTGCAGAAGCTTTTAGCTTAATTAAGTACCATCTATTTATCTTTGTTTTTCTTGCATTTGCTTTTGGGTTCTTGGTCATAAAATCTTTGTCTAAGACAATGTCTAGGAGGGGTTTTCCTATGTTATCTTCTAGAATTTTTATGTTTTTCAGGTCTTAGATTTAAGTCTTTGATCCATATTTAGTTGATTTTTGTTTAAGGTGAGAGATGAGGATCCAGTATCTAATTCTACTTGTGGCTTGCCAATTATCCCAGCACTGTTTGTTAAAAAGGGTGTCCTTTCCCCACTTTATGTTTTTGTTTGCTTTGTCAAAGATAAGTTGGCTGTAAGTATTTGGCTTTATTTTGGGGTTCTCTATTCTGTTCCATTGGTCGATGTGCCTATTTTTATACGAGTACCATGCTGTTTTGGTGACTATAGCTTTATAGTATAGTTTGAAGTTGGGTAATGTGATGCCTCCAGATTTGTTCTTTTTGCTTAGTATTCCTTTGGCTCTGTGGGCTTTTTTTGGTTCAATATGAATTTTAGGATTTTTTTTCTAGTTCTGTGGAGAATGATAGTGCTATTTTGATGGGAATTGCATTAAATTTATAGATCACTTTTGGAAGTATGGTTATTTTCACAACATTGATTCTACTCCTCCATGAGCATGGGATGTATTTCCATTAGTTTGTTGGTCTATGATTTCTTTTAGCAGTGTTTTGTGGTTTTCCTTGTAGAGGTCTTTCACCTCCTTGGTTAGGAATATTCCTAATTATTTTGATTTTTTAAATTTTTTTATTTTTTTTGCAGTTATTGTAAATGGGGTTGAGTTCTTTATTTGATTCTCAGCTTGATCATTGTTGGTGTATAGCAGTACTACTTATTTGTGTACATTAATTTTGTTTTCTGAAACTTTTCTGAATTCATTGATCAGTTCTAGGAGCTTTTTGGATAAGTCTTAAGAGTTTTCTAGGTACATGATCATATCATCAGCAAACAGTGACAGTTTGACTTCCTCTTTACTGATTTAGATGCCCTTGATTTCTTTCTCTTGTCTGATTGCTCTGGCTAGGACTTCTAGTACTATGTGGAATAGAAGTGGTGAATAGAAATAGAAGTGGTTGAATAGAAGTAGGCATCCTTGTCTTATTCCAGTTCTCAGGGGGAATGCTTTCAACTTTTCCCCGTTCAGTATAATGTTGGTTGTTGGTTTGTCATAGATGACTTTTATTACATTAAGGTATTTCCCTTCTATGCCAATTTTGCTGAGGGTTTTAATCATTAAGGGATGCTGAATTTTGTCAGATGTTTTCTCCACATTTTTAAAGATTATTGTATGGTTTTTGTTTTTAATTCTAGTTATGTGGTGTATCACATTTATTGACTTGTGTATATTAAACCAGTCCTGCATCCCTGATATGAAACCCACTTGATCATGGTGGTTTACCTTTTTCATATGCTGTTGGATTTGGTTAGCTAGTATTTTGTTGAGGATTTTGGCATCTATGTTCATCAGGGATATTGGTCTGTAGTTTTCTTTTTTTGTTATGTCCTTTCCTGTCTTTGGTAGTAGGGTGATACTAGCTTCATAGAATGATTTAGTGGGGATTCCTTCTTTCTGTATCTTCTGGAATATTTGTCAGAAGGATTGGTACCAATTCTTGGAATGTTTGACAGAATTCAGCTGTAAATCCTTCTGGTCCTGGATTTTTTTTATTGGTTGGCAATTTTTAAATTACAGTTTCAGTCTTGCTGCTTGTTATTGGTCTGTTCAGAGTTTCTATTTATTCCTGGTCTAATCTAGGAGGGTTGTATATTTTCAGGAATTTATCCATCTCCTTTAGGTTTTCTACTTTATGTGTGTAAAGGTTTTCATAGTAGCCTTGAATGATCTTTTGTGTTTCTGTGGTATCAATTGTAATATCTTCTGTTTCATTTCTAATTGAGCTTATTGATCTTATCTCTTCTTTTTTTGGTTAATCTCACTAATGGTCTATCTATTTTATTTATCTTTTCAAAGAACCAGCCTTTTGTTTCATTTATCTTTTGTATTGTTTTTGTTTGTTTCAATTTAATTTAGTGCTGCTGTGATCTTGGTTGTTTCTTTTCTTCCCTTGGGTTTGGGTTTGCTTTGTTCTTGTCTGTCTAATTCCTTAAGGTGTGACCTTAGATTGTCTGTTTGTGCTCTTTTAGACTTTTTGATGTAGGCATTTAATGCTACAAACTTTCCTCTTACACCACTTTTGCTGTGTCCCAGAGGTTTTCATATGTTATGTCATTATTATTGTTCAGTTCAAAGAATTTTTAAATTTCCCCTTTGATTTCATTGTTAACCCAGTGATCATTCAGAAGCAGGTTATTGAATTTCCATGTATTTGTATGGTTTTGAGGGTTCCTTTTGGAGTTGATTTCCAATTTTATTCCACTGTGGCCTGAAGGAGTACTTGATATAATTTCAATTTTCTTAAATTTATTCAGACTTGTTTTGTAGTCTATGATATGGACTATCTTGGAGAATGTTCCATGTGCTAAGTAGAATGTATATTCTGCAGTTGTTAGGTAGAATGTTCTGTAATTATTTGTTACATCTATTTCTTCTAGGGGAAAGTTTAAGTCCATTGTTTCTTTGTAAACTTTCTGTCTTGATGGCCTGTCTAGTGTTTTCAGTGGAATATTGAAGTCCCCCACTATTATTGTGTTGCTGTCTATCTCATCCCTTAGGTCTTGTAGTAACTGTTTTATACATTTGAGAGCATTGGTGTTAGGTGCATCTATATTTAGAATTGTGATATTTTCCTGTTGGACAAGGTCTTCTATTATTATAGAATGTTCCTCCTTGTCTTTTTTAACTGCTCTTGCTTTTAACTTTGTTTTGTCTGATGTAAGAACAGCTACTCCTGCTTGTGTTTGGTGTCTGTTTGTGTGAAGCTTCTTTTTCTACATCTTTACCTTAAGTTTATGTGAGTCGTTATGTATTAGGCGAGTCTCTTGAAGAAGAGATACTTGGTTGGTGAATTCTTACCCATTCTGCCATTCTGTATCTTTTAAGCGGAGCATTTTGGCCATTTACATTAAAGGTTAGTACTGAGATGTGAGGTACTGTTCTATTCATCATACTGTTTGTTGCCTGAATACCTTGTGCTTTTTTTTCATTGTGTTATTATTTTATCAGTCCTGTGAGATTTATGCCTTAAGGAGGTTCTGTTTTGGTGTATTTTGAGGATTTATTTCAAGATTTAGAGCTCTAGTTCTTGTAGTGCTTGTTTAGTAGTGGCAAATACTCTCAGCATCTGTTCATCTGAAAAAGACTATCTTTTCTTCATTTATGATGCTTGGTTTTTCTGGATACAAAATTCTTGGCTGATAATCATTTTGTTTAAGGAGGCTAAAGATAGGACCCCAATACCTTCTAGCTTGTAGGGTTTCTGTTGAGAAATCTGCTGTTAATTTGATAAGCTTTCCTTTATAGTTTACCTGATGCTTTTGCCTCACAGCTCTTAAGATTCTTTCCTTAGTCTTTACTTTAGATGATCTGATGACTATATGCCTACGTGATGATCCTTTTGTGGTGAATTTCCCAGGTGTTCTTTGAGCTCCTTGTATTTGGATATCTAGATCTCTAACAAGGCTGAGGAAGTTTTCCTTGATTTTTCCCTCAAATATTCTTTCCAAACTTTTAGATTTTTATTCTTCCTTGGGATATCAATTATTCCTAGGTTTGGTCATTTAACATAATCCCAAACTTCTTGGCAGCTTTGTTCATTTTTAAAAATTCTTTTCTTTTTGTCTTTTTTGGATTGGGTTAATGCAAAAGCCTTGTCTTCACATTCTGAAGTCCTATTTTCCACTTATTCATTTCTATTGCTGAGACTTTCCAGTGCATTGTGCATTTCTCTAAGTGTGTCCTTCATTTCCAGAAATTGTGATTGTTTTTTATTTATGGTATCTATTTCTCAGGAGATTTTTCCATCAATATCTTGTAACATTTATTTGATTTGTTTAAGTCGATATTCACCTTTCTCTGGTACCTCCTTGAGTAGCCTAATAATTAACCTTTTGAATTCTTTTTCTGGAAATTCAGAGATTTCTTCTTGGTTTGTATCTCTTGCTGGTGACCTAGTGTGATTTTGGGGGGTGTTAAAGATCCTTGTTTTGTCATATTACCAGAATTGTTTTTCTAGTTCCTTCTCATTTGGATAGACTATGTCAGAGGGAAGATCTGGGGCTCAAGGATTGCTGTTCAGAGTTTTCTGCCCCACGGGGTGCTCCCTGGATGTGGGTGCTCAAGGATGTGGCTTCCTGAGAGCCAAACTGCAGTGATTGTTATTTCTCTGTTGGATCTTGCTGCCCAGCAGAGCTACTGGGCTCCATGCTGATATTGGAGAGTGTCTGCAAAGAGTCCTGTGATGTGATCCATCTTAAGGTCTCCCAGCCATGGATATCAGTACCTGCTGCAGTGGAGATACCAGGGGAGTGACGTGAGGGCCTTTGGTTGTATTTTTATTACACCAATTTTGTGTTGGTTGGCCTCCAGTCAGGAGGTGGCGCTTTCAAGAGAGCATACACTGAGGTAGTGTAGAGAGGATACAAGCTTGCCGTAGAGTTGCCTGGATAAGTTTTTCAGACTGTGGGCAGGGCCATAGCGCTCCCAAGAGACTTTGTCCTTTGTCTTCAGCTACGAGGGTAGGTAAAGAAAACCCATCAGGTGGGGTTAGGTGTGTCTGATCTGACACTGTCTTTGGGTAGGGCTTGCTGTGGCTGCTGTGGATGATGGGGGTGGGATTCTCAGGCCAATGGACTTAGGTTCCCAAGGGAATTATGGCTGCCTCTGCTTCATCATGCAGGTCACCAGGGAAGTTGGGGAGAGCCGGCAGTTACAGGCCTCACCCAACTCCCATGCACCCCAAAAGGCCAGTCTCACTCCCACTGTGCACACCCAGCAGTACCAAGTTTATTTCCAGGCAGCGATGGGCAGGGCTGAGAACTTGCCCCAAGCTACAATACAAGCCTCCCAGCTGAGAAAGCAAGCAGGGCTTTCAGGTTTCTCACCTCCTTGCCTGCCGCAGCTTCTGTACCGTGTCTGCACTCCAGGTTTGCCTCCTTCCTTGGGCTCTGTCCAAGAAACCACGTTTTGTCGAAATTGTTACAAAGTTCAGCTGGAAGTTTCCTTTTCCTTGTAGTCTTTCCCTAATTCCACTGGCAGCCCTCCCCAAGGACCCCTGTGAGACAAAGTCAGAAATGGCCTCCCCAGGGACGGAGAGAGCCCACAGGTTTCTTCCTGCTGCTTCCTCTACTCCTGTATTTTGCTTGGCTCGCTATGTTAGTCTCAGCTCCAGGTAAGGTCAAATCCTTTTCCCTTGATCTGGACCCTCAGATTCCCCAGGGAGGATGTGTGTTCAGGGGCCAACGATCGTCTTTTCACACTTTGGACACTCACAGTTTTTCGGCTGTCTCCAGGAAACTGGAGCAGCAATCTGCTTCCTTCAAAGGGTCTATGGATTCTCTCTGCTTTCCTGGTATGTTCCTGTGGTAGTTCTTGGAACAAAAGTCCATGATGTGAATCTCCATACACTGCTCTGTCCATCTGAGTGGGAGCTGCAGGTTAGTCCTGGCTCCTTTTACAGGAAAATCTGTCATTTTCCTCTAAATCACACAGTGACTTCTTTCTAAAGAGTACAATATTAAAGGTGAGAGGGAAGAGTAACTTGTCAGTGGAAAACAAAGTAAACACCACCCCAGCCAAATGATCAATGCTAATATCAATAGTGTGTGTGTGTGTGTGTGTATGTGTCCTGGATATGCTGTGATGAAAATAATGCTGTGGCCTTTCTCTCAAACACCTAGTCCTAGTCAAATTGTAAGAAAAATATCAAATAAATCTAAGTTGAGGAATTTTCTCAAAATGCCTGACCAGACTCCTGAAAACCATCAAGGTTATCAAAAACAAGGAAAGTCTAAGAAACTGTCACAGCGAAAAGGAGCCTAAGGAGACACGATGACTATGTAACATGGTATCTTAGATGGGACCCTGGGACAGAAAAAGGATATTAGATAAAGAGTAAGGAAATATGAATAAAGTATGCACTTTAATTAATAATAATGTAGTAATATTGGCTCATTAATTATGACAAATTTACTATGCTAGTATAAGATGGAAATAATAGGAGAAACTGGGAAAGTGACACATGGAAATTCTCTGCACAGTCATTACAATATTTTTATACATTTAAAACTATTCTAAAACAAAATATGTATTGTTAAAAAATGCAAAAGTATTAGCTTGGGAACTTGAAGTTTAGTTTTGGCTTTGTAGTTAATCATCCTTAATGGCTTTGAACAAGTCACTCAAATTAATTCTCCTTATCTATTCCAAAGAAAAATAGTGCAATATTATATCTAAGTTCCCTTTTATTTCTTAGAGGTGGGAACAAAAAGTCAAAATTCAAAGAAATTAATTTGAAAAGAAAATAATTTTGCCGTCTTTGGTGACAGTGTCATCTGACCCCTTCCTCTGAAACTATAGTGACATGTGAATCTCATGTGAATCAACATGGTACAGTAGAATGGGATTAGCAGTAAGAATTGGGAGATGGTGGTGACATTGTGAGGTAGTATTTTAGTCTGTTTGGGTTCTATAAAAGAATACCATAAACTGGATAGCTTATAAACAACAGGAATTTTTCATTGTCCTAAAAGCTGGAAAGTTCAAGATCAAGATGCCAACAGATTCACTGTGGGATGAGGGCCTACTTTCAAGTTCACAGAGGATGCCTTCTCACTGTGTGGTCACATGACAGAAGGGGTGAAGAAGCTCTATCTGGTTTCTTTTATAAGGGCACTAATCCCACTCATGCAGGTTTCATGCTTACAATCTAATCACCTCTCAAAGGCCCCACCTCCTAATACCACCACCTTGAGGGTTGGGATTTCAACATGTGAAATTCTGGGGGACACAAACATGCAGACCATAGCAGGTAAGTTTTTAATTCCTGTTTTATAGAAAAAGGAAAAGTAGTGTCAGAGAGGCTAAGCAACTTGCCAAGATTCTGCAGCTACTAAGGCATGAAGACATGTTCCAAACTCAGATATGTCCAAAAGTAAAATCCCTCATATAATCACTACTAATTTCATATTTGCCATTTACTAACTTTGTGCCTTGGGAAAGCATGTAATCTCCCCGGGCTCAATTTCCTCATGAAATGAGGAATTTGGACTAGATGATTTCTAATATCCCTTCCAGTTCCAGTATTTTTATCTTTATTCTGAGAAATTAACATTGAATTTCTTAGTATAGACTGTAAAGGTTCACCACTTTGGAGCACTGACTAGTGGAATTCACTAAGATAATTAATCAAATGGGGGAGAAAATGATTAATTATATAAATATGAGCAATTGCTTAATACTCCAACACAAAATTATGATAGACCCCAGGAAGCCTAATGAGGATTCTATAACCTTGCTGCTGGACCAAAAACTAAAGAATCTTTGGTTCAAGCTCCTCCTGACTTACTCCCCAGCTGTAGGTAGGGAAGCTGATAAAGAGAAACAGAGAGAACAATGTGCATTTTTCTGTTATATGCAGGGAGTCTGCCTACTGAAAGGGGGCCCAGTGGACATGGAGCTCTAAGATAAGGCATTCTTCTTGGGCAGCAGTGAGTATAGGTGAGTGTGCAGAGAATAAAAAGAACCCATCCCAAACTCTTCCCTGCCTTGAAAGAGAAGATAGAAATCCTCTCCTCTATCAGCAGAGGCAGAAATACAAGGCGATCATAAATATTTTCCCAGTTTGTTGACTCTGCCTAATATAGTTTGGATATTTGTTCTTGCCCAAATCTCACGTTGAATTGTAATTTCCAATATTAGAGATAGGGCCTGGTGGAAGGTGATTGGATCATGGGGGTGGATCTCTCATGAATGATGGTGTATTAGTCTGTTCCCACACTGCTATAATGAACTCCCTGAGACTGGGTGATTTATGAAAAAAAAGAGGTTTAATTGACTCCACAGGCTGTATAGGAAGCATGGCTGGGATGTCTCAGGAAAGTTACAATCATGGGGGAAGGCAAAAGGGAAGCAAGCTCATTTTCTCATGGTGGCAGGAGAGAGAGAGTGAAAGGGGAAGTGCTACACACTTTTAAACAGCCAGATATCATGAGAACTCACTCACTATCATGAGAACAGCAAGTGGAAAATCTGCCCCCATGATCCAGTCGCCTCCTACTCGGTCCCTCCCCCAGCATTAGGAATTAAAATTTGACCCAAGATTTGGGTGGGGACACAGAACCAAACCATATCAAATGGTTTAGCACCATCCCCTTTTTGCTTTTTTGCCATAGTGAGTTCTTGTGAGATCTGGTCTTTTAAAAGTGTGTGGCACCTCCCCTCCCCACAACTGTCTCTCTTTTTCTTGCCCCTGCTTTTGCCATGTGAAATGTCTGCTCCTGCTTTGCCTTCTGCCGTGAGTAAAAGCCCCCTAAGGCCTCCCCAGAAGCAGATGCTGCTATGCTTCTTGTACAGCCTTCAGTACTGTAAGCCAACTAAACCTCTCTTTTTATAAATTGCCCACTTTCAGGTATTTCTTTATAGCAATGCAAGAACAGTTTGATACACTGCCTAAATCCCTTTTTCCCCTAGTCAAGCTCAAAATAAACTATGTCCTGTTAAAAAGAAGTTTAGCAGTTTATGAGGTAACTCCTGGCCCATATACATGAGACTGTTCACTTCTACAAGCTCTGCTCTTTCTATGTTCTAAGACAATGAGATGGGCAATTCAGCTGTTGTCTCAAAGCCTCCGAAATGGATCAGAGAAAGAATTCTTAGTTAACCTCCGGTACTCAGGGCCCCAAATTCATCCTCTGTGGCACCTCCCTTTCTAATTATGTTCTGTCACGGTACCCATCAAAGCTCTTCAGATACCCACAATGAGCTCAAATAACAAAATCTTTTAAAATGAAATCACTTTTTCTGTAAGTCATCATCCAAAAAAATTCCCATCTTCTCAGTTTTGTATTTTATATTTTGATTGTATATTTTATATAAAATTTTATATTTTGCCCAGTAGCAGACCATGCTTCCCTCTCTGCAGATAAGTTTACCTTATCTACAGAAAAATGGAAGCCATCATGTGGGGAGATTCTCCCAACTTTACATACCAAACCTTTGGCTACATCTGTAGCATTTTCTTATTTCTTGTATTATCTATCTATCTATCTATCTATCTATCTATCTATCTATCTATCATCATCTCTTAATCCATTCACCCATTCATTTTATTTCCCCGATCATGCCTTAGAGTTAATCACTTTTTGCCTTGAACTGCTAATTACCCTATCTCTCTTATGTATAGTCAACAGTTTCTTTTCATGGGGACAGGTGAAATTATGAGAAGCTTCCTACTAGCACACATGCATGCATACACACACAAAACCCTCTCCAGCTCCCAAATTATCTGTCCCTTTCCCTTGGTATTAAAATTTCTTGAAAAAGTAGTCTAAATTCATTGTCTAATTATGTCACCTCTCACCTCTCAACTGACTCCTTTCTGGCTTCTAAAATTAAAACCTCTCTATCTAATCACCATCGACTTCCATATCACTAAATCCAAAGGGCAGTTTTCAATCCTCATCTCACACAATCCATCAGAAACATTTGAAATTGGAGTCAACTTTTTATCAGAAACATCCTCTTTACTTGAAACACTCTCATACCATCAAAACCAAGCATTAAGAGGTTTGGGACCCATATTCCTTTGGTTTTTCTCTTCCCTCTCTGGCTTCTCCTTCTCAGCCACCTTGAAAGAACATTCATCCTTACCCATCTAGACATTAAATGTTCAAGTTCCATGAGCCTCTGTTCTATGCTCCCTTCTTTCACTATATAATTTTTCCTTATTCAGTATCATTCATAGCCATGGCTTGATTTCTGACTTATGAATAATACAACCAAATGTTGCAAATTTATTTCTCAAGCAGAAACCTCTCATCTGAGCTGCTGGCTCATATATTGTGATTGCTTGGCATATCTACTTAGACATCTCAAAAGTTCCTCAAACTCAGGTTGAATTTATGATCCTCCCTCCAAGCTTCCTACAGTGTTCCCTGTCTCAGTGAATTACACCGGCGCTCATCCATTTAATTACTTAAGTCAGAAACCAAGTAGCAATCTTGGACACTTTCCATAGTCTAATATCTAGTGTATAATCAAGTCCTGTCCACTATTACTTCTTTATAATAAAATGTCTAAAATTCATCAATTTATCTTCATTTAATGCCCTAATTCAAGATTCTTTCATCTCTCATCTGTACTATTCCAATAGTTACTTTAAATTTATGCTTCAGCTTCTTAACTTCTTGCACCTTCAGCCTGTTGTGTTTTTGGAGCAAACTTTTCAGAAGCAAATCTGTTCCCATCACCTCATTGCTTAAAATTTTCCAGTGGCTTTATAATGCTCTTAAGATAAAAACTAAAGTCTATAACATGGCCCCTGAGGTCCTACGTGACTTTATCCATGCCTCTCTCTCCAGCTTCATCTCTTACCATCTCGACCTTACGTTTTGCATTCCACCTGCACTGGTTTAATTCATATTCTTAGCATATCAGGCCCTTTCTGTGGCAGTTTTTGTCTCAAAAGTTCTTCCTCTCTTTAACCCTACTAAAATTCTACTCTTCCTGTAGATTGCAGTTCATAGCATTTTCACAGGAGAGCCTTCCCCGATGCAGGTTCTTTTGGTAAAAGCTCTCACATTACAAATGTTTCTTCCCTTTAGAACTCCTGTTTCTATTGAAAAGCATACATTCATTGGGTGATTATTCAGCTATTGTCAGTCTCCCCAAGCACTGTGTTTCTGCTCATCATTATGCTCCAGAATTTAGAACAATTCCTGGCACCTTGAATGTGTTCAATAAATGCTTGCTGAATGTGTGAATGAATGAAGAGGAGTCCCATTCAGATGCCTGGTTCCTCTGGCATTTACAGTATGAATTAGAATAGGTGGCAGTAGAATAATAGATGCCACTCCTTCAGCATCTCTAGAGGTGAACTAATTCTACTCTGTCATTGTCCACTTTTGATTTTTCACAGTTCCAAAGTAGTAATGGAACACATATAGCAGCAAATCCATAGCTACACAATTTAAAGCCAATGTGATTCTTGCAGCAAGAGCATTTTCCAAACAAAATCAAGAGCAAAAAGAAAAAAGTAATAGAAAAAAAATCTTTCAGCCGTATTGGGATCAATAAGTCAGTTGGTTTTAGTCTTCTGGGAGTTGATGACCTGAAAATTCAACTTCATTTGGGAGAAGTGCCCGCCAATAAGTTAAGTGTGACCCTATTCATTTCATATGCATGAAGACAAGCTTCCTTGTGCTTTTGGCATCTTTGATCAAAAAGAGGACTTTGAGACAACCTCTCTTCCTACAAAATGGTGATATCCTCCACATTCAAGTCCCAAGGCACTCTATTTCCTCTGAGTACTAATTTACATATTTAAAGCCGCTCAATTTTTATTTTCCTTTAGTGTTCCAAAAAAATCAATGTTGACTCAAGTAGAGTTTCTGTTTAGTGACCACAAGTACCAATTCCTGTGACCATGGCATACCAGGTACCAGGTCTCTGGGCATTGTCAAAGAAAGGTCTGGCTTCTCCACATACACTGATATTTCCGCTGTGTTCTTCATCCTCTGCAGGGTCTTACGCTTCTTTTCTCTGTGCTTTAGTTGGCTGCTTCCACAGCCTTATGCTCTGGAATACCTTTGCCCTAAGAATCCTAGTCTCTAAGAAATGTTCCATAGGGTGCCTCAGTTTTTGCACATCAGATTCTCACACTTCCTGAATTGGCTTCTCACAATTTTTGCCTATCAGATTCTCATACTTCCTGAATTTGGCTTCCTGAATTGTTCCTAGAGATAGCACTATTAGTAATTCTGAACACTGTGTCCTTAGGTATCCATTGCGGGGTAATATGCCCTTTGCCATGTTGTTTTTTTCCAAAATTTTGCTTTTCATCCTCTTTTAAGTTGTTGGGAAACTTGTTCTCTTTCATTGTCAGCAGAAACATCTTGCTTTCTTTGCTTTGCAGGGTTCTATTTCCCTCCATTCAGGTGGGCCCTGCAGAGGCTTAAAAAATTTAAACCATTTCTTAAGACAGTTCTGTTTCTTCACTACCACATATAGTGCAAAAGGTGTTTATGAATCAGGATACCTTCCTTTTCTTTAGGTTCCAGCCACTGGTTTTCTCATATGCTTCTCCAGCTTTGCTCTGATGAGATCTGTGGTGAGCAATAGGAAGTTAAAAAGGTTGTCTCAAATGCTTCTTTTAAAATATAAACTAGTCTTTATGTCATGAATAACCTTACCCCAGTTCGAGAATACACAATGGAGTGGGGCATTGAGTACCCCAGGAGCCTGTGGATAACAGGCTGTGGGATAAGAGTCACCAAATTCCACCTTTATATGAAACACTTGATAGTGACCACTCAAAGTTCCCAAATCTCAAACATGGGTGGCCTGAACTTCTTGTGGAATTAAGCATCCCCTAGCCCCTTCAAGCATTCAAATTTTCCTAATCTAGTGGCAGCTTGTAATATCAGTTGTGATGACAATACGAACCCCTTCAGCCTACAGGAGTCAAAGCCAGCAGTTGAAGCCACTATATAAAGCTTGGTACTGTCTGTGTTGCTACAGGTGTTTATATTAAATGAAAGAGCTTTGATCTCTCTATTGGATATTCTGGCCCCAAAATGCTAGTGCCTGCACCTATACCCAACGAACTCCCTGGCAAGTCAATGGGTTGAGATAGAGGGTGCAACTAACCTTCTCATCCTTTCTAGGATTTTGACAGATGGAGGATATACACAGAAATTACAGGAAAAAAGGAAATGAGTGCAGATCTTATCAGTTTTTGTGTGACTCCAGTTACTACCAAAAAGACTAGAAAACTGTTTTAGCCAAGACATCAATTAGATACTCACATTAGCTGCCCCTTCTCCTTGGAAGTGAGGAAATAAACAAACACCAACCAAATAAGAAGAGTTTGCCATTGCAAGGGAGTCAGCCACCACCACTTCAACTTTTGCAGAGATTCAAAGGCATGCAGAGGACTGGGAAAGCCTTATAGTGGGAAAAGGGGAATATTTAGGTATGCCTTGTTTGGAGGCTGTTGGTATGGGGAAGCTGTAGGCATGGACAGCTAGAAATAAGGCATCCTCTGTGATGGGTGGGGGTGCATATTTAGCTTTCATTAAAGTTTTAAAATTGGAATCAGGCACAAAATGAGGGAATATGTCAATTATTAATCAAATCATGGCCATTTTGGGCCAATTATTACAGAGGTTATTATTTGGCTTCCTGAAGTGTTCCTAGAGATAGCAGTCTGACTCCTTCAAGTCTGACTGGTTTCTTGGTTTGTCATTATAGAGAAAGGGGTTGGTTTCCTGGACAGGTTGCTGCAAGTTGTGAATCAGAGTTCTATTTTTACATATAGACTGGGCATTGCTGGTTTGTATATTCAGACTCCCAGAAGTAGGGGAAGGCCAGGAAGAAGGGGGTAAATGCCCTTACTCTACTGCTATCTCATACTCCCAGAGAAGGTGCAGGTTTTAAAGGCAGAAGCATAAATGTCAGGAAACGGTCGTAGGTAGCCCTCCTTTGCCCATCACTTGAAAATTATTAAAAATTCTCATTGAGGACTTGTCCCCTAAGTAATCACGAAAAATAGCATACAAAAATGAAGAACCATAAACTGAATTCAAATTAAAGTGTGCCCATAGCACAGAGATTTCTATGCAAAATAACTTTCCCTATAAACATACTAATGACATGTTATTTTGTATCAATCAGTATCACCATGTATCAACCTGTATCCCCATGTATCAACCTGGTGATTGGATGGAAGGTGCAGTACGTACACAGGTGTGCTTGACAAAGAGTGGGAAGGAGAGACCAAAATCCAGAGAGAGCCTGAGAGATCTGACTTGCTCCATCAGAGCTGTGCATGCTTCAGAAAGATTTGGGAAGTGCTCCTGTTAATTTTGCCTTTGAAATAGACTACTTTGGTTGAGATGCAAATATAAGGGCTGTTCCAGTGATACAGAAGTGAAACTCCTTAGCCTTGCTAGTTGATTTGTGTTTCTGATCATTCTGTTGATGGGCTGGCTTTAGCAGAGTGTGCCCTGGTTGATATTTATCGTGATTGATTTTACAGTCTGACCTTGGTCTCAGCAGACACATGGCAGTGAAAATGAAAGGTATTTAGGAGACCAGCCAAAATATCTACATTGAGGCTATGAAAAATGGAACCCTAAATGCCCTGATATCCACTCTAATTTGCCTGGTTTACCTGGTGTTAATTGCTTCCTGGCCTTACTTCTCAGAATGGACCTTTACATTTCATATCCTGTTCACTTAGAAGTCTATTGTTTTAATTCTTTCCACAGTATGGAAGTGGATGCATTTTCATTTTCTTTTTTTGGCTTCACTAAAGACAGTTCAATTAACCTCTAAACAGTAGGTTTGACAATTCTGACTTTGCATCTAACATTTTCTTGAATTTCTGCTTCTACTGGGCTCTTGGTGGTAAGATCAGGAAATTATCATGAACAATTTATTTGTTTCCTAAATCAAATCAAGCAATGACAGCATGAACAAAAGTGTTTGTTTTTGTCTTTAAACTAATTTTTAAAGGAACTGATTGTTAAAGAAAATATTTCCTTTCTTCTTTTGTTAAGGTACCTATTATCTTTTTTGGTATAGATTTAGCTTGCATACATTTTCCATTTGTCTTGTTTCTCTATAGAAAACTCCTCTGTAGATTGAAAATAAAAAAAGTAAGTAAACAAATTAGTCCAAGGCCTTTGGACCACCCTTTTATATAGATGGTTTGTTCCCCCAGAGCATTTTGAAACTGCACTGCTGCCCTTCCCTGTATTTAATGAGACCTATGGGCAAACACATGATTCAGTGGAAACTAAGAGGCAGAGTTTAAATATGCTCTGATGACAGCTGGCTTACTTGTGTGAGCTGTTGCAAAAGAACTTTACTAATGGTTCAAGCAGATGGACAGAAGGAAGAAAGCTGAATGTTAGAATGTGTGAGAGGCCAAAGGTCAAGGTGAATGAGCCTGGTGATTTCCTGAGGTCTGTGGGTGTTTTGTGTTGCAGTCTAAATTGAGGGTTGTTTTTAATTTGATGCATTTTTCTAAACTTTAAAGAGCTTCATTAAATCTCCTCCCATCCCAAATGTCTCAGCTCTTCAATTAGTTCTCAATTAAATTTTAGCTTTTACCTTTTAAGATAATATGGTATTTACTTGTAAAGTATAGACATTTATAATGTTTTTAAGGGTCAGTTTAAAGTGGTCCATTTAATGAATATTTTTTACAAAACATGATCCCATGAGGTTTTTTACCAACAATGTACATATACTATATCCTCTTGCCCTTTTTTAACTTCAAAATAATTTTTCTGCTGGTGCACGGTGATTATAAAACACTTTAAATATATTGCATAAAGAATAACTGCCATTTGATTCTTTCTGGAAAACCCTACTTTCCAGATACTTGCTGCGATTTAGGTTAAAAATCCAATATCATTTTTGTATTTCTTCTGATTTTGTAACTCTTATATCTTTCACCTTTAATCAAGTTCTACTGAAGCCAAGACATTAACTAACTTTTAGTTTGACAATCAAGCCCTTTAAAAGAGGTCATAAATTTAAAAGGAAGATTGTTTTTGTTCCAGAAGAGAGATTATTTTGAAAGCTAAAATATATGTACCACTTATGGAAAGAAACAAAGTAAATCTTTGTTGCAAAAGGTACATTCTTTATTTCTCTGGTTCAAGGAATGGAGCAGGCTGCTGGAGGAAGTGGAGAAAGGTGCTCCTCTAGCTGCCTGGGTACCATGCCTTTCTTCCCATAGGGGATGGCATTGCATTGGCAGTTGCCTTGGGGTCAAGTATTTATTTATTTAAAGATATAATTTTAATTATATGAAACCCCAAATTTAAGAGTGTGTAAAATATTAACACAGCAATTAGATGTATTGTTTATCACCTTGATTTCCAAGCCCTGTCAGACTGAAATCCATTTGGGAGTCATAAAAAATCACCAGGACTGGCCATTTAAAAAAATTACCTCAAATCACAATTAGCAGCTCTTTATTTGCAGTTTTCATACATACATGGAGGTGCTGTTTGTGTTGCCATTTCAGAAATAATTCACTATGACCAACTACACTGAAAAATAAGTGCACAAGTAGAGGTTGAGGTCATTTAAAATCAAACACATTCAAAATTTGAAGATAAATAGTGTACTTGCCATACGTGGCTAATTTTTCTCATACTTTGGTTTCTGGTGATCTTCTGAGTGAGGACTTTGAAGTTTATAATTCATTATTAAAGAAATTCTTTAGGTGATGGGAAGGGTCTCGAAAGAAATCTATAAAAGCAAAATATAACACCTGTGGAAAGGAAGGGAGGAAGGGAGAGAGGGAGCAAGGGAGAGAGGGAGGGAGGGAGGGAGGGAGAGAGAAATAAAGAAAGAATACTAATAGATATGTAGATATTTATTTCTCTTCATGTTTTCAGCAAAAGACATTGGAAAAATTTTAAATTGTATTTAATTGTATTAAAAATGATATTCATAAAGAGAAAAATATCAGTTCCACTGACTTAATAAATTTCTCTGCACAACTTTAACCTAACCAACCACTTTTATGAACAAAAAGTCATTGGAGACTTGATTGGGGAGCTAAGAAATTAAAGAAAGAAAAAAATGTCAATAAACCCAACTTGATTATGTAAACTTGACTTATTTTTGAATATAATTAAAATATATATTTTAAATATTAATACAAAATACATGTTTTAAACTACTGTGTAGTCACTGTCAGTGATATAACAATTTTTAGTTTTTGCTTTTTAGCACTTTTTAAACACATGTGCCCAGAAAATTTCCCTTTTAATTGATGTGCCACTGAGAAGACAGCCTGGTGTAGAGAAAGGAGCAGCGGACTTGGCAACAAACAGATATGGCTCCACCCACAGCTCTACATCCAACTGCTTTTGTGAGCTTGAGTAAATTTGTTAACCCCTCTGAGTTATTTCATAAAATGGGGATGAAACCTACCTTGCAGGGTTGCTGTGAGTTTTAAGTGGGTCAAGCTCTGCTCAGCAAATATTAGTTCCCTTCCTCTTTAGTTCACTTGAAGAAACATTTATTCAGACGCTGTGTTAGGCTAAATGCCTTACGTGTAATAGTCTGGTTAATCTTCAAAACAAAACAACAAGTCATGAGGTTGGTTCTCCAGTCATTGTTGTTCTGCACTGAGGAAACTGAAGCATAGAAACAGCTAATAGTGAGTGCCTTAAACCTGGGTCTGCTTGATTCTAAAACCTGTATCCTTAACTGTTGAATATGCTGTGGAAAGAGATGGTCATATGAGCACAGAGAAAAAAAAAGATTAGTAGTGATATAGGGATCAAGGAGTAAGAGACCAAAAGGATTGAACATTTTTGTAACTCTAATATCTGTAAAATGAACTTGAACTTTGTTTAGATATGACAATGAGAATAAAAAACCATATTTTAAATGCTTGGCCATAATACATGGATACAAAACAGAAAAAGTCATGCAAAAAACAGAGCGGATAGGACCCAAATGGACAGAATGTCTGTTGGTGAATCCTGTATAAGGAGGTTATTGTGATGTTGGCATGTTGGCATTATTAAGCATTTTTCTCTAGTACATACTGTATTTGTCAGGCTAGGTTATGGTGTGGTGCAATAACAAACAGTGCCTAAACTTCAGTGGCTTGATACAGCAAGATTTTATTTTTCATCTGTGCAAAGTCTACTGTAAGTCTGATTGCCTTCCAGGACAACTGACCTCCATGAGGTCACCCAGGAATCTAGCTATTTCCATCTCAGGGCTCTATGGCTTCAACACGAAATCTGTGCTATGATTGCTGCCATAGGGGGAGAGAATGCTGAAGAACTTTCCTGGAAAAGTAAATTTTTTTACTCCTAACCCATCAACCAGACCTAAGTACATACTCTGCCTAACTGCAAGGGGAAGAGGACTGTGTATTGTGTCACAAATCTGCACCATGTATACTTAAGACTGTTGGTAGGCTGTTTATTTTCAGACTGTAGCTTTTATGACTATTTAACTGAGATAATTTCTACAAACTAAAACTCCCCCCTAATAGAAAAGTGTCACTTTTATCTCAGCCATTTCTGATTAAGACATATTAAAATACTTAAGATGATTTAAGTGGGAGTTGTTATCTGGAAGTGATTTTGAAAACTAAATAGTCATTGCTCTTCAATCAGCGGGGATTATGTAATGTTTGCTCTGCCCTGTTTCAAGCAGTAGAATGTGATCTTACAGTTACAAATCTGTATAACAAAGAAAAAAAAAACAACAAAAACAAAAGAACTGCTCTTTCATTCTGCCATAGTTTGTGGTGGGACTTGGTTTATATTAGAGACTGTTCATTTATTCTTAGGCCATTGAGCAGCAGAATGAGTGGTGAGGCAGGGTGAGGGTTATGATAGCTTCAGGGCAGGCATGTTCTGAGGGTTCTTCCATAGTGAGACTGGAAAGAGCAAGTGGTCGAAGCTCTGGTTTCTACCTTTCCCCTATTTGAACAATAATGACAATTTACCTGTGGCTTATGTGGTAGCATAAGCAAATAATTCCAGCCAAAGTAAACAGCATTTCAGTAATTCAGAAAGCAAAACCATCTCATGATCATGAGAAAAGATAAAAATATAGATGCACATTGGTGAGGATTTTTAAAATAATTGCTATCCATGGTGTTCCTTCGGAGATTATTCCGTTACTTCTTGAGAAAGCAGAATTTACTTCTTGTTTATGAACATGGTGAAAATACAGGGACGGTAGAGGGTAGGACAAACTTTCTAGTGGCTTAAATCAATTGTTTTCCTTGGCTTTGAATTTTTATTTTTAACAGGTAAAGTGTTGCATTTATTAAAAGCAGTAAAGTGGACCACAAAAAAAGGTTATTTCAAAAACTGTCAGCCAAGCACATTTATTGAGCACTCAATAGCTATGATCCAAAAATGTAAAAGTAAATAAATATAATAAAACAAATCAATTAACTGAACCAAGCAAACCACACTGGAAGCTTTTATCTTGTTCTTTCCTTCGTTGGCATCAAAGTCTGGCCACTCTTTGGAGATTTACACCTGCGGTGGTTTCATTGCCAAAATGCCTTCTTCCTAACACTTATCTCTATGAGAGGGTCCAGTAAAAAAACAGTTTTATCATCACAAAATTTGGGAGCCATAATTTCCTGATTCAGTTGCTTGGGGTAGGGCTCTGAAATTTATATTTTAAAAAGTTATTCAAGTGATTCACATACGTACCTGTTTCCAAAACTTGAATTTAGAGTGCTCCACAGTGGTGGGATTTGGGATCCAAGAGAGACATAATTCTGGCAACACTTTATGGCAACTGTTTTACACAAAGACTACTTTTAAGCAGCCCCACTGATATAGTTTGACTATTTGTCTCTGCCCAAATCTCATGTTGAATTATAATTCCCAGTGTTGAAAGTGGGGCCTGGTGGGAAGTGTTTACATTATTGGAGTGATCCCTCATGAATGGCTTGGGTCATCACCTTGGCGATAATTGAGCTCTCCATCTGAGTTTACACAAGATCTAGTCATCTAAAAGTGTGTGACACCTTCCCTTACCACCGCCCCCCTCTTTCTTGCTTGCTCCTGCTTTCTCCATTTGACGTGCCTGCTCCCCCTTCACCTTCTGTTATGATTGTAAGCTTCCTGAGGACTCCCTAGAAGCCAAGCAAATGCCAACACCATGCTTCCTGTAAAGCCTACAGAGCCATGAGCCAATTAGACCTCTTTTCTTTGTAAATTACCCAGTCTCAGGTATTTCTTTGTAGCAGTGCAAAAACAGCCTAATAGACCTACAACTGGGCAGGTTACACTTTATCTAGTGCTTCTGATTCTCACCTGCCTCACAGGATGTTTGGGTTAAAGCTCTGGCCAGCATGGACTAGTGTGCATCCTTGGATGTTTCATTTCATAGCTCTATGGTCTTTGGCAAGTTTTTAATTCTGAGCTCTGGTTGCAGTTGCCTTGTCTAATAAAGGAGCTAATTTTATCTGTTTGGTAGCATTAGAATATTTGTAAAAAAGCACTTCATTTGATGTCTGGAATATGGTAGATGTTCTGTTTCCATCTCACTCAGAGTAAAAGTCAAAAGGCCCTCATAACCTGTGTCCCCACTTTCATTACCCCTGACCTCTTCTATTAGTTTCCCTGTTGCTTGCTTCACCTTGGCCTCACTTCTGTTCCTGAAACCCTCCCTGGACACCTTGGCCCAGCCCCTGCACCTGCACATGCTTCTACCTGGAATATGCTTCTCTCAGCTACCTGCAGGTTTCCTCACTCCCTTCCTGGCCTGAAACAAATCCACTCTTCTCAGTGAGGCTCTCTCTCTCACCTTCCTGGTTTAAGTTGAAGCTTCTGCTTTCACTCTCTATTCCCCTTTCCTGCACTTATTACCATATACTATACTATATATTTTATTAATTTACCTTGTTTATTCTATCACCAGAATATAAGCTCCAGCTGGGCGGAGTTATTTGTTTGTTTTTGTAATTACTTCTTAACTTTCTAACAGCAATAACAATGCCTGGCAGACAGTAGCTGTTTGTTTAGTAAATGTTTACTAAAAGAATGATTGTGAGTGGTGGTAGGTCAGTCTGGATAGGGGAGCATCATCATTAGGTCAGAGAAATTCTGGGCCAGGAAGTTTTGGTTTCAGATTGTCCTGGATGTCAAATCTTAGTATTATTTGGGGTGAACAAAATCACCACATTGTTCCTGTGAACATCTCAGCCACCTAAAATATATTTAGAAGGGTAATGACTCCGAGTTGTTCTAGATCCCACTTCCTTCCATGTCTCTCCATTTGGAATCACCTCTCAAGGCCAAGATGATACTTGGTCTGCATTTAGGGAAAGGACAACTGGGCAAAGTTTGAAACTGCCAGCTCAGAGATATCTTAGGACATCTGTTTGATGACACCTGATGATCAATGAATGATATTTGATTAATAATCTTGATTCACACTTCTCACCAATAAAATTTCTGTCGTTTTTCCTGAGATTCACCCTGGTGAACTTTTCAAGCTTCCTTGGACCCGTGAAGAGAAAAAATTCTCATGTCTCCTCTCATGCCTTCTCTGTGCTGCTGAAAAAGGCTCAGCTTCCTTAGCCTTTATTGTGTCCAGAGAAAGGGTCTCCCTCCCTTCCTCTATGGAAAGGGATAATCAGATTGGGAGCTACCCCTATCTTCTCATTTTCCCACTAAAAATAGTTTTTCCCCCAAAATGTAGTTAAAAGAAACCTGGAAATTATCATTTATGACAGAAATGTCAGTTTGTTGAAAAAATGTCAGTTTTACCAGATGCTTCTGGTCTTGGCTGCCTCATCCAGTTGCTCTCTCAACAGCTGCAAGCCCTTTGTCGGACCCCACACCTCCTCCCACGTGCTGTCTCTATCAGTTGGAGCCGAATTGGTGCCCGCTGCAGGCACTAAACTTCAGGCAAATAAAATAGCAGGGGTGAATCATGAACAAGACCAGTAAAAATAACCTTCCTCTGTGCCTCTAAATTACACTATTAAAATTACACTCCTGACTGCTCTTAGAAAGCTGAGTCAATGATTTGGAGGATAATTTTTCAGTTGGGGAATACAAGGATATTGCTGAAAAAGGAAAAGAACTCATATTAATGAAAGGTGTATTGTTACAGATTTTGCCACGCAAAATTAGATTATATTTTACTGAATTCTCATACACACTGTGACGATGATACCCTTGTCTTACAGATGAAGAAACTAAGGCTCAGATAAATCAACTAAGTTACCCAAAGTCACATGTCTAATAAGTGGAAGATTTTAGGTTGGATTGATTAGGAAGTCTGTACTTTTGCTGGCATATCGTGCTGTTCTGCACTTGCCTGGCACAAATCCTGAGGGACATAACAGGTACTCTTGCCCTTGCCCTGATCCCCCATTCTTTTGAGTATTTCAAAACACCCTAAATTTGTAATATCTCAACAAATGCTGCCATGGAAAGTTGCCATGATGGAATTTTGTGTACCTGCAAGAGACTCTGACATTTGCAGACACTGTATGTTGAGAATGTTCGAATCCTCAAATTCAGAGGGCATTGTGGTATAAACTTCTCCACAATTGCCTCAAAGCTGTACTGCAATGGGCTGGCTAGGTGGTGAGTAAGGCTCAGTCACTGGTTATGTGATAGGCTTCTGCAAGCTAGCCAAAAAGATTAAAATCCAAGCCTTAGAATAATTGCAAATTATTACATTGTGAAGATTGAGAGTTGATAGTGAATAAAATGTTAAATCTAACAGTCTATGGCACTACATCAAAACTTGACTAGGACTTCTCTTTAAAATCAGTCTTAGAGTTAATATAGGATTACGGTTAAAAGCAAGGACTTTGGAGACTGACTTCCCAGACTTAAATCCTTGGTTTTGCCACTTACTAGCTGTATTTTCCCTCCTCTTTGCCTCAGTTTTTTTAACTTCAAAATAGTGATGATGCAACCTGCATCATCGTGTTGTATTAGCATTGCATGAAATTGTGGTTGTCAAATGCTCAGAACAGTGGCACTTAGTAGGATTTTGTGTTAGCTATTTTTATTATGTATAACAATGCAAATTTTATTAACAAAGTTCATTTGTTTATGGTTCCATTGAATTTTGCCCAACATTCTACCCTTCAATTTACTTAATCTGGTCACCAGAATTGGGGCTGTACAACTTCATTCATTTAAAAATTTCAGATTTATCCTCAAAAGAAGAGGTTTTCTTTTACATTTATTTACTTAAAAATTTCAACTTTTATTTTAGATATAAGGGGTACATGTGCAGGTTTGTTAACATGGGAATATTGTACAATACCATGGTTTGGGGTATGGATCCCATCACCTATGTAGTGAACATAGTACCCAATAGGTAGTTTTTCAAACCATGCTCCCCTCCCTCCTTCCCCGTTTGACTAGTCTGCAGTGTCTATTGTTCCTACGTTTATGTCCATGTGTGCCCAATGTTTGGCTCCCACTTATAAAGACAGTTCTGTCACCCAGGCTGGAATGCAGTGGCATAATGATAGCTCACTGCCTGAATTCCAGGTCTCAAGGGATCCTCCCAACTCAACCTCCCAAGTAGCTAGCTGTGAGTCATTGCATCCGGCCAAGAAAAGGTGTTTCCATCTCCAAAGAAAGACCTTGCTTCAGTTTCTGACAGCAACAATTAGATGAGTGTAGTGTCTTCAACATCATTGTTTTTAAAGGGACAACATTCAATTTGCATGTATAAATTCTTCAATGTTGATTAAAAATTAATTCTATTACTTTATAGTTATACCTCATAGAGGATGATCTCTTTGGCTTATTTCCTAAGATTTCCAACTCCATTTGTGATTTCATGAACATATTGAGATCTGTCTAATATACCGTACAGTGCTCGAATTAAACACAAACTCCAAAGCATCTCATCTGTAATTGCTATCAAAGAATCAAGGAGTTGAATCTAGTCTTACACTTGATACCAGCTGGCGGAGATCAATAATTTTTGACCAATTACCCTTTTCTAAGTGGCTTAGACTCAACAGGATTTAAAGTTCTGAGAAACTATTTTAACTTTCTTCAACCTTAGTTTACTTTAGCAAAGAAGTAAAATAATTAGGCAGAGACAAGATGGTAACTTTTTTTTAATATGGAGGTATGTCTCAGTTTTATGTTTTCATAGCAATTTTATTAATAACTAAAGTTTCATAAAATGTTATGGAAAAGTTTGCAACTCTATAGAATATTTAATAATAGTTCTTTCCTCATATAGACAAATGGTTGGGTTATAATGCCAGATATTTTTGCAGTTAAAAGTTATTCACTGGCATGACTGATTTTGCTTATTCCACAAAGCTCTTTCCTCTGAAAAAGGAAAGCTAGAGAAATGTTGATATGACAAATTGCTGCTAAGTTTTGGGTCATTGGTTATACTACTAAAAACTGCAAAGAACTTCGCTTTTGCCATCTTCTGGTTTTCTGTTTTGATTCCCTTCTCTATATCTTGGCAACTCCTCTTTAGTTCCTTTTATTATAACCCTCCTTTCTCTCTCTTCTTGCCTTTAATGAGATCTACTGGTCTCTTTCATTTCCTAGTAGGTAGGAGATTTAGTGCTCCTGATGTTCCCCCCAGCACCTAAAACAGTGACCCCCAAAACTCATGGATGTGCAAATAATTATTTCTTAAATTATTTCTCAATATATTGTTCATAGCCAATATAAGTTAAGGGCATTAGCTTGTAAGGATGATAGTGGGAAAGTGGGGATAGTTCACAAACTGTTGTTAGGATTGTTTTCTTTTGAACTGTGAACTATTAGAGATAAAATATCTAATAAGGAGGAATGAATTCTGTTAGTAGACCCTAAGACCTAGTGGTGGACTAGTGAGGAGAAACCATGGAGGTCCAGATGGAGAAGTCCTTTTCTGAATTCCATAAGTATGTGATGTAACACACACACACACACACACACAAACACACACACACAAACACACACATGCACACACACACATGCACACACACACGGAGAGAGAGAGACAGAGTGAGAGCGAGAGAGAGAGAGAGAAAGAGGATGTATAATCGCATCCTTTGCTAACAAATAAAATGATTTTCATTGCTTGGATTTTAAGAAAGCTTATGTACTTCTGAGAGCCAGATTTTGTTTGCTCGAACAAATCAGTGAGTCCAAAAATTGGCTTCCTACGTAGTTTGGATAATAAAAAAATATTGAAATAACATTATTTTTGTGTGGAAGCTACAGAATTTGAGACTCCATGAAGAGAACTAGTATAGGCTTTCTATTTGTTTTATTTTGTTTTCAGACAACTAAAACTATGAAAAATATTAATTCTATAGATTTTTTCTTAATGTCATTTTACATGAGGAATATGACTGTACCTTTCAGATATTGTAGAAAGGCAATGCAAATGTTTTCTAACACTGGGATAAAATCTGGTTGTTAAATAAAGTGTACATCTTTTAGCCTGAATAGTAAGAAAGATCAGTTCCAGAAGAAATAAAAACTTATTTTGCAATGGTATTTTAGCCTTTAAATATACAGAAGGTTTTCCAAAAATGGAAGAGAATGATTCCATTCTGCTTCCCTTTAAATAATGGAACTACAAAATAGTGTCCACATCATGGTGTATAATATCCTTCCATTAGAGCCTTATTTTCTTGTCAATATTTTTACTTCAAGCCTAATCTTTTGATGTGATGGAGACTTCAAATTAAATCACAGACAGTGGTTTTCATTTTCTTCCTTTAACATGACATTATTTCCAGCTCTAAAGTGATTGCAAAGAAAATACTTAACTCCCTAAATTGGCTGTTTAAAGCGCCACAGTAGATTTGACTCTCAAATCGCATCCGTGGTTAAAGTTCACCTTGCAATGCATTTGAAATAGGTGCTTTGTGTTGAAAAACAAAACCTGTAAAACTTTTGGGGTTTCAAGTTTTCTGACTCCAAGTTAGTCATTTTCCTTTAATACTGGAAGAATTAAAGATATTAAAAATCAGCTGTTAGTGCATATAATTGTGGCCTCTCATTTTTCCTTTTTCTGGAAATGAAAGGAATGCTGAAAGTGTTCCTGTTTTATAATGTAGGAGGTGGCCAAGCATTTACAACTCTATATACTCCTCCAGTCGAATTCTTCTAAACCTCAGACCTGGCCAGCAGGTTTCTCCCAGACGATTTTCATTTTCATAACATTCACATCCAATAAGCTGCACCAAACATAGTGTGAGAGAAAACGGGGGACAGGAAATGGCTCTGTTGCATGGTTATTACATCCTATTGCCTGTGGGTTGCTTGTTATGAGTTTTAACTATGTAAATATGACGTATATGACATCAGAATTTAATCTTAAAGCTTCTATGTGGGAGATAGAGTGTGACTTTATTGTTAGGGTTAAAATCAACTGGGTGTTGACAGGTCTCAAAAGTCACTGAGTAAAAGCTTAAAAAGAAAAAGCTCAGACTGATAAGCTGTTCTTTGATTGACAACTTCAGGCCTGACTGCCACTATTGAAAACAGTTGGGTGAAAGTTTGGTTGGGGGGAAAAAGTGTTATTTCATAAGAAACTATACTGGGAAATATAGGATGATTTATAAGCTGATATAGCACAAAACCCAAAGAAAAACAGGTGTAAGGTTTAGAAAATCTGGAAACTGGGAGAAAGGACACTGTCTATGAATGATTTAATTAATATTGTAAAAGGACTTTACCAAAAGAATGCTGACTCAACCAGAAAAATACATTTCTGTCCACTAGCTTTGGGTTTCAGCAAATCATTTGTCAACAGTTTGTGGTGAAACAATCTAGTAGGGGGTGGGAGGAAGAATAAAATGCACAAGCAAAATATTCCAATGGAAAATACATGTAGGAGGAAAAAGAATATAGTTCTTTTTTTCATCTTTCTAGTAGAGTAGAACCAATTGGCACTGTAAAATTCATTATGGAAACAATAAAATAAATGCATTCTAAAGTAGCCATCATTGGTTGATTGAAATGTTATGATTGTTATACATGCCATATCTTATCAAATATTATCCATAAGGAAGTATTCAGTTCCTGTTGTGCCAATTATCCTACTATGTGCATCATAAACTTTTATGGCTTGTTATGGAATGTCACTTGGCTAACTATTTTTCCCTTCAAATATTGCATCATCAGATTCAGATGGAAAACATATTCTAATGTGGCAAAGTGTTAAAGAAATTTAATACTCTAGGGCTAAATGAAACTGCTATGGTTCATCTCCTGGATAAGAACAACAATTTATGAATGCAATATTCATTTCCTGAGGTGAACACAAGCAAAAACCTTGTCTGAAACTTAAAACCTAGATGTTTGGCCTCTGGTAGTTTCCTCATTTAACTCATTGATGTCATATATTAAGGCCACTGGTAAGATCACATCTGGGGAGTGCTCACTTTTTCAGCTTCCCTAATTACTTTTACAGGGGACTCCTGGCATAATTGCATCAGCCAGGACCGGGCCACAGAGTTTATGAGATCAATCTTTCACTTTTAATATATTGCTAAAATGTCAAAATAATTGATTTGTTTTCTCTTGATTGTGAAAACTGATGAAGAGTTTGGCATTTTAATTCACAGAGGCATCCATTCAGATCTAGGTTCTAGAATAGTGCATACATTCTATGGAGAAATCATGAAATTATAAACTTAACATGTTATGTCTTTAAGACCAGAGAACCCAGAGAAGATTCCACAGTCATTTGTATTTGTAGAAAAAGACAAATAACAATTGCCAAGAATCGTCATTTTTCTCCTTCCAAAAACTAAACATCTGCATTATAAATTTTAGTATGTTAAACATAATAAAGTAAACTTACAGGGAAATTCATTTGAGTCTTACCTGTTATTATCAGGGAGAAGTAGAGGACACATCTAGACAGCAATATTTTGAGCTTTAAATGCAAACTTCTTTCATTGACAAGAAACCACTTTTATTTAAATATTCTAGAATTCACAGAAATTCTAGGTGACAGGGTAAAATGTTCAGATAAATATATGAGAAGTTGATTATTTGTCCATCTGAGATTTCTACAGAATCAGGAGCAAATTTTGCTCAAAGTACTATTTTGCATCATTGTCAGCCATCGCGGGCACCTATAACTGGGGAAAAATGAGACAACAACAGAGAGAAACACATTGCAAGTTTTCATACAAAAAGCCTCTTTGCCTTTCATAAACTCACCTCTTCTGACCACTAAACTAAACCATGTACAGAGTTGAAAGATGCTTTGACACTGTTAAGATCCAGCATTTAGAGACTTCAGCTTTTGTGGAAAAAGTGCTCACTGTAAGATAATCAACTGATTTGAGGGGTATAAGAACAGTAATAATAATAATAATAAGAAGAAACCATTTTAGGTGATGACTGGAGAAAAAAAAACCCAGCGAGGTGTGGGGCAGGCTCTGTGCATAAAATTAGAACTCAAACCTGTCATACGCTTTCAGTAAGTGAGGGCCATGTGGAGGCAACTTGGAGGGAGAAGAATAAAACACAAAGAGAAAAGAAGAAAGAAGCCTAGACCCTTCTGGAAGCAGCTGCATCTACCATTCTTGGCATGCAGTGTTCTTTAGTTATTCTGTCTTCTGACACTGCAATGCTCTGCTTGAAATTCCTTGCAATTCCTCACAGGTCTTTTTCAATTCACCTTTAAAAAATTCTCAATTTTTTTTCATTGGTCGGACCCGCAAAGGAGAAAAACGCAACTTTCTCTATCAGACAGTCATGGCATATTGTTTTGGCTTAGCTAGAATTTGCTAGAATGAACCCATTATTACGCTTCCTCTGAGTGCTGACAATGTCATCATCTCTGCATTCTGCAAGTAAATTTGAACTGTGAGTCAAGAATGCCTATTCCAGGGAGATGCTAGGCATACATAACTGCCTTCTCACCTGCTATCCTCTACCTCAGAGAAGAGAGGTAGAGCAGGCAGAAAGGAGGGTATGGATAAAGAATTGGGTCCTTACTAATGACTCACATATTGCAACAGGTATTACATTCTTGAATTATCTCACTCCATCCACATCACAATTCTACACTGTAGGTAGGCAGATATGCTTACCTTTTTTTAACAGACAAAGAAACAGATTGAAGAGCTCACATAGCTTATAAGAGCTCAGTTTGACTCCAAGTTTGTGCTTCTTTCACTACTTTCTGCCATAAACTCCTTTACTATATTTCTTTTCAAATATTTTAAAGACATTGTCTTTGAAATGCTGAATGGACAATGAATGAAGGTATGTTTTTAAGTGTTTTGTGAATTTTAATTTTTTATGCCCAAGTAGACTTATTTTATTTTATTTTATTTTATCTTATTTTTTTAAATTATACTTTAAGTTTTAGGGTACATGTGCACAATGTGCAGGTTAGTTACATATGTATACATGTGACATGCTGGTGCACTGCACCCACTAACTCGTCATCTAGCATTAGGTATATCTCCTAATGCTATCCCTCCCCCCTCCCCCCACCCCACAACAGTCCCCAGAGTGTGATGTTCCCCTTCCTGTGTCCATGTGTTCTCATTGTTCAATTCCCACCTATGAGTGAGAATATGCGGTGTTTGGTTTTTTGTTCTTGCGATAGTTTACTGAGAATGATGATTTCCAATTTCATCCATGTCCCTACAAAGGACATGAACTCATCATTTTTTATGGCTGCATAGTATTCCATGGTGTATATGTGCCACATTTTCTTTATCCAGTCTATCATTGTTGGACATTTGGGTTGGTTCCAAGTCTTTGCTATTGTGAATAATGCCGCAATAAACATACGTGTGAATGTGTCTTTATAGCAGCATGATTTATAGTCCTTTGGGTATATACCCAGTAATGGGATGGCTGGGTCAAATGGTATTTCTAGTTCTAGATCCCTGAGGAATTGCCACACTGACTTCCACAATGGTTGAACTAGTTTACAGTCCCACCAACAGTGTAAAAGTGTTCCTATTTCTCCACATCCTCTCCAGCACCTGTTGTTTCCTGACTTTTTAATGATTGCCATTCTAACTGGTGTGAGATGGTATCTCATTGTGGTTTTGATTTGCATTTCTCTGATGGCCAGTGATGGTGAGCATTTTTTCATGTGTTTTTTGGCTGCATAAATGTCTTCTTCTGAGAAGTGTCTGTTCATGTCCTTCATCCACTTTGATGGGGTTGTTTTTTTCTTGTAAATTTGTTTGAGTTCATTGTAGATTCTGGATATTAGCCCTTTGTCAGATGAGTAGGTTGTGAAAATTTTCTCCCATTTTGTGGGTTGCCTGTTCACTCTGATGGTAGTTTCTTTTGCTGTGCAGAAGCTCTTTAGTTTAATTAGATCCCATTTGTCAATTTTGGCTTTTGTTGCCATTGCTTTTGGTGTTTTAGACATGAAGTCCTTGCCCGTGCCTATGTCCTGAATGGTACTGCCTAGCTTTTCTTCTAGGGTTTTTTATGGCTTTAGGTCTAACGTTAAAGTCTTTAATCCATCTTGAATTGATTTTTGTATAAGGTGTAAGGAAGGGATCCAGTTTCAGCTTTCTACATATGGCTAGCCAGTTTTCCCAGCACCATTTATTAAATAGGGAATCCTTTCCCCATTGCTTGTTTTTCTCAGGTTTGTCAAATATCAGATAGTTGTAGATATGCAGCGTTATTTCTGAGGGCTCTGTTCTGTTCCATTGATCTATATCTCTGTTTTGGTTACTGTAGCCCTGTAGTATAGTTTGAAGTCAGGTAGCGTGATGTCTCCAGCTTTGTTCTTTTGGCTTAGGATTGACTTGGTGATGCGGGCTCTTTTTTGGTTCCATATGAACTTTAAAGTAGTTCTTTCCAATTCTGTGAAGAAAGTCATTGGTAGCTTGATGGGGATGGCATTGAATCTATAAATTACCTTGGGCAGTATGGCCATTTTCACGATATTGATTTTTCCTACCCATGAGCATGAAATGTTCTTCCATTTGTTTGTATCCTCTTTTATTTCACTGAGCAGTGGTTTGTAGTTCTCCTTGAAGAGGTCCTTCACATCCCTTGTAAGGTGGATTCCTAGGTATTTTATTCTCTTTGAAGCAATTGTGAATGGGAGTTCACTCATGATTTGGCTCTCTGTTTGTCTGTTATTGGTGTATAAGAATGCTTGTGATTTTTGCACATTGGTTTTGTATCCTGAGACTTTGCTGAAGTTGCTTATCAGCTTAAGGAGATTTTGGGCTGAGACAATGGGGTTTTCTAGATATACAATCATGTCGTCTGCAAACAGGGACAATTTGACTTCCTCTTTTCCTAATTGAATACCCTTTATTTCCTTCTCCTGCCTAATTGCCCTGGCCAGAACTTCCAACACTACGTTGAATAGGAGTGGTGAGAGAGGGCATCCCTGTCTTGTGCCAGTTTTCAAAGGGAATGCTTCCAGTTTTTGCCCATTCAGTATGATATTGGCTGTAGGTCTGTCATAGATAGCTCTTATTATTTTGAGATATGTCCCATCAATACCTAATTTATTGAGAGTTTTTAGCATGAAGTGTTGTTGAATTCTGTCAAAGGCCTTTTCTGCATCTATTGAGATAATCATGTGGTTTTTGTCTTTGGTTCTGTTTATATGCTGGATTACATTTATTGATTTGTGTATATTGAACCAGCCTTGCATCCCAGGGATGAAGCCCACTTGATCATGGTGGATAAGCTTTTTGATGTGCTGCTGGATTCGATTTGCCAGTATTTTATTGAGGATTTTTGCATCAATGCTCATCAAGGATATTGGTCTAAAATTCTCTTTTTTGATTGTGTCTCTGCCCGGCTTTGGTGTCAGGATGATGCTGGCCTCATAAAATGAGTTAGGGAGGATTCCCTCTTTTTCTATTGATTGGAATAGTTTCAGAAGGAATGGTACCAGTTCCTCCTTGTACCTCTGGTGGAATTCGGCTGTGAATCCATCTGGTCCTGGACTCTTTTTGGTTGGTAAGCTATTGATTATTGCCACAATTTCAGCTCCTGTTATTGGTCTATTCAGAGATTCAACTTCTTCCTGGTTTAGTCTTGGGAGGGTGTATGTGTCGAGGAATTTATCCATTTCTTCTAGATTTTCTAGTTTATTTGCGTAGAGGTGTTTGTAGTATTCTCTGATGGTAGTTTGTATTTCTGTGGGATCGGTGGTGATATCTCCTTTATCATTTTTTATTGCGTCTATTTGATTCTTCTCTCTTTTTTTCTTTATTAGTCTTGCTAGCGGTCTATCAATTTTGTTGATCCTTTCAAAAAACCAGCTCCTGGATTCATTAATTTTTTGAAGGGTTTTTTGTGTCTCTATTTCCTTCAGTTCTGCTCTGATTTTAGTTATTTCTTGCCTTCTGCTAGCTTTTGAATGTGTTTGCTCTTGCTTTTCTAGTTCTTTTAATTGTGATGTTAGGGTGTCAATTTTGGATCTTTCCTGCTTTCTCTTGTGGGCATTTAGTGCTATAAATTTCCCTCTACACACTGCTTTGAATGTGTCCCAGAGATTCTGGTATGTTGTGTCTTTGTTCTCGTTGATTTCAAAGAATATCTTTATTTCTGCCTTCATTTCGTTACGTACCCAGTAGTCATTCAAGAGCAGGCTGTTCAGTTTCCACGTAGTTGAGTGGTTTTGAGTGAGTTTCTTAATCCTGAGTTCTAGTTTGATTGCACTGTGGTCTGAGAGATAGTTTGTTATAATTTCTGTTCTTGTACATTTGCTGAGGAGTGCTTTACTTCCAAGTATGTGGTCAATTTTGGAATAGGTGTGGTGTGGTGCTGAAAAAAATGTATATTCTGTTGATTTGGGGTGGAGAGTTCTGTAGATGTCTATTAGGTCCACTTGGTGCAGAGCTGAGCTCAATTCCTGGGTATCCTTGTTGACTTTCTGTCTTGTTGACCTGTCTAATGTTGACAGTGGGGTGTTAAAGTCTCCCATTATTAATGTGTGGGAGTCTAAGTCTCTTTATAGGTCACTCAGGACTTGTTTTATGAATCTGGGTGCTCCTGTATTGGGTGCATATATATTTAGGATAGTTAGCTCTTCTTGTTGAATTGATCCCTTTACCATTATGTAATGGCCTTCTTTGTCTCTTTTGATCTTTGTTGGTTTAAAGTCTGTTTTATCAGAGACTAGGATTGCAACCCCTGCCTTTTTTTGTTTCCATTTGCTTGGTAGATCTTCCTCCCTCCTTTTATTTTGAGCCTATGTGTGTCTCTGCATGTGAGATGGGTTTCCTGAATACAACACACTGATGGGTCTTGATTCTTTATCCAATTTGCCAGTCTGTGTCTTTTAATTGGAGCATTTAGTCCATTTACATTTAAAGTTAATATTGTAATGTGTGAATTCGAACCTGTCATTATGATGTTAGCCGGTTATTTTGCTCGTTAGTTGATGCAGTTTCTTCCTAGTCTCGATGGTCTTTACATTTTGGCATGATTTTGCTGCGGCTGGTACCGGTTGTTCCTTTCCATGTTTAGTGCTTCCTTCAGGAGCTCTTTTAGGGCAGGCCTGGTGGTGACAAAATCTCTCAGCATTTGCTTGTCTGTAAAGTATTTTATTTCTTCTTCACTTATGAAGCTTAGTTTGGCTGGATATGAAATTCTGGGTTGAAAATTCTTTTCTTTAAGAATGTTGAATATTGGCCCCCACTCTCTTCTGGCTTGTAGGGTTTCTGCCGAGAGATCCGCTGTTAGTCTGATGGGCTTCTCTTTGAGGGTAACCCGACCTTTCTCTCTGGCTGCCCTTAACATTTTTTCCTTCATTTCAACTTTGGTGAATCTGACAATTATGTGTCTTGGAGTTGCTCTTCTCGAGAAGTATCTTTGTGGCATTCTCTGTGTTTCCTGAATCTGAATGTTGGCCTGCCTCGCTAGATTGGGGAAGTTCTCCTGGATAATATCCTGCAGAGTGTTTTCCAACTTGGTTCCATTCTCCCCATCACTTTCAGGTACCCCAGTCAGACATAATGTTGGACTTTTCACATAGTCCCATATTTCTTGGGGGCTTTGTTCATTTCTTTTTATTCTTTTTTCTCTAAACTTCCCTTCTCACTTTATTTCATTCATTTCATCTTCCATCGCTGATACCCTTTCTTCCAGTTGATTGCATTGGCTCCTGAGGCTTCTGCATTCTTCACGTAGTTCTCGAGCTTTGGCTTTCAGCTCCATCAGCTCCTTTAAGCGCTTCTCTGTATTGGTTATTCTAGTTATACATTCATCTAAATTTTTTTCAAAGTTTTTAACTTCTTTGCCTTTGGTTTGAATTTCTTCCTGTAGCTCATAGTTTGATCTTCTGAAGCCTTCTTCTCTCAACTCGTCAAAGTCATTATCCGTCCAGCTTTGTTCCATTGCTGGTGAGGAACTGCGATCCTCAGATGGAAATGCAGAAATCACCCGTCTTCTGCGTCGCTCACGCTGGGAGCTGTAGACCGGAGCTGTTCCTATTCGGCCATCTTGGCTCCTCCCCCTTATTTTATGTTATTTTATTTGAGACAAGGTCTTGTTCTGTCACCCAGGCTGGAGTGCAAAGACTCAATCTCAGCTTGCTGCAGCCTCAACCTCCCAGGCTGAAGCGATCCTCCCACCTTAACCTCCCAAATAGCTGGGACTACAGGCATGCACCACCATGCCTGGCTAATTTTTGTTTCCTTTTTGTAGAGACAAGTTCTCACTATTTTGCCCAGGCTGGTCTTCAACTTCCAGGCTCAAGTGATCTTCCTGCCTTGGCCTCCCAAAATGCTGGGATTACAGGTATGAGCCACCATGACTGGCCTAGGTATTTTAAAAGTAAAAAATAAAAAGCTCCTTTTCTAGCAGGTGATCAGGCAGACACCTCTTCTATTGAAATACTACACAAGGAGCTGCCAGTGTATCATAAAGCAGGATCAAAGGAAAAGATTCAGATAAGCAAAGGCCTGTGGGGGAAGTAAGGCAGGGAGTAATATAAATCTCACGTGCAGTTAGAACAGTGGATTCTCAGTGGGTTGGAGCAGAAATTCCAATCATTAGAAGTTTTTCAGGGTTTACAGATCCAATCATGTGTCAAGGACATGGATCACAATATGGCTGAGGTGGTAGGCACCCATCTGGGTGAAATCCCAGGCTATTTTCTTAGTTGTATTCAAGGGTCTTATGGCCATAGTCTCTTCTACACTCTTAAGTGAAGGGCCATTCTTGTCTTCCAGGAACAGTTGGCCTTTTTGGATGAAGGTGTGATTACTGGAAAGGAGTACTGCCAGGTGATAAAGTAAGAAGACAAAGATGCAGACAATCAAAAGCAGCCACATCAGTCTGGTGATGGGCAAGGGAACACGTGTCAAAGCCAGCTGACCTTTACATACATCACGGCTAACTAGAAAACCATTTGGTGACTCGCTAGTTCCTCGAACTTCTGGGAAAGAGAATGGTGTTATAGGTGAGAGAATGGGGTGAAATCAGGGAGGTGTAAAATAACAGGATTTATTGGAAGGATAAGATTTTCAATGCAGTTGAAATAGAGGATTAAGGTGGTGGGGGGAATGTGGCAACAGAATTTTTGTCATCACAATAAACCAAAGGCATAATAAAGTACCTAAGAGATGTTTTGCTCAAAATTGTCCAAAATGGCACAGCCAGAGCCCTCTCTTCTAGGAGTCTATCAAGAAAATGTGTACTGATACAGAACATAGTCATAGCTGTGTGGAGGAGACATAGCTAAAATGCACAGAGAGCTTTACATGTACCATCAGATTTAATCCCCATACAACCTGTTGTGTTGTATCTACTATTATTTTCCCTACTTGATTTATGTGGAAACTAAAGCTTGGAAAGGGCAGGTAACTTCCCAGGGTAAAAGCTAACCCAGAATTAGGGCCCAGGTCTTTTGGACTTCAGGGCCTATGGTGATGACCAATAGGCGGTGCTGCTCCTCACTACACTATTCTGTGAGTATTGTATCTGTGCCTCACTTCTATACACTAAACTGTAGCTATCAAAGGCTATTGGATTTTTTAAAAATTCAGACATTCATAGATTTAAAAAAATCTTTCCATCATTATTAACTAAGAGTTGACCATATGCTTAGTACTGGGGTAGGTTGTTTGCTTTAATTAAAGATGCAGGCATTAATCAAACATTTCCATATGAGTGTGTTGGCTAAGTTTGGTATTCTAGTGTGAAATGCAAAGTCTGTGATATTTAAACATAATTACAGAATCAAAATTGTGTGTATTCAGATGAAATTTTTCCATTGGTATTAATACATTGGATACAAGTGTAATTTTGTTACATTGATGTCTATAGTGGTGAAGTCAGGGCTTTTAGTGTATCCATCACTAGAGTAACTACATTGTACCCATGTGTGTATTATCATTGTCCTATTTTCAAAGCAGAGCAATTGCTTTTCAGAATTAAGTTTACACAGACAAGGATTTTTCCAAATTGATAATTAAATGTCCTTGCTGTAGTCAGGGTCCTAACTTCAGTCATGGGGTAGCTACTGAAATTATATATTTTTAGATGTGTGTTTGTGTGTGTGTGGGCATGTGTGTGTGTGTGTGCACGCACATATGATGGAGGGGGTGTCACATAATTGAGAATATTGAATAGACTGGCTCAGATGGAGAAGTAGAATGAAACACCAAATCAAAGGCAAGACATCAACTGTGTGCAGTGTTGCATAAATCAAAGGGGCGCCAGATGATATGGATGTGGTTTCAGTTGTGAAAATGAAAAAGAAAGGATATATTTAGAAGAAAATTGACTGCTTAGTAGAGATTTAAAAAAACATAATTTTAAGGATGTGTGCTTTAAATAGGAAGATAATTATAAAATTAAGTATTCAATGAAACTATTACAATAGGGTTTTTTTCCCAATGCCTGTTGAATTTCATAGGACTTACCAAAAATTGAATACAAGTTTTTTCTTGAATTTATCATATGTATAACCTATCAAAATGGTTCAACAATTTCTCTAAGTCTTGCAACAAATTAAACAACAGATTGAACTTGCAACAAACTAAACTTTAAGCTTCAGCAAAGACTAATATATTTACATGTAGAATCCTTATACTGCCTTAATGTTTATTCTTTTATCTTAAGGTCCCTGCCTGGAGAAAATTCATTTTCCTTTCTGTTTGATTGAAAGATGGTAACAACCTCCCTCCCATATTTACAATAAGATCAAAATGGCATTTTATTTGCCCATCTGGAGATCACCAAATGCGTAAAGCTTGTCCGTGTGGAGGCCATCTGTTGGGAATGGAGACACACATGGAAACTTACTCCTTGAACTTCTTTTTTAACTTTCTCTTTTGCTTGCCTGAGTAGAAGGCAATTCAGACCTGTCACTTGTGATACAAACTGTAGGCCAGGACACACTGCTGCCTTTTAATGTCACAAACCCTTTCATTTGCCCAACTGTGAATACCTCTCTGAGAAGATCTAAAGGGTGAAAAAATTTTGGCACCATCTTTCATGACACAAATGGAAGGTTAGAGTCAGAGCTTTCCCTAATGGGCTATTGCTTGGGTTGTACTTAGAACAAGGGAAGAGTCTTGGGGAATCATAACCATACTTTTTCTTTGAAAGTATCCATGGTCTCTCTAAGTAATTCTGAATGTTGGGGAATATGGAGAAAAACACTTTCTGACTCAATTTTTTTTCTACTTTATGTCCTCACATGTTTCTATTTCAAGTTGAAGAAAATAATTTGGTTTAAAAATCATTTCAAAATGATGTTACTTGTGGTGTAGGACAAATAAATCACCAGGGCCTCAACTTCTCAGAGACACTTTGGATGTGGATAGAATTTTGCAGACTTGCACTGTTTTTATCTTACTTAGATTATATGCAGGTATAATTTCGTGTCTTTATATATGCAGGTACAATTTCATGTCTGTAACTACCACCAGTCAGTATGTTAACTGGACTGGCTTGATGCTAAAACCCAGCACACAGCTGTGAGCAAGGAGGCCACATAGTCCTTGTCTACAAGCTTTCTGCATCAGACTGTTTTATGAACCTTCGACACTTTTAGCACCTGACTGGTTTGCCATTAAAGTCAACAAAATTGCTTCTTAAACAATAATTTTAAGATCTCAGCTTTGCACTCTACATTGCCTTGTTCTTTGAATTTTCCTCACCTTCCTTTTCAACATTTCTGTATGTAGTTCTGCTTTCTCTTATACTCTTTGCTCAAATGCTAGTTATCTCTCCCATTCGTGATTAGAACTTATTTCTTGAAGTCATCTTAACCTTTATTTAAACCAGCCTCTAAAAATTCTCAACACTGCTACCAAAGTGATCTTTTCTTTCTGGCTTTTTCGCTCCCTTAAATGTATTTGTGTAGTGTTCTAAAAAAAATTCAGTGGTAATGGCAATAGCAATTTATTCCTTACTATTTTTAAAGAAAGTTGTGCTTTTGGTAATAGCGAAAAATAGAAAACAACTTAAATGTTAGACCATAGGGAACTGGATTAATGGATTATGGTGTATAAACATAATTGAATCTGAAGTAACCACTAAGGATTATTTTAGAGGAGTTGTTAACACTTTGGAAAATGTTCACAATAAATTGAGGTGGAAGACTGTGTTAGAAAATAGTATGTGAGGTATCACCACACTTTTGTAATAAGAAATTTACATGTTTGTGTAGAGAAAAGGACTGCAACTACAGAATCAAAATGTTAATTATGCTTATCTCTGATTGATGGAATTATTGGTGAGTTCATTTTATTCTTTATGAGTTTTGTATATTCTTCAAATATTCTACAATGAAAGTATTTACTTTTAGAGCCAGAAAAATTATTTTAGAAAATGGGCAAAAACATATCACTTAAGAAGTGGTGTGATATGGTTTGGCTGTGTCCCCGTCCAAATCTCATCTTGAATTGTAGTTCCCGTAATCTCCATGTGTCATGGAAAAGATCCAGTGGGAAGTAATTGAATCATGGGGGTGGTTCCCCCATGCTATTCTCATGATAGTAAGTTCTCACAAGATTTGATGTTTTTATAAGGGGCTTCCCCCTTTGCTTGGTTCTCATTCTCTTTGCTGCCACCATGTGAAGAAGGACGTTTGATTCTCTTTCTGCAATGGTTGTAAGATTCCTGAGGCCTCCCCATCCCTGCAGGAATGTGAGTCAATTAAATCTCATTTCTTTATAACTTACCCAGTCTTGGGTATTTCTTCATGGTAGTGTGAGAATGGACTAATACATGGTGTTTGCCTTCTATTATTCTAAAACACTTATCTAAACTCAGACCTAAAAACTGGGCAGGTAAAATGGTGTCACACCTCTAAACCAAGGAGCAGATGAGAATTCTATATTATGTATAGCAAATGAGCCAAACATCTGGGATTCTAGGACACTTTCTGCTGTTGAGACCAGTAGGTGATCTGATAACATTTAAGTCTACTTATGTTTCAACATTTCTGGAAATAGTCGCATATACCATGTTTCCTCCACTCTAAATAAGACCTCCTGGCAGCATCTTTCATTAGATGTCATGGTCAAGAACATTAGCTCTTCTGTGTAAATCCTTTGGCTGAGCCCATCTCCTTCAGCTTCTTCAAAGTTTCACCTTAATCCCTTACTTTGTTCAGTATCCTTTATATTGGGTTATCTCATATCAACCTCAGAACTTTCTCTCAATGACATATTTTTGAAATGTCTTTCCTGTCCTGTAAGAATATGTTAAGACATTCCCATGGCTATGCGACCATTCTCAGCTCCCAGCCAGGCCCAGCTGTGTGCATGTAGGCTTACCCTCCACTCAACTTGTAGCCCAGCCTGGCCAAAGAGGAGAGAAAAGGCTGCATGAGGTTATCTGCAGGGAGATGTGCCTGAGGCAACTCCAGATAACTTTTGAGCACTTCCATGAGTGGGGCTTGAGTATGGAGAAGGAGGAAGAGGAGCAGCATGGTTGAGAGAGGTGCAGGCATGGCAGAGAAAGCTGTTTTATTTTTTGTCTTTTTAATAATAGACATTCTAATTGGGGTAAAATGATACCTTATCGTGGTTTTGATTTGCATTTCCCTGATGATTAGTGATAGTGAGCATTTTTTCATATATCTGCTGTTCATTTTTAGGTCTTCTTTTGAGAATTGTCTATTCATGTCATTTTTCCACATTTTAATGAAATATTTGTTTTGCCTTGTTATTATTGAGTTGTTTGTATATTATTGTATATTCTAGATGTTAGTCCCTTCTCAGATGAATAGTTTGCAGATATTTTTTCCCATTTAACATGTTGTCTCTTCACTCTGTCAACTGTTTCGTTTGATGTTCAGAAGGCTCTTAGTTGCATATAGTTCAATTTATCTATTTTTGTTTTAGTTGTCTGTGCTTTTGAGGTCTTAGCCATAAAATATTTGTTTAAACAAATGTCTGGAAATGTTTTCACTATGTTTTCTACTAATAATTTTATAGTTTCAGGTCTTACATGTAAGTCTTTAGTCCATCTTGAGTTGATTTTTGTATACAGTGAGAGGTAGAGGTCCAGTTTCATTCTTCTGCCTATGGATACCCAGTTTTCCCAGCACCATTTATTGAAGATGGTGTCCTTTCCCCAGTGTATGTTCTTGCCACCTTGTCAAAAATTAGTTGGCTGTAAATATGTAGATTCATTTCTGGATTCTCTATTCTGTTCCATTGGTCTATGTGTCTACTTTTATACCAATAGCATGCTGGTTTGGTTACTTTACTCTTATAATATATTTTGAAGTTAGGAAGTGTGAAGCCTCCAGCTTTGTTTTTTCTGCTCAGGATTGCTTTGGCTATTCTGGCTTTTTTGTTTGTTTGTTTCCATATGAATTTTAGGATTTTTTTTTCTATTTCTGTGAAAAATGGCAGTGGTGTTTGATAGTGAGCACATTGAGTCTATATATTGCTTTGGGTTATATGGCCATTTAAATGATATTAATTCTTTTGATCCAGGAGTATGGGATGACTTTCCGTTTGTTTTTGTCCTCTTTAACTTCTTTCATCAGTGTTTTGTAGTCTTCCTTGTAGAGATATTTCACCTCCTTAAATTTATTCCTAGGTATTTTTTTTTTTTTTTGTAGCTGCTGTAAATGGATTGCCTTCTTGATTTCTTCTGGCTATTTGATTATTGGTATATCAAAACACTACTGATTTTTGTATATTGATTTTGCATCTTCCAACTTTACTGAATTTGCTTATCAGATCTAAGAGATTTTTGGTGGAGGGAGTCTTTTGGTTTTTCCAAATACATCAATGATAGACTAGATAAAGAAAACATGCTACATAAACACCACAGAATACTATGCAGCCATTAAATGAACAAGATCATGTCCTTTGCAGGGACATAGATTGAGCTGGAGTCCATTATCCTTAGTAAACTAACGCAGGAACAGAAAAGCAAATACCACATGTTCTCACTCATAAGTGGGAGCTGAATAATGAGAACACATGGACACATGGGCGATGGGAAACAACACACACCAGGGCCTGTCGGAGGGCTGGGGGTGGGAGGAGAAAAAGCATCATAGCTAATAAATGCTGGGTTTAATACCTGGGTGATGGGATGATCTGTTGACCAAACCACCATGGCACACATTTACCAATGTAACAAACTTGCACATCCTGCATGTGTACCCCAGAACTTAAAATAAAAGTTGGAAAAAAGAAATTATGTCATCTACAAAGAGGGACAATTTGAATTCCTCTTTTCCAATTTGGATCCCTTTTATTTTTTTCTCTTGCTTGATTGCATTGGCAATAATATGCAGTACTATGTTGAATAGGAGTAGTGAAAGTGGGTATCCTTGTCTTGTCTCAATTCTTAGAGGAAAGGCTCTCAATTTTAACCCATTCAGTATAATCTTAGCTGTGAATTTGTCATATATGTCCTTTATTATTTTGAGATGTAATCCCTCTATACCTAGTTTGTTGAGAGTTTTTCTCATGAAAGGATGTCCAATTATATCAAATATTTTTTCTGTATCTATTGGGATGATTATATGGTTTTTGTCCTTCATCCTGTTGATGTGATATATAATGTTTACTGATTTCTGTATGTTAAAACATTCTTGCATCCCTGATATAAATTCCACTTGATCATGGTGTATTATCTTTTTGATGTGCTGTTGAACTCGGTTTGCTAGTATTTTGCTGAGGATTCTTGTGTTTATGTTCAGCAGGGATATTGGCCTGTAGTTTGTGTGTGTGTGTGTGTGTGTGTGTGTGTGTGTGTGTTCTTGTCTGGTTTTGGTATCAGATTAATGCTGGTGCCATACAATGAGTTAGGGAGAATTCTCTCCCTTCAATTGTTTGGAATAGATAGAGGAGCATAGATATTAGTTCTTTTTATGTTTGGTAAAATTTGGCAGTGAATCTATTCAGTCTTGGGCTTTTCCTTTTTGGGAGACTTTTTATTATTGATTTAATATTGCTACTCATTATTAGTCTATTCAAGTTTTTAATTTCTTCCTGATTCAGTGTTGGTAGGTTTTATGTTTTCTGGAATTTATTCATTTCCTCTAGGTTTTCCAGTTTGTTATCATATATTTGTTCATAATAGTCTCTGATAATCTTTTGTATTTCTGTGGTATCAGTTGTAATGTCTCCTTCTTCATTTCTGATTTTGTTTATTTGGGTTTCCTTCTTTTCATGGTTAGTCTAGCTGGTGGTTTATTGATTTTGTTTATATTTTTGAAGAACCAACTTTTTGTTTTGTTGATTCTTTTCATTTTTAAGCTCTATTTCATTTTCTTCTGCCTTAATCTTTATTATTTCTCTTCTGCTACTTTTGGGTTTGATTTATTCTTGCTTTTCTAGTTCTTTGAGGCACATTGTTAGATTGCTTATTTGAGACTTTCCTATTTTTTGATCTAGGTGTTTATTGCTATAAACTTCCCTCTTAATACTGCTTTTGCTGTATCCCACAGGTTTTGGTATGTTGTGTATCCATTTTCATGTGTTTCAAGATATTGTTTGATTTATATCTTGATTTCTTTATTGACTTAATGGTTGTTCTGGAGCATGTCATTTAATTTTTAGGTATTTGTATGCTTTCCAAAGTTCCTTTCATATTTATTTCAAGTTTTATTCCATTGTGGTCTGAGAAGATACTTGATATGATTTTGATTTTTAAAAATTTGTTGAGTTTTTTTGTTGTCTAACATATGTTTTTTTCTGGAGAGTGTTTCATGTGCTGATAAGAAGAATGTGTATTCTGCAGTTGTTGCATAAAATATTCTGTAAATGTGTGTTAGGTCCATTTTGTCTAAAGTCCAGTGGGTGTTAAAAATCCCCTGCTATTATTGTATTAAAGTCTATCTCTCTGTTTATATCTAGTAATATTTGCCTTATGAATCTGGTTGCTCTATGTTGGATGCATATATATTTAGAATTGGTATATCCTTCTCCCTGGATCAATCCCTTTATTGTTATGTAATGAACTTCTTTGTCTTTTTTAAAAACTGTTTTTGACTTAAAATCTCTTTTATATGATATCAGCATAGCTATTCCTGCTTGCTTTTGGTTTTAATTTGCATGAAATATCTGTTTCCATCTCTTCAGTTTCAGTCTATATGTGTTTCTATAGGTAAAATGTGTTTCTTATAGGTCACATACAGTTGGATCTTTCTTATTTTTTATTTTTGACAGGGCCTCACTTTGTCACTCAGGCTGGAGTGCCGTGGCAAAATTATGGCTCACTGCAGCCTTGACTTTCTATGCTCAAACAATCCTCCCACCTCAGCCTCCCAAGCAGTTGGGACTACAGGCACATGCCACCATGCCTGGCTAATATTTAATATTCAATTTTTTTGTAGAGATAGGGACTCACTGTGTTGCCCATGTTGGTCTTAAACTCCTGGGCTCAAGAAATCCTCTCACCTTGGCCTCGCAAAACGTTGAGACTACAGGCATGAGCCACTGCAACCAGCCATTTTTTAAAAAAACTCTATTCGGCCAGTCTGTATATTTTGAGTGGAGAATTTAATTCATTTACATTCAAAGTTATTATTGATATGTGAGGTTTTGTTCCTGTCGTCAAATTGTTAATTATTTTCTGATTGTTTCCTATCTTCTTTGATCCTTTCTTTTTCTCTTACATTTGTCATCATGGTTTGGTGGTTTTCTGTAGTGATGATTTGAATCCTTTCTCTTCCTCATTTGTGTACTTGCCTTACTAGCGTATTTTGTAATTTTGTGTGTTTTCATGATGGTAAATATCATCCTTTTGCTTCCTGGTTTAGTACTCCTTTGAGAATTTCTTGTAGGGCTGGTTCAGTGGTAATAAATTTTCTCAGCTTCTGTTTGTATGGGAAATACTTTATTTCTCCTTCATTTATGAAGGATAATGATGCTGGATATAGTATCTTTGACTGGCAGTTTTCTTCTTTCATCACTTTAAATGTATCATCCCATTCTCTCCTAGCCTGTAAGGTTTCTGCTGAGAAATCTGTTGTTCATTTAATGAAGATTCCTTTATAGGTGACTACACACTTTTCTCTTGCTGTTTTTAGAATTCTTTCTTTGCCGTTGACTTTAGATATCTTGACTAAAATGTGCTGTGAAGAAGAGCTTTTTTATTGTATCTATTTGGGGATTGCTAGGCTCCTTGTATATGGCTGTCCTAATCTCTTGCTGGACTTGGAAGCTTTCATGTACTATTTTGTCAAATAAGTTTTCTAAACCATTTATTCTCTCTTCACCCTCTAGTACCCTGATAATTTGAATATTTGGTCACTTTATGGTGTTCTGTATGTCAGGAAGGCTTCACTCATTCTTTTAATTTTTTTTTCCTTTTTTTCTTACTGGGTTATTTAAAATGATGTGATTCAAGTTCTCAGATTCTTTCTTCTTCTTGATTTAGTCTATTGTTGAAGCTTGTATTTCATTCAATAAATTATTCAGTTCCAGGATTTCTGGGGTCTTTTTAATGATATCTGTCTCTTTGGTAAATTTCTCATTCATATTCTGAATTGTTTTTTTTAATTTCTTTTTCAGAATTTTCCTGTATCTCACTGAGCTTCTTTTGAATCAATAATCTGAATTCTTTTTTCAGGATCTTATGACTTTCTTTTTTACTGTGATCTGTTGCTGGAGAATTATTGTGTTCCTTTGGAGGCATCATATTTCCTTGCTTTTTCATGTTTCCTGTGTCCTTATATTGATATTTGTGCATCTAGTGTAATAGTCATTTCTTCTACTTTTCTACTTTGTGAATTTGTTTATATATGGGAAGATGTTTTCCTGAAGATGATTCATCTATAGTGCTGGTGGGGTAGGGCACTTTGGCTGTAATTCTTGCTGTGTGCAGTAGTGTAATCTCTGCATCATTTCTTCGGCTGTAAACAGCACCAGTGGTATCTGATTTTTTTCAGTGTCTCAGGGTGCAGTTATTAGTGGAGGCTGTGGTGAAGTTTTGCTGGGGACTGGAATGCCATGTAGGCCAGTCTTTTGGTTCCAGTGGTGGTAGTGGCAGGATGAGCATGCCTGTTTTGGGGCCCTAGGGTGGTGTACACTGGTACTGGTATTAGCAGGTCCAGGCAGGCTAATTCTTGGGCCTTCAGGTGGCATACTCAGATGCCAGCAGTGGCGGCAGTGGACTGGGCAGGTGGGTGGGTTCTCAGGTCCCTGGGCAGCTGGTGTGACATGGGCACTGGCAGGGGCAAGATGACCCTCTATGTCCTGAAAGTTGTGTGTGCTTGTGTAGGCAGTGGCTACAGTGGGCTAGATGGTTCAGTCTCCAAGCCAGCAGGTGGCACATGCAAGTAGGTGCCAGCTGAGGATGTGGTGACCCAGTGGATAGTCCTAACTTCAGGGCCCTGTGGGGGAGTGTTAAGGTACCAATAATGGTGGACTAGGTTGGGAAAATCCCTGGCATCCAAACTGTGTGCTTTGGCTTGGGGTGGCAGTGGAGGGTTGGGGACTTGCACAGCTAGGCCAGGTGGTCTTATCTTCAGGCCTTCTGATGAAGTGTGTGGGTGCCAGCCATAATAGGGAAAAGTGGGGTAATCCCCAGCCCATCTGAATAATGCTCAACTCGAGGGTGGCAGTGGCTGCAATCCTGCCCTCTTATTAGGGAGGGCAGGCTGATGGGTGGGGAACATACACACCACTTGTGACTCAGCTCTGGTAGTGTTCATGCTTCAGTCCCTGCTTTAGTAACCCTGCCTCAGTCATGCCTTAGCCGCAGCTGCAGTGGCCTGTGGTCGCTCATGGAACCCTGGAGGCATCAGTCTGTGCTTTTCTCTTTTTTTTCTCCTTGATTTCTTTTAATTCCTGGAAACACTGAATTGTTGGATGTTAGGAATATTGTAAGGCTTAAGAATATGGTTTAATATTTCACAGTTGTAAACGCGTGTGTGTGTGTGCACGTGTGTGCATGCATACACATGTGTGGGATCAGCAATATAATTTGCAGGGCCCAGTGCAAAATGAAAGTACAAGTCTCCGTGTTCAAAAATTATTTAGAATTTCAAAATGGCAACAGCAGAGACTAAGTTCTGAGCGCGAAGCCATGTGCATAGGTTGCATGTCTGTGAAGCTGGCCTTGTTTGTATGTTTTTTTTTAATTCAACAGTTTTGGGGGAACAGGTGGTTTTTGGTTACATGGATAAGTTCTTTAGTCATGATTTCTGAGATTTTAGTGCATCTGTCACCTGAGCCATGTACACTGTACCCAATATATAGTCTTTTATCCCTTATCCCCCTCACTGTTCTTCCCCCTGAATCCCCAAAGTCGATTATATCATTCTTACGCCTTTGCGTCCTTATAGTTTAGCTCCCATTTATGATATTTTCTGCCTGGACCTGCTAATACCAGTACCAGTGTACACCACTCTAGGGCCCCAAGACAGAGATGCTCAGCCTGCCATTGACACCAGTGGGACCAAAAGACTGGCCTGCATGGCATTCCAGTCCCCAGCAAAACTTCACCACGGCCTCCACTAATATATGATATTTGGTTTTCCATTCCTGAGTTACTTCACCTAGAAGAATGGCCTCCAACTCCATCCAAGTTGCTGCAAAGGCCATTGTTTTCTTCCATTTTATGTCTGAGTAGTATTCCATGGTGTATATGGAATTTTCTTTATCCACTCGGTTGATGGGCATTTAGGTTGGTTCCATATATTTGCAATTACGAATTGTGCTCCTATAAACATGTATGTGCATGTGTCTTTTTTACATAATGACTTCTTTTCCTTTGGGCAGATACCCAGTAGTGGAATTGCTGGATCAGATGATAGTTCTACTTTTAATTCTTTAAGGAATCTCCGTACTGTTTTCTATAGTGGTTTTACTAGTTTACATTCCCACTAGTAGTGTAAAAGTGTTCCCTTTTCAACATATCCATGCCAACATCTATTATTTTTTTATTTTTAACTATGGCCATTCTTGCAAGAGTAAGGTGGTATCTCATTGTGATTTTAATTTGCATTTCTCTGATAATTAGTGATGGTGAGCATTTTTTCATATGTTTGTTGGTTGTTTGTATATCTTTTTTTGTGGATTATCTATTCATGTCCTTTGCCCAGTTTTTGATGGGATTGTTTTTTTTTTTTTCTTGCTGATCTGGTTGAGTTCCTTGTAGATTCTGGATATTATTTCTTTGTTAGATGCATAGTTTGCAAATATTTTCTCCCACTCTATGGTTTGTCTGTTTACTCTGCTAATTATCTTTTCTGCTGCACAGAAGCCTTTTAGTTTAATTACATCCCATTTATCTATTTTGCTTTTGTTGCATTTGCTTTTGGGTTCTTAGTTGTTCTTCTTTTTTTCCTCAGCCTTTGTGCTGCTGGACTCCAGGACAGTGTGCAGTCTGTTATGGGTAGGCCTCTAAAATGGCTTCTTGCTGTAGCTGCTTAGGTTTCAGGGAATGTGTGGGACCTAGCATGGGCTCCCTCCCTCTAACTGTGCCATCACACAATATCCTGGCAGCTCCATATGTTAATTTCAGGGCTTAAAGATGGTTGAGGGGCTCTCTCATAGCTAGGATTGTGGAAGTCCACAGTAGAAATGTGGACTGATGAGGGGCTCTCTCATAGCTAGGATTGTGGAAGTCCACAGTAGAAATGTGGACTGTTGAGGGGCTCTCACTTACCCTTTTGGTAGTTCTGTTTTTAATTTTTAAGGAACCTCCCTACCGTTTTCCATAATAGAAAATGGTACCAATTTATATTTCTACCAACAGTGTACAACGGTTCACATTATTCTACATCTTTTCCAACACTTGCTATCTCGTGTTTTTAAATAATAACCATCCTAACAAGTGTGAGGTGATATCTCATTGTGGTTTTGATTTGCATTTTTGTGATGATTAGTGGTGTTGAGCACCTTTTCATATACCTATTGGGCATTTATATGTGCTCTTTTGAGAAATTTCTATTCAGGTATATTGCTTACATTTAAATTGGGTTATATGTTTTTTTTTGCTATTGAGTTGTATATGTTCTTTACGTATTTTGGATATTAACCCCTTGTCAGATGTATTGTTTGTGAATGTTTCCTCCCATTCTCTAAGTTGTATTTTCATTTTATTGGTTGTTTTCTTTGTTATGTGGAAGATTTTTAGTTGATATAGTCCCCTTGTTGGTGTCTGTTTTCATTGTCTGTGCTTTGGGGATCATATCCAAAAAAATTATTGCCAAGAGTAATGTCAAGGAACTTTTTCTCTATGTTTCCTTCTAGAAGTTTTACAGTTTCAGGTCTTACATTTATTCAAGTTTTCAATTCATTTTGAGGTAATTTTTGTGTATAGTGTAAGATAAGGATCCAAATTCATTTATTTGCCTGAAGATATCCAATTTTCCTAGCACCATTTATTGAAGACCCTATCATTTCCCTGTTGTGTATTCTTGGTTTCTGTTTCAAAGATTATCAACCACATATGTGTGAGTTTATTTTTGGGCTATCTCTTCTGTTCCATTGGCCTATGTGAATGTTTTTATGCCAGTACCATACTGTTTTGATTACTATAGCTTTGTAGTGAACTTTGAAACCAGGTAGTGTGATGCCTCCAGCTTTGTTTTTTGTTTTTTTAATTTAAGATTGCTTTGGCCATTTGGGGTCTTTTGTGGTCCCATACAAATTGTAGTGGCTTTTTTCTATTCTGTGAGGAGTGACATTGGAATTTTGATAAGAATTGCATTGAAACCTGTAGATAACTTTGGATAGTATGAACATTTTAACAATATTAACTTTTTCAATCCATGAACATGGGATGTCTTTTCATTTATTTCTATATTCTTCAATTTCTTTTATCAATGTCTCATTGTTTAGTATACATATCTTTCACCTCCTTGGTTAAATTTATTCCTAAGTATTTTATTCTTTTTGATGATAAATGAGATTTTTTTCTTAATGTCTCTTTTTCAGGTAGTTTGTTGTTAGTGTACAGAAACACAACCAATTTTATGTATTTGTTTAGTATCCTACAACTTTACTAAATTAGTTTATTAATTCTAACAATTTTGATAGAATCTTTAGGATTTTTACATATGAGATCATGTCATCTGAAAACAGAGATAATTTGACTTCTTTCATTCCAATTTGGATCCTTTTATTCCTTTAGCTACTCTAATTGTTCTGGCTATGACTTGAATATTGCAGTTAATAGAAGTGGCAAGGATGGACATTCTTGTCTCTTTCCTGATCTTAGAGAAATGCTTTCAGCTTTTCACTAGCAAGTATGATGTTCATTGTGGGTTTGTCCTATATTGCCTTTATTATGTTGAGGTACTTTTCTTTTGTGCTTAAGTGGTTGACAAGTGTCTTTTTTTAATTAGAAAAAGATATTGTATTTTGTCAAATGCTTTCTCTGCATCTATTGAGATAATAATGTGATTTTAATCTTTCATTATATTAATGTGATGTATCATGTTTATTGATTTGTATATGTTGAACCACTTTTTCATCTCAAGGATAAGTCCCACTTAATCACGTTGAATGGTTCTTTATTGTGCTGTTGAATTGGGTTTGCTAGGATTTGGTTGAGGTTTTTTGCATCCATACACATCAGAGATATTGGCCTGATTTCATGTTCTTGTCTAACTTTGGTATGAGGGTAATGCTGGCCTCATAAAATGAGTTTAGAAGCACTCCCTCCTCAAGACTAAGCAAAGAGAAGAAATCTGGAGGCATCACATTACCTGACATCAAACTATACTATAGGGCCATTGTCACCAAAACAGCATTGTAGTGGTATAAAAATATGCAAGTAGACCAAAATGAAACAATAGAGAACCCAGATATAAAGCCAAATACATACAGCCAACTGATGTTTGACAAAGCAAATCAAAACATAAAGTAGGGAAAGAATGCCCTATTCAACAAATGGTGCTGGGATAATTGGAAAGCCAGGATCCAGTAGAAGAATGAAACTGAATCCTCATCTCTCACCTCATACAAAAATCAACTGAGTATGGATTAATGACTTAAATATAAGACCTGAAACCATACAATTTCTAGAAGATAACATCAGAAAAACCCTTCTAGACACTGGCTTAGGCAAAGACTTCATGTCCAAGAACCCAAAAGCAAATGCAGCAAAAACAAAAATAAATAGATGGGACTTAATTAAACTAAAAAGTTTCTGCACAGCAAAAAAAAAAAAAAAAATCATCAGTAGAGTAAACAGACCACCCACAGAGTGAGAGAAAATCTTCACAATCTATACATCTGCCAAAGGACTAATATCCAGAATCTACAAGGAACTTAAACAAACCAGCAAGAATAAAACAAACAAACCCATCAAAAAGTGGTCTAAGGACATGAATAGACAGTTTACAAAAGAAGATATACAAATGGCCAACAGGCATATGAAAAAATGCTCAACATTGCTAATGATCAGGGAAATGCAAATCAAACTACAATGCGATACCATCTTCTGCAAGAATGGCCATAATCAAAAAATAAAAAAAATAGATGTTGATGTGGATATTGTGAAAAGGGAACACCTTTACACTGCTGGTGGGAATGTAAACTAGTACAGCCACTATAGAAAACAGTGTAGAGATTCCTTAAATAACTAAAAATAGAACTACCATTTTATTCAGCAGTCCCACTATTGGGTATCTACCCAGAGGAAAATAAGTCATTATACAAAAAAGATAATTGCACGCACATGTTTATAGCTGCACAATTCATAATTGCAAAAATATGGAACCAGTGAAAATGCCCATCAATCATTGAGTGGATAAAGTAATTGTGGCATATATATATACCATGGAATACTATTCAGCCATAAAAAGGAATAAAATAATGGCATTTACAGCAACTTGGGTGGAACTGGAGACTGTTATTCTAAGTGAAGTAACTCAGGAATGGAAAACCAAACATCGTATGTTCTTACTCTTAATTGGGAGCTAAGCTACGAGGATGCAAAGGCATAAGGATAATACAATGAACTTTGGGGACTTGGGGAGAAAGAATGGGAGGTGGGTTAGGGATGAAAGACTACAAATTGGGTGCAGTGTATAACTCTTTGGGTGATGGGTGCACCAAAACCTCACAAATCACTGCTAAAGAACTTACTCATGTAATCAAACAACAACTGTTCCCCAAAAACCTACGGAAATAAAAATTTTAAAAAAGAAAAAAGTGTTCCCTCCTCTTCAATTTTTTGAGAGCTTGAGAAGGATAAGCATTCATTCTTCTCAACATGTTCAGAAGAATTCATCCATGAAGCTACCTTGCCTTGGGCTTTTCTTTGTTGGGAGGTTTTGATTACTGCTTCAATCTCCTTACTCATTATTGTTTTGTTTAGATTTTCTGTTTATTCATGATTCAGTCTTGGTAGGTTGTGTATTTCTAGAAATGTATCCATTTCTTCTAGGTTATCCAATGTGCTGGTCTATAATTATTCATGGTAGTCTCTTACGATGCTTGGTATTTCTGTGGCATTAATTGTAAGGTATCCTCCTTCATTTATAATTTTATTTATTTGAACTCTTTTTCTGTTGGTTAATTGAGCTAAAGGTTTGTCGATTTTTTTTAAGACTGATCCTCACTCTGTTGCCCAGGCTGGAGTGCAGTGGTGCCACCTCAGCTCATGGCAAACTCTGCCTCCTGGGTTCAAGCAATTCTCTAGCCTCAGCCTCCTGAGTATCTGGGATTACAGGCACCTGCTACCAAGTCTGGCTAATTTTTGTACTTTTAGTAGAGATGGAGATTCACCATGTTGACCAGGCTGGTCTTGAACTCCTGATCTCAAGTGATCCACCTGCCTCAGCTTCCCAAAGTGCTGGGATTACAGGTGTGAGCCACTGTGCCAGGCCAGGTTTGTCAAATTTTATCTTTTCAAAAAGCCAACTCTTCGTTTTGTTGATCTTTTCTATTGTTTTTCTAGTCTCTATATTATTTATATTTGCTGTGATCTTTATTATTTTCTTCCTTCTACTAATCTTGGGCTTAGTTTTTTCTTCTTTTGCTAGTTCCTTGAAGTGTAGCATTCGATTGTTTGAGGTCTTTCTGTTTTCTTAATGTACACATTTATTACTATGAATTTTCCTTTAGAACTGCTTTTGCTGCATTCCATAAGTTTTGATATTACAATTATCTTTCGAGAAGACTCAGCTTTGAGAAGACTCCCTCTGTGATCAATACATTTTCCTCCAATTTCTTAAGAGTGTGGTCTCTTATATAAAATCTTTTTACAACTCACTTCAATCAGTTAAATATTATTTAAAATTAATTTTATTTTAAAACTGCATGGCAGACAATTTCAAATTATGTTTAAGTTTTTCCATCAACTCTGGCCTACACCAACTGTATAGGCTTTGCTCACATATGCCAATGTTAATGTTGTTTTCACCTCCATTTCATCTGTTTTCTCCCTCCCACTTTTAACAGCTAATGTGTGGATAACATTATCATATCAACTCTTTAGGAGTCCATGGTGAAATCACTTTAAATCTACATTGGTTTTCTGTTTAAATATTAACTTAAACATATGAAGTGACGACAGCAATGTCATGAAATTGATTTGGATTACTATTAAGAAAGTAATTGGATTGATTTTTCAAAACTTGACTTGCTATTCATCAAGTGTTTCTGTATAAAAAGTCAGATAAAAATGGAACCAACCTGAAAAATGGCACAGGATTTTGTTCAGCCTTATAACTATGACCAAAGCCACCCTGTAAATGCTTGCCTTATCATTTCTTTCCATCTTTCTCCATCCATTAGCCTCTTACTTAATATCGAAGACTCAACTCTAACCCTAATTCCTTTGTAAAGTCTTCCCTCACTACCTCAACTGCGAGTGCTGTGGTACCTCCTCTGATCTTCTAGTTTAATTATTCTTTGAAAAATAGTTATTGATCACATATTTATTGAAAGTTGTATTTGTTATAAAGCAGTGAAAAAACAAACCAACAGTTCTTTAAGCATATAGTAAACCTAGTTAAGTTACATGAGGAAAAAGTAGAAGATACTGTGGGAAAGGATAATGGGGGACCATTCTAGAGGGGGGATCCGTGGAAGGTCTCCTTGAGACAGTGATTTTTAGTTCATGTCCTGATTGTTGGAGAGGATGAATTAGGAGGGGAAGAAGGCAGTAGGTTCTAGTTATAGGGAACAGTGTGGCTCCTAGTGTCCTGAAACTTGTAAGAATTTAAAGCATTTCAGGAACAGAGAAAAGCCCAATGTATTTGGAGTTAGGCAAGTGAGGGAGAGAGCATAGAGAGATGAGGTTGAGGGGAAGAGTGGGGATGGATTATGCAGGGCTAAATAGAATGTATTTAAAATGGTGAACTTTTCTTGACATCAATGGGAGGCCTTTAACATCAAGCAGGGCTGTGACAGAGTATATTTGGATTTTATGAAAGACCTCTTTGACTCTTGTGAGAAGGATAGACTGCAGGAGGCAAGGGAAGATGAAAGAAAGCCAGTTAGGAAGTTTCTGCACCTATTAAAGGTAAGAGATGATGGTGGCTGGTACTAGCGAGGTAGTAATGGAGATAAAGACGTGAACATATTTGAGATGTAACTGATTATCTGTATCATTCATTTGGCACTTACGGCATATTGCTCTGAAATTTAAAAAATTATGTGTCTTTTCCTCACTTCTACCTCTCCTTCCTGAAGATAGGGACTATACCTTTTATTTCTCATGGTGACTTGAACAGAGTGGACACCATATGAAGACTGGTGAGTTGATTTAAAAATGTAATAGAGGAGCAGACTTTATATTTCGGTTACTACCACCGCCTGGCTTCTTTTAAACCTAAGCTTGATTTCTTTTAGGATCCTATAGTCTTCACTTTCTCGTGGCCCCATCCGCATCCTTGCTTGTACTTCCTTATCCTGGCAGCACTTAAAAATATGATTTTGAAGCGAAATCAAGTTAAACATGGTAGCAGATAAAGATATTAATAAATTTTTGTTAGTCTCTCCTTCTGTATGTTGTAAAAATATATTTATTGAAACTCTCTGTGCATAAAAAATGCCTTCTTTTTAAGGAATTCTAGAAAACCCTAAAGAGACTACCACATCAGAAGTAGAGCACAGACCATTATTCACTTGTTTCATTTTCTCTGTGGCAGGTGAAGGTGTGAATTATGCCACAGAAGTTATTCCAGCAAGAGCACCTGCTGGGACAGGGCTTCTAGAATGAGCAACATTTGTTTGGTGTAATCTTAGAAGCACCAAAATATACTCCTCTCCTAGGTTTCTCTTGTTCAGCTTGCCAGGCTGTGTGGCCTCTGGAGTCCTCCAGTCAGCCCTCCTTTGGGTTAGTGCCTGAGCATGTTATTAGACACAAGCACTCCCCAATATCCCAAGGTTTTCTGCAGTCAGTGTGGCCTTGTAAAACTCCCTGTGTCTCTATGCTGTGATAGATGAAGTCTACGGTACTTTTAAATGCAAACTTTTTAGGATTGTATTTTATTAGTATCTTACCATGTATTAATCTAGTGAAGTGACTTCAGATATCCAAGGAGATTTCTGAAGGAAAGCTCTAGTGCATGGAGCATTGCCTGGAGCACTGCATGGAGCACAGCTGCCTCCCCCCTCACCACTGTCCATCAGAGCCATAGGCCTCACAGGATTTTTAGGGAACAAACTCCTGCTTTTCCTGACAAGTCAGATGATGTTCAGCATCAAGAAGATTTTTAGTCATGACCACAGAAATATTCAGGTATAATAAAGCCCCTAAAAGGGACAGGAATTTCTAAATATAGGCATATGCTGGAAAAAAGGTGGAATAGTTCTTATTCCAAGGCCCCAACCTGAAATAAACGAACAAATAAAAGTTAGGGAAGGACAACTGGACTCTGTTATTCTTGAAGCAGGAAGAACTCTGGGTAGGCATGGTTTTTATGATTCTTCTCTTAATCCCTGGCACCTAGCACAGTGTGGCATACCATAAGCACACTGTCAGTGTTTATTGAATGAATGGAAGACACATTCCAGTGCCAGCAGGGTGGGAGTTCCTTAATGTGCACATACCGCCTGCCTTGAGTGGGTAAGGAACAGTCCCAGCTAGGCTTTAAATGTAACACCTTCTTAAGGTGGCTTGGTAAGGCATGCAGAGTGAAGGTGCAGAGGGAGGGAATGTCACCCATAGTTTCCCAAAGGCTATTCCAGCCTTTATTTGACCCCAGGAATAATGCTTACATAGGATGGCGTGCTGATTCAAGCTTGTGGGAAAATTACCCTTTTCAGTGAGAGTTGTCAGAAACAAGACTCCAAAGCAGAAGAAAATGGAATCTGCTGTTTTTCTTCTTGTGAGTGTCTGGCTGTCTAGAAAAATCTCAAAGCCTTGACTTTGAGGATTAGCTCTGCCCAGGTGCAGCCTGGTTTTTTTATCCCCATTAAAATCCACCAAGGGGACTTGTAACGTGCCGCAGAAATAATAGAGATGTAAGGTGGAATTTACACATCTGGAGAGCTTTTAATGAATGAGGAAATAGGGATGGTTACCTGGCAACCCTGAGTAAGTGCAAATTAATCCATTTTTATTTGCTGTCAGGAGGGCAGTCCAAGGCTTCCACTTTGTTGGGTCAGAATGAAAGCTGATGATGCTCTAGTGGAGTTTTGGGATTTTGCTTAATTTTAATTTCACCCTCATCTCTATGCTTGGTACTTATCCTGCTGGCATAAATTTGAAATGGGTTGACTCCACTATAGGCCTTTATTTGGAGCAGTTATTCTAACTCATGAATCCTTATAAAATGTTGGTGAGGCATGCCAGTCAAGTTCTGTTTCTCAGTTTGAAGCCTGTGAAGATCAAGGAGTTCAGTGTTAAGTTACTCTTCTGGTGTTGGCCAGAATAAAGGCAGAATTGTCAGACTGGTCAGTTTGTTTATGGCTCCCTTTAATTGTGCCCTGTCTACACAGGCTGTGATAGTCTCATGGTATCTTGACTTCAACCTGAAGATAATTTATACTAAGGTATTAACAATACCGTGATACTGTTTCAATTCAATAAAAATTAATTTTTGTTAAATTTCATTGCATTTTTTTGTTACGAGTTTTTGTTACAAAAAATGCAATGGATAAAGATGATAGTTCCTTTTGGTTTGTAAGGAAGAGATTATAGTTACAGGCAGAGCTAACATCTCTGTGCCTAATACATTAATTTTTGTTAAGAAGAAATACTGTTAATACCTGTATTTATGTTATTGTAGCTTAATTAAGATTTTATAGGTAGTATTGGTGACCACAGCTAATTCTGGGGGTTGTCATATTTTGTTTAGAGTTGCCATATTACATGCTATAGTGCAAAGTATATTAACTTGGGTAGCAGAAGCTGTGTTCCTATTCCTTAGCCATTCTGAGTGTCAGTGTAAAATGACAGTTATTCTCGATAAGCACAAAATTCCTACCCATGTTTAAATTCTATGACTTCATGACTATGTTTAAACCGAGATTAGGGAATGATTATATCTTAAAACTAAGAGAATTAAGTACATGCATGTGTACTCTGATAGAGTCTTATTTGTTCAAATGTTCTCTTTTTGGTACTTAAAAAAAATTCCACTGGTGTTGTCTATTTATTGGAGACAGCCTGGGGGTCCTTAACCCCTGACTTAATTCTTTTTTTTTTTTTAACTCAAAACACTGCTTGGCTTTGGATTTGACTTTTTTGATTCCAGCAGCCACCTGATCAGTCCTGCCTGTTTGCACCACACCCCCCACCTCCTTCAAAAGCTCGAGAATCCGGCCCGTATACTGGGACAAGCCATGTCGGACAGCAACACTTTCCAATATGGACCTGAATATACTTTTCCTTGCTAGAGATTTTTCCCATCAGAATAATGAAGCATTTAACATAGTTTTTCTAATTCCTCTATTGTTATCATGGTTTAAAAACAAGAATGCTTGTTTCCAGATGTCTCATTTGACAGTACCCAGGAACACATGGGAATATTTTGTAGTGGCTGACAGAGTGGGTTGGAGAAAATAAAAAACAGATGGACACAGATTAACCCTATCTGTTCCTGGTCTAGGCTTCTCTCTGGATTCTAGTCATGGGATTTTTTTTTCTACCAGTTTCATCTCATAAGGGCAATCACAAGCTTGGCAATGAATCAGAGGAAAACACTGAGTACTGGTTCAAGCACCCTGTGTGTAAATTCATGTTACATTATATACTGCCTGGTGTTGGGCAGTATTTTGTATCAGTTGATCTCTAGATGCAAAGAGGGAGATTTGGCCTGAATAAAACACTCTTTGACCAGCCACTCCTGCTGTTCAATAATTATAGGGAAAGTTAGTACTCAAAGACCCTCTGGGTAAATTAACATTGCTTCCTATTAGCCATAATTTGAACCTTGAATATGTATGTGGTCTTCTTTTATGCTGAACATAATAACTTTTTCTACATAAGATCTAAAGACAAAGTGGACTTCTTGGCCCCATTTCTTTGAGTCCATTATCATGATCTCAGCCTTCTGGATCTTTTTTACTCTGAATATGAGAAGAGGTATGAGAAGTGAACAGAAACAGATATCTTCCTCAGAGGGATGAGCCTCGCCATCCCTTCCTTGAAAGTCACAGGTTCAGCACATTTTTGAGGAAAGGAGGCCTCTACTTCCAACTAGGAGATGGTTCAATTCTGTCTCCCATCACCAGTCTCATAGGCATGTCTTAGGTCCTACATACAGAACCTATGATAGGGATTATTGTCAAGCAATTGATTGATGGAGTACTCTCCAAAGAAGAGAAGTGAGAGAAGCAGGGTAGGGCAGTAAAGAATGCTAACCAAGGAAGTTGTCTGTCCTGGAAACTAGTTTCAGTCTGGCTGCATGAGGAAGCCTTGGGGCACAACGCACACCACAGAGATGTTCTTGACTTGAGGCAAGAGGGCTGATCTGGTCTTTTGTACCCTCAGATCAAGTCAGTCTTTGGCCACGGGCTGCCCCTAAGAAGGAATAGGGTAATCTCCTAGTCCTGTTTGGCCAAGGGCAATTACCTGGAGAAGAGGGCAACTGTGTACCTTTTGCAGCCAAAACCCACAGCAGCCAGGGCATGGACACACTAACCTAGGCAAGGTGATCTTGCGGGGCACCAAAAGAACCCACTATGGGTGGGAAGAGAGAGAAATAAGTCATGCCAAAGTTATTATAATGCAAGGGGGAAATAATTTATTCACTTCTTTTACCCAAAGCTCTACTCTTTACAATGGAATGTTCTTGACATGTATCAGAGCTTCTTCTTCTTGACAATAGAGCTGGTGGGAAGGAGAATCTTGAGCTATCCCCAGGGATTAGAGAATGTATTTAATTTGGATCCAAAAGCTTCTGCATAGGATTCCTCTGGCAATAGAGAATAACAATATGCTTGATAGCTGCCCAGTTAGTTTTTAACATGGAGAACAGTGATGTCTTTGGGATTTTCTCTACTTTCATTTAGTTATATCACTTTTGTATGTTTGTACATCTTGGAAGATTGCTTCCATTCTTCATAGCTGGGATCCAATAAAAACTTCCTAAAAAGAGGCACTAGGTTCGTGTACTTATTTTATTACTTCTGGGTCTCTATTTCATAGATTGTCATTCTATCATTTTGGTAATAGTTGGAAAATTGTAGATTCTTGGAACTTAAATATTAGTTTATACAATTTCTTAATTTCAAAAATGAGATTCTAGAGCCCAAAAGTTAAATAACTTATTCAGGTTATAGAACAAATTTGTCCTAGAGGGAGAGAAACTGAGCAGAAACTGGATTTGTGCTATTGATTTTGATTTGCAATGCAAATCATTTGCAATGATTTTGAGTTTTTTTTTAACCCAAGTTTTCTTTTCTTATCAGTGATAACTATGAAGTAATCACTTTTTGATAATATTTTTTCACAGTCCTCTTACAGTGAGGAGAGTTTTCAATACCCTCCTTGTAACAGGGGAACATTCCTCCTCCTCCTTCTTCCTTCTTTCTTTTACTTAAGAAGAAATTATAATCCAGTTGTTTAGATTGAAGGAAAATGATTACACCATGGTTGCCATGGTGTAGTGCCTAGCACAAATGTCTGGCATGTGGTAGAACCTCAATAAACATTGTTGAATGAATGATTGAATAATGAATAACTTTATCTGAGGTCATTTAACTAGTTCCCTATAGTGCTGGGATTCAAAATCCAAGTCTGTTCAACTTCAACATCATAAACTTTTTATTAAATTATATTGTCTGACAACCTTATGATAAATTTTTAGGGCTTATGTTTCAAAGTAGGAAATTAATTTTATATTCAATAAGACAATAATCAGATACTATGTTTATTACCTGAGTGACAAAATAATCTCTATAGCAAATCCTCAGGACATGCAATTTACCTGTGTAACAAACCTGCACATGTACCCTGGAACCTAAAATAAAAGTTAAAAAAAAAGAGACAGTAACATACCTTTTTACTCAGCTTAAATAACAAGTTCATTGTCATGAGTGTGGCTACCATGTATGATTGTTCATATTGATTGGCCCACATTCTAGCCTAGAGAGAATATAATACCTGCATCAATGATGCATTTTAAAAACCTATTTATTAAGTACCTTTTACAAGCAATAATTTGTGCTAAATTCTTCAGAAACTAAATAATCTAAAACATGAGCTACCCCTTCTTTCAAATAATTTATAAGTATAGTTGCAGAAAAATACATCCATATCTAAAGGCTAACAATATAATCAGGTATTTTTATGTAGCAAAACCAAATGGTATGAATTGAAGAACAGTAAGACTGACTTTTCACTTCTATTCCCAACAACATGGCAGAAGAGATAATCCAAAAGATCCTACTCAAAGAAACAAAAAAATTCTGATGAAAGTATCAAAAATCATCTTTTAAAATATATTATTGAGTTGGTACAAAAGAGAGGAATGGTCAGAGCCTTAAAATTAAGAGAAAGCAGAAACCCTGGGTGTCAAATTAAAAAAAGGAAAGAAAGGAAGGAAGGAAGGAAAAGAAAAAGAAAGAAAGAAAGAAAGAAAAAAGAAAGAGAAAGAAAGAAAGAAGGAAGGAAAGAAAGAAAGAAAGAAAGAAAGAGAAAGAAAGAAAGAGAAAGAAAGAAAACCTCAACACCAGCTCTTATCCTAAGGGTTTGTGCTGAATTCCGGCAATCCAGAGTTTCAACCTTGATAGTGGCATTAAGGTTAATACTCTATGAAAGCATCAATATACTTGGGATTTATACTGAGCTCATGTGAACAGCTGTCTATAGAGTCAAGGACTTATAAAAAGTAGGAAAAAAGTAGATTTTAAAGTAGTGTGCACAGTCTGACTGAAATGTCCTTTATAAAACACATATTATATATGAGAACGATGCCAAGGTATTCCTGTCCGCATAGTGAGGTTTTGAGTGATTTTTATTTTCTCTTTATATTATTGTAAATTTTCCCAGGTTTCTGTAATAAAATACTATTGTTTTTATAATAAAAAATATGCTGAGGACTTCCTACATTTGTACTTGGGATGTAGAAAACTGGAAAAAGCATAGGTCCTGCACTCATACAACCAAAAAACAACAAATAAACTAGACAAATTGCAAATTCACAATTTTTCTTAATCCATCAGAGAACTGAGCACACAGAGACTTCAAGGAGAAATGAGACATGAACCCTTGTTTATTTGGGGATTTGGGGCAGATACAGCTGATCACTAGTAAGAAGAACCTAGCTAAAGTTACTAAATTAGTATGGCAAAATGTGGGCTAGATTATACAAACCTTTCGGGAGGATAATATAAAGGGAATTTTTATCTACTTACAGGCAATTCACAACAGAGCTCACCAGGTACTCTCAGAAAAGATTGGCAAGAGTCCTGAGAAAGTGTCCCTCATGGCACAGGCCTGGGGCAGAAAACAGCAATCTCTGCAGAAAAGACACAAAATCTCATCCAAATCTTTTCTTCTCACTGGAAAAAGAAAGCCTTATATATTATGTGTGTGTGGGAGGAAGTATAGCAACTACTGACATGCTTAAGGAAATAGAATCCATTGCAGTTAAGAGACATGTGAACATAAAACAAAACAAAACAACAGCAAAAAATAAAACTTCCTCCCATAAGGGAGGAGTGAGAATAAAGTTCTGGGCCTAGAACTACAGATAGAAGAGGGACAGGAGTGTGGAGAAGGCCATACTTTCAAGACTCATGAATACAGCCTATGACTGAGGCTTAATCAAATCAAGAGTGAAGGCTTCCTACCACTAGATTAATAAATGTAGAGTAAAAAATCTCATAAGTGGGAGTTGAACAATGAGAACACCTGGAGACAGGGAGGAGAACATCACACACCGGGGCCTGCTGGGGGTGGTGTGGGGCTAGGGGAGGGGTAGCATTAGGAGAAATACCTAATATAGATGACGGGTTGATGGGTGCAGCAAACAAACATGGCACATGTATACCTATGTAACAAACCTGCACATTCTGCACATGTATCCCAGAACTTAAAGTATTTAAAAAAAAGTAACAGTAGCATTTGGGTTGATTCCATGTCTTTGGTATTGTGAATAGTGCTGCAATGAACATATGCGTGGACGTATCTTTGTAATAGAATGATTTATATTCCTTGGGTATATATCCAGTAATGGGATTACTGGGTCAAATGGTATTTCTGATTCTTGATATTTGAGGAATCACCACACCGTCTTCCACATGGTTGAACTAATTTATATTCCCACGAACAGTGTAAAAGCATTCTTATTTTTCTGCAACCTTGCCAGCTTTTTTCTTGACTTTTTTCTTGACTTTATGTGGTACACATACACCATAGAATACTACGCAGTCATAGAAAGCAAGATCATGTCCTTTGCAGAGACATGAATGGAGCTGGAAGCCATTATCCTCAGCAAACTAATGCGGAAAACCAAATACTGCATGTTCTCACTTCCAAGTGGGAGCTAAACACTGAGAACACATGGACACAAGGGACACAGGGAAGGGAACAACACACATTCGGGCCTGTTGGGGAATGGGGTTGGGGGAGGGAGAGCATTAGGAAAAATAGCTAATGCATGCTGGGCTTAATACCTAGGCGATGGGTTGATAGGGGCAGCAAACCACGATGGCACACATTTACCTATGTAACAAACCTGCACATCTTGCACAAGTACCCTGGGACTTAAAATACAAATAAAAATTTAAAAAAAAAGTAACAGTGGCATACCATTGGAGAGTTACAAAAGCATAGACAGACCCTCACTAAAATGCTATGCAAAGGAATGACTTAAATCTGAGGGTTAAGCAAGTTGAAAAAAATAAAAGCAAACACAAAAGCAGACCGAAACCCCGGTAAACCAGCCTTCACCAAAAGATGAGGTATCATTTAAAGAATTTGAAGCCTCTGACAGGGAAACAATAGCAACAGCAAACTTTAAACCTACCTAATTTCTGAACAGATTGTCACAAATCCCCCAAATTAAAGACCTAGCACAAGAAAAGAGGGCTTCTTTTTAGACATAAAAAGTATTTACTTCAGTTTCTACTAACCTGCACAGAATGTCTGGTTTTAAACCAAAACTTACAAGACATATGAAAAAGCAAGAAAAAAAAACACACTGACAAAGCACTTGATAAAACCATAACAAATATGACACCGATGTTGAAACTATCAGTTAATTTAAAATAACTTTAAAATCACTGAATTTAAAGTCTTTACTGTTAAAGGTGGGAAACATGCAAGACCTGGTGGGGAGTTTCAGCAAAGAAATGGAAACTGCAAGAAAGAATCAAATAGAAATACTAGACGTTAAAAAGAAAAAAATAAAAAAGGATCCGAGATGAAGAATGTCTTTGATAGGCTCATTGGCAGACTCAATACAGATGAAGGACTCTGCAAACTTGAACATAAGTCAATTGAAATTTCTCAAATTCAAACACAGAGAAGAAAGAGTGAAGAAAATAAAGTAAAACAGAACAGAGCATTCAAGACCTGCGGGACAATATCAAGTAATCTAATATATGTGTCAGTAGAATCCAAGAAGAAAAGGAGGAGGAGGAGGAGGAGAAGAGGAAGAGGAAGGAAGAAGAAGAAGAAGAAGGAAAAACAGAGAGTGAGAAACAGAGCAGAAAAAATATTTGAAGGAATATACTTGAAGAAATAATGGCCAAGTATTTTGCAAAATTAATGACACATGCTATATTTATTTCTTATTTCCGCTGAAACATATTACCAGAAATCTCATTACTTAAAACAACACAAATTTATTATCTTACAGTTCTGGACGTATTTTTGGGGGCCGTCATTCATCCTGCAACACACACCAAAGGATCAAAGGATAGGTGCAAGAAGCTCAGAGAATATCAAGGGGGATCAAAACAACAAAACAAAAAACTTAGGTTCATATCATAGAAGCAGCTGAAACCCAAAGGCAATTAAAAAAAGGTCTTAGAAGTGACTGGGGACAGAGGGTGGTGGGAAATGACACATTCCACATAGAGGATCACATGAGAATTTAAGCAGACTGCTTGTTAAAAACTGTGCAAGCCAGGAAACAAAGGAGTGTCATCTTTAAAGTGCTGAAAGAAAAAGTGTTGTCAGCACAGAAATCTACACTCAGCAAAAATATCTTTCAAGAAGTGAAAGGAGAAACAAAAAGACTTTCTCACACAAAAACTGAGAAAATTCACTGCCAGCAGATTTGCCTACAAGAAAAAAGAAAAGTTAAAGAAATTAATTAGGCAGAAGGACTATGATGTCAGGCAGTAGCTCAAATAAAGAAACAAAAAGTGGAGAAATTGTAATAAATACAAGTAAAATAAATTTCTTTTTTCTTTTACTTGTTCTAGAAGATAACCGTAGAAGCAAACAATAGTAGCTTATATGTAGTAGTAAAACGTATGAACAAATGTTCACAAAAAAGGGAGGAAGAAATACACGTAAGGTCCTTATACTACATATGAAGTAGTATATTATTTGAAGTAGAATCCTACTAATTGAAAGTGTGCACCAACACAGAAATAAAATAAAGTAGGTTGGTTTTTAGGAACAGCTATTTAACTTCAACCTCTAATGAATCTCCCTCCACCTCCATCACTTCACCCTGAGTATCTGTCTGGTTCTTTTCCAAGATTTGATTCACATTTCCTCTTGGTTTATGGCACAGTGATAGGTCTGTTTGCCCAAATTTCAACTGATCATAGACTTGAAAACCAGGCAGATCCTTAAGTGAGATGTTAGGAAGCAATTTCCATTTAGTAAAATAAATGTGATACACTTACAGGAAGAGTTACAGCCTTTGAGAGAGCCAGCCCTGGGCTTTCTGGGACTCCTGTGTGTAAGGGTTTGAGAGCCAACATTCAGTGGGCTGAGGGATTGGTAAGGATTTGAGAGAAGGGAGGCTTTAGGGGGAGTTGGAGGTGGGGCAGAGAGTGAGAATGGTTGGAGACAGGCTTTAACTACTTCTGTCAAAGGTCTGGACTCTTCTGCTGCTTTCTTTGTGGCCACATACTTGGCAACCATTATAAAAAATAACTGAAAATAAGGTGCAATATAGTAAATAAGAATGATTGAAGGAGAATATATGTTAAAATTAGGGCAGATTGTTAGAATGAATGAAAATGGAAGTAAGATAAGATAAAACTAAGAAATAAGGATACAGTTGAATTTTTTAAATATCCTAATAAAAATCCTAATAGAAACTAAAAATTTAACAATAATACTGACATAAACACATATTTGGAATAAAAGATGAAAAGATCAAAACCACTAACATAAACTTAATTTTTAAAAAAATGCATAAAAATAAAATAAATGGAAGGTTAAGATAAAAATCTAAAACTAGTGAAAAGTAAAAGGTATAAAAGGATCACAGAGTAAGGTTTCAAAAAGATATTAGTAACTGGAAACAGAAAAACATAGTTAAAGGAATTAATGAAAATACTTTTAAACAGAGAACTTGACTAATAAAGAAAAGGAGACAAGAAATGTGTTACATCGGGAAATATAAAGGATATGTAACCACAGGCACAGAGATCAGATAAGTTGCGGACTACTGTGTAAAATTCCGTCCAATTATTAGCTATGTTGTAATCCGTATTATTAACTATTTTGCACTTCTGCATGGCATGCCTTCTGCCTGGAGTATCATTTTTCCTCTTCTGCAATCTCTTTTCCTTCCCCTTATCCTCACCAGATTTCACTTGTCTTTCATATTTGGGCTTAAATGCTGCTTCCTCCTTGTTTTAAATGTTGGTCCCCCACAAGCATCTGAGTTTGCAAATCCCAGATGTGACATTCCTGGTGGTGTTATTGGATAATATTAGAAATCCAAATCTCTCAAATATGTTAATCATTAGCTCACAGCATGACACATGATCTGCATATATTCCTTACATGAGTGTTACTGTTGGAGAGAGTGGTAGCTATTTGCACTGGCCCTGTAGTCTAACAACCTTAGTTTGAGTTCCAACTCTACCACTTACTAACTGTCTTGGCACTAAGGTGTTTCCAATTTTATAAATGGGGATCAAATTAATACCTAACTCATTAGGTGGTTGTAGGGATAAAATAAAATGATACATTTAAAACACCTAGCCCAGTCCTTGAAACAGAGTGAATCTTCAATAGATTAGAGTTATTCTAGGGAGTCTTGAATTATTTTAGGGTTTGGGGAGTGGCCGTAGTTTTAAACTTCTAAGAGGATGCATCATGTTCAAATATTTCTTTTTGATCTGATTTACAAAAGATATAAAATGGGAGTTCTCTTTCACTATGCCTGCCTATTTGCACCATTCACTGAGCTATCATGATGTAATCCTGGCAAACTACCTGGATTTGCCAAAATGAATGAATCTGAGAGCTTGGTCACATGGTCCTATTGAACTATAAGTTAGCACAAAGCCACTTAAAATCTCGGAGTATTTTTCCTGGTGTCTACAATGCTTCAACTCAATGCTACCTGTTCTGAGTATATTTGGATCAAGTCTGTGTATGGACCACCCTGACCTGAAAGAGTTCTGGGTAGCAGTCTCAGAGAGTGGAACACTTATATGGTTGCCCTAGTTGGTTTTCACCCTTTTTCATACAGTGAAGCAATCATTGACATGCCGAAGGTTTTCTGACACTTGGCTCAATTATTTGATGAAATGTTCACAACATTGGAGCAATACTCTGCAAAATCTGCTTATTTTACAGACTTAAAATGCATATTCTTCACCATTCAGGGCTGGTAGAAAACTGCAAGTTTCTTAGGCCCTTGAATCTGAACTCTGCTGTTGCATCTAAAGAGGTCTCTTATGGAACTAAGGAGTCTTTAGATGTAACGGTTGTATTTCCAAAAATCACGAGACAACCTAACTGTAATTTTGCAATATAAAGACCCAGATTCCTCTCCTGTTTTGCCACTGATTAAACACGTCATTTTTATTTCTCAGTAAAATGTACTCCACATGTCAGAAAATGAGGAGAGGTTAGATAACCCCATTAAAATCTTTAGGTTTGTCATCTCTTTTACTGAGAAGGTGATCTCTCCTGGGCCCCATTACAAATATTTTACGAACACTTGATTTAGATAATAATAACTACTGCTATCATTTAATCATACAAATGTATACCCATTTTGCATGTGAGAAAACTGAGTTTTAGAAAGATAAAACAATTTTTCCAAGGTCATATAGCTAGTAAGTGGCAGAGACAGGGTACCAATAAACATAAGGCTAACTCCAGATCAGCTTTTCTTAAATACCACGTTCATGGCTGCTTATGTAATCTGTATAAATTTGGATTCCAGGCATATTTTGCTACTGAAGAACTTTGCTACTCAACTTGACTTTTTAGATTATCTCTTCCTTGGTGACAAGATATAAATTATGGTATATACAATCAAATGTGCAGTACATATTACACAACTGTATATAATTTTTGAGGAGAACATTTATCAACTTTCACACCAATGTGGCTATACTAGTCCTGGTAACTTAAGTATGACCCAATTATTGGCAGTGGTCTTTTGGAGAGGATTTGAAAAAGTTCCTGTGCCTTGTCAAAAGACATATTGGTGGAACAAGATCTGAAAAAGCTTGTCATTAAAGTTTCAAGTTAGTTGCAAGGCTAGAAAGAAAACCACTGGAATTCATAAAGTAACAGAGCAGTTGTGTTATGATATTAATGTGTCCCACTCTGACCCTGGGTTTAAGAAGCAGGCTGGGTGTGGTGGCTCACGCCTGTAATCCCAACACTTTGGGAGGCTGAGTCGGGTGGATTGCTTGAGGTCAGGAGTTTAAGACCAGCCTGGCCAACATGGCAAAACCCCGTCTCTACTAGAATACAAAAATTAGCTGGGCGTGGTAGTGCGTGCCTGTAATCCCAGCTACTAGGGAGGCTGAGGCAGGAGAATCACTTGAACCCAGGAGACGGAGGTTGCAGTGAGCTGAGATCCTACCACTGCACTCCAGCCTGGGTGACAGAGTGAGACTCTGTCTCAAAAAAAAAAAAAAAAAAAAAAAGAAGCAGCAGAAGAGTCAATTATATTGAAGACAACCAAGGCCAGATACCAGTTACCAGCTGGGCAGCACAAATGAGAGAATGATGTTGTTAAAAAGGCACTTGGAAAAGTGAATTTGAATTTGAGAGTTGGTTACAATTCCAACATCAGCTATAGTGAGAAAAACTGATTTGGTCTGAGCATAATTAAACTTCAAACAAATCAGGCTTTGAGTTGTCCTTCCATATTGGGGTGGCAATAACTGGGCATGTGGGTTCATGATTGTGGTTCAAACAGCAAGCAATCATTGGAGGTCCAGAAGGAACTCGGATCCAGGCATGAGGCTTAAGGACAGAAAATCAGTCAGGGGACTGAGGTCTCATGGGGCCGGAAGGACTGCTGGACATAGTGGAAACTGAGCTACCAAAAAAGAAGGAACTGGACATGAAACTCGTAACTATGAATCTGGGATATGGGACAAGAGTCTATCACTAGGGGATAATAATTGCATTAACAATAATAATAAAGCAGTGAAGTTTATATAAGCACTTGGTATCTACTGTGCATTATGCACAGTGAACTGTGCTGAGTATGTAGATAATCTCATTTAATCTTCACAGCCAACCTATGGGGATATACTGTCACTATTTCAATTTCATACATGGGGGAACTGAAGCTTGGAGAGGGTTTCATAACTTGAAAATAGATTGATGACTATTTACCTGCAGTCCTGGAGCTGGGGTTGAAGCCCCAGCTGGCTCCACCAGGTGCAGGCTGAAGTGGGGGCTGTGCAGAACCAGTGTGTTTCTGACTCAGGGCTCAGGTCTGGTGCTGGTCTCTCATACAGGATAGGGAGATGCTCCCAATTCTGAGTTTGGAATGAGTGTATGGGTTAGGAGGATTGGCTGAGGGGAACTCAGAGACTCAGCAACCCTGCCCTCTTGTGAATATGAAGGTTTCTATCCTGTGTCAGACCTACCTCACAGCTCCTTTAGTAAAAAAAAAAAACAAAAACAAAAGCAGCACACCCCTTAATATACACATATAGATTTGATTAAAACATGGTGTACTTGAATTTGTTTTTGGGCCCAAGGGTAGATACACAGAATCTTAAATTTTTAGATGCTATTTAATATCTTTTAAGTTTTCTTATCATTGATAGCCGCTTATATTTATAATATTTATTTTTAATCAAAACATTTCTGTGGCCAGGAGCGGTGGGTAATACCTGTAATCCCAGCATTTTGGGAGGCCGAGGTGGGCGGATCACCTGAGGTCAGGAGTTCGAGACTAGCCTGGCCAACGTGGTAAAACTCCATCTCTACTAAAAATACAAAAATTAGCTAGGTGTGGTGGCCTGTGCCTGTAATTCCAGTTACTCTGGAGGCTGAGGCAAAAGAATCACTTGAACTTGGGAGGCAGAGATTGCAGTGAGACAACATTGCGGCACTGCACTCCAGCCTGGGTGACAGAAAGAGACTTTTTTCCCCTCCCCTCAATCCTCAAAAAAAAAAAAAAAAAAAAAAAAAAAAAATCTGTGACATAGTGGAATAGTGGATAGGCCTAACGACGTTGTTTTAGAAAGAGGAGTTTAGCCATAGGGAAGTACAATGCCTTATACATGCCTGGATCCCTGAGCTATAAACTGTAACATTAAATTCAAGATAACTCAAACATTGCATGTTTATTTTATTTATTTATTTATTTATTTAGAAACAGGGTCTCCCTCTGTTACCAGGCTGGAGTGCAGTGGCGCAATCTTGGCTCACTGCAACCTCTGCCTCCCAGGTTCAAGCGATTCTCATGTCTCAGCCTCCCAGATAGCTGGAATTACAGGTGCAAACCACCACACCTGGCTAATTTTTGTATTTTTAGTAGCGATGGGGTTTCACCATGTTGGCTAGGCTGGTCTTGAACTCCTGACTTCAAGTGACCTGCCCACCTCGGCTTCCCAAAATATTGGGATTACAGGCGTGAGCTACCATGCCCGGCTGCATATTTATTTTTAATACCTTCTTCCCAACGTCATTATAAAAGTTTAAAAGTGTATTGTTTCTAAATCTTCATTATCTAGAGAGAAACATTTTTCTCTTTCTCTGTTTCTTTCTTTAAAAAATTCCTTCTAGAATAATTCATATTCAAAACAGTGACCTGTTTGACATCTGATTTTGTTTGGAGAGCATTTGCTTTCTAGAGTACGATGTTCTGAAATGTATACACTTAATTATTTAAATAATTAGTTACAAATATGAAACATGGTCAAGTTACCCAGGTAGTAAGACAGGGGAAAAATCCAATCAATATAAGCTTCAAGTGTTAAATGGCTATTTCATATAACCTTTGTTACAATCACTGCCATTATATCACCAGCACTTCTTTATAACACCTTAAAAAACTTGCCTGTTTCCAAGAATGGCATTATAAATATGTTTCTTTATTCTACTCTCATTATAACAAGAGGAGGTCAATGGTCTAAAGGGTGGTTTCCTATTATGAGAGGGATAAAAACTAAAATCAATAAATCTTCAGATCATAAATGTTGCTACAGTCTGGCAAGGTTGAGAAAATTATGAGCTGGGCCCCATGATGTCTGGATATTGCAGCTTGTAAATTTCTATATACATATGTATATGGTTATGTATATACTTACTGCTGGGTCCTTCCTAGAATTTGCTCACAAATGGTAGAGTTTTGTTCAGTATTGGTAGAATATACCCAGCATACAAAAATAAAGATGTGACACTAATTTATTTAGAAACATGTTTCTAAGATTATAAAGTCACATTTTTCTCAATTGGCTTCATTACTTTGATCAGGAAACTCAACAGGAAATTATTTGCTTCCATTGTTCAATAAATTATAAATATTGAGATTAATTGGCAAAACTCTTACCTCTGTTACAAATGTTCACACTGAGTAGTGATAATTCTAATAGGCGCACCAAAATAAGAGAGATAATCAGAAACATAAGAAATTGGCTCAGTTAAAGACAATATATAATGAATAATTATGCAGTCCAGCATGAACTTTTAGGCATGTTGTCTAGCAATTAAGGACAAGGACGCCGAAGCCAGATTATCCATGTTTGGTTCTTGCCTCTGCCACTTAAGAGCTATGTGACTTTGGGCAATATCCCTAACCTCTTTGTGCCTCATTTTCTTCATCTATAAACTGAGGATAAATAAAAGTTCCTACTCAGAGCAAGCTGTTGTGAGAATTAAGTGTGTAAATATATACGAAGAGCTTCTATACATAGTAAGCATTACTGTGCAGGTGCAAACACTTCCATATCCCTTAAATATAACACTTTCTTATTTGATGGTGTGTGAACTGATATTCAAATGCTAATTTTAATTTCTAACAAACAGGTTGAACGTGGTCACAATTTTTTTTTGCTTAAACAGGCAGGTAAATGAATACATTAAGCAGTTAAGGGGACAAACTCTTCTTTCTAGACACAAATCATGCCACATAAGTTCTGAGCATGTAAGGCTTTTATGTAAATATAAAAAAAACACATTGGAAACACCTTCTATAATTTGCTTGGATTATTATGCATGTGCCAAATTATACCTACCAATAATAAAACATGGGAAATAGTACAGAGATCCTTCATAACACCCTCAATAAAATTTGTTGAGGACATTTTGCATATTGTGGGAAATATAGGGTGGCTTCTTTGGTTTGGAAATGACCGAAGACAATTATCAATATCCCCACTTCATACCCCATCTTCTAGTTTAACCCCACCTACCCTGATTTCCGTCAGACCATACTGTTGTATGTAACTGACTTGCCATCTTAAAGGCTTGCAGGGGCTGCTCAGATGTTGCAATTCTTATTAAATCAGTTTTAGAAGGTGGAAGAAGGGAGTGGAGGCTAAAACAGGAGCGTAGCAACCAGAAATAGCCATCCTGTCACCAGGGATTTGTTACCATTATCCACTAAATGATTAGCCCCATAATTTACAGGCATCACTATTTGCAAAGTGTCCTTCCTCCTGAGACACCAAAAGTAATCAATTTTGAAAAAATTGCTGAAAATATAGGCACTCATCTCCTTACAACTCAAATATACCTTTTATGATCATGAGAGAGTCCAAAAAATTTGAGAATTCATAGGAATCTTCAACATGTTCATTTTGATGAACTTTTACTATTGCGATGTTATTACAACTCTCTCACAAATATATTAAGACCACTACCTCCTATATCCTTATCCTCATGTCTAGTCACTGTGTTCCAAAATGCATGGAAGAAAGCTCAGAATTTAGTTTTTATAAGTCTGGACTGTGGTCACTAAAATACAGCAGACAGCCAGAACCAAGGCCAAAGCAGAACTGAGTATGCTACATTGAGGCATGATTTGCTAGAATATGCCCATTCTATGTAAGTAGCCAGCAACAGGTAGTTACAGTGAAATCCAGTATCAGAAGGTAGGCAAATGGTCCAGAAATTGAACATGCAGGTCTTTGGTGTTTGGAGACAGAAGAGGAGCCTAATGTAAGGGCAATTCAAGCACTAGATGGAAAAGTCAAGAAGTGAATCAAAATTAGATAATAGCCAAAGTACAAACAGAAGTTAGAGGTCAAAGCAATACAGCAAGTCTTTCTCTTTCGACCAGCCAAATATCTCATTTCAATGGCTGACAGATACATTTCTGTACTTTGCTTCTATCCCCAATTTGCTCCCCCTTTTTTGGTGTGAAAAATAAGTCTTCTATGAGACAATGTAGTTGGCAAGTGGGAGTGGGCAGACATCCCATGGGAACTTTTCAGAAGATTATCCATTTTCATAAATTATTCTCAAATTGCTCTATTCATTTTAAGGAGTGAAGAGTCACTTGGGAATGTATTTGATCATCAAAAAAAAATTCTGGTGCTTTGTGTTAAGAATACATAAAAGTTAATGGAAAATTTATTAAGGCTGACAGTCCACTATGAAATTCAGTGTGCTGCAAGCCAAGCTGCAAAATTCTCTTTAACAGGAAAGAGAAATGGGACAATGGAGCTAACCTATCATATCACTTCTCAATGACAGCTCTCATGGGAGAGGCTTTGTCAAAACCTGTTTGTCATTGTTCTGCGTTCTTTGATGATTTTCTTTCTTAGCTTTGGGCTCCAGGAACATATTCAAGATGGAACTTAACTCTACTACATAACATCTGCTAAGGGGTTTCAAAACCACAAAGCAAGCACATTTAATGATTCAAAGTTCACAGCTTTATCAACAGCAACAACTGTTCACAATCAGAGTCAACATGCCATCACCACATGTTATTGACGTGATTGTAAATGGTGCTGATGATTACCACATTCACATGGTACCTTTCCCAATGATCTGTTTTCAAACACTAATTAATGAATCCTCTCTGGACCTGTGTGAAGAAATACTATAGCACTTTAGTTGGTTGGTTTTACAGGCAGGCGTGTTAAATGACTCTGCTAACTTTCTCCACTCACCACCCTTGTTATCTTTCAACTCTCTCCATCGCCCCTACCTCATGTGCTTCCTGAGGCTAGAGTATTTAATGTTGAGAGGAAAAAGCACAGGCAATATGACATTTCAGATGTAGCATTTCTGACGTGTATATTCACAGTGTAATGAGATGCTCTGTGCAAAGATTTGTCAAGCAAACTTGGAGATAATGCATCTTATATCCTCCTTGGAGATTCCTAACTAACATTACCAAATTAAAGGCACTGAGTATTCCTGTAACATCGGTCTCCTTTTATGTGATGTGTTTCACCTGAAGTTGGGACTTCAGGAAAAGTTTAAAGTGATTAAAAGATGTAGAAGTGGGAAGGGATATGGAAGAGTGAATAGATGATGGTTGTGTTTGAAATGTTTAGCAAACACAAGGGAAATGCAAAGTCATAAGAAATCCACCTGTGTTCTCAAATACTTAAAGCAAATTAGTAGTTCCTTATAAAATATGAAAGCCTTGCACAGGAAAAATATTTGAAGTTTTCTTTGAGTCTTATAACTAATTAGCTAAATGGCATTAACTAAGCCATTTCATCTCTTTGGATCTCTTTTCCTCATCTGTAAATAAGATTTTATTCTTATTTATATAAGGTTTATTTAAAAAAGATACTGAAAGCATCTTAAGTATTTTGTCATGGTTTAGTATGATCTTTAGTCTCATATGGAAGCAAGTAATGTTCTCATGGTTAAAAACTTTTTATAGTGTTAAATAATTTTTAAAAGGCACCTTGGAAGATCACGGTTTTGGTATTTCCCCTGGTGACTTTATCACAGTCCAGACTGTAGTCCTGAAGTTTGCAGCCCTCGGATGTTGCTAGTGGCCTATTTTTCAGGAGCATACTCAAATTCACAAAACTTATAGAGCTAGATGTATAAGTAACTAACTTATTATTTTACCACCGATCTGTCAGCACTGACAGCAGCTTTGTTAATGAATTATCTCCTGGTAGCATCTGGCAGGGAAGTCATATCATCATTAGAAGAGGTCTTGGGGTCTGTGGAATCAGATAACATAGAGTTTATTTTGTAACTCAGAGGTTAGTACCAAGGGACCCTGGTTACCCCTAAAAGGTAAACTTAGTTTTGAGGTTGACTAAGTCACATTCTAGAGCCAGAAGCAGCCCCTCCCGCCCGGACATGCACCTAAGTCATCCCTTCTGAGGCGTCCATGGCTGTCCCATCTCTTTGTGGATCTTCGTTTTTTTTCCTTAGTGCATATAAATCCCCATACTGAAGTCTCATTCTTGCTCTGGTCTTGGAGACAATCTATGTTGCTTAAAGTCTTTGAAAAAAATCTCTAAGCTCTTCCATTAATTTTTGGTTTTACAGTTTAACTTTCAGAAGGCAGCTCCCCTACCCTTCTTTATAGCCAAAATCTTTGTGGGAGAGGGGCTTTATTGTTACCCTCATGTATCATCTATACAGAAGTTTATATTTGCTCTTTTCAGGAGGAAAATAATTGAAGGACTTCTATGAACCCCAGTCAAATTCTTTAGCTGTCTCCTGCTTAAATGTGACAATGTATGTAAAGGGCTTTGCTTCAAGCCTGGCACACTGAGTTTAATAAATGTTAGATGGAAAAAGAAAACAAAAACAAAATACAAATAAGCCTATTTAATTTTATGTTGAAGCAGGGGTTCAAAGGTTAAAGGAATAAATTCTTTGCCCAGCTCTGTTAAACATTATCAAACAGAACAGAAGCAAATAAGACATTTTCTGCTAATCCGTTATATTACCATTAAACCTACTCTAATGAATTACTCTAAGGAATAAATGAAATAATGCACTATATATTGAAAAGTGTTTTTTCAAGTATATTATGGTTATCAAATTAGCTATAGCTTGTTTCAGATTTTGCTACTCAAAAAATGTAAATATTATGCAAGAACTTCTAAACTATAGTTAGTACTGGAAGGTTTGCAAATGGTATGGAAAATCAATTTTTATGACACCAGTCCAATGTTGAACCTTCAAGACCATTATAACCCAATGTACAATTAGTTGGAATATAAAATGAATGCTATGACCTGAGTTGGTCTTTCTGGTAAACTCTTAACAATAGGGCGAAAACAAGTGAACTATGTTGTCTGTGGGCGGCCTTGTTATGAGACCATGATGAATGTGGCTGTTAAACATTTAGGCAAAAAAGATTTGCAGCTTTCAGTGCCACAGGGAGCAGCTTTCTCTGTGTCCTTACCCAGTGAAGTGATACAAAGCAAACTTGGCTGCTGAATAATTTCATGTAATTGTACCCTGGAGAGCTGAAATATACAGGAAGGAGGTCTTTTGTGTACAAGTACCCATTTTAAAAACTACAGTGGAAAATCAATACATCGGTTGGTGGACGCTTACCTGCAATTATCTTTAGTTGAAATTTCCAAATGTTGAACATAATGAAAAATCCCTGGATAGAAAAATGTCCCTGGTTAGCTTCAGTAGCTACTCGTTACTTTCTAAATGTTCTTACCAGGCAAACTGAGCAAAAAGAAACCCCTTTTATGAAAATATTACCTGCAAAGCACAGGGGCAGGTTGGCTGGTCTGTTGGAGGCAGTAATTCCTCCAAAGAGCCTTGTGGTTTTGTGTGTGGGGGTAGGGGTGGAATTTCACTCTATCACCTGTCTAAACCCTTCATAGGCATGGACTTGATTTGGGGGAACCCCTTGTGTCAATCTCCTAAACTGGAATTAATTGGTGAGGGAGACAGTTTCAGGTGAACAATTAGGATTTTCTTTCTCAAGAGAGGTGTTAAATATTTTACACCACACATTACTCATATATCATGCTTTACAACCCCTCATTAGCCCACACAATAGACCAGGGGAGAGCTCCAAGGTATTACCCTCCTGTGATAGTTGAGGGGAAACTGAAAAGGAAAGAAGTTGTCCTTGGCCACACTCTGTGTCAGATATAGAAGCAGAACTAACTAGTTGTTCTACTCATGAACTGAGAGTAAAGGCATTAGACAACTAAATAAGTACTTAAATGCTCACTGAGAGCTAGTTTTGCAGTTCCTTCTCTCTTCCAACTCCTTCCCTAAATGCATTGTTGGAGCCTCTCCCAGTCATTGCATACTTAGTCACTCTGTGAAATTCTAGGGAATGCCTCATCTCACTGCCATATTTGGCACTGTTTCCCAAGTGGGATGCCAAGGCTCTTTGCTTACCCTCATTTTTGTTGTTTTGGTTCTATCTTTGGGGGACAGAGGGAATCACCTCATATTTTATCCTCTCTGCCCCCTTTTTGCTACATTGCCTCATCATTTATTAGTATATTCCTTCTTAGTTATTATGGCCAGCAATCTTCTGCTTCCCTGACATCACTTCTCAGAACTCTTCAGTGGTTTTGAAGGAACAACTCCTGTGTCATTCTCTTTTGCATCCATTTCTCTCACCCTCTTATCATTGCCATCTGAGAAGTTGATCTTAGAGTAGGTACTTCAAATTAATTATCAAAAAATAATTGAGAAGCAAGTTAAATGTACAACAATTAGAGAATGGCTACATCTTATATGCCTCAACTCAGTGGAATATTCTAAGTGATAATAAAGTTTGCAGAGAATTATGAAAAAGTAATTTTAGTAACATGTTAAGTGAAAAAACACATATGCAAAGTGTTGTGTTTATTAGGTTCCAATTAATTCATATGCCTATGGACAAAGCCTGAAATGGAATACGTCAAACAAAAATATAGATCATTTAGGTGGTGAGATTATTAGAACTTCTAAAAGTAAGAATTTCTGTACAGTTATCACATTCTTTTTATAATAATCTTCAGTTTTAACCCAGTCTCTGATTCATCCCTCCTTGCACCTTCCCAAATTACTATTATCTTTAGTAACATGACTTTCTCAAATTTGAGGTGGAGATTCCATTCTAAAGGGAAGGTCTATAAATTCCATCTATGAATGAAAATGGTCAGGACATAAGATGAATTGCCATAAGGGAAAGGTTATTAGTTAGTTTAAATTTATGAATAGAATTTCTAATCAGTTTTCATTCTTTTAATAATTCAGGCTAAAAAAATCTTTGTGTATTTGTCAAAATATAAAAGTTGCCAGGACTGGAAAGAAAATTTGTTTTTCTTCATTGTCTTTTTTCCATCTAGAAGCCTACATACTCTGAAATGAAAAAGAGCCTAGAAACATCAGAAAAGCAGGCATTACCACCCTCTAAGTAATACAATGTTCTATGAGTTTCACCCTTATATTTTGTTTGTTTGGTGTCTGTGAGATTAGGTGTCATTCAAAGTAGTAGTTTAAGACACAAATATTCCAGTTTGGGGGAGTATAAAAGAAACTTCAGACAAAACTAGCATCTTGCTTTCCTTCAGGAGCAAAGTAGAATAAAATGCTTCAGAACTAATTTTGTCCAGTTGTTCTTTGGCTGTGGTTATATACTTCTTTCATAATTAGCCTTCTCTAGCTTACAATTCAGTCTCTGGAAGTATGCATTAAAGGTGCCCCTTGGGTTTCGTCTAGTTTCTCCAGAATACTGCAGCCAGCTCTCATTAACAGTTCTGTGTCTCTTGCTTCTCAGACTGAAGGCTCAGAGACTCAGGCATCAGAGAAAGTTGGGTCTGATGCACAGCATCAAGCAGTTTCACTGTCTCTAAGCTAAAGATAGGTGCAAGGCAAAACTATCTGAGTTTTAAGCTTTCCTAGAGCCCTGAGATTTTAGCCCTGGATCCAGTCCTGTTGGATTGTTAATTCTGAGAATGCAAGAGTGGCTCATACCATGAGCCCAGTGCCTCAGTGCCAGAGCTAAACCTGCCCTGAGCTGAAAATGGAATGGTGCAACATTGCATGCAGGTTATTAAAGATTCTGCTTACTTTACAATGGTCTGTTAACAGCTCTAATATCTTTAACATGTGCAGCCTATTGACTTTTAAGTAACATTTTATTGAAGTAACTGCCGTGCTTATTAGCCCGTAAGATTTACGCTTCATTTTCAGTCCTGAATCTTGGGGAGTCCTGAACCTTTCCTTAAATGGTGAGGTGGGAACACTATGAGATAAGAGATGCTCATTGTGAATGGGAACATGTGTGGTTCAGTAGGGTAAGGAAGAGAAACAGCACGTCTCCTAGGATTTGGAGAAAGCTAAAAGGTCACAGAGAAACAATCACATCTTCATTAATGGGTCTGAAATTTAGAGAAAAAAATATTTGCAGATGTGGTCAGTGTGAGTGGCTTATATCGTGGTTGTACTGTTTTATAGTGTCAGGTGGATAGTTAACTTCAATGAGTGCAAAATTTCACACAAATGAACATACAGAGAACCATCAGGACTGACACCTGAATTTAATATGGTGCTTTTACTTAGGCATTTTGGAAGAATCAAAATTTGCCCACCTATATCTTTTCACTGCTGTTAGCTCTTGAAAACACAGAGTAATGTCACTATGTTTATAAATCATTGTACACAAAATAAGTCAACATCAAATTTATTTATCTGCAAAAAAAAAACATACTGAGGAGTAGCTGGCATTCACTTAACACTGGGATTTTGGGATTTGTCAAATATTTAATTGTATAATATAAAAAGAAACTTTAATGTATTTAAAATAAACTTGGATTTTATATTAACTGTGTTAGAAATATGTAAACAGCAGAATATCTGTATAGTTTTTCTTTCATTTTTCTTTACTGCTGAGGAAAACAGCTATATTGTGGATATTTAATAAAAAGGAATCCTCCCACATAACTACATATTAATGAGCTCAGTGTGATGGGAGAGGAAATTAAATCTAAGAGAAATTGAAATCTTTCAGTGGCTCTACCAAAGAACACAGAGGGGAGAGCGAGAAACAGTTCATAAGGATAGGCATAAATATGACTTTCACAAGGATCTGATATTTTATAGCCTATGGAAAACTTTGTGTTTCTCATCTCGGTTTTCAGGCTGTGGCTCAGAAATCAGTTGAAGAATATAAGCACAAGGCATGGTTTTCTTATAACTTTTCCAGACCAGAGATAAAGCACTCTTGAACATTTGTGGTAAAAACTAAAAGAAGACAGTTAAGAACCCACTACTAATCCTGGGCCAGTACTATTTCTTCTGCTTTTGAGACATCTCTCCCTTTCTGAGAAATCCCATCACCCATGTTTGAACTGATGGAAGAGAACTGTCTGTCATAGCCACAGAGCTTAAATTACCAGCTTTTCAGGTCTACAGAGACTTTGAGAGATGTACTAATATATTCACAACAGGCGGAAAGTGCCAACAGAAACAGATCTTGAATTGGTTCCCAAACAGGATGACAAAAAATGTCCACCCAGACCACACACGATTCAGCCACATCGCACGAGAGTCCTGCAACATACACTTGTTTTGTTTCACCCACCTATCAGCAGACTAGGACCTCTTCACAGGGGGGACTAGATCGCTCCTGCCATTTAATTAAATTTTGCACTTAGCTCAGTGATGCAGAATCTGTGTTGGTAAAAAGTATATATTTCTTCCAAGTAGTTCAGTCTCAAAAAGATGTTTCCTTTAAGAAAAAATAAGGTGGGTGAGGGAGAAGGAGGGGCAGTGTGCAAAGAAGAGAGTTAAGTTTTTGCTCTGAAATTGCACACACTATACATGCATAAATTGTATGTACATTTATCAATCTTTTTTTTTTATTTCAGAGCAATTTTAAAACAATTGTGTGAATATTAGTTAAAGTAAAGCACTAAAGCAAGACTAAACCTGCCTATTGCAAAAGCCTGGAAATTCAATACAAATTTTATAAAATTAGTTTCTATTCTGATGGTTTCTGGACATAGAATCTTTTAAAGAGATTGTGAAATCGCAGAGACTGCTATGAACTGGGAATATTTTTGACATTCAGATGATATTCCCTGAAAACTCTTGATTCTACCCACAGCAAGCAAGGCAAAGTGCTTCCTAAAATGACTAAAAAAGATCCCCAGTCTAGCTACCTTGCTCAAATCTAAGCATTACAGGCACAAAACTGAAATGCTAAGTACTTGAAAGCATCTGTGGTGTCTTACCTCTGATTAATTGTAGATATCCCTATGTGAAAACAATTAATAAAAGGCTGAAAAAGATTGGTGATTCTAAACATTTAAGGACCGCTATATGAGTTTTTTTCAACCATGGTTAATGCTTTAGTCCCAACACCTTTAATAAAAGCAAGGTGACAGACTATGAAAACATTTACTTCAGATCTACAAGCAAATCTGATACTATTGTTGAAAGATGCTTCAGGGCACGTGTACACATGTTGCACAGGAGCAAGGGCTGTGGAGGAGGTGGAGGTGTGGTGTGCGGTGCTCTGCCTCCTGCATGGGGAACTGTGTGATTCCCCAGAATAACTGCAGGGCTTTGATACTTTAAACCTGCTAAAAGAAAAAAAAGCTGGAGGACTAATCCTATGCACATCGCAGGGGAGAGAGTATTATCGAAAGGCAAATGTATTTTCTCATAAAAGTTAGATTTTTTTCTGATTTTAAGTAAACTGTGGTTTCATAAACCCATGTTAGTGCTATATGAAGGAGGTTTACATATGGCCATGCAATTATTTCACACTGAAAGTCACAACTCATGCTTCATCCACCATCAAACCCAAACCCTGAAAATGCAAACAGGCAATTTCACAGCTAGCTTAAACATTGATTGTTAAATAGCATCACATTTTCAGATTTCCAAACAGTGTATTTCATAAAACAACAAGAAGTAATTTTGTAACTCCCTGGATAGAAATCAGGGAACAATAAAACTTAAATCATTTCAGGGACCTGAGAGATTTCTGTTTAGCAAAGCCAGTGTTATCTAAGAAAAGAATTGGTTCTGATCCATGTCTATCATGTTCTTCCTAGTTTTTTTTGGCTAACATGAGATAAAAATTAGGGCATATTTATTTTGTAATGCTGTGATCAGTATTTATTTTTGAACATGTTCTTTTTTATTTTCTACCATGTTGTGATGGCTCTCTGAAAAAGTCCCTGTATGTAATAAGGGTTTAAAATACTGTAACCCTGGGATTTCAGAATACCAAATATTTGAATATGTCCCAAAGCATGATTACTTTAGAGAGAGAATTGAGGTCTGATATTGCACAAGCAAAAATAAAATGATTGCATGGGGGGAAATACTATGTTGCTTGGGAAAGTGATCAGGGTTCCTATTTTGGGGCATCACATAGCATTTGTTCTCACATGACAGAAAAATTATTTTTCTTATAACATTATTCAAGTTGTATAATATAGGCTATATTTGAAAAATAAATGAATTTTATGCAAATGAAATATTTGAAACAGAAATAAAGTTTTTTTATTTTTTAAACTTTAAATAGTTAAAATGTGGTAGATTATTTCTGATTTAAAGTCTAAATAGATGCTCTCAAAATGTCATAAACAAATGTGAACTACTATGTGTTCATAAATCTAATTTCCATTCCTTCCTTATGAGATGCTATTAAACACTATTTAATAGCATACTATGTAATTCTAATGGGAGATTGGATCTCCACTATTTAGATGTTGTGTCCAATTAAAACCATTTAAATTTAAAGCAACAGTATATTAAGAAAATTCCACTTTAGTAATAAAATTATGTTATCTTCTCTTGTCAACCAAATTCTATGAACATTTTCTCGAAATTGTAATAATACTTAGTTTTCTATAAAATCATATATTGTCTATGTTGCAATGTACAGTTATGGTAGGTGCTGTTAAAGAAAAGCTGTTGCTTCATTATAGTTATTCTCTAATTTGAGCATTATTTTAAAAATCTGTGTGTGTGTCCGAACATGTGTGTACGAAACCATATTGTTTTCTATATGTAAGAAAAAAGCATTCCATTGAATGTATTAAGAAATAAAACATATCCGTTGACTTTAAGTTCAAACTAGATGACAATGACTAGGGGTATTGGAAGAAAAAAAAACTAATAAAAATAAATTTCTTACACAAACCCCCAGAATTATGACATTCCTTTTTGAACAAGTTTATTTGTATTGTTAGTCATATTAAGGCGATTGCATGAATCTCTGTAGAGATCAAAGCCTTATGACAACTTAATGACTCTGCAGATTGCAATGTGTTCCTTACCATTTTAACATCCAGTTCTAAGTTTAAAAAAGAATTTGATTTCTCCACCCTCCATAGCTGTTTTTTTTTTTTTTTTTTTTTTTTTTAGATGGAGTCTCATTGTCGTCCAGGCTGGAGTACAGTGGCAGGATCTTGGCTCATGCAACCTGTGCCTCCTTGATTCAAGCGATTCTCCTGCCTCAGCCTCCCAAGTAGCTGGGATTACAGGTGCCTGCCATCACACCCAGCTAATTTTTGTATTTTTAGTAGAGACAGGGTTTCGCCATGTTGGCCAGGCTGATCTCGAACTCGTGCCCTCAAGTGATCCACCCACCTCGGCCTCCCAAAGTGCTAGGACTACAGGCATAAGCCACCGTGCCCAGCCCACCGTCCATAGTTTTTTAAATCACAGAGCCTATATGGCTTTCAGCAGTAACCATGGCAGACACACTCACAACGTACATCTGTAGAGAGCTTTATTGTTTTCGAAGCATTTTCACACACATAACCTTGAGAGGTAGACAGTTTTCACGGCTATTTTATAGATAAGGAAGCTGGGATACAGAAAGTCGAGTGGTAGATCCCAAATATTAGAAAGTGAGCTAGAAGTACAATTCAAGTTTTGAATTGTACTTGAATTGAGACATCAAGCCCAGATCTAGTAATTTTAGAGACCACTAAACAAGCACAGATGTGCCAGTTTCCTAAGGCTTGGGGAATCTTCATAACAGCAACAGTGTATGAATTTTAACATCCTTCTTCTAGGTATCTAATTCCAACTGTATACTTGAATGTGTATGAACAGAGAACCATTCACACAAACCACGTTTAAAAATTATTTTAAAGATGAAGCATATTGGCCTTAAGATTGAGATGGGGGACTCGAATCAGGATGTGTTTAGACTTATTGGATCCAAGTCAAAGTGGCCAGTTAACATTCTGGAAGCTTCATGTTCTCAGTTTTATGCCACTCAGCATGGCTCTGGTCAAACCAGTTGTACCACGACTAGCTCTGCCTCTGGAACAAGCTGTTCAATCTCTCTTAGCCTTAGCTTCCTCATCTCTAAAATGGGGATAATAATACCTCCCTCATAGGGATTTTTGTGAAGATTAAATGTGATAATACGAATAAAGCCATTGAACAATGTATTAGATTTTTAGGGCTGCCATAACATTATCTCAAACTGAGTGACTTAAAACAACATAAATTTATTCTCTCACCATTCTGAGGCCAAGTCCAAAACGAAGATATGTATGGGCTGCACTCCCTCCAGAGGCTCTCAGGGAGAGCCTTTCTTTGCCTCCTCCAGCGTTTGCTGGTTCCAGGTGTCCCTTGGTTTGTGACTGATTAATGCCAATCTCTGTCTTTTGAAATGGCCTTCTCCTCAGTCTCCATCCCAAATCTCCCTCTATCTTCCACTTTTAAGGACACTTGTCTTTGAATTTAGGACCCTCGCGAAAGTTTAGGATCATCTCATCTTGAGATCTGTAATTCAATCACACCTACAAAACTCTTTTTTTTTTTTTCCAAATAAGGTCATATTCACAGGTTCTGAGGAGTAAGACATAAACATATCTTTTTTTGGGGGGGCGGGGTTGTCACAATTTAACCCAGAGCCTGGGAACAAACCCCTGCACCTTCTACCTCTATTGTCCTTGATTCAGACCATAAAATGTGGTCAATTTTGCAGTGATTAGCTCAGCAGTTCCCAATCCTGACTGTACATTAGAATCACCTGGGGTGTCTTTGAACCTCTCAGTACCCACCTGGGCTGCATTATAGACCAATTAAATCAGAATCTCTGAGAGTGGAACACAAAAATTGGTATGTTTTAAAGTTCCCCAGGTGATTCCAATGCACAGTCAAGGTTAGGAACTGTGGTACAAGGGCTCAATTGAAGGCCAGTCCATAGAGGTCCAGGGTTTTCTGGATTAAACAAGAATCTTTGGGTTTTACCTGTTCAATGTACCAAGTCTTTTGGGGTACAGGAACAGAAATTTATTGTTTTATCAGCACACCTATGCAAATCATGGTCCTTGACTTCTGCACACCATTTTTGCTTGTGCTGTATGCTAACTCTCATTATCTGTAGGAATGAAATTTAGTAGAAGGATTTAAGGCAGGACTAGATAGGAAATTTAGGAGACAAGCTCCAATTTCAGTGACATTGTTGATCCCAGAGGACTCTGTCTAGTGGGGCTTGATATGGATATAATATTTTGTTTCCAAATCTAAATCAAGCTAAGGCTCTGGGGCAGTATAAGAGACCCGGTAGTGCTGGAAAAATTCTTTTCTGACATTCCTAGGCATACCTTGCAAATAAAAACATCATACAATTCTTTTGCAGGAGGCTTTAGTGTGTTTACTAGAGTAGGTGATGTTTGTTGGGTTAGTCTGTCCAAGGTGTTGGCAAATTCTTTCAGTAGTTTTCTTTTAACACTGTTCCAGTCGCTGACCTTCAGCATGGATTATAGGTTTCTTTTTGAAGCAAAACTCCAGAAGAGACTTGGGTAGGAAACTTGCTCTTGTGCCACCTGACTCAGGAGGCCAGCATGTATCACAATCAAACACCACCACTATTCAAAGCTGCAGCACAATAGGTCCCTGCACGTTAGGTTCAAAGTACTTTTCTTTTCTACCTGGCGTGGCTATTCAGTCATCAAGTGGCAGATCCTCAAGAGGTCCCATTACTGATCCCTTCTGTCCTGATAGCCTCACCTTTGTCCCCTTTGAAAACATGATCCCAGAAACCAGCCTGAGACCTTCTTTTACAATAAAGAATGCACAGTTGATAAAGCAGATGAGGATGCCCATCTGAGGGCATCTTTCAAAACACAGTGTTAGGTCAAAGCAATAAAGCTCCAAATTATAACACTTGGGCATTAGCCTGATTTTGAGACATATTTTGAGATAACAGAATGATGGGTCTAATGCTTTGAAATTAAACAACATTTGTCCACCCACTTTTCCTACATATTAGCCTAGACTCAGGGCAGGCATTTTCAGAGCATCCATAGAATGCACTGGTTATTAGCTATCCACATGCACTCCATCATCTACAGCTTAAGAATCTCACAGGGTAAACTGGAATTAAGAGCACTGAAGTCTTCTTAGGAAAGGGATGTGGGTCTTGGGAAACTTGAGTCTTTTGGATAGGAAAAAGGTGGGAGTACATGATGACATCTCTACAAATTACACCTTGGAGGAGACAGACTTCTCCTTCCAAGTGGCATTGAAAGGTCAGCAGATAACATGCAGAATAATTCGGTTTATACTTACCTGGGTAGTAATACTATATTTTAAAAACAACAACAAGAAGAAGAACAAGAGAAGGAATGTCACAGAAGTCAGGATAAAGGTTACTGTAGAGAAGCAGGGGCAGTAGAGAACTTCCAAAGTGGAGAGATGTCTTCTTTCTTAATCAGATGGTTACATGTGAGTTTATTTTATTATTATTCTTTACACAGTAAATACTTCCCTGTGTATGCTATATTCTGCAGTTTTTAAAAAGATAGCAGTGTTAAGTTGGACTATAAAGTACAAAAAAGACTTTTTTTCACTTATTTCATATCTTTTATTTCGACAATGTGCTTGATTGGTACACTTATAAAACATTTGTTAAACGACAGTTCCATTAACATGTAATATCTTTTAAGATAAAAAGTTTTCATAATAATAAGGGAAATTCTCTTGAGGGGTGAGGACAGAGCAGAGCAAACAATGGCTCTGCTCATTAAAAATACTTTCTTCATACCATCACCATTCCTGAAAAAGAGAAATCCTGAGATAAGTAAAGTGGCAGTTCTGTTGACATTAAAGAAGTCCTTAGAAGGGAGGGTTGGATGGGCAGAAAACTGCCATGTAACTACTCTTCCTATCCACTTTTCCAAGTGCTTTCCTGGGAAGTTTTCCACTGTTTGACTTTTTATTTTCTTTACGGAATTTATATCTCCTCACCTAATGTTGCTGGTTTTCACCCCAATTATGCCTGTAAAAGCCATTTGTGAAGTCACCTGGAAGATTTTTGACAGAAAGGGTGTGTGTGGATCTGGAAATGCTAGATGGGGCCCCTGCATCTGACTCCTTGTCCCAATTCTTTTCCTTGGGAATTGCCTGAAGAAATGCCTCTACCGGGGCTTGTTACATTTGTAAATGGATTTTTTTCCATTGTGTGTGGGAGTCTTGAGAACTTACTAATATTGAAACAGGTAACAACAATTTAAACATTTTTAAAAGTTGATGCAAACAAATAGCCTTAAGAGTTAACGTTATTAACACATTTCTATTCCGCTAATGTGGTATGAAACGGACACACAGAATTTTCAATTGTATTATTCCATGTTACCCTAAAAAACAATTTTGGAATGAACTCAAGAAAGGTAATGTTCTTTTTACTTTAGATAAAAGAAATCACTGGGATAAAAATGGAAGGGATGTATAGCTGTTATAAAAGAAAGGTATTTAAGTCAAGCAAGAATTTAATTGCCATTTCACAGTGCCTTGCTTTTGTTCCTAATTTTCTAATCCTGTTCTGTACTGTTCCTTATTTTCTAATTTTCTAAGCTGATAACGACCCACACGTGCAAATTCTGGTTTAACACCCCAGAAAGTTTAATTGCATTTATTCTTGTTTACTGGTTTTGGCAATTTTAGCCAATCTTATGATCTTTTGCAAAGTAACAACGTAGAGACAGTATGAATGCTGATGGTAGATGTTGAAGCTGATAATTAAACCAGACTTTTTGTGAGAGGGAATTTTGTAGCCCAGGCTCACAAGCTCACAGGCTTTCCTTGTTGTGAGATTATTTATTTACTCAGATCCCCACACATTTTGTGTTTTATCCTGGGGTTGGGCAGAGGCAGGCGTGGGGAAGCCTTTTCTAAAAGTCAGAGTACGAAATACTCAAAGGGATTCCTAAATTCAGCAATTACTCAACCACTGGTGCAGAGAAGGTAAGTTATTTAGAGTTGTTGATGTTTTAAATAAGTCGAGTGAAGGCAGCTCTTCAGGCGGACAAAGCGGAGAATATTGGGCCAAAGAGCCGAGCACATCCCTGCAGTGCCCTTCGCCCAGTCTACCATGGGGTGGCGCTCTAAGGCCCAGATTTGCCCGCCCTCGTCCTCCACGCGCTATTGCAAGCAGCAGAGAATGAACCCTCTCAAGCTTTCGTTCTTGTGTCTCTTTCTCATTGTACATGTAAAATATTTACATTGAAAACCCACTGACCGTCAGCAATGATGAAAATAACTAAGTAATTAGAAATTGGTTGGACATTTGTATACTTAGCTCTCTCAAGTATGTTTATACAGCTGATAGAAATGAAGGTTTGGGATAAAAAGAATAGTAGCACTATCATATAATTTCAAAGTTTGAATTACTTTTTTTCCTGAAAATATTTTAGGTTAAAAAAACCGCTCATATCTAAACTCCTAGAAATCCACTTTTAACCTTTTAATAAATTATGCCATATAATACAATTTTAAAATCCAAAGATTCAAGGTAATTTAGTTATTAATGAAGTCAGAGTTACCGTATTTTTTCATGATAAAAGAAGGAAGGTGAATAGATTTTAAATAAATGAAGATTTCAAGCTAGCACCTTTGTTTTAGTTTAGCACCCTGGACTATGCCCTGTTGAAAGCATTAAAGAAAGATGCAAAATCTTTGAATAAACTGCAAATTAATCTCCATTACCCAAATAATTTCCATCATTTTTATTGTTTTACTGGGCAGATATATTGCTCTGTGTAAAGGGAAAAAAGAGAGCGCTCGATTTTCAAAGGGAAAGAAGCATAGAGGATAAGGTTCACAGCTACAAAAATACATATGATTCATTTTAAAATGGAGCCTTAAAGACAGTGGTCTGGTCAACCATCAGCATCTTCCATTACCAAGAAGAAAATATCCTCCCATATGAACCATATCTACCATTTTTTATCTTATTCATTTTACTTAATATCATATCATGAGCACTTTCCCAAATTATTAAATGCTCTTAGAAAATCTCATTATTCATGGCTCTATGATCATTTAAAAAATTTTGCGTATTACTCATTGAACAGGCTATTTTTAATTTTTCTAAACAATTGTCTAATAAGGCCTTATAAATAAAATTGCCCAGGAGATATATGTACATAAATTTTTGTCAAGCAACTGTCTTTAAATCTTTAAAGAAAGTTTTATTTTAATGTAAAAAAATTTAATCTTAACTTTAGAAAGTTTTTTAAAAAGAAACCGTAGATAAATATACTCCTACATAATATGAAATTGATTATATAGACAAGCATTTTTTTGTCGGGGGGGTGGGGGGAGGGTTGGAGAGGGTCAGGATTTTAAAATCCCAGTTAGAACAAACAGATACTGTATCTACTTGGATTAATTTTGAGATGCCAAATTTCCAGAACTATTCATTAATATCTCATTAATGTCAGATTTATATACTCAACAAATCTGAAAGAGTCAATCTAATTTACTATTTAAACGTTGACATTTTATATTTTTTCTACACAAACATTTGGGTTTAAAAAGGAAACCAAGAGCTATATTGGGAAAAACTTTGATGCCCCTGACCCTAAGAAAGCGTTACTCTTCATGAAGAAAGAATAAATGTTTGAGGTGGCAGATATCCCAGTTACCCAGATTTGATCATTTCACATTGTATCCTTGTATCAAATATCACATGTACTCCATAAATTAATAAATAAGTTTAATTAAATTAATAAAAATTTTAAAAATTAAAAGTTTCATTCTTTTTGAGAAAATTATGTATTCAATGTTGTGCATTGAAAATGAGTTCCCTAAGTGAAGGCTGCTAAATACAAAAGACATATGTCTATAATCTCAAAATAATAGGTGAAAACCTGAAGATATAAAGGGTTATGTTTGAAGATAGAGTTAAACATATGGTGTCTGCTTTAAAATTCTCTTTCTATATTTAGGCATGATCTTTTTCATAGATATGCAAGCATAGTCTCTTTTTCTTTGACTGTCTGTTTACACATGTCATAGTCGCAACTTCCTAGTGAAGAAAAATTTTTCCAGTTTTAAAAATTTGCAAGTAAGAAAATAAAATTGTCACAGTGTGAAACTGGATTTTCAATGCAAAGCTGTTATAACAAGAAAAAAACATACAGTTTAAGGCAGATATTTCAAAATTCTATTTTCCTTGAACCAAATTTCACCTTCTTTCCCTCCATTGTTGCTTAATTTTTAAATGCATTCAGATAACAACTTGGAAAAGTGAAATGTTATACTCACACATAAAAAGGCATTCCTTCAATAGGACAATTTTTGTGTTCTGCATTAGAAAGAACAAGACTCCTTTAAGGGGGAACCCTCCCTACTTAAACAATGAAGGCAAGAAAAGGTTACATGCCCTTAGGGCTTTCCTTTCACTATCTTTACCAAAGGAAGACGTACAAAGAGAAATTAAGCTTCCTTCTACAAGGCAGTGACCATGATGAAGAATTTTTTTTTCTTTTTTTTTTTTTAATAGTACTCAGGCCAGATCCTAGTGCAGGTGGGTGTTTTCCAAACAGAATCTGTCTGGTGGAATGAGAAGCACCGTGGAAGTCAGATTCTCCTGCTTTCCATCTGTGGATGTCTGTCATTTGGGGACAATGACCAGCACTATATTTTCTTAACCCAATATGGACAGAGTATGTGTTTGGATTGTATTGTGTGACATCCCCTTCTCTATCGAACAGGCTCAAGAGGGGAGGGGGTGGGGTCTGGCTTTTTAAGGATGGGTCTAATGCGTTCAGCTGTTATCACACTTTGCTGATTGTAATCACTCGTTTTATGGTTTCTTTTCCAGCTGCTCCAAAAATTCATTGCAATATCCTCTAGGTTTATTTTTAATATCCCATAATTCAAAGATCTAAGAAAGAAGAGTTGAAATAGAAATCCATGTCCTGATTCTCTCCCATTTTTTTTTTTTCTCTTGGGGAAGAAGGGATTTAGGATTTGGACACATTCCTCAAAATCCTCTCTGGAGAAATGTGTTCTTTTCTTTAGGGAAGGAGCCAGCTTGGAGCACATTCACAGGCTTATTCAATTGATAGAGGAATTGGGAACCGATCCTATGTAAATATACAAAATATTTTAAATTCAAAAAATTAATTCTTTCTTCAGAGCATTTATGTTTAAAATGTTTCCTTTTTGAGTGGTAGCAAAACAATAGTACTCTGTTGGCATTTTAGGATTTCGAGATTCCCTGAATAAAGTATTTGCTCTAAACTCTGTTATCCTAAACTTATTTAGTAAAGGGTAAGAATGTATCGCTCTTTAAACTGCAGAACGCTTTCATGCATGGGAAAACTAAAAGGCAAGGGGATCCCCATGTGTGCTGTCTCTGAAAATATCTTGACTTACATTTTAAAATCAACTTATTTCAGGGGAAGTGGACCCTATCAGTTTTCTTTGTTTTCCCCATTTAGTCCTCTGAAGAGCTAGATCTGAGAAATGATTCAGCTAGAATTATAGGTTGCCATTTCTTCATTTTCCACTACATAGCAGCGGCTCCTTTCAGTCATTTTAAAGTCCTTTAAAAGCCCATATGGGGAAGAGGGGGAGGGGACTGCCTGTAAATCATAAGGACCCAGTTTCTTGATTTCAGTGAAGGGTAGTTTTACTGTCCGCTGTCACCACAGCTGTCAGCAGGATGCCTTAAACATCCTAATTGTCACTAGGGATCAGATTGTTCCTTAACTAATTGTTTAGATCAGCTAATCTACATCCATCATCTGCAAAGGGCAGGCAGCCCCAGGCATCCTGTAATTTAGATAAAACTCCTTTTCTGGGTCTAAACACATTGTTTGGGTGACCAAGGGTCAGGTACCAAAAAGCCTACCTAGGGGTGGAACAAGAGTGGAGATTGTATACTGAGGACCCGGTGAGCCTCCAAGCTTACAAGCCCAGACCACCTGCATGTGTCCCACTCAAACAACTGTGAATCAGTAGAAGATTCCATGTCATTGATCGCAATATGCCAAGAGCCCAAACGAGCAGACAGCCAAGATCACTGCCTGAGTCAGCCCTTGTGTTTGCACTCATATGGGCTTTGAGGTACTCATTATGACACAAATGTGCTGGGTATTTTTGAGCTATTTGCAAGGCTTTCTTGAGTTATACTTCTAAAAACACATCAACAACAGCGACGTAGTATAAATTATATATGCAACACACACATTTCATGTTAGAATAAAGTCTCCCTTCTAAGAACCTCTGCTTTAATAAGCTTTCTAAAACAATTGGTGAATTCGTTATTTTAGACTGTGAGGTAGTTTTTCTTGCATTCATCTGCTCATTCTTCCATTCAATAAAAATTTATTTCAAACTCTCATGAGCTTGGCAAGAAGGTTTTTGTGCCTCAGGAATGCAATTCGTTTAGAAACAAGCCATCCCCTTACATTCATATAGTTCTTATCTCAGAGTGCTTTCAAAATAACTAACGAATCGATTTAAAAGTAAAAAAAAAAAAAAAAAAGTAAAAGCAAGCAGGCCTTGAACTGAGCAGAAGTGAAGAGGAGTAGAAAGACAAATGTTTGATAAATGATAAACAAACAAACAAATACAGCCTTCCCAAGAGTGAAATTCAACCATTCATTAAGATAATTTAAGAAAAGGGGTCTAGGGACTTCTAAAAAACAGAACTTTGGAAAACCCTCCACAGTTATCTCACTCATTCAGATTTAGTATAAATCCTATTAATTTTGCAGTAAAGAACCCTACTAATTTTGTTTAGGCTGGCCTTTCTCTCACTTTCTTTAGTTTTTCTTTTAATGTAATAGTATACCTATTAATATTTTATAGAAGTACAGTGCTATGAAATGGAATCTGGAAAAATAATAAAAGAACAATTGCTAAATTGTAGCCAGCATTTATTGTGGTTTACCTATTTAGCAGGCATTATTGTAAGCATTTTACAAATAGTAATTCATTTAATTATGACAACAACCCTATGATGTAGGTACTTTTATTATTCCCACTTTGTGGGGAAATTGATTCACAGAGAGGTTAATTTACACAAGATCACAGATTGTGCTGGTGAGATAGCAGAGAATAGCAGTCAAACTTGGGAAAACCTTTTAGAGGAATCAGGTTCTGAAATGGGAATTAAAGGCTGGCAGGAATGGGGGTTTGTTGTCCCACAGAGGCAGATAGACAAGGAACACAGACTTTAGATGCTGGAGGTTTCCGTAAAATTGGATTGGAAAGAAAATGGGCCCAGTCTGGGGCAGAAGAGAAATGACAGCCATAGGGCTGACAGGGACACCAGGGCAGCTACAGTAAGTGATGATCAGCTATGGTCCAGCTTCTGACACTCAGAAATTTCATTTTGTCACTTTCACCTATTACAGCGACTAAAAGAACTTAGGAAATCTATAGACTGCTTTTCTTCCCTGCCCCTGACTGCCATCATTTTCTACAGAATTTTCTTTTCTAGTTGCAAAAGTAGTCTGTATTTATTGTAGAAAATATAAAAAATAAAACACACACATGCCCAGAGGAAAAGAGAAAATTAAAACATTTCTAATTCTACCTCCCAGAGATAATCACTTTCAGCATTTTCCATGTATAATTTCAGACATAAAATAAGAAAATTGACTTAAATCTACATAGAACTTTGCCATTTCCTTCCCCTCCCCACAGCTTAGCTTGATGTAGTAAATATTTTTCATGTTTTTATATATCACTGTTTTATTAAATTCATTAAATTAAATTAATTTGTTTAACAGATCTGCTGTTGATAGTAGATGGTTTCTTTCTCTTGTGTGAGATTATTTTCTTATAGTTTCACGCAAACTCATTAAATCATAATTTATTAACAGATAAAATGATTTTTATATTGCTAAATGCTCTCTGTAGATGTACTGTTTTATCCCTGTGGCAGCATAGACTGAAAAAGCCATTTCCCCACATACCACACCATAGAGATACAGAAGTTTCTAACTTTTGACTTAGAAGCTTTCTCTGAAAGGCAAAGCTGTAACTCAGAGCAAACCCGAGTCACCTCTGAGTGCCACCAACAGGTGGCGATGGCTGCTACCAGGATGGAGGCATTTGACACTTTACGAATTAAAGCAGTCTTCTAGACGTTAACCTTTAAAAGGGATAAATTTTATAAGTAAAAATGGTATTTCTTGTTTGAATTTTGGTTTGGTTATTAAAAAACACTGAATGGTTTTTTGCATGTTCATCTGTACTGCTTTTGCAAATTGTCTTCTCACTTCTTTTGCCCATTCTCTTTATACTGGGGTGTTCATCATTGTCATATTATTTATAAATTATCTTTACGGTCAGCACATTATGAGTATTATTTCAGGTTTACATTTGTCTTTTAATTCATAGTTTTTAAAAACTTGAATAAGGAAGTTATACAGAAGTTTTAAATGTTTATATAGCCATTTCTATTTTATTCCTTAAGATTTGTTTCTTTGCATTCTTAAAAGGGCTCTCTTTACCTCAAAATCAGAAAAGTATTCTTCTGCCTTTCCTTTGTTTTTTAAGTACTTAACTTTTTGATGCATCTGTTATTTATTTCAGTTTAAGGTACTGGGGAGAAAATCGACATTTTTTTTTCCAAAGAGCTAACTGTTTCTGTACCATTTTTAATAATCCCACCTTTCTGTAAAGATTAGAGATATTACCTTAGCTTATAATAAAGCCTTATATCCACTGGAGCCTATTTCAGACCTTTCCATTCTATCCCACTGGAATTTATTTAACTACTAGAGCCACCCGTTTCTGCAAAACACCTTAATATATTGTAGGGCTGGTCTACCTCATCATTTTTTCTATTTTGTTTTTACTCTTTTAAAATATTGTATTGGATTTGATTTTCAAATTACTATGTTAACACATGTGTCTTAGAATAAATTAAACAGTAGAGCATGGTGTATATATAAAGTTAATAACTTCTCTCTCTCTAGTCCCATCACCAAGGCTTATAGTGTGGTGAATACATTTTTACACTTTTCTCTATGTTCTTTCTTATGAGCAAATAATAATAATACATGATAGTAAGGAGAATTTCTTTTACCATTGAAACTAAAAACCATTTTTTCACTTAAAAAAGTATTTAGAACACATAAAACAAGGCAGCATTTACTCTTTTTTCTCATCTTCTAGTATGGGATCTCTTGGTGGCCCCTCCACTGTTGCACCATTTCTCTCTGAGCCAGTGTTACTGTCACTGGTTCCTTCCTCTGCCATACTGTCGACCCTCTCCTGCCCACTCTCCTTGTCCTCAGTAGATTTGCCTTCTTCACCGTTCTGTTGGCTCTGTTGTTTCTTCAAGGCGTGTCTCCTCTGTCTCTATTGGAATGTTCTCATTGTCTTTTTTTTCCTCGCCTTTGTTGGCCACTGGCTCTTCCTCAGGAATGATGCTGCTCACTGCACTAAACTTGCTCTGCTGCCTCCTTCTCCCTTTCCTCCTGCCTTTTGTGGGTCTGTTCCTCTGCCTGTGCCATCTCAGCTGCAATTTTCTCCAGATCCGTTTCTATCTTCAGACCGCACAACCTTTTAAGTTCATTGTTAAATGAATCTGTGCTTTCCAGGAATTTCACCTTCTCCTGGTGTCGATCCTCTTTTGGAAGAAGTTCAGCTTCTAGTTTTCGCTGATGAACCATTAAGGACTGGGCCTGTTGTTTGGGGACCTGCATTCTAGTTGTTGTGACAACTGACTGAACCTCTGGTACCACACTCTCACTAAGGATTTCACTGATGAGGCGGCGGTTTCTCTGGAAACAGACGGTGGCTGTATCTTCATTGAAAAGCCATCATCATAATCAACTGATCTTCAGCAGAGAAGTCTCATGTAAGGTTCTCCTTTCTCCATGTGAGACTGTTTGGGTTGACTGTCTTCCTCTAAAGCAGCTTCTGCAAGACTTTTTGCATTTATGTAAGCCAGGTACACGGGGGAATTATGATGGGTGTTCATAGATTCATTGTACTCTATCTTTTCAACTTCATATTCATTTAAATATTGTTTCTCTTCATCAGCAAGATCTTGCCACATGCCAGCAATAATCTTGCCAATTTCCCACAACTTTACGTCAGGGTTAGAAGCCTTTACTTGGTCCCAGACCTTTCTGCTGTACCTCATGTAGGGCATCAGCGGCTTATCTGGTGGCTTTGGGGGTTTTGGAATCGTAATACTGGAGGACCCCCTGACCCGGCTGTTGGTGGCCGGGTTCCCTCCCAGCCTGTAGTTGCTGTAGGCAAGATGACAGTATGGATTGTATCCTGCAAACGCTGGTGTGCTGGGCATTTGTGTTGCAGAAGCTGGGGTGGGAGATGGGGCATAAGATGGTCTTTTTGGCATTTTGGAAGATTAAATTCTCAGTTCCTTAAGAATGAATCTGAGACACCGCAGGTAGACAAAGCGCTGGCAGCTCCGGCTTCGCTTTTCTTTGTCCCATGCATGCCCCCAGTAATGAGAATATTTATCGAGAGCAAGACATTGTTCTAAGCACCCTACCTGAATGATTTCCTTTACTTTTTATCATAAACATATGAAGTAGATATTATTGTCATCATCAATACGCAGATGAGCAAACTGAATCACTGGTAGTCTAAATAACCTACCCACATCACATACTGTAGTTAGTAAGTGGTGGGACCCAGATTAAATCCAAGCAGACAGGTTCCAGAGCCTGAGCTTTAGAACCTGTCTGCTTATCTATCAAATGTCTTTGATAGACATTTAGACTGTCCTTATTTCTTGACCACCCTCCAACAATGCTGCTATTAGCATTTCTGTATACAAATTCTTTCATACCAGTAATTTTATTTCTGGCCTATAGTTTCTCAGAAATGATATTGCTGGATCTTAGGGCACATGATTTTATTTAATAGACATGACCAGATTAGTTTTCACAATGGATACACTAATGAATACTCCCACATATGAAATGTTCTCACAAACCCTCTTTTTGCTCTTTCTTCCATATTGAAGCCCCAGCATGTGCCCAGCGTTGTTCTCAGCACTGGGATGTGAAGGTGGTCAAAGCAGATGTGGGTCCTGCTCTTCAGGGGCCACAGCTTTCGCTCACACAAGATATCATTCTCTTTCTCCATTCCTCAGAAGCACCACAAGCAAACACAACAGAGAGTACCCCACAGGGAACAACTTAAAGATGAACACAAAATGACTAACTATTTTCTTAACCCGCCCTGTCCTTCCACACCACTACCTACACAATCCTCCCTTCACTCGGACCATTCTCTCTCCTGAGTCAGTCGTCTGCCACATTTCCAGGACCTCTGATCTTACAAATCTCCAGGAAGGACTTTCCAAATGAAGGATGATTTACCTTTCTGTTTCCTGTTTTTCCTCTCAGGCCCCACCCAGGGAACCTCCTTTGAACAACAATGAGAACATCAGCAAGTGTAGACCATGGCCTGCCTGCCTTTCCTTCCCTCCCTCCCTCCGTCCCTCCCTCCCTTCCTTCCTTCCCTCCTTCCTTCCTTCCTTCCATCCTTCCTTCCTTTCTTCCTTCCCTCCCTCCCTCCCTCCCACTCTGTTCTTCTTCTGCAGGCTTATCTCCCATAATTTCTTCTTTTATTTTGGTTCTTGCCACAAAGTGTTAATTATCTTTTGATTTGTCTCTCTCCATCCTCCCAGCTATCTGAGGGCAGGAACATTTCTCAATCATCTTTGAACCCTAGAACTACAATACAACAAATGTTTTTCCTGAGTGAATGGTGGATGGATGGATAGATTAATATCCACTATCTTCCCTAACCACCCCATGAAACCAACTTTCATGATATTAAAATGGAAAAGCTATGATTGAATTCTATATGTTTATTTATTACATCACATCAAAGAATAAAGAATGTGCTAAAATAAATTAGTGCACTTAATAACCTAGCCAGCCGCGCCTCTTTTCACTGACCTATCGACAGGGAAATCCATTATGTCCCTCCCACCTGAGATATTATATCCCTGCATTATTGGTTCAGACAGTATGATTCAGTTGAGACTTGTCAATGCTTTTGTTAGTGAGGAGGCTTGTCCAAGCACTGCTGATTTGAAAGGATTAATCCTTGAAAGAAATTGGACTAAGCCTTACAAAAAATAATGGATAGTCTCGAAAAAACCTTTACCTGGAGAATGACTTTTCTCTGCCATACAATGCAAGGAAGTAAGTGTACTGTAATCTCAGCACTTGCAGTATTTCCATCACATCTGATATTTCTACTTGTTTTATCTTCTCTTTATCCTCAGAGAGACAGTGCTGCTTAGTGTTTAAGACCAAGAATTCACAAGCAGGACTGCTGGGTTTAAATCCCAGCTTACTATCTTGGGAAAGACGTTTCAACCAGCTGCCTAAGTTGCACAATTTCAGGGAGTGCCCTACACATAGAACACAACATAGGATGATGCATGTAGAGCATTATAGGCCATTTAAACCTAGCAAGTAGCATTCATTAAATAAGCAAATGTTAACACTACTGTCTTCCTAGCACCCCTATTAATAGACATTTTTAGCATCATCTCAAAGGTGGATATATTATGTTGCAAAAAGATTAAGTGTCTTGTTCAAAGTTAAACAGAAGTGAGAAATGGGCTGCTGACTTCCCAATCTCCAGACTCGTAGGTTGAGGCATTTATTTCCACCTTCATTATTATTAGCACCCCCTCTCCAATAATGTGTGACATGTTTTATTTTATTGTTGTTTTTGCTTGTTCATTTTCAGCTTTCCCAGATATGGCTTTAAATCTGGGCATGGCATCCGAATTTGCAATGACCCATACCAAAATAAAATCAGCTACTACCACAGCAAAATACTAATTTGGGATCCTGTTGCTGGTTACTACCATATTCAACATTAAACTGTCCTAGCTCCCAGTTACCAGCCTCACCCCCTTCCACATACCTTTTCAATGCCTTATGTTTTTACTAGATTATAAGTCCCTTGAGGACAGGGACTGTGCCTTATTCATTTTTTAATCCCACCCAAGGTTTTACATAGTGTTTCATATAAAGTAGATACTCAATAAATGTTTGCTATATAAAATAAATAGGAGCTTATTATCTAAAAAAAATCTACAAATCCATTATTTCCTGCTCTCAATTTAAGGATAGAGTCTGTCTGACTCTATAAAGAGGGCATTTTCATGATAAGGTAGTATTTGAGGAGCTAATAAAGAAATTTCTTTATTCAGGAAACATTGGTATGAACTATAGTCACTTTAAATGTGCTGAAATTTTTAGTTGAGGTTTCTAAAAAACTAACAAAGTTTTAAGGTGATTGCAAAATCCAGTTATCATCTTGAAAGATGAGCAATATTTACATTAATTAAGCTTTAGCATTGGCAGAAGGGAGGAAAGCCTGGTAATTTTGGAAAAGGAAGTGTGTATTTTTGTTGAAAAATAAAAATATAATAATTGTTATGATAAATTAGTCTTTCTTTGAATTCATGCTGCTAAAGAAGCCTATTATATTAAATTATCAAGGTAAGTGAAAACCCAATTCATGTCTCAGAATAATAGCTAGGATTAGGATGCGTTATGTCATGCATTCCAGTCAAAATTTTAATAACCCAAATTAATTTACATTAAAATCTATAAATCTACTAATGTCACAACTTTTGCATATATGAGGCTATATTTCAAGAATAAACTACTTTTTTAACTGACTTGTCTCATAGATAAACCATTTGGTCATAAAAGAATAGGTAAAAGAAATCTTATTTTTGAGATTAAAAATACATATCATTCTTAATTAAGAATATTATGCATGCATTAAAATGCCCAAATGCATTGAGTTATTTCTGATAGCTGCCTTTATGAATGCATTTATTACTACAAAAGGTTTGCATATTTCCTCTTTTTATATCAATGTGTTTCCCATGCAAGTCAGTAGACATTATCTTTAGACAGTCATTGATTCTTGCAATTTCTCTTCAATGCTAAATCCTACAAGCTATTGGGAATAAATAATCATGCCTATTTCTTGGCATGAAAATGTCAATTTCACCAAATATTCAATTTTACTTCTATTATTAGCAGATTTTCTTTGTGAGTAAAAAGGTAGCTTCACTGTCTTCTCAACTTCAGCTGCATCCCAGCTGTGTTTATTAAACGGAGATTTCGTATTGTCTGGTCTTTTGTTTTCTGTTCCATCATTTTTCCCATCTGGCTTTCCCCCCTATATCCTAGAGAACATATCCATATTTTTACTGACGGTAGTCTGTATACACAGACAGACAGACACACACACACACACACACACACACACACACACACACACACGTATCTTTCCCTGATGATAACAGTTAACATTCCTTTAAAAGCTTACATTTCACCTCCGTTCCCCTGTTCACATCTCAACTACGTGAAATTGGGTGATTTGAAACAATTTAAGCAGCTTCTCACTCAAATATAATTTCTTATGACTTGTGATGGTTTTGAATTCTTGACAACCATTTTCTATGCCAGTAAGAGCCCCTGTAAAGGAAGGATTGTTAAGAATTACAAGCACAGAGGCAGTGCCTTAAAGAACAAAGAAGACATATTTTACTTCAAGAAGAATAAAATGGATTTTCACAGTCATTTGCCAAGATTTCCCTCCTTTCCCAGGTGGAAATAGGATGGCGGTGGAGAAAACATACCCCAACATTTGAGGGGAAATGCAGCCCAGGAGTTTTCCTTGGTTGGGCATTCTTTTTTTTTAGAAATGCAAAGATATTCACTTCCTAATTTTTCTGCCACTGTCATTAATGTTTGGAATCCTATTTTCTTTTAAGTTTCTCCAATTGAGAGGATAAATCACATTTTCTCTTTGTATATCATCCTGAAAGTCAAGTTTAGTCAAAGGTAAGGAAAGAACTTTGATTCATTTGTGCAAGCAAGATAGGTTTACACAAAATATTTCATGGAATTTTAAAATTATTGGTTTATCTTTCATTTTTCAGAATTATACAATCTTTCTTTAAAAGTTGTTGAATAGAAAATGGCCATGTATTTGTGAAAAGTTATATGAACAAATCTATTCCAAAAAATAACTATTAATTCCAAATTTAAACATATAATTTGTTTTTATTTTTACATTTGCAAATCACATAAAATAATAGTGGTCCTTAGTATAGTGCAGTGGTTAAGAGACTGAAAGCAGATGGTCTGGGTTCAAATCCTAGTCCTGCCACTTTTCAGTTGCTTTGTTTTGGACAAATTATTCAACCTTTCTGTGTCTCATGTTCCTTTTCTGAAAAAGAGGCTAGTAACAGTCCCTCCCCTACACGGTTGATTTAAGGATTAAATCAGTTAACCCAGGTTAATATCTTAGAACAATGGCTCACACAAAGTAATTTTCTGTCATTGTACATTGCTATTAGTAGTTATTGGTAGTTCTTCTTACAGCATTTATCAATCTGGTTGCATGGATTATATAGGTCAAGGGTATATATATATATATATATATATATATATATATATATATATATATGTCCGGCAAAAGAAAATTTCTGATCCAAGATGCATTTACTGAATACCAAGTATGTGTTCATCACTGTGAGACAGAGAGACAAATAACTATCTTATTTAGAAATTAAAACAAGCTTTAGGTAGCTATAGATTTCCTGAATAACAGCAAATAAGGAAATAAAAATCCAAGAAGCAGAGCAAATGATAAAAATGTGTCTTTGTACACTTCTCAAAAGAAGATATTTATGTGGCCAAGAAACATGTAAAAAAGCTCATCATCACTGGTCATTAGAGAAATGCAAATCAAAACCACAATGAGATACCATCTCACGCCAGTTAGAATGGTGATTATTAAAAAGTGAGGAAACGACAGATGCTGGAGAGGATGTGGAGAAATAGGAATGCTTTTACACTGTTGGTGGGAGTGTAAATTAGTTCAATCATTGTGGAAGACAGTGTGGAGATTCCTCAAGGATATAGAACTAGAAATACCATTTGACCCAGCAATCCCATTATTGGGTATATACCCTAGGGATTATGAATCATGCTGCTATAAAGACACATGCACACGTATGTTTATTGCGGCACTATTTACAACAGCAAAGACTTGGAACCAAGCCAAATGCCCATCAATGATAGACTGGATAAAGAAAATGTGGCACATATATACCATGGAATACTATGCAGCCATAAAAAAGAATGAGTTCATGTCCTTTGCAGGGACATGGATGAAGCTGGAAGCCATCATTCTCAGCAAACTAACACAGGAACAGAAAACCAAACACCACTTGTTCTTACTTATAAGTGAGAGTTGAATAATGAGAACACATGGACACAGGGAGGGGAACATCACACACAGGGAGGGGAACATCACACACCGAGGCCTGTCAGGGGGTGGGGGCCAAGGGGAGGGAGAGCATTAGGACAAACACCTAATGCATGTGGGGCTTAAAACATAGATGATGGGTTGACAGGTGCAGCAAACTACCATGGCACATGTATACCTATGTAACAAACCTGCACATTCTGCGCACATATCCCAGAACTTAAAGTAAAATAAAAAAAAAAAGGAAAAAAAAGTGTCTTTGTAGACCAAAAACAAGAAAGCAACTAAATTATCCTGAAGAGTGAAAGAAATGAAACAAATACTGTGCTCATAACACTATCATTGGTTAGGCTAATAATATGAGCAAAAGCAGCACTTTAATTGGTAATAGGAGAAGTGAGCTATTTCGAAGAAATGCAAAAAGGCAAAGTGATAGAACAATATTCAGCAGAGAAATTTTTTTTTGAGGAGGGGGAAAGGGCTCTGTAGATAGAGAGCTTCATTTGGACAGACTTCTTTGGCTTGAGTTTAGAACTCTTCCTGCCATCTTTGACATATTTCAGATTTAACTGTCAGCCCTAAGCACTGCCCCTCTCAGTACAGGACTCTCCCTGACTCACCCACGCCTGTCTTTTAAGGAGGGGGACATCCCTAATGGAGTAGAAGCCGGGCTGCTAGTAGGTGGGCTTGCTAATGGAAACTACTGTTTAGTGAGCAGAGTAGCAGAGAGCCAGCGGCAAAGAGAAGAGAAAGCAGCTTCGTTGGTTATAGAGAAGCACTGTGGGGTCCCATTTCAGGTTTCCATTTGTTCATCACTTTGTACCATATCATTTGCATTTGTTGAGCCTCAGTTTTCTCATACGTAAGATGTATATATTTAATCAAGAATCCTAAACTATTCAGCATTCCCATTTCTGAAAATCCATCTTTAGAAATCAATTATCATATCAATGGCTGGCCTCTAGTCACTAAGAAAAGTCTAAGTATCTTCTGTTCATTTATGTTAGAAATAATAACTGAATGCTGGCTGACTCCCAAGAATGTTACCAAAACTATCTGTGGAGAAGAGAAAGCTTAGTTTATTGCTAACCATGTTAGGATAGCAGTATGTACGGCTCACTAGCATCTCAGAGAGATGGAGTCTCCTTCTGTCACCCAGGCTGGAGTGCAGTGGCGCAATCTTGGCTTACTGCAACCTCCACCTCCTGGGTTCAAGCAATCCTCCTACCTCAGCCCCCTGAGTAGCTGGGATTACAGGTGCCCGCCACGACACCTGGCTAATTTTTGTATTTTTAATAGAGACGGGGTTTTGCCATGTTGGCCAGGCTGGTCTCGAACTCTGACCTCAAGTGATCCACCCGCCTCAGCCTCCCAAAGTGCTGGGATTACAGGTGTGAGACACTGCGCCTGGCCAAAGTTGAAATCTTTATAGACTTTTTGAAGTCAGATTTAAGGTGAAGCTTTCAGTGTGGGAGGTGGAGGTTTGTTAGTACTGGATAAGGATTATAATATAGGCTTGGTGGATAAAGCAAGGAGAGGATTTTGAACCAAGAGGTTCAAACTGACAATTTGCCAGTCTTCCAGAGGTTTCTTACTGGAGCTATCACCATAGGCTCTTGATCCAATACCTACCTCTCCCTCTCAATGGCTGACCTGATTTTCTACTTTACTGGGACCAGGTCATCACTAGGCATATGTTCTTTAAATATTTTTTCTTCAACAAAAAGTCCTTGATTTCATCTATTCTTTCCTCTGCTCTTAGAGAAGAATGCATTCCTCCTTTTAAAACCCTATCTATACTATAGTCTTGTTCTTGTCCTCATAGCCATTCATCTATTACTTATCAGTTCCTATCATTCATCTATTACTTACCAGTTATCAAGTAATAGCCATTCATCTATTATTTTCCTCACATGCTAACCATCTCACTTCTCACTGATTCCTTTCCCTTGGCCCTCAAACATAATTATGTGTCTTTAAGTACAAAATAATATCTACTAGGTCTGTGGGCTTCTAGCCATAGTTTCCTGTTCTTCTCTTCTGTATGGGTTTCTATCCCTTGCTTCCTTGAAAACTCCTGACAGACCAGGAAAAAAGCAGTCTGTCTTGAACCTCCAAATCCCTCTGAATGTATCATCCTCTCACTCCGCATTTCTTCTGTTCTCCACCAAGACCGTAGAAAATATAGCAAATGCTGCTTGTCTCCACTTTCTCATTCCCATTTACTTTGAATTTCATTGTAATCTAGCTGCCTTGGAAAGGCTACAAATGATTTTCTAAGTGCCTATTTCAAGGGATAGTTTAAATTCCTAATCTTTGTGGCATTTGATACTGGTGATCACTCTCTTTTCATTGAAAAGCATATTTCTTTAGCTTCTGACATTACTCCTTCTTAGTTCTGACTTCTGAAACCTCTTTCTCTCTCAGATTGATTCTTCCTCCCACATCTGCTCTTTAACTGTTAACTGTTGTTTGAACTTTTGTCCTTGTTTCCTTTTATCATACTATCTGGTCCCAGAGTAACTTCATCCCTAGGCATGACTTCCATTATCATGTATCCATGAATAATCCCCTAAATCTAAAGTTTCAAGCATGGCCTTCTCCTTAGTTTCTAATACTGAAACACTCAGTTATCTTGGATCTAAAGTACTATTTCCAAAATGAATTTATTATCTTTTTAATGAAAGCTCTTCCTTCTCTTCTATCCTTGGCTGTATTAAGGGAATCTTATCCATTTTGTCCAGTGTTTTCCCAACTTCCCAGATGATAAGTACCACCCCCAGCCCTTGTTATATAATCGGACTACCAGGCCTCTTGCCTGGAAAATCTGATGTAGTTGTCTGCAGTGGGAAGTTTGGGAAGCACTAATGGGACTGAGCATCATTCTTGTTCTCTCCATCTATGTCACTCCTCCCTCACCCATTTTGTTACTGGGATATGCCCATTGTTGTGTGTCTATTGAGAAACTGTCAAACCACACCATTCTTCTCCATCCTCACTGTTACTGCTTTAGTTTTGGCCTTCATGAACAGTTTAGTGCCTTCAGTTTAATCCCCTATAATCCCATCCCCACCAGTCTCTGGGATGCTTATCTTATATTTCTCCTTGGGTAGGAGCCTTCAAGGGATCCCTAGTTCAAGAAGGGTGAAGTCCAAGTCTTTAGTCAAGTCTGTCAATGGTTACTCTCTGCTTATTCTCCAAACCCAAACCTTCTATTTTCATTTCACTAAACATCCATAAGTTCTTTATCAGGCCATATTCTTTCTCACCCATGCTACCTCTTCCTGAAACACAATTCCTCAGGCTAGCTTCTTTTTATTGTGAAACCAGTTGTCCTTGAGACCAAACTCAAATACATTAAAACGTATTTACTTGAAATACAATTAAGTAAACAGTGATTTTTGTCTGACAATTCCTCATGAAACTTCTTCATTAGTTTAATGCTGGATGCAACTTTTCGTGCTCTTGACAAGGGAGTGGTGTTTCACTGAAGAAATATAGATAATTGTAGCTCAAATTTTAGCCTCAGATAGGCTTGAGGTCAATTCCCATTATTTCCATTCAATGACTCTATGATTTTGGGAAAGCTCTTTAAACTGCCTAAGCTTCAAGTTCTCATCTGTAAATATAGAGATGATAATAATGAGACTAAATATCATAATGGAAGAAAGAAATGTGTTGAGCCCAGTTCCTGCCACAAGTGGGGCTCCAGAATTTTCATATATGGTGATAATTTATAGCCCATATCAGAACTCTTTTGAGAATGAAAGAGGATGATATTAATAATTTTTCTAGGAGACAATTGTAAACCAATGCTGCCCCATGACAAAGGACACATGGTTACCCTATATATAGAAGGGACTTTGGGTTTACACTTTCCTTGGAAGGGGGATGGTAGCTAAAGGGCTTCAAATTATGTTGGCAATTCTATTTTTACCTATACTTTATGTTTTGGGGTGGGGTTTGGGCAAACTAAAGACTCACTTTGTACCATCTTTCTTGGCATATGGTAGGTAGCACAATATCCTTAGTCTTTATAGTGATTGACCTAGGAACTTGCCTTGGCCATGCCTGTTTCTATTTTCACTTTAAGCCTATACTTTGAGGTCCTACCTCAGACTTTAGCCTTTCCACTCTCTTAGTCTCTCTGGATTGGACTTTGAGCTGCTGGATTTTTTTGTAGGGGATATCTATTGTTCTTTAGGGACTGGAAATGGGGCCTCACCTACTCTGTCTTCTGGGGTGAGAGATCTGGCTGAGGCTGTTTCTCAGTTTTTCGGTCTTCAGTAAGCAAGGGAGGGCCCATTCTACATGTCTGGCTGCTAGGGCTTCCTCTCACCTAGCAGGTAGATGTTCTGGGGCTACTGATGAAGTGACTTAACCCCTTGCAATTTTCCATGGTATTCACAAATGATGGACATTTGTAGTGCTCTCCTGGAACTTTCTAATACCAGGGAGAATTCATGCCCCATCATTCACAGCCCAGCTTCACACCTATGCTGGCTCAATGGCTTACCAATTGAGGGAAGATAAATTGCAAGTCCTCAGCCTAGTCATTCTCAATCTTGTTTTGAGAGGGCAAGACATATAGGGGAGGTGGGAGGTCCTTATTTCTCCCTCCCACGCCACTACCCTGTATTAGGGACCCTCCTCGCATGCTGTCACAAAATCTTTTGCTTCCCAGTAACCCATCCCCCATATGATTTCGAGTAACTGTGCCTTTTCTTTTTTTCTTTAAAAAATTATTTTATTCCATGAGCTATTCTTTTGGATGCCTTTTCTTGTCTGTCTCACTCACCAATCTCTAAGCTTCTTGAAGGCAAAATGTATTTCTTATTTTTCTTTTCACTTCCAGAATGTGGCACAATGACTGGCATTTATGGATTCTCGAAAAATGTTTAAATGGATGACTAATAATTATGTGCGAACAACTCTGAGGAATGTTATACTTTTGGTCATACCTCAAAGCAGCACTCTGGTGAGCTAAGCTCCTATCCTGTAATCTGGGATACGTCATTAGCATGGTGAAAAGTCTAAGTTGACTTTGACCTTCATTTTTTTTTTTTTGTCTCTAAGCCACTTTTACTTCTGAGCTTCATCTGGAGAGAAGTCCAGTTCAGCATACCTGCCAACAAGAGGCTCTGTAAGAACAATGTCAGGGTAGCCAGGCCTTGGGGCTTCTCACCTGCCTTGAGAGGGAAACCCTCCAGGAGCAAATGGCAGAGGCCCTTCTTTTCTGGTATGACCTGTAACTCTACAGACTCAAGAGAATTCATGACACTGGCCAAGGGGATGACTGACACAGCTGGAGAGTGACTCGGGCTCAGCAAACCCACTTATGAAATGATATTTTGGCTTTTATTTGGAATGATCCTATTTTCATTTCAATTGTTTGTCACATTGTCCATCACTGCAAATGACCAAGGCTGGGTGCAAATCAGAAGTTTCATAAATACACGCTAAATGACCTATGCATGTCTTGACCCTTCTCTTCCTTATACATATGCACATTTAGTGCATAAACACCATATGGCACTCTATTTTCAGTCACTCCTTATGTCTGTACACCCATGAAAAATTTATCCATTTTATATTGTTCTCCAGTTACCAAACTAGACGCTACAGAATTTCAGATTCATCGAGTGCAGTCACAGACCTCAGAGAACAAATAGTTCTGGTGAGAGGTGCAGACAAATGAACAGAATGAATAATGAAATAGAAATCATTGATTCCAGATGACGGAATCAAGGAGTTCGCAGCTGCCATGTGCCAAAATTGCACCACTGCACTCCAGCCTGGGCAACAGAGCAAGACCTTATCTCAAAAAAAAAAAAAAAAAAAAAAGGGGAAAACAAAAGAAAAACAAAGGTTGAAAGATGTACTATAAAGCACATGAGAAGGGTGGAGCTAACCAGCCCACTTGGAGGGCAAGCGGTGGTGGTAGAGATTTAGGGGGGACTTAACTGGCAAAAACACACTGAACTGAAGCTTTGGAATGAACAGGAATTAGGAGGAGGGTGCTTGGAAAAGGGAAGAGCATTTCTGGCAGGAGGACAGCATGAGAAAATCCATAGGAGAAGCACGGCATTGTGTTTAAAGGAATGGGAAGTGATTGAGTGTTACTAGAGCCTCTTGTTCCAGCTAGAGGAGGGAAGGGGTAAAGCTAAGGAGCAGGGCAGGGTCAGACACAGTCCTCTCTGTGTTGGGGAGTCATTTAAGAATGACTTTCCATTTTGCAAAGAATGGTTTGCAAAAATGGAGCACTATTATCTGAGAGGAGAGGGATGGAATACAGAAATACAAGCTTGCTTAGATGAAGAGGTGAGAGGAAGGTGACAGCTGATTTCTAGATGTCCAGTCCTGGTGACAGGTTAACTGGTGTGAGAGTGAAACAGCACAATGGTTAAAAGCATGGCTTCTGGAGCCAGATAGCTTGAGTTCAAATCTCAGCTTTGCCACTGCTAACTGTCTGTCTTTGGGAAGGTTACTTAACCTCTCTGTGCCATTGTTTCTTCATAGGATGGTGATAATAATAATATGTACTTCTTAAGATTGCTGCGAGGATCAAATGAGTAAATATGTGGAAAGTGCGTTGAATCATGCCTGATGCATAGAAAGTACTATAGAAGTGTTTATCACTTTTATTATAGGAAAGATTCTTTGAAAGGGGAAGAAGTTGAATTCAGTTTTAGACATGTTAATATTGAGAATCCACATGACAATATCCAGTAGCATTTGGTTGGATATGTTCGTCCAGAGTTCCAGGGAAAGGTCTTGACTAGAGAAGTAGATATTTTGTTAATTTCAGCATATAAATAAGTCTGATTAAAAACATGAGAGTGGATAGAATCCCGCAGGGAACAGGAGGAGAGTAAGGGGAGTAGGCCAAGGATGGAACAGAGAGTTCTCCAAGATTCCTTAGTATCTTTTGGGAATGTTTGGGAATGGGTAGACACCATAATCATTAAGAAAGCCTGCTTCTCACCTCCTGCTTAAAATGTTATTTTTCTTTCTAGAAAAATTAGTGATCTTACAGTGATTATTTACAAACCTGAATTTTGTTATTGGAAGGATTTCAATAAGAGAAACTAGCAGATAAAGAAGATGCAATCTTGAAATAAATGATGTAGATAGAGTTGGAGAAGCGTTCTTAGTAGGTTAACCAGGAAATGAGAAAGCCAGCTCTTGAAAATGAAGAAGCAGAAACTCAGGGGGAATGAAAATGAAGGGACTAGAATCACTCTAGGAGGCACTTGCTGGCTGTGGGGAGAAGTCAGAACCATGAGCAAAGTCAGGAGAGTTTGAAGTGCAACTGGAGTCAGTGGGGAGACTCAGGTTAGCAACACAACACTATGGTGACTAGGTTTTCTAAACCAAGTCTGGGACACGGTATGACACAGGGCAAATGTTTAAAATCACAACTGTGGCCAAAATCTAGGAAAGATGCTGGCCATTCCCTTCCTGGAATGTGCAGTGCCTTGAACTACCTTCAGGTATCCTGAAAAAAGGCAAAGCTACCATAGGTGGCATGTTACAGACAAGTTATAAGCAGGGTGACCAGGGAAAGAAGTGACAGGTGGGAGAAGCTGGCATTTCAGTTGTGTTTAACAATAAGCAAGCGAGTTGACTTGGGGCTGCATCTAATCTTCCCTCCCTAGAGCCCTTACCTTCAGTGGTCCAGTGGCATATCCTGGTGTCCTCATCCCTTCAGGAGTAATTTTGAGCAGTGGAACTGCAGGAGAGAACACAAATTTATTTTTCTTATATACAGAACTTCTCTCTGTGTGCTGTCAATATAGCTTTTTACTAAGCACTAAATCGACCAGCAAAACATTAGTTAAAGCTTGAATTCCAACATTGTGGCTTGGAAAAAATGGAGGTGGGTAACTCAGGCCCCAAATAAAGAGACCAAACTCTAAGTAGCATCAGTGATTACGTGTGTATTTACATCTATGCTTCTGAGGAGGTAAGTAATCCATACACTTCCTGCAGCTGGCGACTTCATGTTATATCATTAGGAATAGAAATAGTGTTTTGCTATGGGGCAGTTATAAAATAAAATGAACTCTTCTTCCACAAATATTCTACTGTTGGCCAATCAGTGCCATCTCTCCCTCTCTCTATCTCTCTCTCTCTCTCTCTCTCACACACACACACACACTCACAATTGCAGTCACTTAAATTTTAAAGTCTTTTTGAATGGGAAAGTGAGTAACTCAAGTACTTTTTATTAGGTTTTCTGCCATTAAAGTGCTAGAAGCTAGCAAAGGTGAAAGGAAGAGCTGGCTCAAATCATCCAGGGCTTCGTTAAGCTATAGCTTGCTGAGGACAATTTCTTTTGGGTCCACCTTCCCCAAGGAAATGCCAGTTTCTTTTTCACCAACATATCTAAAGAAACCAATAGTAACCTTTGATGTGTCTCCCTGGGCTCTTGAACAAGCATTTAATTGAGAGCTTCTTAATTGGTAAGTGTTCAGATCTGAGTATGTCACCTGGGCCACTGAGGCCTCCATGCCTTGGTAGCACAATTCTTTGCAAATAAACAAAGCTTTGAGTTCCTGGAGAAAAATGCAGCTTACACAGCACTTAGGAACACTCAAAAGGCCTCTGTTCCCTCTCCATACTAATGTGGTTTCACAAGAAGACCAAGATTATTTTATTGCCCCAGGATGCCATGAAATTTTCATTTGGCTCCCTCAGATCTTTGGGATAAAAGTGGGACAGCAAGGAAAAGAACTCCCTTTGCTGTCTTAGATTTCTGTTCTCCAAGAAAATAAGTTTTTTAAGATCAGATATTCTCGTTTATTTTTAGCTTTGGTGACTGTATTATTTTACATCCCCCAGTTTCATTTTTTTTTTCAATGGAATATCTCCCCTTCTACTTCTTCCTGTTTTGGATCATTTCATGGGATTCTACTTTTGGCTAAAATACAGGTAGTATCTTTCACACATTATAGGCTTATTGACTTCATGTTCCCTCAACTTAATGGAAATGAAGAACCCAAGTATTCCCTACTTAGAAACTATAATCACAACTAAAAACTAACAAAGTAAATATACTTTCTAGTACACCCTTAAACAGTATATACGAGAAGTTTGTGAGGTGTGAGCTGTAAGAATAAGGTTGAATTTATCCATTGGATAGCTTATAAACAAGTGCTTCTCTGATCACCCTTCATAACATTGCACTCTCCCTGCCTCCATAACATTTCCTCTTCTTAATTTTTCCTCATAGCATGCAACACTTAACATAGTATTTGCTTATTTATTTCTCTGTCTCTAACCACTAGAATGGAATTTACATAAAATTAAGGGTTGGATTTTATTTCTGCTGTACTTCTGGCACTCACGAACTATATGGCAAATGAATGAATTTGTGTATTTGAAGAAACTAAATGCTGACTTTAAACCTTAAACCAGTTTCAAAAACTCTATTATTCCATTTCTTAAGCTCTCATCTTAAATAATTCTGGCTCAGATTTGTAATAAAATATTTCATCAATTCTAGAAGCAATGAGAAAGAAGAAAGAAACCTGTAACCTTACTCTTATTACTGAAGTGAGGGAAAGGAATCTCTCTCTCCCTCTTTCACAGAGAGCTCTAGTGTTCAGATTCTCACACACATGGACTTAGTTCTTTGTATTTTCATATCCTGGCACCAGGTGCTTAGCTTTGTTTCCCAAGTTTTCCTGTAATTCTGCAAGAATTATCTGGCTTGAGAAATTTATCTATTAAATGGTCTTCCAAAATACATCAGCAGTTGGCAAAATCAGAATCCAAAGCTCTCTACCAGTTATGAAATTCGAAATGTTATAAACATTCCCAAAATGGGAAAGAAAAAATATAACTTGCCACTTTGAATTCATTTGGGAAGCAAATGGGGTGTAAATAATAAATCACAATAAAATTAACATATATGTACATGTTTCATATGTATGTTAATTATATATAAGTTCACTAAATGTTTATATATAAATATCTAATTATAAATATATATGTAAATTCACACCCATTTTTCTCCTAGGTTATTCAGTATTTCTTTTCCTCTTCAGCTATTCTCCAAATGCTCAAATGAAAGATTTACTTGCATACTGAATAAACATGTTCTATATGGAATATGCATAATAAATATTATTAAAAAGGAAATTTATGCTAACCTGATTTCCTCCGGATTGCTCTCAAAGCTTTTCTATATGCTTTTTACCATAAATTTAATAAACCACTTTCTTGACTTTGAAAGTTTGCTCCTCAAATATTTGAATTTTATTAGTTTTTCATTATGTGCTAGGCAGCTCCATACAGATTGTGTAACTTGATGCTCACAACTAACTTGTGAGGTAGACACAACACAGAATCTGGGATTCTGAAATTTCGAGAAATTAAGTTACATACCCAAAGTCACACACAGAGCAAGGCACAGATCCAGGATTCAAATCCAGGTCATCCTGGCTTTAAATCCTGTGCCTCTTCCTCCTGTATATTACACCTAGCATCTGACTTCTTACATAATCACACATTTGTTTCTCATCCTATTGAGGCCTGGGGAAGCACCAGATGACTAGAAAACCTAGATTAGTTAAGACAGCGCTGACCTGGAAGAGAAGTTATTCTTTGTAGAGTTTGGTTTTCTTACCTGTAGAATGAACATGGAGGATTTTAAGGCCTCTTTTAGTCCTAATATTCTACGGTAAAACAATGGTCTTAATTGGAGTCAATTAAAATAAAATATGATTTTAAAATATTAAGTGTCTTGGTGTTAGAAATTATATTCCAAATTTACATTATTCAAAAAGGAGAAATATGTAAAAACAATAACTATTAAAAAGTCTTTGTATAAAGTATAGTTATACATTTAAATCTGGATTAAATTTTTTAAATTTTATTCATATAAAGTTGGGACAGTAACAACCATAAAATGCTTTATTAAAAAAAAAATGTCTGACTAGATTCTCCTGATTTTTACCATTTCCTGAAAGGCACAGAGAAACTCCCAGGCCTGGCTTTAGAAAAGGTGGCCAACACAGTTGCTTCCAAGAAGGGGCAAGTCATGCCTGATGTGATACATTCTCAAATGCAAGCACAGCTCTAGAATCTAGGGGCTGCACATGGAGTCTGCAAGGCCACCTCCTGGTATCCATTTTGTTCTCTAAGGTTTGACAAACAACTGCCCCTCCCCCAACTCCTGACACTTTCAAACTGGTGAAGAGGGCATTGTGTCTTATTTAAAATGAAAAGGACTGTTTCAACACCTTCCCGATAATTAATCTATGGTAAAATGTAGGTTTAATACCACAGTCTCATTTTCATGTTGAGGCTAATGTTCTTTGACCTGAAGTTTTGCCTTTCCCTCTGAATGGTCTCGATTATTTTTAATGTCGTTTGACTGCCCTGCTGTTCTATAAATCACATTGGTGCTTTCTTCCTTTTAATCATGCTTATATACACTACAATATTTTCCACTAAATATAGACATATTCTTTATAGCTTCTTAAAGTACTAACAATCTCTTAAAGCACTAGTAACCCAATACAAACGTCTAAGAGCATTATAGTAAGCCAAGTTAAAAAAAAAGTTAAAACACTTTTTTGAGTACATTTGCTTTGAGAATGTTACTATTTTTGTCTAGTGGAGGTTTCATTTTTGAGGAGGATGATGGAAGAAAAATCTCAACAGACTTTTACCATTAACATAACTTTAAAGAGACAATATATAGTATAAGAAATGAGAAAAACAAGAGACCCGTTTTATTGGCAAGATACGTAAATTAGTACCTCAATTTGCCAAGACAGCACTGACATTGTGAAATCTGACATTCAGAATTGCTAAGATCTCAACACACTACTCATATGTTGTTTAAAGATGATCCTTGCTTTCAAAAAACATCTCCCCAAATCATACTTTCCATCCAGAAATTCTGCTATCTAAACATTCCAGAGATTTTCAAATGGAAATAGTCTCCATAATGCAATATTTGTGGGGGCTGGGTGAGGCCAAAATCTCAGGGGAAAAATGTCCTTTAGAATCTTTATCAAAGTGAGTAAGACTTCAGAAGGAAAATCCCCATGCATTTGTTGTTAAAATCAGTTCATACTCGTCTAAATATTTTAATGAAATAATCTTAAGTCAGGATGCAGCATTTATTTTATCATTTGAAGAATTAAATCCAGAATAAAAGTCAGAGCCTTTCACTGAACAGGTGAACAAAGTATACCTGAGACAAATAATCCCATCTACTGAATATAGCCTACACTTTCTAATGTAGTTAGTAAAGTAAAATTACATACAAAAAATACAAAATACAATAGTTAGCACATTAAATATTTTAATAATAGTTTCATTTTAAAATTACAGTAAATGGAGAAGTCCTTTACACAAATGTCCCAGTGAGCTCACATGCACACACACCCTTTCCAACCCTGCCAGATTTACCTATGGTTTAGGAGGGTAAGATTTTCATCAGGTTATAGAATTAAGCCTAACTTTACCTTCTCATGTTAAGCATTTGTTCTGACATATGTTTTTTTTTTCTTCCAACCTTGTTAGATTTTTTTATTCCATTTTTATAGGACAGCTTTGACTCTGCACTAAACCATGCCACTAACACATTACTTAATCTAACTGGCACATTGTAAAATTTTACACATGCGCTCATCCAGATAATTACACAATTAATTTTCACTTAGTTCAGCTGAAACGGGGATAATGAAATTTCCACTGGTGTACTGTTACGTCCAGGGGCCAAGGGTCAGTTTCCTGTTTGGATAAGGGTGAGTTTAAAGAGGATTTCTGACAGTCTCCTTACTTCAACTGGTTCTAAAAACATTGCAATGGAATTTCAATTTACAGCTAAATTCAATGAAAGGAGCAGATGTTGGGAGTGTGCCACCACCCTGCGAGAGCTGCCTTCCACACAGGTGTGTGCAGGGAGCCATCAGCTCTTGCTTTAAAGACAGGTCCCTTCTACCTTCCATCCTGTAGTGAAAAAGTGGATGACAGACACTTGGAATTCATTTTTCCCTTAAGGTTTAGACATCTGCTGAGCCACAATGCGATATTAAAGCAAAGTTCTCAGTTCTCAGTGCTTTCATTCTAAAGGAAAACAGTAGAATCCTAAGGACTATTTGTTTCCAGGATACTGAAATCATACTCTTGTGAAATTTCTTAGTGCAAAAGAGGCCCAAAGTGTAGGTTTTCCTGATGGTAAAAGTGGGGAAATTTTACTTTGAAATAAGTGTAAATCTTTATTTTTCCTTGATAGTCTGTTTGCTTGTTTTGCCATAATTTCAAGATTTAATTGTCATCCTTAGGACCGAGTATTTTATAAACAGCAGTGAAACATGTCCAACATGGAAAACATGGATGTGTTAGCAAATCCATTTTCTTTCCTTAAAATATTCTTTTCACTGAAGAATCAGACATACTGCTATAACTTTACATGTGGCTGAAAGAGGAACTGGGTTCTAACATGAATCAGCTTTATGTTAAATCACCATGCGTGTAAAATATACATTGTCTGGTGGGTGACAAAAATGCCTCACTACAGCCACATCTGTTAATTAATAAAGCCTTGATGAGTACTCTGTTTTGATGTCAATTCCTGTCTAGGTTAACATTAAGGGTGAAGAATTGCTTTCATAGCTGAATCCAAATGCCTTGAACATTGCCATGTAAAGAAAGGATATTAGATATTTACCTGTATGGCTAATAATGAAAATTACTAAAGAGAATACTAGAAAGTACAGTATGTTACTATTAATAGCCAAGCATTTTAATTTTTTTCTAACTGCATTGAAAAACGGATATGTTAAAACTCAAGAAATAGAAATTTTCGATTGTAGTAGCATACTGTATTAATTCCATATTCTCCAATAAAATGTGAAATAAGTGAATTTTATTCTAAAATAAGTGAATTTTACATATATCTAAAATAGTTCAGGAGAAAAGGCCAACGCATCCAGGTAAAGTACTCATTTCTCTTCCTATTTATATACAAGTTAGTTAGTGGAACTCTGCCCTTCATCCTATACACCAAGTATGCTTCTGCCTTTAGTTCTTTGTGTTGCCTATTTTCTCTGCCTGGAATCTTCATGCTCCCAAAAGCTACAAGATAAACTTTCTCACTTTTTCCAAGTGTTTGTCCAAATCTCCATATACAATGAAGTCTACTCTGACTTGAAATTGCAACTCATACTGCTGTACTCCCTTACTGGGCATTAACTCTGCAAGATCCCCCTTACTCTGATCTGCTTTTCTTTCTTCATAGCACTTAGCTCATTTGAATATACTGTAAAATTGACATATTTATGATATGTCCATTATTTATTGTCCTCCAGTGAAATGTAAGCTCCAAGATGGCAGGGATTTTTGTTTTGTTCACTGTCAGATCCCAAGCACCCAGAATGGTGCTTGGTGGGTACTTGGTGAATATGTATTGAATGATTAGATAAAAGAATAAGCTCTGTAAGGCTAGGTGTTATTTCTCATTTACTCTTTGCTGCAACCAAAGAAACTAACATAGTCTCTAACAGATATGAGAGGTCCACTTTTTATTATGGAGTGAGTGAATACATAACCAAATGTAGTCAGTTTGCTTTTATACACTGGAGATGCTGAATATTCTGGGAAGTCTGGATGCTTTTAGATCAATGAGTGATCATCTCAAGAGTATAGAAAGTAGTAGGAAACAACCTTTCCATCTGCAGGTAACTGCAACTAAATCTCTGGGTTAACAGAACATGCAAATCTGCTTTGCTCTTGATTTATTCCCTATCTTGAGCCAGGCACTAAATTTGCTTTGAGTTCACAGTTTTTCAGTCTGTTATTCTTGCAAATGTTCTGAGGCATCAACTGCGACTTTAATATGTTTTAATGCTATGGCAGATTCTAAGGATCAGAAGACTACTTTTCTGGCTTTTGGGCCAGACTTGGGTGTGACAATTTAATATAAATTATTAAACATAAATAATTGTAAACTAGTTCAACCATTGTGGAAGACAGTGTGGCGATTCCTCAGGGATCTAGAACTAGAATTACCATTTGATCCAACCATCCCATTACTGGGTATATACCCAAAGGATTATAAATCATGCTGCTATAAAGACACATGCACACGTATGTTTATTGCGGCACTATTCACAATAGCAAAGACTTGGAACCAACCCAAATGTCCAACAATGATAGACTGGATTAAGAAAATGTGGCACGTATACACCATGGAATACTATGCAGCCATAAAAAATTATCATGTCTTTTGTAGGGACGTGGATGAAGCTGGAAACCATCATTCTCAGCAAACTATCGCAAGGACAAAAAACCAAATGCCGCATATTCTCACTCATAGGTGGGAACTGAACAATGAGAACACTTGGACACAGGAAAGGGAACATCACACACTAGGGCCTGTTGTGGGGTGGGGGGAGGGGGGAGGGATAGCATTAGGAGATATACCTAATGTAAATGACCAGTTAATGGGTGCAGCACACCAACACAGCACATGTATACATATGTAACAAACCTGCACGTTATGCACGTGTACCCTAGAACTTAAAGTATAATAAAAAAATAAAAAATAAATATACTTTTATACTTTTAAGAAAAATACCACAATGCCTTGGTTGTGTTTAGTGGATGTAAGAAAAGAGTGAATTCATTTCTGGAAATATCAAGATTGCAAACCTGTATTTCTTTGCAGGGGGATAAAAGCTTTTGCCCTGAGTAATCTTGAAGCATCCCTTAGATTTGTGTGATGCTCATGCTGCTGATGAACAAGTCACAGCAGGGGCATAAGAAGCGGTCACTGAAGGAGCAGATGTTGAAGGATGGGGTACTCTAGTAACTTTTCATTTGGGGATAAGGAAGGAGTTCTTGTATCTTTTCTAGCTAGATAGAACACAAACACGTCACGGGTCACATTTATAAATAAAATTAAGAACATGTTGTTTCTTGTGAGCTCTTTCTAATCTGTCATGTTGTTTTCACTGAACTCTAGTTGTGTAACATCAATTTGAAGTAAAGCTAAAGAGGAAATGGATTATTTTGATGCCTGTGCTCCACCTCTCACCATCATCCCATGCTTGAATGGTTTGCATTTTATTGCAATGCCACCTTTCTAGAAAAGCTCAGGTCAACCTTGAGCTTAGCTAGCTCCATGATGAGGAAGTACAGAGGCCAATGAAAGTCAGTCCCCCCATTAGACCATGATTCTTAGCACTTCTGTTATAACTACCAGCACTTCTCTCCCTCCACCAGCTACCTCTCATAAGACACATATCTATTGAGTTCATTTTTTTCTTCCATTGGCAAGTTAAGCTTTTTTTTTTAACAAAATGAACTTTATTTAAAAGTATTTTTTACAGACATTACAGCTTTTAAAGAAAAAGCTCTTTAGTTAACTGTGTATGGAAATGAAAAATATTAATAACATTAGTATAACAGACCTCTAAATATTAATACCTTGGCAAAATAAAATGGACTTAAAATGCAAATGAATCTTAATGCTCCGCTATTCTCTGTAAGAATATTTACTTTCTGTTTTTCTTATTCTTTACAGGTGAGAATGACAATACAACTTTGTGTATTGTCTGGACCCCAATTTATAATGGATCCTTCTGGTAAGATCTGTTCAGAACATTTTCAAGTGCTTGATACCCTACTTTTAATCAATTAGTATCTTGAGCATCAGTTTTCCTCTTCTTCAGTCCCTAAATTCACTGAATTTTCTGAGATCACACATTCAATTCTCATTGACATTCTGTACCATTAGCCAAGGTCTTCAGAAAATTTAGATGAGGGCAAAAACATCACATATAAATGAACAGTGTTTTAGGTCTCTGATCTTTATATATCACTGAAAACTAGGTGATGGATTTGCAATCCCCATGGCACTTATCTGTCAGTTCTTAATAGAATCACTACATTGCTTCCATATGCTCAGTTATTACACTTCCTCTGTTTCATTTTGGCCCATCTCCATGCTCTGTGACTATCTAGTGACTTTCCAGTGGAATGTTGGGAGCCTCACTGAAACTTGGCATGTTGTGAATTAAGTCCCTCTTTGTTTGGGATTGTACCAGCTCTACTAATAAAAATCACTCTGCTAAATGAATACATATCTCCAATCATTCTCTTTTTATTTTTTTGTCTTCATAACATAAAAACATTAGTTCAGTCAATTTGCTCATTTCAACCAAATGGGATAATCAGTTTTTCTATTTTTAAGTTGCCCACTGCCTGGATATCATCATAGGCATCAAGTACACATGTGGTTCTCAAAGCCTCTTCCTCCTTTTAGTAGATTTAATAGTTTCTGCCCCAAATTAATGTCCACCTGGAACCTCAGAACATGATTGTACTTGGAAAAAGGGTTATTGCCAATGTAATTAGTTAGGGATCAAGATGAGATAATACTGGATTAAGGTAAGCCCTAAGTCCAATGAGAGTCTCCTTATAAGAGCCAAAAAAAAAAAAAAGGATACAGAGAGGCAGAGAAAAGGCTAGTTTAGAGAAGGGAGCAAGACTAGAACAATGCATGTACAACAAGGAGCTCTAACAATTGCTACAACACCAAAAGCTAAAGAAGAAATACAAGATAATTTCTCTTTCAGAGCATCCAGAAAAACCAACTCTTCTGACACATTGATTTCAGATTTCCCCAGAACTGTGAGAGAATAGATTTATGCTGTTTTAAACCAGCCACTTTGTGGTAATTTGTTACAGACATTACAAGAAACTTCCTCTATCTGCTCTCTCTGTATCTGATCAACCCACTCTGTCCCTCTTCTCTCTTTGTTTCAATTCTGCTCAGACTGCCTTGGAATATTGTTCCATATCTGAAACCATATTTAATTTATTTTTCTGAGACAGGGTCTTGCTCTCTTGCCCAGGCTGGAGTACAGTGGTACAATCATGGCTCACTGCAGCCAGGACCTCCCAGGCCCAAGCAATCCTCCCACCTCAGCCTCCTAAGCAGCTGGAACTACAGGTGCATGCCATCACGTCCAGCTAATTTTTTCATTTTTTGTAGAGACAGGGTCTCCCTATGTTGCCCAGGTTGGTCTCGAACTCCTGAGCCCAAGCATCCTCTCTCCTCAGCCTCTCAAAGTGCTGGGATTACAGGCGTGAGCCACCGTGTCCAGCCCTGAAACCACATTTTAAAAGAAGGACAAAGGAGTCCATCTAGAAAAGGGTGAGGAGTCTGGATATGTGAGTAGGTTAAAGGAGAAATGAGAGAGACCTATATGTTTTTTCAAAAATCATTGCAGCATGGGCCAGGTGTAATGGCTCATGCCTGTAATTCCAGCACTTTGAGAGGCCTAGGAGGGCAGATAGCTTGAGCTCAGGAGTTTGAGACCAGCCTGGGCAACACGGTGAAACGCTGCCTCTACAAAAAATACATCAAATTAGCTGGGCGTAGAGGTGTGCGCCTATAGGCCCAGCTACTGGAGAAGCTGAGGTGGGAGGATCAGCTTGGGCCTGGGAGGTGGAGGCTGCAGTGAGCCGTGATTGCACCACTGAACTCCAACCTGGGTGATAGAGACAGACCCTGTCTCAAAAAATAAATAAATAAATAAATAAAAATCATTGATGTATAAAAGCAGAAATTGCAATCTCATGTTAAAATTTAGGTAATTTGTATTGAAACAATTTGCAAACAACAAAACAACACATAACTGTTGGTTATGGTTATTATTTATCCAGACCTAGATATTAGGGCCTAAGTATTTTTTAAAAAATATCATTAAGGGGAACTTTTTTAAATAAAACTTTTTATTAATAAAATAAATTTATAAATTTATAAATTTTCATAAGAAATCATGAATCATGAAATAGTCTTGGTGGAACCACTGAAATAGAAATGAGATGGCCACTGACCAGATAGCAAGTTAATCTGTAAATGGCTCAGGCATTAACTAGCTGAGTGATCCTGGGCAAGTGATCTAACCTGTGTCCTAATATGGAAAAAATATATAAGTAGTCATCTAGGGGGTTGCCGTCAGGATATAAAAATACTTCCTGAGCTAGAAAGCATTTTTTCTCTAAATTTAAATGATTTTGCATGATGTCACTTCCCGATGTCTTCTAGGAAGTTACATCACTACCCACCGCCTGCCTTTCTTGCTAGAGAATGCAGAGGAGTTCCTAGCAATCCTTGTGGGATCTTTAGTAATACTTCAGTAGCTGGCTATACTGAACAGAGCAACTTTATTTCATGGTCCTTCATGTGACCACTCCATATGGTTGATTCTGTAGACACCATGATCGGTACTTTTGTCTATTTCTGGGCAAGGTTACTACTATAGGTTAGAATTTTTCCTTCATTAATTGATTTTTGCACTTCTATTTTTTTCACAGTTTAAAAATGATAAACCAATCCAACATTATTCTTCTTATCACTTTACCATTTTTGTTCAATTTGTTGTCTAGGTTTGAAAAGGCTGTTGTTTCTAGGGTTCTTATAAAATATGTTTATTTATTTGGGTTTTCAAATATTCTTCATTTGGTCTGACTTTTAATAAATAGACACTTGAAAGTCAGGATGCTCTATACTTTGTTCTATAGTATTCCAAATTAATGTGTTTTTTTCTCTTTTTTCGAAATTTGTAATAAACAAAATACAATTATTTATTTATTCTTCATTAAGTTATAAAAATTGGAGGAGATAAATCAACTTTACATATGTTTAAGTTTACAGATTTTCAAACTTGGAATTGCCTAAATGCCCAGACTTCCTTTTATTTTTAACATTTAACTAATTCTATCAATTCAACTTCTTGAATAGAAATTTCCAGTAAGAGGCTCCCGAAGACTTAATCATAATTAACCTCAGAGGGACCAGTTTGCCCACTCTTTAGGAATAGAAACTTTGTAATGCCCTTTTCTATCACTCTTCTACAAAAAGGAGGCCTTTCACATTTCAAATATTGGTTTTTGCTGCTTCTACACATGGCAAATTAATTTGGCTTTTATAATGAGGTGGAATGTTTCAAATCTAAATTAACACCTTTGGCTTTACTTTGTGAGAAGACCTACTCATTACTCTCTAGTAACTTAATGGCTGTTCTATTCTATGAACCAAAATAGTTTAATGTAATCTGACATTTATGACTTCCACATAATATCAACTGCTGAAGTTTGAAAAAAGGTTTCTATTCAGAAAAAAACTCAAACTAATAAGCATGCACCCAATATTAAAATCGGGTCAGAGATCCTTTTCACTTTCATTACATATAATTTATGCCACTTGAATGTAGTTTAATAAGGTCGTAAAAATGCCAGTTGTGGTATCTCATAATACTTTTTATAAACTGGTTTTACAGTCTCTGCTTTGTTCTAAAGTTCAAAGTGACAATTGCAACGCACAGGTTGCTTAGGGATTCTTGAAGTTTCTTACGGAAAAGTTGAATGGCAAATATGTAAATTATACATCCATGTATATGATACATAGCATTCATGAAAATGTATATAGTATCTGCTTATAGGCCAAAAATGTGCTATTTACTTATGAAACTTTTTTAAAAATGTAAAACTGTTTTTCAAAATCTTGGTAACCACTAAAAGACATTCCTTTTTTCCAGGTGCATTCAAGTTGATGCTTTTTAATTAAAGAAAAAAAAGAATTTAAGTAAAGGCTAGTTTTACACTATTCCTCTGGCCCTACCCTCTTGTTGAGATGAAATTAAAACTTCCCAACACTTACTCCTCACTTGGTCAACGTCAAACAATACTCTGAGGTGCTCTTACAATAGAGGCATTGTCAGCTTTCCATGACTTCATTCACTCTCTGACCACTGCCTTCCTTCCTGGCTGAAGTAAATAGGGCTTTGCGAGCACTTCCCTTAAGTCATTTCAGAGGAGATAGATTAAATAATGGTTGCAATGTAATATTGTGATAGTGCTAAAATATTTCCTTCAAGTTTCAACTTTGAGCACAAGTTTCCAATAGTATATAATTTTTCATTTGTTAGCTCAAACCTTTGGTTTTATTAAATTCTACAGCTGTACTCACTATATATGCATTTGGTGACCAACCTTGATATATTATAATACTGCAGAGCTAAGACTTTTATATAAGAATAGAAAAAGTTTCAAAAATCACTACTGAATCAAATATGGATATTTAATACAATTTGCTTAAACAACAATTGAGCAAAAGAATGAGCAAGTGTTTCAGTTTTTGTGCCAACATTAAAATTGGTATTCCCACAGCTTGCTTCATTTTTCTGAAATCTTTCATAGGTTTATTTTTATTATCAGTTAAGAGAATTATTTATAAAGACCACTATAAAATGTTATTACTTAGTGTTCAACCACTTTATAGAGGTTTCAGTTAAATTGATAATTGGTGACTACGGACGTATTCCTTAGAAATGTTTTTCTCATTCTGCTCATTACATTGCTTTCCTCAGGGAGAAAAACAAAAGGGTTTCAGTCAGAGGAGCTGGGTTCAGGTCTTGCACTTACTAGTTATGTGATCTTGGACATGCTATTAAGCTCTGGGTTTTTACCTCCCCATCTGTGAACTGGGAATAATGACAGCATTCTGTAAAATCAAAATCAAAACAAGATATAATGAAAACTAGAACACATTATAAAAAATAATACATAACCGTTATCATTATTATTAGAGGAAAATTTGAGGTTAGTGCAATAAAACTTTTAATGGCAAAAACCGCGATTACTTTTGTACCAACCTACCTAATACATAATGACATACGAAGCAGTGAGTGTGACTCACTCCTGTTTTCTGCAGGATTCAATAAAGATTCTGCCTTCTCAAGTCAGACAGTGTTGCTTATTGAATATATCAATGCTAGCATCCAGGAAGGGCTCACTCTGGCACACATGGGGCCTAGGAGCAAAGGTGATTGGAGGGAATTATCATGAAATTACCAGGATTTGGGGCCAACAGGACAGGAAGCTTGACTTTGGGAGGAAGAGCTAGCAACCAGGGAACACTGGTTCCAGGGCAGGATCAGGACTACAAACAGCACATTATGACTGTGTGGATTTAGGACAAGAACCAATATTTTCATTGGTCCAGGTATGCTAAATACAATCATCTCCTCCACCCTCAGTCGTATGCCCTTAAGTATGGATTTAAGACACAGTCCTGATTTCCTGGCAGTACTGGTCTTGAATTTGTACAGAAACATACTCTCCTTAACTTCATATAAATTTTTGGTTGGAAAAGACCTTTAGGTTTACAGCAGTCAGCTAGTATCCCTGTAAGGAGTACAGAAAGAAACCTAGTAAATTTTCATGGGAAAACACACTTTGAGTTATTAGATGAAACCAATACCTATAGTTATGTGAAATATATAATGTCTGTTAAATACAAACCATTTGTGCTTACAAATGCTCTAGTTGAATGGTAGTTTCACTTGATCCTTCAGAAACAATTTTAGATCATTTCAGATATGGCTTTTTCTTGAAGCCATCACAGTACTCAATGTTTTACTTTTTATTCCCATTCTCCCCTTCAGAGGGGCCAGTTTCAGAAGTTATAACCAGAGGCGGAAGGCCTATTATCAAGACCTAACTGCAGCAATGTTGTCAGAGGCTCCATGTTACTATGTACCTTTCCGAAAAACTGAAGCACTCACAACACCCAGAGAGAAAAAGTCATTAGGTGTGTATGGTGAAGGTTGAATAAGAGGAATTACTGTAGATTGTAATAAATCTAAATGTATGGTCCAGCCATTTCATTGCAAACTTACTTTGTTTCATAAGAACTTAACAAGAAGGAAGCAACCTTGTATGATTAGTGACCAGTGAAATAACCTTAGGCTGCTTTCCATTAGACCTTGATGCCTGTTGCAACTTCTTCTTAGGTGAGGAATTGCTGAAGACTTAGTTATTTGGCATGAAAACTGTTTGAAAATCCTTGTCAGCAATTTCCCAGCCATGTTCAAAGAACTTGGCACTTGGTCTTCCGGGTTACATGTTTAGGTTGCGCCTTCAGTCATTCTGAGGTTCTTATGTGAAAAATGTATTAAAAACGTAGGCTACACATCAAATGCTAAAATCCCCAGCATCCTCAAGGTCCAAATTTCACAATGCTAAAGACAAAAGTTTTGAGGAAGAACCACAAGACCCATCCCAGAAATCAGAAAATTGGAAAAAGCATGTTCTTCCCTGTATACCATCTACATTTTCCTCTACCCAACTCTGAGAGCCTCCTTTGAACCTAAGCTTAAAGAGGAAGAGCAAAGAAAGGAGCCTGAACAAAAATTTGAACTGAGAGAATCTAAAAGACTGAGAAGTGAGACTGGAAATAAGAGATACTTGCAGGAAACCTTATTACCATGATTTTAATTCATTTACGGTTTTGACGGCAGTATAGCATAATGTAAGCAGCTCCGGATTTAGAGATAGGAACACATGAGTCAAATCTGAGCTTTGACTCTTGCTAGAAGGTACTCAGGCATGACAATTGACCTCACTGAGCCTTAATTTCTTTATCTGTAAAATGGAGGAATAGCCCATGAATTGCTAGGAGATCATGTACATAAGGTACTCAGTAGAGCAGTTGGTTCAGAGTAGATTTTCAATAATTTTAACTACCTTGTCTGCAGGAGCTGAATTATTCCATGCTTTTTATATGGTGTAGGGAAGAGGTTCAGGAAGAATCCGCTTCCTCCCCACACAAAATTATCTTTTTTTAATCACCCAAATCCCATTGAGTTAATTGTGAAAGTATTTACTCCTTGTATCTTTCAAAATCTATCCTAACTTCTCAGATGGTTTTAAAATCCCAAGCACTGATAGAAGTTCTCACACTCAAACATTTTCCTGCATTGTTACAGACTTGGCTAAGTCTGTAATAGTCTGAAAAAAAAAAAAGAAAAAAATTGCTAAAACCCAGTCATGAGAAAATGACATAGACAACTAATCTAATCTGTTTTTCTTCCTTACAGGAGATATTGACACAATGTCCACTCTTTATTGCATAAGATAACTCTCTGTCTTTAAAAGATTTCCAATTGTTTGAAGTCAAACTAAAAGTAGGCAGGGGAAAAAAAGGCATTATCTAAAATATCTGAGCTTGAATTTGGAAAGCAATTCTGAGTAATATTTATACAATGTTTTAGAATAACAGACTCATAGAATTTTCCAGTTGACTAACCTTTAAAGATAAGAGAATATTTATATATTTGTTGGTGCTATGGCTTACTGTAAAAAAAAATCCACTTAATTCAGAAGGTTTATAAAACAATGCTTTACTTATTGCCCACCATAGCAAAGAAAGGTTTCATGCTCTTAACAAATGGGTTGGCATTGAGAGGACTTCAGTGACAATCTCATAATGGCTGAGCATCTCTTGTCAAGTCAAAGGATATATAGCAAGTTTTCTCTTTATTGAGTCATGATAGATAATCCATTTTCAAGTAGAATTTGGTTGCATATTCTTTATTAAATAACTAAAATATCCAAGCCTAGTGGAAGAGGAATTAACTGGAGTTTTATAAGCTTAAGGTCTAATAGTAGATGTAGTAGATGATCTACAAAGAAGGCCACCAACTTTGTGTCTCTTATGCCTGTTCGTACATGACACTCCTCCATTCAAGAGGTGGAGACTCTCCTCTTTCCCCTTGCATCTGGGCTGGCCTTGATCAATACAATGCAGCAAAAGTGACTCTGTGCTACTTCTGGACCTAAAGAGGCCAGATGGCTTATCCTTTTTCTCACTTGAATGCCTGACATCTTGTAAGAAGTTTGAACTTCTTAATGAATAATGAGAAACAATTTAGAGAGAGAGGCCAAATGGAGAAATAATGAAGCACTCCACCTGATAATCAGCACCAAAGTCCTGGACATATTAGTGAGGCAGATTGGCTGTTCCAGCCCAGATGAGTTTCCAAATGTATGCAGCTGCACAAGCAGCCTCAGTCAACACCATATGGAGCAGAAGAATCACCCATCTCAGCCCAGCTAACCCACAGAGCGGGAATTTTTGTTTGTTTTAAGCGCAAAGTTCATGTGATTCGTTATAGATCAAACGAACAGTGAATATAACCTTACTGACAGTGTCAGAAAATGGAAGGTAGCAATTCTTAAAGTTGAGCTTTGTAAATTGCGTAGTCTTAAATGCAGCAATCCTAGCAATATCAAGTATCAATAATTCAGGTTATTTTCCAAAGAAAGAATTATTTGATTGAGTGATGACTACCTTCTTCTTGATATGACTTGAAGTGTTAGTCACATCTCTTAACTTTTGCTGCAACAATTTCTCAGGCCTGAAATTGCCAGCCAGGAGCTCCTTCAACAGCAGATCTGGTTTTCCTCAGTTAAGTTTAAAAAATGCATAGACAGCAAACACATACAACTGTTGTACATCCTAACATTGTTGTGCAAATAATTAATCCGAAGAGATGATGTCTTCCAGCAGATTTGTCGGAGGAGTTTGGCAAAGATTTTAAGTCACCCAGAGAAGTAGGGCTTTCATGGTAAATAACACTAGGCACCCTATCATGCACACAGTATCCAGAATGTTTTCTATATTAGAGAACAATTCAGGACATAGTATTGAGTCAGGTGAGAGGTAGTGGAAGCCTGAACAGGGGTCATGATAGTGGAGGCAAAAAAGGAAAGATAATGACACAGAATGTGACAACCCTTAATACATATACGGTGGGTGAGAGATTTAAAGGGATGAACAAGAAGGGATTTTAATATCTACATATAAAATGGATGTGGTATAACATGTTGCTTTCTTTCTTGTGGTGGTACTAGCAGGGCTTTAGCAAACCATCTTTTATGGATATGAAAATTCCTTTGACTTAATACTGCCCTGAACTCCTACGGTCTACAACCACAGGTTCTCTCAAATGTAATTTTTAAAGTGTTTGCATTGGACTACTGGGCATATATAGCAATTTTGGTGAGAAGAAATATAAATTTGGATTTTAAGTTGACCCCATGAAACCAAAAACAAAACAAAACAAAAATCCAAGAGGGAGTACAAACAATCAGGATGATGGCTTATACTGCAATTACTCAGAGATTGAAAGCATATCTAAGTTTACCACTGACTAGTGCTTTATGATTTCCAGTAACAACTTTTCCTGAAAAGTTCAAATGTGACTAAACATAAAATGTTTTAAGGAAAATATTCTTTGAAAAGCAGAAGGTCCTCTAGCAATTTTTTCAGGACTTTCATTCCCTGGCAAAATGCTTAAGGAATTTATTTCTTATTTTTTTCTTGGGCTTTGTCTGGGGTAAGACATTCTGCTCAGCTTAGTCATAGAAAATATTCATGTTTACTGGCGTTTAGGCATATTCTCAGGGAAAACTCATGTTTCCTATCTTCTCCTCACTACTGGAGTGTTGAAACATTCTATACCATGTAAAAAATAACCAAACCCCCAAATTCTCCATGGGCTCTATAACCACTGCAGGTACCTTTCCTCTCTCTTCTCACAGCCAAACTTCTCCACATCTTCATACAATATTTGTTTCCCAATAAACCCGAAGCTGGTTTCCATTCCCACTACTTTACTAAAATTGCTTTTACTATAGTTTCTAATGACCCCGTGCTGTCAATTCCAATGGGCAATTTTAGTACTCATCTTTTTTTAACTATTTCTCAGCTTTCAGCATAACTGACTTCCTTCTCTAAGAGCTTTAGTTGGCTGTTGTTATAGATTGAATGTTTATGTCCCTTCCAGATTCATACGTTAAAGCCTTAACCACCAATGTAATGTGTGGAAATGGGGCCTCTGGGGGGTAATTAGGGTTAGATGGAGTCATGAGGGTGGGGCCTTCATCATGGCATTAGTGCCTTTACAAGAAGCATCACCAGAGAGCTTGCTCTCCCTCTCTCCACATGCAAAGACGAGGTCATGTGAGTACACAGTGGGATGGCAGTTGCCTACAAGCCAAGAGAAGTCTCAAAATCAACCCTTTACACTGACCCCATGCAAATCTCTATGGCTTAACACAATAAAATGGACTTATTACTTATGTAGCTCTCTTCTATAAATTGGTTGGTTGTCAGAACAGTGGCTCAGGATCCAACGCTTCTTCCACACTGTGGATAGGCCATGTTCAGCATGTGGCCTCTGAGGTTACTGTGGGAGGGATAAAAGAATGAAGGGATTGCATGTGAGAAATTTTTATGGAACTTGTCTGGAAGTGTTGGGCATAACATTCATACAAATATACCCCTGTTCAGAACTCAGTCACATGGTCCCACCTAGCTTCAAAGAAGGCTGGAAAATGTAGTTTAGTTATGCACCTAAGAAAAGGGGAAGAAACATGGATATTGGTGACCATGAGCTTTCTTTTCCATGACAAGTCTTTCAGTCCTGTCTTCAAAACAGATCTTTTATTTATTTCTCGTTCTCCATTGACAACAGCTTAATCCAAGCCACTAGACTCTTGCATCTGAGATACTGTAATAACTTCCTAATGAAGTTCTCTATTTTCATAATTGTTCCATTCTTCCCCCAGTGGACCAAGTAATCTTACACATGAATATAAACTTGTCAACTGCTTACTATTATTTAAATCTTGCAATGCTTGCCCATTATCTTAGGAAAGAATCAAATGCTAAAGAGGATGTAAGAGGTTATGCATGGTCTGCCCATTAACCATCTCAGCTAGATTGCTGCTGTCTCCCTTGGTCACTACTACCCATACACAGGATTATTGGGTCAGATCTTCCCTCCTCTGGAAAGCTTTTTTTTTTTTTTATTTATCTTAGTCTTGGCCTTAGCCTCTTACTCATCTCCTTCAAGCCTCAGTTTAAATCAGTGAGTTTAAATCACTCCCTCCCTCGGGGACGTCATTTTCCCTAACATTTCCTCACACTCATGCCCCAACAAAAGGCTGGGCTTCCCATTATTTCCCTTTTATAATATCCGTTGCTATTGTGAATTAAATAATCTTTGTCTTTAATCTGTCTGCCTCACTAGACTGCACTCTCTATTAGGACAGGAAATGCATCTAGCACCAAGGTCACCTGCCTGAAGAATATGGTGTCTGACAGCTAACAGCAGTGGTGTGCTGGAGCCTATATGTGCTGGCTCATGACAGATGATTGTTAAATTCCCAGGAATATTGTAAGCTGGTTACCAAACAGCCATTATTAAAAATTAAACAATAGCAACTGATGATTAAATAAATTATATTTAAAACAGAGGTAGTAAATACCAAAAAGCCATTATTTCCTAATTACTACATTTTATTGTCTATGGTCTTGTGGTTATTTATGTCTATTATATCTATAGGTGGAAATACTGAATAACAGTGTGCTATGCATATCTCATTCCAATCCCATGTTCAGTGAATTCATTTTGGTAGCTTGAAATTGGTCACGGTAGATCTATTAACACTTTGAAAATTAGCAAATACTACAAATCAGGGTTCCCTTCCACTTCCAACCAGCCAGGTTTTAAACCTTTACTAGCACACCACCACCCAATAGGTACCTGACAACTATATGTTGAATGAATAAAAGAATGGCAGGTGTAATGCTACTGTGCTTTCCTCCACTGTGACTGCGGACATGTGGATCATCACCTGGCTTACTACAACCTTACCGATCATCTAAATAATGCAGATTACCACAACTTTACCAGTCGTGCAAATAAATTAGATCCAAATAAATCAGATGTCTCTAATCCATTCAGACAGTTTCAGCAAAGTTGTCGTTTTTGCCTGAATCACACAGGTGATTTCCTTGATTCTCCATTTATTTTGTAAGTAGACTAGCCTCTGTTCTACCAATTAAAGGTCATTATGGCAGCATTTTCCAAGCATCCTGTTCTGTGACAGATTTTCCCAGTTATTTTTACCAGTCTATCAGAGGTCAATAAAATTGATCAGGAAACATGCATAACACAATTGTTTAGGATCACATGGGATCTATAAAAACTTGTGAGTTAACTGAGCAATTTAGAGTAAAGGTACTCTGACACTTCCACCTTAATTCTGAATATTTTTCCATATCTTGGGAGAATCTGGAAGTAGTGAAGTCAGAGCTTTCAGCAGGGCAGAGTCTTTCAGATCTCTGGTCTCCTTTGATCCAAGAGCATTTTGCATACGCAGTAGCATAGTGCCCCTCCCGTGGCTTTTGACATAATCAGCTTTAAATTGGCATTATTTACTTGTTGCCTTGTTTTCACCACTAAATACAAATTCCTTCAAGTGAAGAAACCAATTTACACCTGTCTCTCTAGAAAGCCCAGATTGAGTTTTGCACATCTCAAGCATTCAACTGAGGTTTACTGAAGTAGGGACATCCATCTCTTTTGTCCCCTGGCTAGCTCTTCAAGGTATTCTCACTGAACCTGGAAAACTGTAAAAGTTTATACTTTTCTTGGTTATTAGATTGGTAATTCATAAGGAATGTTTAGGAAATATACAAGAGTAAACATTCAGCCATTGAAAATTTTGAAATCATATTAAAAATGGCTAAAACACATGAAATTTAAAATTTTTTAGATAAATAGTTTTGTCTCAAAATTAATTGTGTAATGGGACTTGATTGTAGCTCCTGGCTCTTTTTGCTTTGCCATGAAGTCAAAATAATGTTCATTATGTACTATCATATTTTCACCAACTGTGGTTGCTGTTTTAGTGTGGTTCACAGTTGGAATATAGAAAACAAAATAAATCACGAACAGTGTAGGAATTCAGAAAACCTGCAATTGGCATTTGTTAAAAAAAAAAAAGATGCTTCTTTTTTCAGATTTTTTTCACACGTTCAGGATTAACAACAATAAGCAAACTGGCATTTCTACTGTTAAAGTTCATAAAGCTTTGAAAAATTATTTAACCTTCATAAGACCTTCATAAACTCTCTATAATATGGTCTGTGATTCAGAGTGTGGGCAATGCTCTGTCTGGCCCAAAAGCATTAAACCACGCTAGCATAGAAGGAAGTGAACTTTGATGGTGCTATTTTGTGTGTTTTTTACTGTACCAGTGTCTGCCTGAATGTGGCTGCCTGAGCTAAGCCCGGTCCTGCTGGGCTTAGTCATCAGCTCTGATCATTTATCTGACTCCTTGTATCGTGGCCAACAGCAGGTCGTGGGAAGTCATTTCCAGGAGGACTGTGACCACCTATTAGAGTCATGCTGGGGTAAGGTTGACCTGGCCACTGCAGCATGGGTGTGCTCTACCTGCTCCCTCCTGGGCTTGCTGCCATTGGCCACTCTTGGTTAGGTGCTGGCTACAGTATTTTGGGGGAATGTTATGCATCCTTTCTGGTCTCTGAGTCTGTCAACAAGCTAAGCATATTTAATGTGGCAAAAAATACCACATTAAATATAAGTATATATTGCATTAAATAAAGTAAAATATTTTTTACTAAAAGCAAAAAATAACAATAGAAGTTCTGTATTGAAGTTATCTTAGTGAAGAAATCTTAGACTTTTACCCTGTGGAAAAGTAGCTTGAGATAAATACTCTTGAAAACAAATTTACAAATAAGATGAATTAATTTTTTAATGTAACAGTTATGACCAAATAGAATGTGAATACCATTTATGGATGTGTAAAATCTTGATTGCATAAAATAATACATCCTAGAGAATAGACTCTAAAAATGATTATGTAATGAAATGATTTTTTTTTTGCTTCCCACTTCATTATTTCTGGTGGATTTTGTTTTAATTAAGGATTTAAAAATCCATGAAAAATCTTGAATAGCCCATAAGGAGTTTTATAAAGAAATAGTTCAATATCTTATCAAAGTAGGAAGTGAGACAAGTTGAATCTCTAGCTATGTGGGAACATTATTTGCTTTTCTGTAAGGAGATATGCTGGTAAATAAACACCTATCTCATGATTCATATTTGGCACAAATGTACTAAATGGTCATGTTTAGTTTAGTTATGGAACAGATATTTGATTATACTCCACTGTTTAGTTGGTAAATCTACTAGCATTCCTACTACCATAGTTTCCTATAATGACAATATATAGCACTTCTTTATTTCCTGAAGTTCATCTTTTTGATGCATGTTGGGTGCAGGAGTTTCAGTATTTTCAATCTACATTCAGGCTGCCAATGCAGAGGAATTACAATATCCCTAAATAATAGAAATAAGTTATCCTTAAAGGGAATAAACTCCTCCCTTCTCTTCCCCTTTCTTCTTATTCTCCCTCATGGATGAGAAGGAACAGTGTTGTTTGTTTTACCACTGGGAAGGAGCTGAATAATCATATATTAATCACTCAATATTTATCAGATTATAACTATAATTAACATTTCATATAACCAAATAACATTTTATTTAATCCATATAATTCTTCACAATAGACTCTTATTTTCTCTATGTTACAGATGAGGGAATTGAAGCTCAGAGATGCTAAATAATTTGCTGAAACTCACACAGCTGGATATGCACAGGTTTTTCTGTCCATACTCTTTCTGCTACGTACACATCATGCTGAAAGCAAGTAGTTGTTTCCCATTAGAGACAATAAAAAGATATTCATTAACTCCAGTACAATAACTCTGCTGACCTGATAAGGCTACACATAGTAACTATTTTCTTTTGAAGGAAACCCATCAGCCTTGGAGAAGACAGAAACTGGTGGAAGGCTGTCTCAGTAGTAGTGTTCACTGCCTTTCCATTGGCGTAGGTAAAGGTACCATGCTATCTTCCCTTCGAGTGGCATGAAGTGACAAAACATACATGTGTAGGGGAGGGAGCTCTGAAGAGATGAGGGCATTTACTACAGAGGACAGCTCTGTAGTTACACTGCATGGTCTTCACTATTTCTGATGATAGCCAGTGTTACTTGTTCACTCTTATTTTATTATGGGGCCATCAGTCCAGCAGATGAGTAGTCCTTGCTTCCTACCAATAGACAAACTCCATTCCTTCTTCTACCCTATCACGACAACTGATGCTCACATCCCAGAGCCAGAAAGTATATATATATTGTTATCGTTTTGACCCTCGAGGAAAGGGGAAATAAGTGAAGGAAAGAAGATGTATCCAGCTGAGGAGGCCAGATATGAGTGCTGCATGGATTTCCAAAGACAACAGCAATGCTAAGACATTATCAGTCTCACATATTTAGTGCTCAAGAGATAGAGCCATTGACTACAACACGGAATATGGCTAGAAAACACCAAAGGTGGGACCAACAACACAGCTATTAGTTGAAGTTTTCCGTTGGCAGCCAAACTTGAGGAGCCTTGTTGATAAACCTAGGATTGCATCACTGATTGGTGGTGTTGCTGCAGGGATCAGGATTGACCTTTCCCAAATATGGGTTCCTTCTGAGATTTGATGAAAAACACAGTTTCCTAAAAGGAAATGTCCAGAATGGGTCACATATGTATAAATAACTCTACAAAGTCCAGTTCCACATAACTCCTTTAAATCATGAGGCTTTTCCCCAGCCACACAGCTACAGCCTCCCTACAAATAGGCCTTTAAAACCCTGACATTGCTCACTGTCCTAAATTTCTTGATGTAGTATGAACAACTGCAATGCATCTCTGGCTTTGAACTTGGCCTTTTTTCCATCATCATGATAGGAATGCCATCTTCTGGTGGCACTACCATCACTCTCTAGGTTGGACCTGGACGCTCACTGTTGTACTTCCAAAATGTGTCCTAGGAACCCAGTCTAGGCAGCCATATTTCAAGTGTGACTGATTTGTGTCAACTTGAGCAAGTTAATTATCTCCCTGGGTTTCAGTTTCCTCATTTGTCAGTAGAGCTTGAGCTAAATGATAAAGTCCTTTTCAGGTATAATTTGTAGTAACTCTTACATATAAATAAAGTTTATGTTAAAACTTCTGGGCTTCCTCAAAGGGAGGGGCTCTGGGAATATATATTTTGACTTAACCTATAAATGCAAATATTTTTCCAGGTTTCCCTCTGTACCCAAAAGAACTTTGAAGTTTACAGTGAGTTAACACCAAGGTAGAGAGGCAAGCTGTAAATTACTTAGTTGGCCCAAATCAACTGTAGGTCAGTTATTTCAATACTTGCTCAATTTTAGTGTTTGAAAAACATCAACACCTCCATTATGTCGTTAGTATCAATGGGGGAAGAAAAGCACAGTGGAACCTCTCCTAAAGAGGTCAGGCTTGGGAGGTAGAAAGGTGCTTGGTGAGCTGTCACACAAAGGGTGTTTTAATAAAGAAGGTAGAACAAGGCCTTTGAAAGGGAAGTGTTGATTGCAAAGCATGTATAGAGGAATTTCAAAAATAAAGCAGGCCCTATGAGGCTAAATGATCAGCAATGTTATTTGAGAACTAGTAACTTCAAGACTGGCATGAAGAACTTTATTCATGTTAATCTCTTCATCAATTAGCTCTATTTAGAAGTCATCTCAAATAATTTTGGATGGACTGTGAGAAATTTACACCAAAAAAGTGCTACTGTGGCTTTGCCAACAAATTGTGTATTTCACCATGTGCTAATGATTTTTTTTTCCAAAAAAGAATACGTTGTGACCTGCATAAACTTTTATATGTCAAAATAATGAAACAGAACCTTATTTTCTGGTGCCAACTTTCTATAAAATCACTCTTTAAAAAATATTAATCTCATTGCAGCATGTAGAATTTTACACACAGCTTCAGAATAGGTCTGGCACTATACATCTTTATAGAGTGAAAAGATTTGGAATAGATTCAAGATTCAAATGCCAAGGTTTGTATCTGTACCTTTGACTTCTTATTGTTTTAAGAAATGTATATAATATATACTTGCTAACATATTATCTAACACTATCACCTCTTAGGTAACATCAGTTGGCTAAAGTTACTCCTTCATGACATTTTCCATAGTGAACGTTTTTATACATTTGTGATGTGGAAGACAGCAAATAGGTATATACTTTCCTTTGTTCAGCAAAAGTTGTTGTAGCTCTAAAACTAATAAAAATTAATAGCATTGCATTTTTTAAAAATGTAACTGTCAACGTTAAGACTGGTTAATTTGTTATTAGTATAGTGTCCTGGTTAAGACCTAAGAGCTAGGGCTGCTGTGGTTTAAGACCCAGCTTTGCCTATTACTAGCTGTCTGACTTTGGGTGCATTATTTAACTTTAACTTTGCTGTGCCTGGATTTTTTCATGTCTACAACAGGGATAACAACACTTACATGATAGGTTCCTTTGAGTTAATATTTGTGAAGTGTTTTAGATGGTGTCTGGTGCAAAGAAAATGCTGTAAGTCCTTGTTGTGCTTGTTATCATCCTTAGCTATATATCGACGGCTATAAAGAGAAAAAGGAAACCTATATTTTATATAGAGAAAAAAGAACAACTTAGTAGAAAAGAATAATACAGTTAGATCTATTAAATGAATATGTAAATCATTTAATTATTTGCAAATAACTGAGAAGATTCATGGTCAGGATTTTTTTGAATGATTATTTCAGGTCATAAATATTCTCTTTCAAGGCAATAGGGAATAGAGTAGGAAAAGCACATCAATGCAAATGGTGGAGTAAGGACCTTCACAAAGAAATTCTCCATGGTAAAAGCAAGGGAAATACTGACAAAAATTGTCAGAATCAATTTTTTTCATTACTCTATGCATTAAACACTTGCAACAATCCAAGGAGAGGTTTTTTCTTTTTTTTTTTTAAGTTGAATCTGGGTAAAAACATTACTTTTGTGATATTTGCACTTATCCTATTCCTATCACTCTTTCTCCAACTCTGTGACATAGATGTGAAAACCAGCAGTTTCTCAACCACAACAGCTTTGAAAAACAGTAGCCTAGCAGCCACTGGAGGGACAAAGCACTGGTCTGGAGTTCCCCAGAAACATTGATATGGTTTTGCTCTGTGTCCTTAACCAAATGTCATCTTGTAGCTCCCATAATTTTCATGTGTTGTTGGAGGTACCCGGTGGTAGATGACTGACTCATGGGGGTGGGTCTTTCCTGTGCTATTCTCATGATAGTGAATGGGTCTCACGAGATCTGATGGTTTTAAAAATGAGGGTTTCTCTGCACAACTCTCTTTTTCTGCCTGCCACCATCCATGTAGGATGTGACTTGTTCCTCCTTGCCTTCAACCATGATTGTGAGGCCTCCCCAGCCATGTGGAACTGTGAGTCCAGTGAAACTTCTTTCTTTTGTAAATTGCACAGTCTTGGGTATGTCTTTATCAGCAATGTGAAAATTAACTAATACAAACAACAGTCTCAGAAAATTGTCACTATTTGACTTGTCTGGTTGTTCCTTGAAAATCCCAACTCTAAAAATTTGTCCTTTCTCAGTGCAAATTATGCATTTCCCTGGAAGCATGTGTCAAAAATAATCAGCAACAATTGTGTTATGTGGCAGCTACCTAAGGCAGTGATATGGGTTGGAGCAAGCAAGAAGCTGACCAAAATATTTATAAGGAAAAGTTGGGAAATGAGATGTCCATAGAGGGTTTTGATCAGGTCTGACTATTCCTGGGAATCTAGTAAGCCACATACATTTTTTTCTGCACATGTCCAGAAAAAAATCTGAGAAAGTCCTAAACTCTCAGCTCTGTCTGACCTGAGGTCTGAGGTATAATATAAGCAAGAAGTGAAAGGCAAAGCAGAGTTGTGACTGCCTGCCTGAATCTTGAAACACACACTGAACCCTTTGCCAAAGGATAGAAGATTTATTGATTCTAGATCCCTAAAGATTTAGGGAAATTTTTGTCCAATCACTCATTGACCAATAGCCTGAGTGGGGGCTTCACTGGCCACACACCAAAGGGAGTATAGACTTTACAGAATGACTTCAGGAAATTGACTAGATAGACAGAAGCAACAAAAATAAACAGCAGTAAGAAAAAACTCTCAGGGAAAAGGAGATAAGATTTCTAGTGTTTCAACATTATATTATTTTAAATGTCCAGTTTTCAACCAAAAACTACAAGTGCAAGAAAACAAGAAAGAATGGCAAATACTTGTAAAGAAGCAGTAAATAGAAACTTTCTCCAAGAAGCTCAGATATTGGACTTAGTAGGCAAAAATTTTAAATCAAGCATCTTAAATATGTTCAAGAATCAAAGGAAACTGTTGAAAGAATAAAAAGAAAGTAAGCAAATTGATGTCTCACTAAACAGAGAATAATAATAAATAGAAAGAAATGAAAATAAATAAAGTAGAAATGGTGACATTGAAAAGAACAGTAATTCAAATAAAAAATTTGTCTGAGAAGCATATGTGAACTACCAAAATAATCAATGAACTTATAGATAGGTCCATTGTGATTATCAAGTCTGAATAACAGAAAGAATTAAAAATGAAAAAAATTAAGAGAGTGATGGTGAGGCATTGAACAGCATCTGTGAGACAGTGCTGAGCATACTAAACACATGATGGGAATTCCAGAATGTAAGCAGAGAGATGAAGAGGAGGAAGAATGAGAAAATAATGGTAGAACCCTCCACCCTCAAAATTTGATGACAAATACTAATCTACACATCCAAGAAGCTCAATGAATTCCAAGTAGGATAAATTAAAAAAGATCAATACCTGGCTACATCCTAATTAAACTTTTAAAAGCCAAAGACAGAGTGATTCTTGAAAACAGCAAGAGAGAAATATATCCTCATGTATAGGGAATCCTCAATAAGATTAATAGGTGATTTCTTACCAGAAATAATGGGGGTCAGAATGGAGTGTGATGACTTATTCAAACTGTTGAATGAAAAAGACTGTCAACCAAGAATTTTATATCCCTCAAAGATATCTTTCCAAAAAGGAAGGAAAAATTAAGACATTCAAGAGAAACAAACAGCAAACAAAAGCTAAGAAAAATCACTGCTAACAGGCTTAACTGACAAGTAATACTAAAAGGAGTCCTTCAAGCTGATATAAAAGGACTATGGAGAGTTACTTAAATCCACATGAAGAAATAAAGAACAGCAAAAATGGTAACTACACAGACAAATATAAATAACAACATAAATGTATTTTTAAAAATGTGTAACCTTATTTTTCTCCTATCTGATTTAAGAGACAACTGCAAAAACCAATAATTATAAATCTGTATAGCTGGATGCCTTACATATAAAGATGTTATTTGTATAAATATAATAGCAACAGAAAGTGGAGAAGGCAAAATAGGAGAGAAGATTACATAAAGCCAGTTTTGAATATTATTGAAATTACATTGTTATTAATTTGAACTAGATTTTTGGGTGATATTAATCACTAGGGCAACTACCAAGAAAATAAAAATATAGCAAAAGAATGACAAGAAAATAAAAATGATAAATTAGAAAATATCTATTTAAGACAAAGAAACCATTAATGGAGACAGAGGAACAAAACAGACACAAAACATATGTAGAAGACAAATTGCATATGGCAGATGTAAAGTCTACCTTATCATTCATTATATTGAATGTAAATTAATGCTTTAATAATAAAGCAGAGATTGGTGGAATAAATAAAAATTATGACCTAACTCTGTGCTATCTATAAAAGATATGCCTTAGATTCAAAGACGCAAATAGGTTGAAAGCAAAAGCATAGAAACAGATATAACATGCAAACAGTAACCAATAGAAACAAAACAGACTTTGAAACAAAAATTGTTACTAAAGTCATAAAGGACATTTTATAATGATACAAGAGATGATACATCAAGAAGATATAATAATTACAAACAAATATGTGCCTAACAGCAGAGCCCCCAATTTTTAAAGCAAAAACAGAATTTAAGAGAGAAATAGACAACTCACAATAACAGTTGGAGACTTCAATGCCCCACTTTCAATAATAGATAAAACAATTTAACAGATCAGCAAGAAAATACAAGCCTTGAACAACACTATAAATGAAGGAGACATAACAGTCATCTAATAAATACTAAATAGCAGAATACAAATTTTTTCTCAAGTGCACATGGAACATTCTTAAGGTTATATCATATGTTAGGTCATAAAACAAGTCTTATTAATCTAAAAGGATTGAAATTATAAAAGTATGTTCTCTGACCACATGGAATTTAATTAGAAATCAATAATAGAAGAAAATTTGGAAATTCAAAAATATGTGTAAACAACACACTTTCTTAAGCAATACAAATTTATTATCTAACAGTTCTGAAGGTCAGAAGTTTGAAATTAGTGTCACTGGGCTAAAATCAAGGTGTCACCAAGGGTGCTTTCTTTCTGAAAGCTCTAAAAGGAAATCCATTTTCTTGCCTTTTAGAGCTTCTGTACACTATTCACATTTCTTGGCTGGTCCCTTCTGTCTCAAAGTGAACAGTGACTGATCAAGTTTTACTCACACTGTGTCATCCTGCCTCTGAAACAACATACTTTTAAATAACTAATAAGTCAAAGAAGAAATTATAAGAGAATTTAGAAACTACCTTGAGATGAATTAAAATGAAAACAAAACATACAAAACTTGTGGGATGCAGCTAAAACAGTGACCTATTAAAGAGAAATCTGTAGCTGTAAATCTTTATATCAAAAAAGAGAATAGATTTGTAGTTCTCCTTGAAGAGGTCCTTCATATCCCTTGTAAGTTGGATTCCTAGGTATTTTATTCTCTTTGAAGCAATTGTGAATGGGAGTTCACTCATGATTTGGCTCTCTGTTTGTCTGTTATTGGTGTATAAGAATGCTTGTGATTTTTGCACATTGATTTTGTATCCTCAGACTATGCTGAAGTTGCCTATCAGCTTAAGGAGATTTTGGGCTGAGAGACGATGGGGTTTTCTAGATATACAATCATGTCATCTGCAAACAGGGACAATATGACTTCCTCTTTTCCTAATTGAATACCCTTTATTTCCTTCTCCTGCCTGATTGCCCTGGCCAGAACTTCCAACATTATGTTGAATAGGAGTGGTGAGAGAGGGCATCCCTGTCTTGTGCCAGTTTTCAAAGGGAATGCTTCCAGTTTTTGCCCATTCAGTATGATATTGACTGTGGGATTGTCATAGATAGCTCTTATTATTCTGAGATACGTCCCATCAATACCTAATTTATTGAGAGTTTTTAGCATGAAGGGTTGTTGAATTTTGTCGAAGTCCTTTTCTGCGTCTATTGAGATAATCATGTGGTTTTTGTCTTTGGTTCTGTTTATATGCTGGATTACATTTATTGATTTGCGTATGTCCAACCAGCCTTGCATCCCAGGGATGAAGCCCACTTGATCATGGTGGATAAGCTTTCTCAAGGAGAACTACAAACCACTGCTCAATGAAATAAAAGAGGATACAAACAAATGGAAGAACATTCCTTGCTCATGGGAAGGAAGAATCAATATCGTGAAAATGGCCATACTGGCCAAGGTAATTTATAGATTCAATGCCATCCCCATCAAGCTACCAATGAATTTCTTCACAGAATTGGAAAAAACTACTTTAAAGTTCATATGGAATCAAAAAAGAGCCCGCATTGCCAAGTCAATCCTAAGCCAAAAGTACAAAGCTGGAGGCATCATGCTACCTGACTTCAAACTATACTACAAGGCTACAGTAACCAAAACAGCATGGTACTGGTACCAAAACAGAGATACAGACCAATGGAACAGAACAGAGCCCTCAGAAGTAATGCCACACATCTACAACTATCTGATCTTTGACAAACCTGACAAAAACAAGCAACGGGGAAAGGATTCCCTATTTAATAAATGGTGCTGGGAAAATTGGCTAGACATATGTAGAAAGCTGAAACTGGATCCCTTCCTTACACCTTATACAAAAATTAATTCAAGATGGATTAAAGACTTAAATGTTAGACCTAAGACCATAACAACCCTAGAAGAAAAGCTAGGCAATACCATTCAGGACATAGGAATGGGCAAGGACTTCATGTCTAAAACACCAAAAGCAATGGCAACAAAAGCCAAAATTGACAAATGAGATCTAATTAAACTAAAGAGCTTCTTCACAGCAAAAGAAACTACCATCAGAATGAACAGGCAACTTACAGAATGGGAGAAAATTTTTGCAATCTACCCATCTGACAAAGGGCTAATATCCAGAATTTACAAATAACTGAAACAAATTTATGGGAAAAAATCAAACAACCCCACCAAAAAGTGGGCAAAGGATATGAATAGATACTTCGCAAAAGAAGACATTTATGCCACCAACAGACACATGAAAAAATGCTCATCATCACTGGCCATCAGAGAAATGCAAATCAAAATCACAGTGAGATACCATCTCACACCAGTTAGAATGGCGATCATTAAAAAGTCAGGAAACAACAGGTGCTAGAGAGGACGTGGAGAAATAGGAACACTTTTACATTGTTGGTGGGATGGTAAACTAGTTCAACCATTGTGGAAGTCAGTGTGGCAATTCCTCAGGGATCTAGAACTAGAATTACCATTTGACCCAGCCATCCCATTACTGGGTATATACCCAAAGGATTATAAATCATGCTGCTATAATGACACATGCACACATATGTTTATTGCAGCACTATTCACAATAGCAAAGACTTGGAACCAACCCAAATGTCCAACAATGATAGACTGGATTAAGAAAATGTGGCACATATACACCATGGAATACTATGCAGCCATAAAAAAGGATGAGTTCATGTCCTTTGTAGGGACATGGATAAAGCTGGAAACCATCATTCTCAGAAACTATAGCAAGGACAAAAAACGAAACACCGCATGTTCTCACTCATAGGTGGGAACTGAACAATGAGAACACATGGACACAGGAAGGGGAACATCACACACCGGGGCCTGTTGTGGGGTCGGGGGAGAGGGGAGGGATAGCATTAGGAGGTATACCTGATGCTAAATGACAAGTTAATGGGTGCAGCACACCAACATGTCACATGTATACATATGTAACAAACCTGCACATTGTGCACATGTACCCTAAAACTTAAAGTATAATAAAAAAAGGAGAATAGATTTTAATTTATGACCTAACCTTCTACCTTAAAAAATTAAAATATGAAGAACAACTAAATCCAAAAGAAGAAATAGGAAAAAAATGACAAAGATTTGACAGAAATAAAGAATTGAAAAACAACAGAAAACTAATGGAACAAAAAGTTGGTTCTTTGAAATTACTAACAGAACTGATTGAACTTTAGCTACAATGACCAAGAAGAAAGAGAGACAATTCTAATTATTAAAATCATAAACAACAGAGGGAACATTACTACCCACTTTATAGAAATAAAAAGAATTATAAGGGAATAAAATGAATAACTATATATTTACAAATTAGATAGCTTTGATGAAATGGATAAATTTCTAGAAATACATACATTGCTGAAGCTGACTGAAAAAGAAGTAGAAAATCTGAAGACATATAACAAGCTAATAGATTCAATTAGTAGAAGTAACTCTTTCCAAAAAGAAAATAACTCCATTGGTGAATTCCACCATTTAACAAAAAATTAACATCAACTTTTCACAAACTGTTCCAAAAAACAGAAGAGAAGGGAACACTTTCCAACACATTGTCTGAGGCCAGTATTATCTTAAAACCAAAACAAGATAAAGACATCACAAGAAAAAAAAGGTGGAAGTGGGGGCAAAACAACCAAAAGACCAACATTTCTTGTGAAAATAAGACACAAAAATCTTCAACTTAGTACTAGCAAGCTATATCCAATAACATATGAAAAAGATTATACAACTATGACCAGGTGGAATTTATCTCAGGAATGTAAGATTTGCTTAAAATTTGAAAATCAAAATATGCTGCACCATATTAATAAAATAAAATGCCAAACCACGTGGTCATCTTAATAGTTGCGGAAAATGCATTTTTAAATTCCAACACCATTTCAAGATAAACACTTTCAACAAACTAGGAATAGAAAAGAACTTCCTCATCTTGATAAAGGGCTTCTATGAAGAAATAATATTAATATCACACTTCATCATAAAAGATGAAAAGTAATTTCTCTAAGATCAGAAATAAGATGAATATGTCCACTTTTGCCTCTTCCATTCAATATTATACAAGATTTCAGCCAGGGAAATTCAGAAAGAAAAAGAAAAAAAGGCATCAAGATTGAAAAGGAATCATGATGGTAGATGGGAGGCAGGACTGAAGGGCAGCTTTCACTCAGATGGACAGAGCAGCATGTGGAGGCTTGCATTGTGAATTTTAGCTGCAGATTGACTGCAAGAACAAACCAGCAATCTCGAGAGGATCCACAGACCCTCTGAAGGAAGCAGACTGCTCCTGCAGGACCTGGGAGACACCCCAAATACTGTGAGAGTCCCAGCTGCAGAAGTGAGAAAGGGAGAGCCTCTTCTCCCAAGCACACATCCCCACTGGAGGAACTGAAGTTCTGCTTCCAGGAGAAGTTTCCTACCTTACATGGAGCTGAGTCAATTTAGAGAGCCGAGTAAAATACAGGGGTAGAGGAAGCAGCAGAAAGGCCCTGAGATCTCGCTGGGTCCCCAAGCAGGCCATTCCTGCCTGGCACCACAGGGATCCATCCGGAGGTTGGCTAGAGGAGCTTGAGGTGGAAAACCAAAGGGAGAAAGTAATCTCCAGCTGAACTTTATAGCAATTTGAATGGGAGGAGAAGCCTCCTGGCCAGAACTCAGGGGAGGATGTGAATCCAGTGTGCAGACTCCACAGGTAGGGGAAGAACTGAGCCTTTTTCTTTTGCAGCTGGGAGGTGGGTAGCCTGGGGCAAGTTCTCAAGGCTAGCTTGCCCACCACCTGGAAACAGATTTGGGGCTATTGGGGGGACACGATAGGAACTTCAGTTTGTGTGGGAGCTGGGTGAGGCCTGTGACTGCCAGCTTTCCCTCACTTCCCTGACAACCTGTGTGACTCAGCAGAGGCAGCCATAATCCTCCTAGGTACACAACTCCATTGACCTGGGAACCTCACCCCCAGCCCCCACAGCATCCACAGCAAGACCCACCCAAGTAGAATCTGAGCTCAGACACGCCTAACCCTGCTCCCACCTGATGGTCCTTCCCTATTCACCCTATTAGTGAAAGACAAAGGGCATATAATCTTGAGAGTTCCAGGGCCCCACCCACTGCTGGTTTCTCTCCATACTACCATAGCTGATCCTCTCTGGAAAGTGCCACCTCCCAGCAGGAGGCCAACCAGCACAAAAATTGAACATTAAATCACCACAGCTAAAAATTCTTATGGAGTCCATTGTAACCCCCTGCCACCTCCACCAGAACAGGTACTGATATCCACAGCTGACAGACCCATAGACAGTTCACATGACTTTGTGCAGAGAACCCCCAGTACTAGTCTGGGGCTGGGTAGACTTGCTGGAAGAGAGACAACAATCACTGCAGTTTGGCCCACAGGAAGCCACATCCATAGGAAAAGGGGGAGAGAACTACATCAAGGGAACATCCTGTGGGACAAAAGAATATGAACAACAGCCTTCAGCCCTAGAACCGCCTCTGACAGAGCCTACGCAAATGAGAAGAAACCAGAAAACCAACTCTGGTAATATGACAGAACAAGGCTCCTTAACACCCCCGAAAATCACACTATTTCACCAGCAATGATTCCAAACCAAGAAGAAATCCCTGATTTACCTGAAAAAGGATTGAGGAGGTTAGCTATTAAGCTAATCAGGGAGGCACCAGAGAAAGGTAAGGCCCAATGCAAGGAAATCCAAAAAACGATACAAGAAGTGAAGGGAGAAATATTCAAGGAAATGGCTTAAAGAAAAAACATTGGCCACACTTACAGAAATGCAAAATGCTCTGGAAAGTCTCAGCAATAGAATTAAACAAGTAGAAGAAAGAAATTCAGAACTCGAAGACAAGGTCTTTAAATTAACCCAATCCAACAAAGATGAAGATAAAAGAATAGGAAAATATGAACAAAGCCTCCAAGAAGTCTGGGATTATGTTAAATGACCACACTTAAGAATAATCAGTGTTCCTGAGGAAGAAGAAAATTCTGAAAGCTTGGAAAATATACTGGGGGGAATAATCAAGGAAAACTTCCCTGGCCTTGCTAGAGACTTAGACATCCAAATACAGAAGCACAAAACACCTAGGAAATTCATCACAAAAAGATAATCACCTAGGCACACTGTCATCAGGTTATCCAAAGTTAAGATGAAGGAAAGAATCTTAAAAGCTGTGAGACAGAAGCACCAGGTAACCTATAAAGGAAAACCTATCAGATTAACAGCAGATTTCTCAGCAGAAACCCTAAAAGCTAGAAGGGATTTGGGCCCTATCTTCAGCCTCCTCAAACAAACCAATTATCAGCCAAGAATTTTGTATCCAGCAAAACTAAGCATCATGTATGAAGGAAAGATACAGTCTTTTTCAGGTGAACAAATGCTGAGAGAATTAACCACTACCAAGCCACCACTCTAAGAACTGCTAAAAGGAGCTCTAAATCTTGAAACAAATCCTGGAAACACATCAAAACATAACCTCTTTAAAGCATAAATCACACAGGACTTATAAAACAAAAATACAAGTTAAAAAGCAAAAACAAACAAAAAACAAAGTATGCAGGCAACAAATAGCATGATGAATGCAATGGTACCTCACATCTCAATACTAACATTAATGTAAATGGCCTAACTGCTCCACTTAAAAGATACAGAACCACAGAATGTATAAGAACTCACCAGCCAACCATCTGCTGCCTTCAGGAGACTCACCTAACACATAAGGACTCACATAAACTTAAAATAAAGGGGTGGAAAAAGGCATTTCATGCAAAAGTATACCAAAAGCAAGCAGGGGTAGCTATTCTTATATTGTACAAAACAAACTTCAAAGCAACAGCAGTTAGATAAAGAGGGATATTATATAATGGTAAAATGCTTTGTCCAACAGGAAAATATCACAATCTTAGACATATATGCACCTAACACTGGAGCTCCCAAATTTATAAAATAATTACTAATAGACCTAATAAATGAGATAGACAACAACACAGTAATAGTGGGGACCTCAATCCTCCACTGACAGCATTAGACAGGTCATCAAGGCAGAAAGTCAACAAACAAAAAATGGATTTAAACAACGGATGTAAACAAATGGACTTAACAGATATTTACAGAACATTTCATCCAACAACCTTAGAATACACATTCTATTCAACAGTGCATGGAGCTTTCTCCAAGATAGACCATATGATGGGCCATAAAATGAGCCTCAATAAATTTAAGAAAATTGAAATTATATCAAGCACTCTCTCACACCACAGTGGAATAAAACTGGAAATTAACTCCAAAAAGAACCTTCGACACTATGCAAATACATGGAAATTAAATAACCTGCTCCTGAATGAGCATTGGGTCAAAAACAAAATCAAAATGGAAATTAAAAAATTCTTCAAAATAAGTGGCAAAGATGACATAACCTATCAAAACCTCTGGAATACAGCAAAGGTGGTACTAAGAGGAAAGTTCATAGCCCTAAACCCCTACATCAAAAAGACTGAAAGAGCACAAGCTGACATTCTAAGATTACACCTCAAGGAACTAGAGAAACAAGAACAAACCAAATACAAACTCAGCAGAAGAAAGGAAATGACAAAGATCAGAGCAGAACTAAATGAAGTTGCAACAACAAAAAACAGTACAAAAGATAAATGAAATAGAAAGCTGGTTCTTTGAAAAGATAAATACAATTGATAGACCATTAGCAAGATTAACCAAGAAAAGAGAGAGAAAATCTGAACAACCTCATTAGGAAATGAAACAGGAGATATTATTACTGACACCACTGAGATACAAAGATCATTCAAGGCTACTATGAACACCTTTATGCATATAAACTAGAAAACCTAGAAGACATGGATAAATTCATGGAAAAATACAACCCTCCTTTGTTGTATTAAGGAACACAATTATTCCTTAAATCAGGAATAATTAGATACCATGAGCAGGCCAATAATGAGCAGCAAGACTGAAATGGTAATTTAAAAATTACCAAGAAAAATGTCCAGGACTAGACGGATCCACAGCAGAATTCTACCAGACATTCGAGGAAGAATTAGTACCAATCCTTTTGACACTATTCCACAAGAGAGAGAGAAGGAACTCTTCATAATTCATTCTATGAAACCAGCATCACCCTAATACCAAAACCAGGAAAGGACATAACCAAAAAAGAAAACTACAGATCAATATCCTTGATGAACATAGATGCTAAAATTCTTAACAAACTACTAGCTAACAAAATCCAACAACATATCAAAAAGACAATCCACCATGATCAAGTGGGTTTCATACTAGGGATGCAAGAATGGTTTAACATACGCAAGTCAATAAATGTGACACCACACAAACAGAGTTAAAAACAAAAATCACATAATCATCTCAATAGATGCAGAAAAAACATTTCACAAAATCCAGCATCCTTTTATGATTAAAACTCTCAGCAAAATCGTCAGGAAAGGGACATACCTCAATGTAATAAAAGCCATCTATGGCAAACCCACAGCCAACATAATACTGAATGAGGAAAATTTGAAAGCCTTCCCTCTGATACTGAACTGGGACAAGACAAGGATGCCCACTGTCACCACTCCTCTTCAACATGGTACTGGCAGTCCTAGCCAGAGCAATTAGACAAGAGAAAGAAATCAAGGGCATCCAAATCAGTAAAGAGGAAGTCACGCTGTCACTGTTTGCTGATGATATAATCATGTACCTTGAAAACCCTAAAGACTCCTCCAGAAAACTCCTAGAACTGATGAAAGAATTCAGCAAAGTTTCCAGATACAAGATTAATGTACACAAATCAGTGGCTCCTCTATACAGCAACAGCAACCAAGTGGACAATCAAATCAATAACTCAACCCCTTTTACAATAGCTGTGAGAAAAAAATACTTAGCATATACCTAACCAAGGAGTTGAAAGATGTCGACAAGGAAAACTACAAAACACTGCTGAAAGAAATCATAGATGACACAAACAAATGGAAGCACATCCCATGCTCATAGTTGGGTAGAATCAATATTGTGAAAATGACCATACTGCCAAAAGCAATCTACAAATTCAATGCAATCCCCACCAAAATACCACCATCCTTCTTCACAGAATTAGAAAAAACAATTCTAAAATTCATAAGGAACCAAAAAAGAGCCCGCATAGCCAAATCAAGACTAAGCAAAAATAACAAATCTGGAGGCATCATACTACTTGGTTTCAAACTATACTATAAGATCACAGTCACCAAAACAGCGTGGTACTGGTATAAAAATAGGCACATAGACCAATGGAACAGCATAGAGAACCCAGAAATAAACCCAAATACTTACAGCCAACTGATCTTTGACAAAGCTGACAAAAACATAAAGTGGGGAAAGGACACCCTTTTCAACAAACGGTGTTGGCATAATCGACTAGCCACATGTAGGAGAATGAAACTGCGATCCTCATCTGTTACCTTATACAAAAATCAACTCAAGATGCATTAAGGACTGAAGTCTAAGACATGAAACTGTAAAAATTCTAGAAGATAATATTGAAAAAACCCTTTTAGACATTGGCTTCGGCAAGGATTTCATGACCAAGAACTCAAAAGCAAATGCAATAAAAACAAAGATAAATAGTTGGGACCTAATTAAACTAAAAAGCTTTTGCACAGCAAAAGGAACAGTCAGCAGAGTAAACAGACAACCCATAGAGTGGGAGAAAATCTTCACAATCTGTACATCTGACAAAGGACTAATATCCAGAATCTACAATGAACACAAACAAATCCGTAAGAAAAAAATGAACAATGCCATCAAAAAGTGGGCTAAGGACATGAATAGACAATTCTCAAAAGAAGATACACAAATAGCCAACAAACATATGAAAAAACGCTTAACATCACTAATGATCAGGGAAATGCAAATCAAAACCGCAATGCGATACTGCCTTACTTGTGCAAGAATGACCATAATAAAAAAAAATCAAAGAACAGTAGATGTTGGCGTGGATGTGATGATCAAGGAACACTTCTACACTATTGGTGGGAATGTAAACTAGTGTAGCCACTATGGAAAACAGTGTGGAGATTCCTTAAAGAACTAAAAGTTCTTTGATCCAGCAATCCCACTACTGGGTATCTACCCAGAGGAAAAGAAGTCATTACACAAAGAGATACTTGCACAAGCATGTTTATAGCGGCATAATTCATAATTGCAAAATTGTAGAACCAATCCAAATGCTCATCAGTCAACGAGTAGATGAAGAAACTGTGGTGTGTATATATACACACACACACACACATATATATAGACACACACACACACATATATATATATATATGATGAAACACTACTCAGCCATAAAAATGAATGAATTCACAGCATTTGCAGTGACTTGGATGAGACTGGAGACTATTATTCCAAGTGAAGTAATTCAGGAATGGAAAACCAAATATCGTATGTTCTCACTGATATGTGGGAGCTAAGCTATGAGGACACAAAGGCATTAGAATGATATAATGGACTTTGGGGACTTGGGGGTTGGGCAGGCAAGGGATAAAAGGCTACATATATGGTGCAGTGTATACTGCTCAGGTGATGGGTGCACCAAAATCTCACAAATCACCACTAAATAACTTATTCATGTAACCAAATACTACCTGTACCCCAATAACTTATGGAAAAATTAAAAAAAAAGAAAGAGAAAAAAACATTAAAAAGGAAGAAATATAACTATTTTCTATTCACAGACGATATGACCTTGTATATGGAAAATTCTAAGGACTCATTATAATAACCTATTAATAAATGAGATCACTATGTTTTCAGGACACAAGATTAATATACAAAAAGTTATTGTATTTCAATATGCTAGCAACAAACAATCTGAAAATGAAACTAAGAAAATAACCCAATTTACAATAGCATCACAAAGAAAAAATACGTAGGAATAAGTTTGATAAAAGTAACGTAAGACTTTATACTAAAAGCGATAAAACATTGTTGAAATTAAAGATGACCTAAACATATGGAAAGACATTCCATGTTCATGGATCAGAAAACTCAATATTGTTACGATCATGACATTCACCAAGTTGATCTACAGATTCAAATCAGTTCCTATCAAAATCTCAGTTGACTTTATGTAGAAACTGACAAGATGATCCTAAAATTCAGATGGAAATGCAAGAGACCCAGGATAGCCAAAACAATCTTTCAAAAGAGAACAAAGTTGGAAGAAATACACTTCCAGAAATTAAAAAAAAAGTATGATACTGGAATGAGGATAAACATATAGATCAATACAACAGAACTTAATGTCCAGAATTAAACACTGACATTTATGATCAATTGATTTTCATAAAGGGTGACAAGATAATTCAATGGAATTCTCTCAATGAGGATGATTCCAAGATTAGTCTTTTAAATAAATATCACTGAAACAGCTAAATATTCACATGTAAAAGAAAGAATTTGGACCACTACCTCAAACCTACACAAAATTAATCTAAAATAAACCTATTTGAACCTAAAATAGATCTAATAATAAGGTCTATTAATATAAGACTATAAGACATAAAACTATAAAACTCAAAAGAATATACAAAAGTAAATCTTTCTAATACTGGATTATGCAATGGTTTCTTAGACATTACACCAAAAGCACAAGCAATACAGGAAAAAAATAATAGTTTATCAAAATTCAAAACTTTTGTGCTGCTAATTATACCATCAGGATAGAGAAATAACAATCAATGGAAGAAGAGAAAATATTTTCAAATTATATATTTGATAAAGAATTGGATTCAAAATGTATCAGAATTCTTACAACTCAACAGAAATTACCCAATTAAAATATAAGCAAAGAACTGGAACTGACGTTTCTCAAAAAAAAATACGCATTAATGGATAATAAGCACATGAAAATCTGCTCCACATCTTCAATCATTAGGGAAATGAAAATCAAAATTATAAATGTGATATCACTTCACATAAATTAGGATTACTATAATTAAATAGACTATAACTTGCATTGGAGAGGGAACAGAAAAATGGGAATCCTTACATCTTACTGGTGGATTGTAAAACGGTGAAGCATCTTTGGAAAAAACACTGGCAGTTTAAAAAGTTAAATAGTAGTCCAGAAATAGTCCCACATAAATATAGTCAACTAATCTTTGGCAAAGAACCAAAGACAATACAATGGAGAAAAGATAATTTTTTCAACAAATAGTACTGAAACAATTGGACATCCACAGGTAAAATAATGACTCTACACACAGATCTTACACCATTCACAACAAGTAACTAAAAATGGATTACAGATATAAATGTAAAACTCAAAAGTATAAAACTCCCAGAAGTTAGCAAAAGAGAAAATCTAGATGACCTTGGGTTTCATGATGACTTTTTAGATATAACACTAAACATCCATGACAAAAAGAATTGATATCTTGCACTTGATTAAAATTAAAAATTTATGCCCTGGGAAGCATACTGTGAAGAGATTAAAAAGACAAATCACAGATTGGGAGAAAATATCTGACAAATGACTGTTATCCAAAATATATGAATAATTCTTAAAAGTCAACAATAAGAAAACAAACAACTCAATTTAATATGGGCCAAAGACCTTAAGAGACATCTCATCAAAGAAGATACACAATGACAAATAAGTATATAAAAAGATGCTCCACATCATAAGTCATCAGAAAAATGCAACTTAAAACAACAATGAGATACTACTACACACCTATTCGAATGGTCAAAATCTATAACATTGACACCACCAAATGCTGACAAGGAACAGGAATTATCTTGTTAATTGTTTGTAAGGCAAAATGGTACAGCCACTGTGAAGGACAGTCTGGCACTTTCTTACAAAATTAAACATGTTGTTAACAAAAAAATCTAGCAACTGTGCTTCTTAGAATTTATGTGAAGAACTTGAAAACTTATGTCCACACAAAAACCTGCACAAGGATGTTTATAGTAGCATCATTCTTAATTGCCAAAACTTGAAAGCAACCAAAATGTACTTCAACAGGTAAATGGATAAACTGTAGTGCATCCAGACAATAGAATATTGTTTAGTGCTGAAAAGAAATGAGCTATCAAGCCATGAGAAACACATGGAAGAAGCTTAAATGCATATTACTAAGTGATAGAAGCCACTTCTGAAAAGGTTACATGCTTTATGATTCCAGGTATATAATATTCTGGAAAATATTTAGAGACAGTAAAAATATCAAAGATTGCCAGGGATAAAGAGGGAGGAATGGGTGAATAGGGAGAGTATAGATGATTCTTCGGTCAGCAAAATTACTCTATGTGATATTATAATGGTAAATACATTTCATTATACATTTGTCTAAACCCAAAGAATATACAACACCAAGAGTGAACCCTAATGTGAACAATGAATTCTGGATGATAATGATGTGTCATTGTAGGTTTACCAATTGTATAATAACAAATGTACCACTCTGATGGGGGATGTCAATAATGAGTGAGGCTGTGCATGTGTGGGTCCAGAGGGTATGTGGGAAATCTCTGTACCTTCAGCTCAATTTTGCTTTGAACCTAAAGTTACTCTAATAAATAAAGTCCATTTTTTTAAAAAAAAGTTAAACAGCATTATTATATAACTCAACAATTTCATTCCTAGGTATATACTCAAGAGAAAAGAAAACACATGTCCACACAAAAAGCGTGTACATGAATGCTCATAACAGTAGTATTCCAGACAGCCAAGATGTGGAAATAAATGAAATATCACTCAATTAATGGATGAGGTTTGGTAAATTCATACATTAGAATATTATTCAGCCATAAGAAAGTACTGATACATGCTACAAAAGGGATGTACCTTAGAAACATTAAGTGAAAGAAGCCAGACACAAAAGGCCACATATTGTATGATTCCATTTGTGTGCTGCATCCAGAATAGCCATGTCCACAGAGAAAGAAAGATGTTTAGTACTTGCCAAACACTGGGTTATGGCAGTAGGAGTATGATAACTGCTAATAAGTACAGGGTTTCTGTATTAGTCTGTTCTCACACTGCTATAAAGAAATACCTAAGACTGGGAAATTTATAAAGGAAAGAGGTTTAATTGACTCACAGTTCTGCATGCCTGAAGAGGCCTCAGGAAACTTACAATCATGGCAGAAGGGGAAGCAGACATGTCCTTCTTCACATGGTGGCAGCAAGGAGAAGAATTGAGAACAGAGTGAAGGGGGAAGAGCTCCTTATAAAATCATCAGATCTCATGAGAACTCACTCACTATCATGACAACAGCAAGGGCAACTGCACTCATCATCCAATCACTTCCCACAATGTCCCTCTCCTAGCACATGGGGATTACAATTCAGATTACAATTCAAGATGAGATGTGGGTGGGGACATAGAGCCAGACCATAGCATCCCACCCCTGGCCCCTTGGAAATCTCATCTTTCTCACATTTTAAGACACAATTATGCCTTCCCAACAGTTCCCCAAACTCTTAACTCATTTCAGCATTAACCCAAAAGTGCAAGTCCAAAGTATCATCTGAGAAAAGACAAGTCCCTTCCACCTATGAGCCTGTAAAATCAAAAGTAAGTTAGTTACTTCCTAGATAAAATAGGGGTACAGACATTGGATAAATACACCCATTCCAAATGGGAGAAATTGGCCAAAACAAAGGGCCTACAGGTCCCATGCAAGTCTGATATTTAATGAAGCAGTAATTAAATCTTAAAGCTATGAAATAATCTCACTTGATTCCATGTCTCCCATCCAGGGCATGCTAATGCAAGAGGTGGGCTCCCACAGCCTTGGGCAACTCCAGCCCTGTGGCTCTGCAGGGTACAGCCCCCTCCCAGCTGCTTTCACAGGCTGGTGTTGAGTGTCTGCAGCTTTTCCAGGCAAACGGTGCAAGCTGTTGGTGGATCTACCATTCTGGGGTCTGGAAGATAGTGGCCCTCTTCTCACAGCTCCACTAAGCAGTGCCCAGTAGGGACTCTATGTGGGGGCTCCAACCCCCTTGCAGTAAAGTTCTGCCTGGACTACCAGGCATTTCATTACATCCTCTGAAATCTAGGCAGAGGTTCCCAAACCTCAGTTTTTGATTTTTGTGCACCCACAGGCCCAACACCATGTATAAGCCTCCAAGGCTTGGGGCTTACACCCTCTGAAGCAACAGCTGCGCTGTACATTGGCCCCTTTTAGCCATGGCTAGGACACAGGGTACCAAGTCCTAAGCTTGAACAAAGCAGCAAGGTCCTGAGTCAGGCCCACAAAACTATTTTTTCCTCCTATGCCTCTGGGCCTGTGATGGGAGGGGCTGCTTTGATGACCTCTGACATGTGCTGAAGAGATTTTCCTCATTGTGCTGGCAATTAACATTTGGTTCCTTGGTTACTTATGCAAATTTCTGCAGCCAGCAGGAATTTCTCCTCAGAAAATGGGTTTTTCTTTTCTATTGCATTGTCAGCCTGCAAGTTTTCCAAACGTTTATGCTCTGCTTCCTCTTGAATACTTTGCCACTTACAAATTTCTTCCACCACATACCCAAAGTCATCTCTTCCAAGTCCAAAGTTCCACAGATCTCTATGGCAGGGGCAAAATGCTGCCAGTCTCTTTGCTAAAGCATAGCAAGAGTCAGCTTTGCTCCAGTTCCCAAGAAGTTCCTCATCTCCATCTAAGACCACCTCAGACTGGACTTCATTGTCCATATCACTATCAGCATTTTGGTCAAAATCATTCAACAAGTCTCTAGGTAGTTCCAAACTTTGCCACAACTTCTGGTCTTCTCCTGAGCCTCCAAACTGTTCCAATCTCTGCCTGTTACCCAGTTTCAAAGTTGCTTCCACATTTTTGGGTATCTTTATAGCTGTATCCCACTACCTCCTGGTACCAATTACTGTATTAGTCTGCTCTCACCCTGATATGAAGACATACCCCAAGACTGGGTAATTTATAAAGAAAAGATGTTTAACTGATTCACAGTTCCACATGGCTGAGGATGCCTCAGGAAACTTACAATCATGGCAGAAGGGGAAGCAAACATGTACTTCTTCACATGGTGGCAGGGGAGAAAAGTACAGAGCAAAGGGGGATGAGCCCCTTATAAAACCATCACATCCCATAAGAACTCACTCACTATCATGAGAACAGCAAGGAGGATCCACCCCCACGGTCTAATCACCTCCCATGAGTTCCCTCCCCCATCACGTGGAGATTATAATTTGGATTACAATTTAAGATGAGATTTTGGTGAGGACACAGAGCCAGATTATATTAGTTTCTTTTTAGGGTGATGGAACATTCTTAAATGAGATAGTAATGATGGTGACATGACTCTGTGAACATGCTAACAAGCACTGAATTGTATACTTTAAAAGGGATAAATGAGAACTAAGAAAGTGCTTGGCACTGCCTGACAAATATTAAGTGCTTGCAAACCTTAGTTGTTGGTATTACCATTAATAGGAATAGAGGATTATGTCATTAAGAATGGCAGAAAAATCTAAATTTTCTCTCTCTCTTTTTTTTTTTTTTTTTGAGACAGAGTCTCTGTCACCCAGACTGGAGTGCAATGGTGAGATTTTGGCTCACTGCAACCTCTACCTCCCGGGTTCAAGCGATTCTCCTGCCTCAGCCTACCAAGTAGTTGGGATTACAGGCACACACCACCATGCCTCGCTTATTTTTATATTTTTAGTAGAGATGGGGTTTCACCATGTTGGTCAGGCTGGTCTCGAACTCCTGACCTCAGGTGATCCACCTACCTCGGCCTCCCAAAGTGCTGGGATTACAGGTGTGAGCCACTGCATCCAGCCCTAAATTTTCTCTAGACGAGATAATTAAGAGTGTTTGACTGATAATGTGGGTCTCTGGAAGAGTAACCAGTTCCTGTGCCAAGTGGAACGAGAAGAAAAACATGATGTGCCACGCAGGCTATACTTGTCCAATGCTGATCCTAGCTTGCATTACACAGGTGAAGAAAAACTCATTGCTAAACAAATTAAACCCTAATTCTACACCCCTGGTGAAAGCCACAGAGAGTTGAACTTGTGAAAAGCAGCTTGATTACAAAGTAATGCCTTCTTTTCTGAAAATCTGTCGTGAGTTTCAGTCAGGACTCATGGGGAAGACCCCTGATTTATTTCTCTTTCAAGAGCATCCATAACAGCCTGGCCCCTCAATGAACTCTGCTTTCAGCTGTCCTGGAGGGTGACGGCATGTCTCTCTGAGGTGTATCCACAGGGAAATTCCTCATGGAGTACACAGTCTAGATTTTAAATCAGAGCAGCTCAAACATACCATCTAAATTCAGTGCAAATTTCTCCAGCTACTTTCAGTACCTTCCAAAGTTTAATACTATTTATTTATATTTAAAAAAGGCTTTTGTTTTTATTTAATATGACAGACAACAAGGACACTGCTGTGGAAGAAACTTCCATGTATATGTCTGAGGCTCCAGGAGTCCAGATGAATGTACTCAGAGAGTCAGTCCTCCTAAATTAGAGCAAAAGCTGAACAACCAGGCTGAAAAAATGGCTGTGTGTGTGTGTGTGTGTGTGTGTGTGTGTGTGCAAAGAAGGCGAAGAAGAAAATCTTGGCAGGAGAAAAATAGAAGGTAGGCCAGTCAGAAAGAGCTTCCTGAATGACCAGAGAGGAAAGAATCTGGATGGAGAAGCAGAAGCAGAAAAATTTAGGCTACTGGCAGTCATCTGCACAACAAGACTTCCCTCTGGTCTTCACATAATTGCTCTCCGCATGTAGGTAAAGTCACAGACATGGAGAAATCATTTTTCTGCATTCAGCATAACTCCCTTAAAGGTTTGTGACCACTGATGCTATTCCCAAGAAGGTCAAGGAAATTATGGGTGAAATCACTTTCCTCCAGCATCAGCTTCCTCAAGAAGGAAGTGCCAAAGTTTTTACTCTGGCAGAGAAACTCGTATTTCATAACATGGCCTTTATGCGGGAGTTTCTCTACCACTGTGATTATTAATATGTCTGTTTCATCTAAGGCTTAAAATTAGAACACCAGGCCTAATTAGGTTTGTTTACAATTCAGCATGTGTCAGCATGTGTAGGGCCCGAACAACACAGCATGTCTAACAGGAAGCGTGTGTGTGCAGGTCATCGCTGCTCTCCACCGAAATGGTCTCTCCGAGAGCGTCACCCATGGTGTGTTTGGACAGGAAAGCCCAGATAAATGAACACAGCATCAATGTTGCCAGTAATTCAGAAACGGAGATATCTGGAAGTGATAAAAACTGCAATTGATAAAAGCTTCTCTTGTTAAATTTAGGCCACACATACTCTACATAAAATATAGCACTTAGGAAATGATGTGTGTTGATAAAACCTGATGGAGTTGTTTTTCCAAATGTCTTCTCCCTGCTGGGAATTTCCCACTTCGGCAGGCTCTCTCGGGCCTCCCCAGTTGCTAGTCTCCTTCCATGACCTGACCTGGTATTGTTTATACGGCTGTTTGCACATTTCTTAACAGCCTTTGCAAAGGGTCTTTAATGACTTTCACTCCTGGCAGCGCTTTGCTTCAGGCAGAGCTCCAAAGTCTGCCAGTGTTGTTGTGTTTATTTGTGCAGTGCCCTCCCCAGCTTCCCCTAACCCCCTCAGAGAGGGCCTGGAAAGCATGTTGCAGGTTAGATAGCTGTAGATGAGTTTTCAGACTTGGGCTGTAGCTGTTGGTAATGAAATATGGAAAGGCCATTTAAACAACTAGGAACTGTCCTCAGGTTCCCAGGGGGGCCCACTTAGAGTCCTGAACCTTAATATTTTAAGCCTGCTTGAAGAAGTAGCATTGTCAAGATCCCAACTCCAGTACTTACCAGTTGTGTGGTGGAGAATAAGCTCACTATCTTTCTTGGGCTTTGGTTCCCTCATCTGCTAAATGAAGGGAGCAAAATAGATGACTGCCAAGGGCCAACCACCTCGAACAGGCTGAGCTCAGTGATTCCTACATAACCCTAAACAATGGGCTCACATTGGCTACACATTAGGAAAGATGGAAAATTTCCTTCTGCAGGTATCTTGAAGAATGACTAATATGATGGAAAAAGCATTGGACTCTGAGGCTAGATAGATATTTTAGAGTGTGAAGAAGATAATTAACAGTGAAATTATGTAATTCAAGCCATGAAAATGAAAATAAAATCTAGATTGTCCAGCATGATATTTTAACCTGGACTTCCCAGCTATCCCTTTCTACTTTGTGGAGATTATCGTAAAATATTGGGGAAGCCAAGAATTCACCATGAAACAAATGAGGCAGAGAAAGGCTAAGAAAGATATATTTGCATTCAACTTTTTCAAGAAAGACCAAGAATGTCTGAGTAGGCAGAGCAAGAATGGTAAAAAGAGGAGCCAGGGGTATGACAGGCCAGGTTCTATAAGAACATAACAGATGGGTGCTATAACTTCTGCAGCATTCTCACAGGATGACCAGGGCACTGCTGAAATCAACTGCATCCACACTAGCAAAATTCTGATACCAAGGGACACATCCTGCCTAGAAATAAAAATAAAGATATCAAAACAAGCATCATTTGTCCTTAAAGCAGGGTCAAAGTCTTCTGATTTTGAAGTAAGAGTAAGATATGTTGGAATCAGATGACATTTCAAAACACTGGTTATTGTGGGAAATGGATTTATGTATTTGAAAATTTCAGAACTGTTTTAAATACAGAGAAATTATGTTCAAAACAAACTAATGTAAATGTGAAAGTCTTTCCAGTCCACATAGCCATTGCTAGGGGAATATCTCCTCTGACATTGTATTTCTAAAATCCTCATGTTCTCACAATAGATTACCTTGGTGTAAATTTCTTAGAATGATGATTTCAAAGTTGCTAGTGACATTCTTTTCTCATGAACTTACATTCAGTTCCAAGCACATGTTTATTAAATGTCTACTGTTGTATTAAGCCTGGGGACACCAAAATGAAAAAGGTAGGAGTACTGTACATCTCTGTCTCCCAAAGCTTAAAGTTGAGAGACAGGGAATGCTAGATAAGTTTGCAGTGAAACAAAACTATAAGAGAGTAAATGTATGCATGAGTTTTTTTCCTAGATGAACCTCTTTTTATATAAATTAGGAAACACATGATCAAGCACTCTGAATGCTGTGCCTTACCACATATACTTGGGCTCTTGGTCCACCTGAGAAATGAAAGTAGTTTCCTTTAAACATTTTTCTGGCTGGTGTTTTTTACAGTGTTACCCAGGTTGATGATTCTTCAGGTAATTGGGTCTTACAGTTCCTTAAACTCCTTTCTTCTAGTGATCTTGTCCCTACTCCACCTTAATCTCTGTGTCGTCACCAACCTTGTCATTACCAAAAACTGCAACCCCTTCCTAACTTCTCCCCAGAAGGATTTATCACTGTTACAGATCATTGACTGCTGCATATATTCCAGGTGTCCCCTTTCTTTTTCCAATTGGGAGTTTCATTGCAGGTTAATTGGCTTTGCCTTGCCATTGCATGTTGGAGGTATATTTGTGACTGGATGGGGTAGGGGTGACAGATACCATGTCTTTTTTTTTTTATGGCCTATGGTCTGCAAGGGGCCACATTCAGCTCTGATCAAGAGGACTGCACAGTGTACTCTAGGAGTGGAAGAAAAAGTAGAATGGATATGTATTTTAAACTTTGCTAATAAAGTAAGCTAGAAAAAGATCAGTTGTTCGGAGAAAAATAAAAATAAACCAGGAAATGGGGACTAGTTATGGGGGTGATGGAGTTGCTAAGTGACTAGAGAAGACTTTACTGAAATCAGGTAAAAAACATTAGAGAAAATACTGATATAGAATAATTCATGAGGCCTAACATTTGAAGAAAGGGAGTTTCAGTAGAGGATTGACAAAATGGAGAAAAACTTGAGGTCACTCTCTTTATCTGTTTTCCCAGACCTTTACTTTTTCAAGGAAAAAATAATTTCTACATAACAACCATGTCAAAATTTCTCCCTTCTCAAGTCTATTCACTGTCACTCCAATGTGAAAGCTTTTATATTCTTTTAAAATATTTCAACTTCCCTAAAAAACTACAATTGCCTTATCAGTCAGCAAGAAGTCAAGATCATAAGATTTAAAGACCATCCCACTGACCTAGGGAGGAAGGTTCAGTGAAACTTTTATCTTTAAGTTGAAGCTACTCCCTCTCTAGACAATTATTTGTAGATCTATATTTTATACCCAACATCAGCAAAAGCAGTGAACCTTTAAGTGGCACCAAATTAAAGAATGAATGTCTCAGTGTGTGTCTCACTGCACTTAAAGAGCCAGAAGCAATCTGTAAGATCAAAATCACCCCCACTAGTTCCTTAATTCTGAGTGTATGAAATCATATGGCAGCTATTTACCGTGTAGTGTAGTCAGAAAAAAAATCAAATTTTAGTTATATTATTTAAAAGGCCCTGGGCAGAAAATTTTCATAGATCTATTTCATTGAAAGCAATATCACCCCTGGTACAATTGAAGGAATATGAATTAGGATAAAGAGATCTAAGCCTGGCTTATTCTACCCTTATCTTCTGGAGGGATAACTTAAAGCTTGTTTTCTTTCCATCATCTTTAAAATAATAATAGTGAATTTTAAGTCAAATGAGATCATTAATATAAAAGTCCTTTGAAAAGCAGAAAACACCATTCCTAGTTTAACTGCCTTGGTTCATTAGGGATAATTATTATTAATGAACTAATTTGTAAGTACAAGGCATAGCTGAGCATGCATTATTCTCATTCCATCCCTGGAGCGGCTCTAAGAGGTAGGCTTTGTGATTTTGTGCATTTTACAGATGAAGCCACTGAGGATTGGTGAGTGTTAGGAAGATATCCCAAGGTTTTGAGAGGTCTCGGTGGGTTAGCGTCATGACATCTGATTCCAAAGTCTCTGATCTGATCCATTTCCTATCAGGGTCTGCAGGAGATTCAAGACGTGTCTCTTCTATCCTCTTTTGTTATTGCTGTGTTGTTGGTATTAGTTATCAGTTAGTGTATTCACGTAATTTTCTTCAAGACTGATTGTACTAAGTAGCAGATACAAAGAGGCTGTCCTTTCCCTAAAGTGGCTTCTAGTTTAATGGCAGAAGCAATCAAGGATGCAGACAATTAGAGTGTAGCCTGGTAAGTGTTTTGACCAGGGTTGACTTCCTGGGCCTGTGACCTGTGCAGTCCTGCTGTACCCAGTATTTGGACGGGCCCCATGCTTGATATAATGCTGTATTACTGCTACTTTGAAATTCTTGATGATTTTGAACAAGGAAACCCACCTTTTTATTTTGCTCTGGGTCCCACAAATTGCATAGCAGGTCCTGGTCTTGACACAAATGGAAGTGGTATAATATGGGGATAGAGCAGGGAAAGGGTTAGAAAGATGGTCTTAGAAGAAGTGCTGCCCAAGCTTAATCTTGAAACATAAGAAGGAGTTAGCCAGAAAAAAAAAAAAGTTATTTGGAGCAGGGAGCTCCACCTCATTGCAGGCTGAGGGCCCTGCAGGTGCCCAACAGAGCTTGGTCTGGGGAGGACAACTGAGGAAACTGGCTAGCCTCAGGGGTTTTCCTTACAGGAGAAAGGACTTGGGAAGCTGTGGTGGGTTGGGGAATGTGAGGAACCTCTTCTGCACAGCCCACTGGGTAATGACGGATGTCAAATCTTTAGCACTTCTCCCCCTGCAGGAGCCACACTGTGTTCTAAGGCAGAAGATGTGATGGTGACACGGGGATGCTGGTCAGGTCCTTGGGCAACAGTATTAAAATCTAGAATGAAGGAAACAAGGGTTCGAGTTGCCTGCAACCCCTGATTGGAGTACAAGAAAGGCACCGAGCTTATCCTGAGAGCTAGCATTCCACTTTAAGCCAGAGATGGAACACTAACTACCCAGCAGGTATCGAGTAATAACATTAGATAACCATTTTGTCATGTTTACTAAGGACCAGACACTAACTCGTAAGTACTAACTTGTACTAAACCATTTAGCTGTCCCAACTTCTCTATGAGATACTTACTGTTGAAAATAACAACTTCCTGAATAATGAGAACACGTGGACACAGGGAAGGGAACATTGCACACTGAGGCCTGTTGGGGGTTGGGGGGTAAGGGGAGGGAGAGCATTAGGACAAATACCTAATGCATGCAGGGCTTAAAACCTAGATGATGGGCCAGGTGTGGTGGCTCACGCCTGTAATCCCAGAACTTTGGGAGGCCAAGGTGGGCAAATTACCTGAGGTCAGGAGTTCGAGGCCAGCCTGGCCTACATGGTGAAACCTTGTCTCTATTAAAAATAAAAAACTTAGCCAGGCATGGTGGCAGGCGCCTGTAATCCCAGCTACTTGGGAGGCTGAGGCAGGAAAATCACTTGAACCCAGGTGGTGGAGGTTGCAGTGAGCTGAGATTGCACTCCAGCCTGGATGACAGAATGAGATTCTGTCTCAAAAAAAAACAAACAAAACAAAACAAAACAAAAACCATGCTGGGTGCGGTGACTCATGCCTGTAATCCCAGCACTTTGGAAGGCCAAGGCGGTGGATCATCTGAGGTCAGGAGTTCAAGACCAGCCTGGCCAACTTAGTGAAACCCCGTCTCTACTAAAAACACAAAAATTAGCCAGGTGTAGTGGTGGGCACCTGTAATCCCAGCTACTCAGGAGGCTGAGGCAGGAGAATTGCTTGAACCTGGGAGGCGGAGGTTGCAGTGAGCCGAGATCGTGCCATTGCACTCCAGCCTGAATGACAAGAGTGAAACTCCATCTCAAAAAAATAAAAGAAAAAGGAAAACAAAACAAAACAAAACAAAACAAAAAAACTAGATGGCTTGATAGGTGTAGCAAACAACCTTGGCATATGTATACCTATGTAACAAACCTGCATGTATCCCTGAACATGAAAGTAAAACAAAAAAAGACACAGCCTAGTCAAAACTAAAAAAACAAAAAACAAACAAACAAAACAAACAAAAAGACAAAGTAAAGAAAATAACAACTTCCTTCATTTTACAGATAAGGAAATCAAGGTGCAGAGAGATTGCATAACATCCAACATTGCATAGCAAGCAAATGGCAGAGGTGGGATTTGAACCCAAGTTGTCTGTGTCCAGTTTGTGCTTATAGCCTCACCACTGTATTAAATACCAGCATTATTAAAATCCATTAAAATCTCATGGCTTATGAAGAAGATAAAAATTCTTCACATGGGCAGACAGGCCCCGTCTCGACTCACCATCTCTCTAGCCTCATCTCTCCCACATGCTCTTCCTTTGAGATGCTGAAGCATTCCATGCATCTTTGTGTTTGCAGCAGATAGTATTTTCCAAAGAGGGTCATCACAATAGGTCCCAGCTCATAGGCCATTCTTAGAATGTGACATTGACAAGCCTCCTAAGCAGACATAGGCCTATGCCCTCTCTCTTTGATTCTGAGTGGTCCTATGGTTACTGCAGAAACTATGCTCTATGACTTACAAACAAAAGTCACAAAAAGCAACAGAGCTTCCAGTTGGTTCTCCTGACAGGCTAACTCTTGAAATCCAGCCACCACATGGTGAGAACACAGAGAACATGTGGTGAGGTCTTCCGTGGGTAGGTGCTTCTGTCAGTCCAGGCCAAGCTGAAGGTCGAGCTTACAGTGACATCATCCTCCAAACAGGAAGGGAAGAAGCCTTCAATATGACTTTGGCCTCAGCTGCCAGTCTGATTACAACTACAGGAGAGACCCTGAGCAAGAACTGCCTCAGGGAGCCCACTTACCCCTGGAATTGTGAAAGATAATCCTAAACTGAGTGTTGTTTTGAGCCACTAAGTTTTTTGGCTGGTCCATTAAATAGCAATGAACAATTGGAACGGGACTTTTGCTCCTTCTGTTTCTTCTGCCTGTAGTGCTCTTACTGTCCCCTTCTCCCAGATAACTTTCCTACACAAACTGAAATATCAAAGGAGCCTCCTAACTGCATCCCCAGTGCCCCTCCATTCATTTTAGCTCCTGTTGCTTTGTTATATGCTCTCTGAGACCATATTCTTTTCCTTTAGAGCAGGGGTCAGCAAAATTTTTCTGTAAAGAGTTAGATAGTAAATATTTTCAGCTTTGCAGGCCATGTGATCTAGGTCACAAGTACTTAGTTCTGCTGTTGTCTACTTGTCTGTATATTAGAACTACCAAGAGAGGTTCTGAGACTTCCAAAGTTCAGGCCACTCCCAGAACATTTAAACCATGCACTCTAAAGAGGGGGACATAGGTATCAGGTGAATCCACTATGCAAAAAGGTTAGGAAATCCGTGCTGTTGAGCCTTTTCCCAGTTTGTCATTATGCATTTTTAGTGTGATTACAGTTATAGTGCCCCATCCCTCACCAGAGCACAAGCCCAAGGAGAGTGGCTTTTACTTTGGGTTTGTTCTTGGTGTCCAACCAGTGCCTAGCATATGGCATGCTCCATTATATATTTGTTAAATAAGCAGATGAATAACAAATATTCATTGGATAAACTTGTTGAATCCCCCTTAGCCCCCAAATCTTTAGAAATTTTCCATTTCTCGCATGATTCTATTCATGCATTCTCTCATTTCCCCAGGATCACTCCCATAGGCTTGTCTCTAAATACTCCTTATTATTTTCCTCTCAAATTCAGTGAGTCACTAAATCTTATCCATCAACTTCCACGACATCAGCCACGGCCACCCTTTCTTTTTCATTCACCTGAGTTCACCTTATTTTTCTCCTGGATTCTTAACCAGGAGAATCCAACCAAATTTCACCAGTTTTCTCCTGGATTCTTAAGAGTAGAAATTCAACTACTTTCCCAGCTTCTTGTCTTCTCTCTCTCTCTCTCTCTCTCTCTCTCTTCCATACTGGAGCAGAATGATATGGGCTGTGGTACCAGAGAGACATGAATTTGGATTCTGGTCCAGCCATCAGGACACTCTTGGGTGAGTCACCAGCCTTTCTAAAGCCTCAGTTTCCTTAACTTGAATCCTGCAGTTAAAATCTTCTGTGAAAACTTGGTGTGCCATATGGAAAATGCTTAACACTCTGCACACCACACAGTAGGCAACAGCTATTGTTGCCACTGTGTTTTCTGTGCCCTTCATCTCAACTGGCTTCCTTAAGACACCCTGTCCCTCCACTAGAATATGAGCTCCATGAGGGCAGGAAATTGTGTCTGCTTGGCTTACTCCTGTATCCGCAGGTCACTGTTATAATGTCCATAGCTTGACATTTTTGGACCTATCTGATTTGATCCCAGCCCCCTTTCCTTGATGGATTTTCCTCACACTCTATTCGCAGTCTGTGTTTTAGTAAAATTGAATGACTTATCCTTCTCTCACACTTCCTCTACTTTCCTGTCTTTCAAGCCTTTACTATTAGTTTCATCAGCCTTCACTGGGCTGTAATTTCTCTCAGCTGAAATTTTGTTTGTTTTTTTAAGCTCACAAGCTACGGTGTTCAAGTTTTTTCTGATTCCCCACAACTCTTCTGATGCTATTGCTGATAATCCTCCTTTCTTAGCATTAGATGTCTTGTACTAACATTATTGCTTTCTGTGTATTATCAGATGACTTTTGGGTATAGAGAGAATGTCTAATTAAATTTTGTGTGCCCTTCTTACATATCCTGAACCATAGAGCTCATCCAATAAGTATTAGAATATGTTTTTGACTGAACGAATGTATCCCAGTTCTATCATTCTGGGCCAAGGAGATTGCCTTAAAAGGGAGAACCCTGGCAAGAGACAAATACAATTTTGGGGGTAACTCAAAGTTGTCATTCTAAAGTTGAAATTGGATTCCTCAAGTGCCAGTGGCAAAGACAAACTGTGTGGAGAGCAAATGCACCTTGTTTGTAAACAGAGTTTACAAAGATAAACTTGTTCATCTCCCATATGTGTTTTCCAGCTGGAGCTCATATGCAATTTCCCCAGGGTTTAGACTTCAATGTGCTGGGGAATCCCCCCTGCAGATTAAGCCTTGCCGTGTTAATGCTTAACACACCTCTAGATTAGGTTACAGTGTGGAGGCTCCCCATGCTGCTAGAAGGGGATTTGCCTGTAAATTGGAACCACAAAGATCCTTCTGTGTGCACACCCCATTTCTTGCTTCCTACTGAGAGCTACCGCAGACACTTCTCAATGTAACCGTAAAAATGGTCTATATGTACAAAGAGCCAGCAAACATATGAAAACGTGCTCAACATCGATAATAATCAGAGAAATGCAAATCAAAACCACAATGAGATATCTCACAACAGTTAGAATGGTTATTAATAAAAAGTCAAAAAATAACAGATGCTGGTGAGGATGTGGAGAAAAGGGAATGGTTATATACTACTGGTGGAAATGTAAATTAGTTTGGGCCTTGTGGAAAGCAGTTTGGAGATTTCTTAAATAATTGAAAATAAAACTGCAATTTGACCTAGCAGTCCTGTTACTGGTCATCCACCCCAAGGAAAGGAAATTATTCTACCAAAAACAAAACAAAACAAAACAAAACAAAAAACAAAAAACACTTGCACTTGTTTATCATAGCACTATTCACAATAGCAAAGTCATGGAATCAATAAAGGTGCCCATTCATGGTGGAGAGAATGAAGAAAATGTGGTGTGTATATACAATGGAATACTATGCAGCCATTAAAAAAAGAATGAAATCATGTCCTTTGCAGCAACATGGATGCAGCTAGAAGCATTTACACTAAGTGAATTAACACAGAAACAGAAAATCAAATACCACATGTTCTTACTTATAAGTGGGAGCTAAACAATGGGTACACATGGATGTAAAGATGGGAACACACTGAGGACTCTAAAAAGGGGGAGGGAGACAGGGGATAAAGGCTTGAAAGGCTACCTATGGAGTACTATGTTTACTATTTGGGTGATGAGTTCAATAGAAGCCCAAACCCCTGTACTATGCAATATATCCACATAACAGTCCTGTATATGTAACCTCCTCAACAAGAAAGAAAGAAAGAAAGAAAGAAAGAAAGAAAGAAAGAAAGAAAGAAAGAAAGAAAGAAAGGAAGAAAGAAAGAAAGAAAGAGCGAGCAAAGGAAAGGAAAAGAAAAGAAAAGAAAAGGAAAAGAGAAAAATGGTCTGCAAATTCCTTACTTAGTCTTGGTCCTTGCTAAGCAGTGACAGACCTGTGCAAGCAGCGAGTTATATTGCCCTCTACACTTCCATGTTACACACTTTTAGTAATATGGTTTGGCTGTGTTCCCACCCAAATCTCATATTGAATTGTAACTCCCACAATTCCCATGTGTCATGGGAGGAATCTGGTGGGAGGTGATTGAATTATGGGGGTGGGTCTTTCCTGCACTGTTCTCGTCATAGTGAGTAAGTATCATGAGATCTGATGGTTTTAAACATGGGAGTTTCCTGGATAAGCTCTCCTTTTGCCTGCTGCCATCCATGTAAGATGTGACTTGCTCTTCCTTGCCTTCTGCCTTGATTGTGAGGTCTCCCCAGCCATGTGGAAGTATAAATCCATTAAATCTCTTTTTCTTCCCAGTCTTTGGTATCTCTTTATCAGCAGCATGAAAATGGACTAACACAGTAAATTGGTACCAGCAGAGTAGGGTGTTGCTGAACAGATACCTGAAAATGTGGAAGTGACTTTGAAACTGGGTAACAGGCAGAGGTTGGAACAGTTTGGAGAGCTCAGAAGAGACAGGAAAATGTGGCGAAGTTTGGAACTTCCTAGAGATTCATTGAATGGCTTTGACAAAAATGCTTATAGTGATACAAACAATAAGGTCCAGACTTGAGATAGTCTCAGATGGAGATGAGGAACTTGTTGGGAACTGGAGAAAAGGTGACTCTTGTTACGTTTTAGCAAAGAGACTGGCAACATTTTGCCCCGGCCCTAGAGATTTGTGGAACTTTGAACTTGAGAGAGATAACTTAGGGTAACTGTCAGAAGAAATTTCTAAACAGCAAAGCATGCAAGAGGTGACTTGGGTGCTGTTAAAAAAATTGATTTATAAGAGAACAGAACATAGAAGTTTGGAAAATTTGCAGCCTGACAATGCAAAAGAAAAGAAAATCCCATTTTCTGAGGAGAAGTTCAAGCCACTGCAGAAATTTGCATAAGTAATAAGGAGCCAAATGTTAATTTCCAAGACAATGGGAAAAATGTCATCAGGGCATGTGTGAGGTCTTCACGGCAGCCCCTCCCATTGCAGACTCAGAGGCATAGGACGAAAACATGGTTCTGTGGGCCAGGTCCAGGGTCCCTGTGCTGTGTGCAGTCTAGGGATTTGGTACCCTGCATCCCAGCTGCTCCAGCCCTGACTAAAAGAGGCCAATGTAGAGCTGGGGCCCTGGCTTCAGAGGGTGCAAGCCCCAAGCCTTGGCAGCTTCCACATGGTATTGAGCCTGTGAGTGCACAGAAGTCAAGAAATGAGGTTTGGGAACCTCTGTCTGGATTTCAGAAGATGTAGGAAAACACCTAGATGCCCAGACAGAAGTTTGCTGCCAGGGTGTGGTGCTCATGGAGAACCTCTGCTGGGCAGTGCAGAAGGGAAATTGTGGGGTCAGAGCCCCCACACAGAGTCCCTACTGGGGCACCACCTAGTGGAGCTCTGAAAAGAGGGTGACCATCCCCCAGACCCCTTTATTTTGGCCAGTTTCTCCCATTTGGAACACCTGTATTTACCTAATGCCTGTACCCACATTGTATTTAGGAAGTAACTAACTAACTTGCTTTTAATTTTACCGTCTCATAGGCAGAAGGGACTTGCCTTGTCTCAGATGAGACTTTGGACTTTGGACATTTTTTTAAAATTATACTTTAAGTTCTAGGGTACATGTGCACAACGTGCAGGTTTGTTACATATCTATGTATGTGCCATGTTGGTGTGCTGCACCCATTAACTCGTCATTTACATTAGGTATTTCTCCTAATGCTATCCCTCCCTGCTACCCCCACCCCACAACAGGCCCTGGTGTGTGATGTTCCCCTTCCTGTTACCAAGTGTTCTCATTGTTCAATTCCCACCTATGAGTGAGAACATGCGGTGTTTGGTTTTTTGTCCTTGTGACAGTTTGCTCAGAATAATGGTTTCCAGCTTCATCCATGTCCCTACAGAGGACATGAACTCATCCTTTTTTTTGGCTGCATAGTATCCCATGGTGTATATGTGCCACCTTTTCTTAATCCAGTCTATCATTGATGGACATTTGGGTTGGTTCCAAGTCTTTGCTATTGTGAATAGTGCCGCAATAAACATACGTGTGCATGTGTCTTTATAGCAGCATGATTCATAATCCTTTGGGTATATACCCAGTAATGGGATGGCTGGGTCAAATGATATTTCTAGTTCTCGATCCTTGAGGAATCGCCACACTGTCTTCCACAATGGTTGAACTAGTTTACGGTCCCACCAACAGTGTAAGTGTTCCTATTTCTCCATGTCCTCTCCAGCACCTGTTGTTTCCTGACTTTTTAATGATTGCCATTCTAACTGGTGTGAGATGGTATCTCATTGTGGTTTTGATTTGCATTTCTCTGATGGCCAGTGATGATGAGCATTTTGTCACGTGTCTGTTGGCTGCATAAATGTCATCTTTTGAGAAGTGTCTGTTCGTATCCTTCGCCCACTTGTTGATGGGGGTTTGTTTTTTTCTTGTAAATTTGTTGGAGTCCTTTGTAGATTCTGGGTATTAGCCCTTTGTCAGATGAGCAGATTGCAAAAATTTTCTCCCATTCTATAGGTAGCCTGTTCACTCTGATGGTAGTTTCTTTTGCTGTGCAGAAGCTCTTTAGTTTAATTAGATCCCATTTGTCAATTTTGGCTTCTGTTGCCATTGCTTTTGGTGTTTTAGACATGAAGTCCTTGCCCGTGCCTATGTCCTGAATGGTATTGCCTAGCTTTTCTTCTAGGGTTGTTATGGTCTTAGGTCTAACATTTAAGTCTTTAATCCATCTTGAATTAATTTTTGTATAAGGTGTAAGGAAGGGATCCAGTTTCAGCTTTCTACATATGGCTAGCCAGTTTTCCCAGCACCATTTGTTAAATAGGGAATCCTTTCCCCATTTCTTGTTTTTGTCAGGTTTGTCAAAGATCAGATGGTTGTAGATGGACTGTGGACTTGAAATGAGTGAAGACCTTGGGGGACTGTTGGGAAGGCATGATTGGTTTTGAAATGTGAGGACATGAGATTTGAGAGGGGCCACAGGTGAAATGATATGGTTTGGCTGTGTCCCCACCCAAATCTCATCTTGAATTGTAACTCCCACAATTCCCACATTTGGTGGGAGGAACCCAATGGGAGGTGATTGAATTATGGGAGTGGGTCTTTCCTGCACTGTTTTCATGATGGTGATTGAGTTTCATGAGATTGGGTGTTTTTTTTTGTTTGTTTGTTTGTTTTTGACAGAGTCTCGCTCTGTCACCCAGGCTGGAGTGCAGTGATGCGATCTCAGCTCACTGCAACTAATGCCTCCCGGGTTCAAGTGATTCTCCTGCTTCAGCCTCCCAAGTAGCTGGGGCTACAGGTGTGTGCCACCACACCTCAATTTTTGTATTTTTTTAAGCAGAGACAGGGTTTCACCAAGTTGACCAGGATGGTCTCAATCTCTTGACCTTATTATCTGCCTACCTTGGCCTCCCAAAGGTTTGGGATTACAAGTGTGAACCACCACACCTGGCCAAGATTTGATGGTTTTAAAAACGGGAGTTTCCTTAGACAGGCTCTCTCTTTGCCTGCTGCCATCCATGTAAGACGTGACTTGCTCCTCCTTGCCTTCTGCCATAATGATGAGGCCTCCCCAGCCATGCGGAACTGTAAGTCTATTAAACCTCTTTTTCTTCCCAGTCTTAGGTATGTCTTTATCAGTAGTGTGAAAATAGATGAATACACTTTGTTAAGACAAACTGCACTGAGCAGGTTCTGTGGCTCAGACAGTGGGCCAACATTTAAAGATTAGCAACGTTTGACTGAGACCAAACTTCAGCAGGTCTTCTCGTCACTCTCTGGGAACTAAGACATGTGATAAAGAACCCTTATCCAAAATATATAAAGAACTCTTAAAACTCAACAATATGAAAACAAACAACCAAATTAAAAATGGCCCCAATACCTAACAGATGCCTCCCCAAAGAAGACATACAGATGGCAAGTGAGCATATGAAATGATGCTCCACATCATGAGTCACCAATAATTAACTTATTTATTTTCTTGTTTCTGTTACTATATTTTTACATATTGTATTATTAGTTCCATGGTGATTACAATTTGTATCTAAATTTAAATACTCTATTTTGGATTAATACCAACTTAATAGCATATAAAATATGTATAGGTCCACTCCAACTCTACTCCTTTGTACTACTGTTGCACACAAATTACATCTTCTTACATTATATGGCCATCAACACAGATTTATAGTTATTGCTTTTGCAGTTGTTGTTAAAATCAGATAGGATTTTTAAAAAGAGTAACAAACAAAAAATAAATCTCTATGTCTTTTATATTTACCTTTTCCAGTTCTCCTTACTTCTTCACATAGATTCAAATTATTCTTCAGGGGTCTTTTCATTTCAGACTGAAGGACTTTCCTGAGTATTTCTTGTACGGCAGTTCTACTAGCAACAGTCTGTCCATTTTTGTTTATCTGAGTATATATTAGTTTTCCCTTTATTTTCAAGGATATATTTGTTGGATAGAGAAGTTTTATTTGCCAGCATTTTAAATATTTTATCCCACTGCTCTCTGGCCTTTATATTTTCTGATTAAATGTTAGTTATTCATTTTATTGAGGATTACTTGTACTCGATGAGTTGTTCTTGTCCTGCTTTCAAGAGTCTTTCTTTGTCTTTCTTTCTAGAGATTGATTATGATGTGTCTAAGTTTGAATGTCTTTGAGATTATCCCACTTGGAGTTGTTGAACTTTGTGGATACATAGATAAATGATTTTCAGCATATTTGGTATTGTTTTTGGCTACTATTTCTTTAAATACTGTTTTTTTTCTTTCTCACCTCTCCTTCTGGGACTCCCATTATGCATATATTGGTATGCTTGGTGATGTGCCACAAGTCTTTGAGGCTCTGGAATTTTTTTTTTCATTCTTTTTTTTTTCATTTCATTCCCAAGACCATATAATCTTAATTGAGCTCTCTTCATGTTCATTGATTTTCTTCTTCTGCCAACTCAAATCTGTTGTTCTCTACTGAATTTTTCATTTGAGTTTTTGTACTTTTCAACTCTACAACTTCAATTAGTTCTTTTCAAGAATTTCTATTTCCTTATTTATGTTGTCTATTTGGTATAACAATGTTTTTAATCTTTCATTTTATTCTTTAGACATGATTTTCTTTGGTTCTTTGAGCATATCTAAAATAGATTATTTAAAATCTTTGTCAGGTAAGTCCAAAATCTGGACTTCCTCAGGAGCTATTTTTCCTGGATGGTGGACTATATCAGGGTTCTCCGAAGAAACAAACACATAGAATAGGGGATACATATGTGTGTGTGTGTGTGTGTGTGTGTGTGTACACAGTATACATGCAATTGCAATTGCTACCTTTAAAAATTTACACCAAATTCACTTTCCCTATGCTACTTTCTGTCCTAGGCTATGTTCCCTTATTTTTTCACTTGTCTTTCACCTTGGTTCCTACTCTAAGGATAAGACCAAACTTATTAGCCTTCTCAAGGCCTCAGCTTGGAATTGATAATCATCACATTAAAGAAGTTACTGGTGATTTCTTTTTTTACCTCACACACCCCTTTGACTACCCTAAGCTACAACAATACTGGCCATCCTGACTCATGATTCATACTGCCTACACCCTCTCTATATATTTACTTATTCCTAACTTTTGGATACTTATAGCTTCTCCTAATTCACTGGGAGAAGCTTTCATTCTCCCTCAAAAATTTTTATCAGAAAATGCAGTCTGATGCCTTTTCAATCACTAGCCCTCTTCTGTATGATATTTTCTCCTTTCCCTTTCCAAAATGTCCTTTATATTTTGAAATTCTAAGAGGCAAAACATTTGTATTTTACATGTGGGAACTACTACTCATATTCATATTGTTGCTGCTGTCTCGTTTTGAATTCTTTCAACTTCTCACTGTGTTGTATGTGCGAAACAATTGCATGCCATAAGTTTATATATACAAACTGAGACTCAGCCACAAGTAGAATAAAAATCTATCTTGAGAATGAGTTATTTTACATTGTTAGCACAAAAATTCAAACTAGTAATACTTTTTTTTCCCTCTGTACCCTTCTCTGAATTTGAAGATGTGTCATATAACACATAACTGAGATAGTGTGGGGGCAGTCTGGGAATGGTAACTGTGGGTTCCTAAAACAACAAAGATGTCATGTAGCACTTTGGGTGAGATAAGGGAAGATTTGGGCTGAGAACAAGATGTAGGCAGAGGATATCAAAGCTCCAACTAATGAGGGAGTTATCACTTGAAAAGTTACATAGCTCTGGGTCACTAAAGTAACAGCTATCTGAGGAAACTTCTGGAAGCCATCTTGCTTTCATTTCACAATCTTCTGATGACAGAATAAACAGTATGATTGGTAGCACATTCCTTAAAGTTTCCCTGCCCTTTCCACTTCAGTGGCAGAATGAAAAAAATCATGAAAAACCAAATATTTTAGGGAAACAAAAGCATTCCAATAAGTTGAAATGCCTATGCCTTTTTAGTAGATTTAGGAGAATTAGCTAATATATAAAATTAAACTTCTTGGAAATGGTAAAAGCAAACAGTACCTATTGATCATTAAGGCTCCATCAAATGGTTAAAAGCACCTTGGCATCTGTTTGTCTTTGTTAGTATAAGGACTTTCCTAATAGTTGTGGGAAATCAGAAATAAGAGCTGCAAAAAGTGAGATAAACTTTCATACATTAATGCATCTTTTAATTTCTGAACATATTGTGTGGAAACATACGATTAGTTAAATTCCATTGTCTCTTTTTATTTAATATACATTATGGTCATCTCCATTGTGTAAAGTGTTGATGCATGTTTTGAAGACACACACATTGCATTCCTTAAGAAGCTCACAATATAAAATATGGGTGTAAAATATGAGCATTTTGGTAACTACACCTAGTATAGAAATTAATATAAAGAAGAGATTACTTGAGGAGTCAGTGTTCAGGAAGTTTCACAATGAAGAATGAATTCCTTGAAAAGTTAATATATTTAGAGGTGACTTGGAGGCAATAACACAAGTTACAACTGGAGGTTGAGACCCTACAGTAAGTGGGAACAGTAAAAGGGCCCAGCCTTTCTGTAGGGGTTTATGTAGGAGAGTGGTGGGAGGAAGCATCAGCTGAGGTCAGGGTGTAGTTACCAATCTGATGGGTGCTACTTTTCACTTGAGGGGCGATGGGCAGCACCATGACGCTACCGCAGTCCTGTTGCTTGTGCAGCATGCTGCTCCCTCAGGACAGATTCTTCATTGCTTCTTAACTTCCCCTCTGTCTCCCAGCTCCTTCGTGCCCCCGTTGCCTTTCCTGGCTAGCCTCATTCAGCATCCCGATTCCCCTCTCACAGCCCATTTGATAATTCAAATGGATATGGTTGAATCCTTTTATATAACTGAAATACTTTTGAAATTTAACTTTCTCTCCTTTGAAAAATAAAATGAGACATCTCCCCAAATTGTGCAACATGGCAAAATTTTAAAAGATAAAAATGTCAGGGCAAAAACATTTAATAAAACATAACAAACAAAAGCAAAGAGAAAATAAAGATTGGATTGAAACTACAAATAGTGGGTTTTAAATTGAGCTTGGAGCTTCTTGGCAATCAAAGCGGGAGGGGTTTATAAGATCCACACATTCTAGGACTTTTTAGTCTACCTTTAGGCAGTTATTTTGATGTAGACAAAAGTATACTAGAAATAAAATAGCATACAAGCCTAAATTCTTATTTCAGCTCTGCCAGTAATTGACTCTTGACATTAGTTATTTAATTTCACTAGGTCTCAGTTTCCTCATATATTAAAAAAAAAAGTGTTCAGTTTGAATAGTTGACAAAGCCCTTCCCAGGTCTAACATTGTACCATACAATTATACAGAGTCCAGCAAACATATTTCTATGAAAATCCAAGTTGAATGGAATAAAAAGTGAAATAGAAAAGCTCTTAAATGTCTGTTTTCTTCAATCTGTAGATAATAAATATATTAGATAATAAATGTATTGCCCACTTTGCTGTTGGAGAAAATACATTATTCATCCTTTACTACCCATTTGTACATAGGAAGAGCTATCAGGTTGAACTATATAAAAGAAACTGTCATTCCTCTAGCTCAAATATGGGCAAATATTGGCAATTTCACATGGTTTAACCTAATGAATGTTGTGTTGAATTGAGATAATCAGGGATATTGCCATGGAAGGTGCCAATTTTAAAGTCCTTCATTTGGGACAGTGAAGAAGGTATTGGAAATAAAATGGGAGAGGGGCTGGCCTTTTGAGGTTCAGACTCTGCTATGGTCTGAATGTTTGTGTTCCCTCCCTGCCCCACTGCCACCTCCCAAATTCATATGTTGAAATCCTAACCTCCAAGGGTGACAGTATCAGGAGGTGGGGCCTTTAGGGGTGATGAGATCATGAGGGCTATGAGATTAGTGTCCTTATAAAAAATGCCCAAGAAAGCTCAACTGCCCCTTCTGCCATGTAAGGACAGTGAAAAGATGTCATCTATGGGGAAGCAGGTCTTCACTAGACATGGACTCTGCTGGAGCTCTGATGTTGGACTTCTCAGCCCCCAGAACTGTAAGAAATAAATTTCTGTTGTCTATAAGCCACCCAGTTTGTGATATTTTGTTAGAGCAGCCCAAATGAACTAAGACAGGTTGCTAATTATTGTCAAGTGTGGGCCTCTGGAGCCAAGCTGCCTGAGTTCAAATCCTAGCTGTGTAAAGCTGAGCAACTTGTTTAACATCTCTGGGTTACAGTTTTCTCACCTGTAAAATTGAAATAGTTGTATAATACTACTTTATTAGTAGAGTTGTTTTAAGGACTGAAATACAGGTAAAACACTTAGCACACTGCCTGACAGCAGATAAGTGCTCAGTAAATGTTAGTTATTAGCTACATTAGCCGCTGGGTGGGCAACTCAGCAAAGTGCACAGAAAAGGTATATGCAATGACCACCATCCTGAGAGATATAGTGGAAACATCTCTCTTTGCTACTTGGTAACCTGTATTACAAATTGATACAGGAATATTGCTTATTAGCTAGTAGCTTTCAGAATTTTTAAAACTGAGACCCAAAGTCAGAAATACGATTTACACCATGATCTGCTATACACGCACATAACTGAAAGAAAATTTCACAAAACAAATCTAACCCTTACTCTATACTTTGCACTTTGATCAGCACTTTTCTATTCTATTTTCTTTGTACTGCCTTCTGACCACTAAATTGATTTTATGACCTAGTGACGAGTCTCAGCCCAATAGGTCACATTTAGCTTTAAGTAAAAAGAAATGTATTTTGGTTCAATAGAGTTAGGAACAGGCTCACAAGGTAGTGTTCATGGATGAGAGACCACTTTGAACTTTCCTCCAGCTCCAAAAGAGCCAGTTTTTTGTCTCTTGGTCCCCCTTTCCCAAAATCCATATCCCTGCCATACCAGCTGCAAGGAAAATACTAGTTATGCTTTAGCAAAATTCGAATGTGTATATACAGGCTAATCATTTCACTTTTATACAGACTTTAATATAAACCCTTCCATCATCACATGTAGGGTTGAAATGACAGCTTAAATATTTGTGGTTCTTCTATTGGATTTTCAGTGTCCACTTATCATTGGGTTAAAAGTGCAATCAGCCAATGTAGCTTTTCCTGGCATTCTGTCTTGCAACATTTCTACCACACACCAGCATGTAAGAGATATTTGTCGGCACACACTACATTTTTCATAGTAGTAATTTTACTTTTACCTTATGAAGTACTTCACTGCCTTGCTATTTGGGTAGGACCAAAAAGATACTTTCTTAAAGACCAAAGTGCAGATAGCAGTATGGTAATTTCACCAATAAATCATTATTATTTTGACAGCATGTTTCACCTTTAAGTTCTCCATGAAGATTATCTCCACCTTTCAAAAGGATCATTTCAAAAAATGTGTTAAAAGGAGCACACAGACAAGGCCCGATGTCAAGAGAGGGGCAGGAGTGGGAAGCCCACTGTGATTCCTGCCTTCAGAATGGAGAAGCAGGATTTTGAGACAAAATCATGTTACCACGTATCTTACTCTTCTTGGAATTGTCTCACAATATTTTTTTTCTTTTTTTTTTTTTTTTTGAGACAGAAACTCTGTCACTCTGTCACCCAGGCTACAGTGCAGTAGTATGATCACAGCCAACTACAGCCTGGACTTCCCGGACTCAAGTGATCCTTCTGCCTCAGCCTTATAAAAGATGCCCAAGGTAGCTCCACCACCCCTTCTGCCATGTAAGGACACAGTGAAAAGATGTCATCGATGGGGAAGCAGGCCTTCACTAGACATGGACTCTGATGGAGCTCTGATCTTGCGCTTCTCAGCCTCCAGAACTATGAGAAATAAATTCCTGTTGTCTATAAGCCACCCAGTTTGTGATATTTTGTTAGAGCAGCCCAAATGAACTAAGACTGATTCCTAATAATTGTCAAGTGTGGGCCTTCGGAGCCAAGCTGCCTGAGTTCAAGTAGCTAGTACTACAGGTGTGTGCCACCATGCCTGGCTAATTTTTTAAATTTTTAATAGAGACAGGGTCTTGCTATGTTGCCCAGGCTGGTCGCGAACTCTAGTGCTCAAGCTGTCCTCCTCTCTCAGCTTCCTGAAATGCTGGGATTACAGGCATGAGCCACAGCATCCCACCTGTCTCACAATACATTTTTTTAAATTTTATTTTTTTATATTTTTAAATTTTATTTTTCCATAAGTTATTGGGGTACAGGTGGTATTTGATTACATGAGTAAGTTTTTTAGTGGAGATTTGAGAGAACCTGGTGCACCCATCACCCAAGCAGTATACACTGCAACATATTTGTTTTCTTTTATCCCTTGCCCCCTCCCACTCTTCCCCCCCAAGTCCCTAAAGTCCATTGTATCATTTTTATGCCTTTGCACCCTCATAGCTTAGCTCCCACATATCAGGGAGAACATATGATGTTTGGTTTTCCATTCCTGAGTTACTTCACTTAGAATAATAGTCTGTAATCTTTTCTAAGTCATTGCAAATGCTGTTAATTCATTCCTTCTTATGGCTGAATAGTATTCTATCACATATATATGTATATGTGTGTGTATATATATACACACACCAGAGTTTCTTTATTCACTCGTTGATTAATGGGGATTTGGGTTGGTTCCACAATTTTGCTATTGTGATTTGTGCTGCTATAAATATGCATGTGCAAGTATCTTTTTTGAATAATGACTTCTTTTGCTCTGGGTAGATACCCAGTAGTGGGATTGATGGATCAAATGATAGTTTTACTTTTAGTTCTTTAAGGAATATCCACACTGTTTTACATAGTGGCTGTACTAGTGGTGGGAATGTAAACTGTCTCACAATATTCTTAATGTCCAAAGAAAACATTTGGATATTTTTAAAAGTCCTCAGTTCAGCAAAACATGTTCATTGTTTCAACTTCCAGAAATCATTAATGGTTCCCTTCTATGTGTGAAGCTCTTTTCTAGGCTCAGTGAGGAATATAGAAGAGCTATAAAATATAATCCCAGCGCTGAAGGGGACTGAGAAAATAGAAACTAGTGGTTCTGAGCACTGAGTATATATGCCAGGCATTATGCATTTGTCATTTGAGTCACATTACAATTTTGAGAAGTAGGTGCTATTATTGTCTCATATTACAGATGAAAACCATGAAACTTAAAGAGTTTAAGAGCCTAAGTAAATGAAAGAGCTAGGATTCAAACTCAAGTAAGCTGACTCCAGAGCTCACTCTTTCCTTCATTTTACAAAAATGTGATGAGAAATTAACTTATGAGTTTGCAGTTTGATGGACCGAACAGCCAGTGACAAATACAGCCCAGAGCCAGCTGAACAGGCATTTTTTCTCATTTGGGTATTCATGGATACACAGCAATCTCATACTATTTTGAGAAATACTCAAAAAGGGTCCTGCACCAAAGACTTTTAGTGCTACAGAGAGAATAAATGTGCCCCCTCCTTCTCACATACACACTAACATAGCACTTCTGCTCATTAATATGAGCGGCAGAATAGGTGGGTTTTACAGAGAAAATAGCCTAAGATCGACTTTCCAGGTTAATATCAAAATGCATTCTTATCCAGAGCTTGCTGTGTTTATAAAGTCATGTAGGCACCTTGAATATTTTTAGACAGTATTACTTCACTTTATTATGTTCAAAATCAAAGAGTGTCCAGTTTTTCTATTTCTATTTATAGTAGCTCTGCTAGCAAATGTTAAACTTCTTTCCCAGACATATAAATTTGGATTTTTCAAAGAATTCGTGTAGGAAAATATTTGCACTCTTACTCATGAAGGATGGAAGTATGCCTCAGTGGTTTTTTTTTTTTTTTTTAGAAAGTCAGTATATTACATCAGGAGGCATTATGTGCATAATACAACGGTCCTGACAGCCTGCTGGTCAATCAGCAGAAGTAGGCACTAGTGGGTACTTAAGGCAATCTACCGAGATTTTTGAGGATGATCTTCTGTTCTCCCGGTTCAAAAAGCACAGGTCTATCACAGATGAGGCACATCTTATTCTAATGAACCATTAAAACCACAGGATCCACACCACTGCCCACTTCTGCAGCATTTTGCAGATCATGGTCTGGGGTAACTTGGTTTAGAATTGCCCAAGGAGCCTGTAAAAATGCAGATTCCTGTGATTTTGCATGACTTCTGAGGCCAGCCTTTGGAATTCATGTTTTAAACAAGGATCTCAAGGGACCACATTTTGAGAAATGCTGGTCTCAATATTAGCACTCTGAACTTTAAGAAGATTAGAAGCTCGTGTGTCTTCAGTGCGTACATTTTGAGAAATGACGAAAAATTTCATCAGTGTTTTCTAAAGCAATTTATGCAGAGTAACAACCAGAAGAGATTATCTGTAATAAACAATTTCCATGGTCAGATAAGTTTGGGAAAGCTCCATCTAATATACTTCTTGTTAGAAATCCTTAATTTGCATATTAAAGGCTCTGAGAAATACTGCAGGAAAGAAACCTACTTCCCAAATAGATTTCACCATAGGAATTTGTTTTGGGGATGAGATTTACTAATTTTCTGTGGAACTAGTATTCTGCAGGCGTCATTTGGGAAATTCTGATTGCAAGCCAATGGTAGACTTTCTAAGGGAGATGAACAAGGTTTAGAGACCCAGAGTCCCAGCTTTAATCCCCAATACTTAGAAATCTTTATAGAAAGGTGAAAAAGCTTGTAGTTTAATAATGACACCTAATATTTGTGTGGCTTTTGTAATTTTGTAGGCCCCCTTTCACACTTTTCACTTTAAAAATAAAATCCTGACTCGATTCCTGTGAGCCATACAGATGAAGCTTATTATTATCTCTATATGAGTGAATAAACCAACTCTTACGACAAGTGAATAAACAAACCCAGAGAGATTGCCTTGGTATGTCATGCATTTCTACATCTTGTGCATTATTCATCACATAATACATCCAAGCTTTAGATGACCTGGAAGCTCAGATTCCAGCAATATCTCAGCTTATGAGATTTTTGCTAAATTTACTAATAATGTATTATCTCCTTTATGGGAATAATGATTATACTGATTGGCCACTGGTAGAAAGAGCTGTGAATTACTTTTCCAAAGGTGTTGATGAATTGACTTAAATTCAGGTACCTCGATGATATAGTTTGGATATTTGTCCTCACCTAAATCTCATGTTGAATTGTAATCCCCAACATTGGAGGTGGGGCCTGGTGGGAAGTGACCAGACTGTGGGGAGAATTTCTCAAGAATGGTTTAGCACCATCCCCTTGGTGCTGTTCTCATGACAGTGAGTGAGTTCTTGTGTGATCTGGTCATTCAAAAGTGTATGGCACCTCCCTGCCACACTCTCTCTTTCTTGCTCCCTCTTTCACCATATGAGGTGCTTGGTCCCCCTTTGCCTTCTGCTGTAATTGTGGGCTTCTTGAGGCCTCCGTGGAAGCTGATGCCAGAGTTATGTTTCCTGTATAGTCTGCAGAACCATGCACCACATAAACCTCTTTTCTTTAAAAATTACCTAGTCTCTGGTATTATTTTTTATAGCAGTGCAAGAATGGCCTAATACACTCTGCTTCATCTGTCCTGCACCCAGTGGGGTCCAGTGGCTTAGTTATTACACATAGCCATGGCTGGGGGTGAATTTGTATCTGAGGAATTATTTTTGTCTATGTAACTTTATTTGACCCTTTAAAGAAATGAATTCATAAAATTGTTCCTACACTATGCCTTGATCCTATTAGTTAACATATTCCACTAATATAATCCTTTAGCTAATACAACCTGTGGCCTTTTAGAGTTATTATCCTAGTACTTTGGTCTTACTTTTTAAAATTTTTATGACTTTTTTTTCCCCTACACTTTTCCACAGCCTGACTTCTCTAAAGCTCATTCTAATTTATCTTACTCCCAAGACTCATGGACTTTCCTTCACTAGCATGGCTGCCACAAAAATATTTAGATTAATATCTAAATTATAAGACTAAATATTTGACTACATCTGTAACAAACTATTTTAAATAGTGAGCACACATCTGAGTGTACCTGGGAAAGCTTTCTGACTCTTCAACATCCTTAATAATGTGGCTAAATGTCACATTCCTACATTTAATGTATCTTCCCCTGTCCTCTCTCACCCATCACCTGCCATTCAATTCTGATGTTTGTGTCAAATTTGAGTTATGACTATAGGTAGGTGTTACTTTCAGGAATTATTTAACAAATTTCCCCTAAGTTTTAGTGTCTATGCTTTTTTCAATGTCAAAAAATTTACTAAGTTGTACATAACAACTCCTTTTCTTCTAGGTTAAACTGAGACTTATTTTCTTAGGCTTTTAACCACAAAAATATAGACCTCTCTAGAAACACTTCATTTCCAGCCCTAACTTTGTAATCTGTTTTGTTATAACTGATCCAGAGAAAATAAAAATGCCTCATGTTTGAAGTCTACGCTATTCAAGGGTAAACTATGTCTCACTTTGAGTCATTTTATATGTTCATTATATCTAGAAAAACAATTTGAATAATAAAAGTGCCAAATGTTAACTCAAGCTATAAACATACAATGGCATATTTACATCATATATCAAACTTTTCTAGATTTCTTTTCTTAATGCTTCTCATCCTGCACTAAAATCCTTAACTCATTTGTTTCTTGATTTATGAGATAGATTAATTATTTTTGATTAATAAAAATTAGAACCTTTAATTGGACTCTATTTGAGTTTGGTTGCATTAAATGAATCTACTGGTGATCAAAAATATATTTTTAAAAGGAGTTTAGGGTAATATATCAACAAATGAGGAGCTATAAACATGATTAATATACACATTAGACTTTCCTTATCACATTTTGCTGGCAGTTTTTATCCGGTCACAGCTGAAATTCCATTGAGTTCTTTCTCCTTTTGTATAAAATACAGATTATGTGGAGACAGCAGTCTGAGCAACTGGAGTTTCATCTTGTCTGCCCATTAATTATTAATGCTGTTTCAGTATGTCTTATCTATCACTGCTGAGAGATGAAGGGCTGTATTTTTATAGTCATTTTCTAGTAAGAAAACAGGCTGGATGGTGACTTTGCACTTGGCAATAGGGAAAGGATCAAAAGTACTTCCATTTCTATGAAAACATTAAACAAGACTGTTCTAACTCACTAATTTTACTCTTTCAATGAGGGGTGGTGTGATTTTTGATGAGTAAACCAAAGCTGAGGAAAGCACATATCTCTTTTTACAACTTTTTCAAAATACCATGAACTCAAAGGATTGAATTCAGGTCACTCTGAATATTGGAGATTATACATGGCACAGGTTGTATTGATACATCCATATGAGTAGAATTTAGCTTATGTCTCAATTGCTTGATAATGGATTTAATCTTCCTTTTAGGGTACAATGTTATGATTTAGAGCCCAGGCTATAATGGAATGCACACTAGCCAGGTGACCTTGTGCAAGGGACTTGCTGTGCTAAGTATCAATTCACTCATCTATAGAATGCATGAGGACACTTATTTCACAGGGTGGTAAAAAGGTTAATTAAAATATAGCATTTAAACAGGGTCCAAACCATGGTAGTAAGCCCTGACATTTGGGTTCTTTTGTCTGTTTTGTTTACTAAAATCAGTAAAATGTGCTACTCTAACTTTCAACAGGAAATAAAATAAAAACAAAAAATGTTGATTCAAAGAGTGTTTCAACAATTTACACTTAATTTAAGCTGGGGGCTTGGAGAGTGTGAAGTGGACAATAAGTTAAATTTTAAGACTAGAGTTTTCATCTATTCTAATGAATAATAGAAAAGCAGATCTGACTTATTAAGTAGATAAAATTTGGTATATCAAGACATTTTTCTGTGATTACTTGATGACCTTAAGTAGATTGCCTTAAATTTTCTTCCATGTTCAATTTCTCCTATATTAAATGTATTGAGGAAACACTTATTAGTGAATGTGTGGAAAATCTCAGAGCACAGAACACTCACTCACACACACACACACACACACGTGGATTTCTCTGAACATTTACATTTACAATAACAGTATTTTCCCAATTACAGTAAGTGTGGCAGAGACAACTAATTGCCCCCAGGATCCATTTGTCTGTTCATCTCTTTAGTTAGAGAAAACCTACCTTCAAATTTAAGTGAGGCTCATGCCCACCCAGCCTTTCCAGGCCCTTTTTATAGCCATGTGTGACCAGGTGACTCATTTCTTGACATTTAAATGGGAGCGCAAGTGGTGTACATAACTTCTGGCCATGTCCTTGGAAAGAAAGCTGCTTACCTCCATTTCTTTTCTCCCTTCCCACAGGCTGGATTTAGGATAGTGACCCTATTTCAACCATATAAGCAAGGTTATAATCCTAGGAATTTGCAAACAGAAGGAGCCACACAGAAGGAACCTACGTCCCTGGATGACACTGAAGACAAGAGGCATTTACCTGCCTACTCCATGGACTGTAAAGTGGAAAAAATGACCTATAGTTTTTGAGCCATTCCATTTATGTTTTTGTCTTTATTTTGTTTGCAGCAACTTACTTGGATCCAGGTAATCACATCCAACCTAGGGGTAGGGCCCTTGCTGTGAATGACTAATCAATATTTATAACTTCAAAGACTTGACCTGCTTTAAGGTGCAAATAGCTCTGGTCAATTTTGGTGACTTGTATCGGAAGGCAGTTAATCAGGTAAACAAAAGATAGTTTTCAAAGAAAATTTTCTTCAGGAGGAAAATGTTACGGCATTATTTATCCTTTATCTTTTATTGGTTGGGGAACAAATAAATGAAGGAAGAAAAACTGAGGGCTGTACAAATAGAAACTGCTTGCTGATGCTGTCCTGGCTTCTGTGGTAAGAATGTCTTTTAGAGACCCTGGGACAAAAATCAACACTGAAAAATCTAAGATGTGTGGTAATTCTTTGATATCAAAAATCATTGAATGGTTCTTTTCTAAATTCCTAACTCCCTGTTTTGCAGACATCACTTCCTGATGACTCTAATTAATTTGTTGTATCACAGTGATGTTTTGCCAGCCAGTAGAAACACAGTATTAGTCCACATAGTAGTATTAAAAAAACTTTAAGCTAGGATAAGAACTACGTGTCTTTGAGCTGTCTACACTGAACCTGGTATGTGACATGTTATGATAATAATAATGGTAATGCTAATAATAGTAATGATATTATAGGAATAACAAAGGAGTCCTTTCATCTCAAAAGCATGGGTCTAACTTACTCTCTGTGTCTCAAAAGTTTAACATCATTTTTCTAGTCCGGTAATAGATTGGTTTTGCACCAGGGTAATAGTTCCTCTTAGTTCCCTCTATAATGTGCAGTTGGGAGACACTTGACACTTCCCCCAGCCAGGGGGATCATATGAAACTGGCCTGCATTTAGTTTTAGCAGAAAAAAAAAATCTAAATAATGGAACTAATCATTCAAACTGTAAAAAGTACATATGCAGAATTACTAGTATTTACTTGATTTTCCTGCCAACCTTCATTATGTTACTTCATAAGAAGATAAGAAAAGGAATATCATTTGTACCTAGATCATTGGATGCACAGTAATGCTTAGTTACTAATTCATGACTTTATGAAAAATATTCCCAAAGGACAGCATACTCTTCCTATGTAACACCACTGAACAAATCACTGCCACATGTGTCCTTTGGTGTATCTGTGGCCTGAGAATTATTTAAGGGCCAAATTTATATCCTATTCTTTAACTACCAAGTGATCTTCCTTCCCTAATTAAACAGATACTCAGAGCAACAACTCACAAATGACGTTCTTAAATGACACTAAAAGTCTCAGGCAAGATCTCATTGAACTGTTGCTGAATCCTTGGTTACAGAGTTTTTTCTTTATAACATCTGAATTAGTTTCATGGCTGAAACTATAATTGGCCTCTCAAATGTGGTAGTGAGAGATCTGGCTTAGTGACAGAAAGACCAAAATCAGTAAATGAGGGAAAATAACAACCTAGAGAATAATGACTGAAAGAAGAACATTAATACTAAATAATGAAGAAGAATGTAAACAGATAAGAGACTCAGAAAGCCCTAGATCTTTAAAAGGCTGAAAGAGGGAGGGCAAAGATAAAAAATGATAAGACCTGTCAAGAAGAACAAAGTCAATGTGTGTACATTATTCAGTTTAAGGAATTAGAGTCACAAGGTCAAGTGTGGGTAACAGTAAATATGAATGATGAGGAATAAAATAAGTAAAAAGCAAGCTAGTTTCATAAATCAATTCCACAGCAACTTAGCTGGGGGGAGGTGAAAGGAGAATGGAGGATAACCCATTGGAGCCTGTTGAAATGTCAAGATCTATTACCAATTACTAAATATCAACGTGTTCATGCAAAATCCCAGTGTTCAGGGTCATAAAACAGTGCATTCCATGGACCAGTGGGGATTATCTAATTTGCACTTTGAAGTGCACTTAAACAAAACAAGAGAAAACATGGGCATTTGTAGCAAGAGGAAAACATACATTAGAAGATAAGTAGAATGAAAGAACATATAAGCCCCCATCTCAGCCTATTATCCCAGGATGGTCTCTGAGCCCACCTTGGAGGGGACCCCATTTCTGCTTCTTTGGCTGTACAATGCCAAGGAAGAAGCTGCTATAAAAGACAAGCAAAGGGGGAGGTCTGGAATGAAGATTTGGGCAAGCGTCCATACGCCAAGGTTAAGGGCCAGAACTCCTGCTCTTTGCACTCTCCCACTGGGAGCTGTACAGGCAGGAGAAACAGGGATGGGCCCCTTGGGGAAGAAGGGGACACTAGAGTTGGCCACTAACAACAGATTAAAGCCCAATGTAAACAGTGTGCTGGACACATGTGGGTTGTAGAGAGAGTGGTGATGAATAAGCCTGTATCCAGGCAAGGACTTCAAACAGGAGGAGGCTGAGCAATGATGAAAATGATTCAGTGCCCTCAGAAATGACTCATGAGAGGAACAGAATGTGAAGAAAACAAAGAAGAAATGTCCACATTTATCAAAGCACTTGACAAAGGATGGGGGATGCACAATTAGGGAGAGCAAATCATTGGAACAGAGTAAAGACAAGAAGAGAGGCCATAGGCAGTCTGAAAAGAAGAAATCCAGGGATGCAAGGGCAGCAGTATAATAGAGTGGATTAATCCGCTCTCACTGAATTATGGTCAACACAAATTAATCTTGCAGTCCAATTGATTTAACACTGAACTGGACTGTAAAATTCAGGGAATGCTGATTCTGTTTGACTAGCATTGGTCTCTACCTATTTTGTGAACATCTCCATTCTCAGGCTCTTTCTCCCTTTAGGTAGGGCTGATCTCCAGCAGGTCTGCTCTGGTAGAGCCTAATCAGGTATATGCCGATGCCATACCTGACTGGGTAATGTTTATATAATACTTGTTGCTACATGTTTTCGTTATCATTTCTACCTTCAAGTATTCAGATAACATTCTGAACCCATTTGAACTAAACTTTTTTAAATGACCTAATTGATACCTGTGTTTTGGACTAACTATTCTAATCTGTTATCTTTCTCTCTCTCTCTCTTTTTTTTTTTTGGTATTGCCCAATCTTTCTAAATCACTCCTTGTACTATGTCTTCCATGTCTCTGAGTGACTAGAGAGACCAGAGCTTGTAACTGAACATGGCACATGAATAAGGGGGAAAAATCCAAAACAGGCATTGGTTGTGTTGTTACTGAGGCTTCAGGATGGGTTTGTTACTGCACTGCATAACCTAGGTTATACTGATTGATACATTCACTTTAAGCTAACGTTGTATAATGTGTATTATAAGTCTGGACCTACAGCCTTCAGTTTTATTCACAAAGAACTATCCATAGAATTAGTACCATATATGATTCTGTATGCATATTATAGATAAACCCTAGATCAGATAATAGAGTTTCCCCAATTGTGCATTTAATAATTAAATGAATGTTTGTGGACTAAATGAATGAATGAATGAAAATGACAATAAAATGGTACCAGGAATCTCTGAAATCTAGCAAAATTATTTATAGAATCCTCCCAGCATTTTGTAATTGGAAGGGACTCTAAACACAGCTACTCCAGTCTCCCATGACATCCCTTCCATGGGTGTATCCAACCTCCCCAAATATTTCCAGTGTCAAGGAGCTCACCACCTTATAGGATAGCCTTGTTTTGCATGTGGTGAGTTCTGACTCTAACACACATGTGTTTAACTCCTGTAATCTTTGTCTCCACTTAAATGGAATCCCCTGAGAGAATTAGCGAATATTTTGTGTTGAGTTTTATACTCAATGGTGTAGCCAGTTTCCTTTCTTTAGCAACCCAGGGTCCCACACTGAGGCATGATTGGTCTCTCTCAGCACTGTGGTTCCCCATTAGAACTTCCACTTCTCACCTTCTCCAGCCTCTAGTCAAATACACATGTCTGGAGTTATATTTGAAATAACTGTAATAAATGATCTGAACACTTTAACGTAGGCTTCTTGGGGAAATGTCTAACCGAGGGAAGTTTTTACTGATATGGACCTACATACCTTAACAGGTAAGAGAGAAAGATACTCGGGGCCAGACAGACCCTGTTTGGAGCTCTAATCTTACTATGCAGGCAGCTCTGTGTTGTACATTTGTATAGAGCTTGTTTTCTTTATCTTACTTTGTCCTGACCTTTCACTAGGTGGAAGATTAGAGCATTTTACTCCCTTGCTTAGCTCCAAATTCTCAGGCATTTATTTTTGAATGTATTTAAACCTCTAGCTAGAGCTTTCAAAAAGTTCTTTCTCTCTATTAAATATTAAGACCATAAAACAGAAAATGAGTTTTCTTAGATTTGAGAAGTGCACAATTGGTACATCTTAAAACAGCGCGTGCGTGCATGCGCACGTGTGTGATGGGGGTTGTGTGTTTTCTGTGAGCAACAGTTGTAATGGAGGTTCAGTGGGAAGAGTCTGAGCATTGGAGTCACAAGGCCCAAGGTTTGAATCCTAGCATATGAACCTTTGAGGAAGTCACTACTTTGAGTTTCGGTTTCTTCATCTGTAAAGTGGGTCTAATGATATCACATTCTAGGATGGTTTTGAAACTCAAATATTCCTGGCACAAGAGGAGCACAAAGTCAATATTTATTTCCTCTTTCTATCCAAGAGGAACTTTTGTGGGAAAACTTTCTCATTATAAATCGCTAATTTTCTTTAAAAATAGATCTTCATTGTTCAATGAAGCTAAGAAGAAGAGTAAACACATACTTTGCCCGAGATAAGTATATAACACATATGCAGATCTGGAAAGGGCTTTCTGTCAAAAACCATCCTAAATTAGCATGGTTAAGCCCTTGTGTTGTTAACAAGTAGAATGGTGACTATGCCTGTTCCATGCACTTTGACACTACACTGCCCTGGTTTGACTCACAAGCATGACTCGACTTTGACTTAGGTATCTGATTGACTTTTGGAGGCAGGTCAGATTCATTTCAGCATCACCCTTGAAACACTTTGCAGCCAGCTGAGTTCATTCCATGTGACCCTGAAAGCCACTGAAGTCACTGTAGCAGCCCCTGGGATCATCCTTTATCAAGAGATTTGTATTCCAACGGGCAATTGTGGATTATCAGGCCAGTTCTATTGTAGACTTATTCCCTTTCCACCTACCTTTACTTATGCTGTTTATCTTACCTCTAAAATACACTTTTATCTTGACTTAACAGGAATAACCTTTTAAAAGCCTGTCTGAGATTTCTTTACCTCATTATAGACATGGCCATCTTCAAAATTACTCTTCTAGCCTGCAGATCTGTCTGCAGAAATTGGGTTGGGTTTGTGAGTTGATGTTCCATTTATTTGTGTCACTTCCTATTTTTTATTAGTCTTGTTTTCTTAAATTCTGTACATTGGATAGTCCAGGAGGTAAAGGACCATTTATTTGATGCTTCTATAAGTTTCCTTGATGTTGAACACTATATATACACACATATACATATATATATAATGTATATATGTAGTACATACACACATATACATATATATAATGTATATATGTAGTACATACACACATATACATATATATAATGTATATATGTAGTACATACACACACATACATATACAACATACAATATAAACAATAAGATCAATTTGCTGACTGATTCATATAGAATTATTTGCCAATTTCTTGTCTTCATTTAAAATCCTACCCAGGATTCCTTCATTTGTTCATTAATTAGTTAATTCATCCATTTGTTTATTCAATAAATAATTGTTATGCCCATTTAGTCCTAAGCAGTGATCTAGACCCTTGGGGCAACATAAAGTGAATACTATAAATTCTTACCTCCAGAGGGTACAGTCTTGTTGGGAGAAGTGAACAATTGTGATAAGTAATACAAGGACCATGGCGGCATAAAGGGGCTAGTCATTAATGTGTAAAAAGGTCAGAGAAAAAGTCATAAAGAAGGTAGCACTAAGGAAGGGTCTTCATTTATGAATGTGAATTTTTCATACAAGTACTATCAGGGGGTTGCACTTCAGGCAGAGAGAACAAAATATGCAGTAATAAAGTGTGTTCAACCATGGAGCACAGGAGGCAAGTAACAGTGGTGGGAAATAAGATTAGTGAGGTAGGCAGGGCCAGAACCATGAAGAATCCTGGAAGCCACACAGAGCAGCTGGGACTGACTGTTTTAAACAGAAGCACGTTATCAATGACTTGAGTAAGAGAGACAGCACTTGCTCTCCTCTTACTGGGTCACCTTTTGATCACTTGCATCATCAGCTGAATTAAACTTGTTCCAATATTAAGTTTGACGCTTGTGCACTGGCTGGGCAATCTACATGTTTTTCCTTTCCAGAGGAAAACTGTCTAATAGCTGGCCTGATGATAGCCTTTCAGGGGAACAGTCAGCATTGGAATAGGAAATTCTGTTTTACATGTTCATTGTTTAAACCCCTCCACTAGACCCACAAGCTGCTGCAAGAGAGAAAGATCTTGTCTGTTTTGTTTACCCTTGTATCCCAGCATCTAGATCAGTGCTGGCTCACAAAAGAAACTAATATTTGTTGTGTAAATGAATGAATAATAACAAATCATTTAAAAATGAGACAAAAACTTATAGACTGTAGGGAGAAATAGGTGAATCTACTGTTACAGTTGGAGACTTTAACACCCTCCATTAAAAATGAACAGATCCAGCAGGCAGAAAATCAATAAGACATAGTTGAACTCAACGGCACCACCAATCAACAAGATATAATTGACAGCCATAGGCTACTTCATCCAACAAAAGCAGATTACATATTCTTCTCAAGCTCACATGAAACATTTCCCAAGATAGACCACATCCTAAGCTATAAACTACACCTTAACAAATTTAAAAGAATAGAAGTCATACAATGTCAGCTCTCAGACTACAACGGAATTACACCAGAAACCACTAACAGGAAGTAAATGAATGAGTTCAGGAGTAGACCTGAGTCAAGATCAGATAATTTTGGAGAAGTACCTTTTTTTATCAAGCAGGAATTTGGGGTTGTTTGCTAGAAATGTCTTTGAATTACAGTTTCTCTTGAACAGGTAGCAAATCTGGTTTTGGTACTTTTTCAACACCCTGTTTAATTGCCAAATATAGGGTAGTTGGCAGTTTCTCATCTGTCTATAGGCCCTGTCTATGGGGAGTAAAAGAGGAAAGTCCCCAAGGAAGTTGGCCTTGGTATCTACTTCAAGTATATTTCTTCTTCCCATACCTCCATTGATGGTCAAACTGGTGCTATGAGAGCAATTAAACTTAAGCGGCTGTTTCTGCCTCATTTTTCCCTGACACAAATATTTGTTCTTTTGTTATTTACCTTTTGTCCAAATGAACATTTTTAATTTCTTCAGATAATGCAAATAGAGTCACTAGGTCCAAGACTGTAAGCCACAGAGGTTTCTCTCACCATAACTACTTCTGAAAGTGGACGTGATAAAAAAATTGTAAAGATTGTCAAAAATATTTGAGTCAGATTGTAGTCGGAACTGCTAAACTGCTAACTGAACAGCTCGTCAGGAGTGAGAAGTGGGGGAAACAGAATAAATTCAGCTATTAGAAGTCTTCATTGCCAGATGTCCCCTTTGTGACATGGAATAACTTTGAGTTACAAGAAAAGAATCTCTGCGAGCCTGGCTGTTGTTGTCCAAAACTTACCTGAATTATTATTCCTTTTGCTTCTTCCTCACTCTGTCCCATACCCTATCCCACCCTCAGATGCCTGACTTTTCTGACCCCACTCTTGCCTCCCCAGTCTTTGTTTTTTATCTTTTCCCATTGTTGATTAACCTCAACTTCTTAAACCTCGTTTATGCCAACTTGGTCCCCAAATACCTATTTAGTCATCCAATGAATATTTGCCAATCCAGATTAGTCATTTTTTAAATTTGTCTACAAATTCTGTTCAATATCTGGTATAGTGGCACTCTATAAACCTGAAAACAAACAAATGAAACACATAAAACCCCACAAATGCTTTGTATTATTGATTATAAAATTGATATAAGTTGATTATATCTGATGGGCTTTTGACTAGTCTTATAGAGGGTGCTGACAGAGGGCCTGGCAGGAACGAGGGAAAGAGGTAATAATCAAAATCAGCCACATCATCTGAGAGTCCCTGATAGACTGCTCTTTGTTAATCTGAAGGCAATTAATCTAGATTCCCCATTCTCTTTTCTCTCTGAACCATTTGACTCACCTTACTTTATACACATATTTTTATTCTAAGATTACTTTGTCAAAAGATAGATACCCATGACTTCCTATTTGAATACTAATCTATTCTTAGTAACCTTGACATTAACAAAGATACTCTGAAGATTTTGCCATACTTGCTAGAATACTCTTAGCTTATCTTAATATAATACCAACCTGTAAAATTGCCAATATATACCCCTTGATTTGTCATTTCAAAAGTGAGCAAATGTTTTGCTTCACCACCTGTTGCTGTCAATCAAAGTCAGAGTTTTGAAAGAAGCATGATTGGCATAAAAATGCAGCCCATGATAAGATTTTATCTTTAGAACAAGTTTATCTTTACCCTTCTGCAAGAATTTACAACTGTGTGTGTTTTTAGTACCTTATTCTAATCAATTAAAGTAACCATTAAATAAAATTTTTCTTTCCATGCCATTATTCTCCCACATTATAGAAAATATGGAGTTTACAAAGAAGAAGAAGGGAGAGGAGGGGAAGGATGAAAAGGAGAAGACCATGATACGAATTTTTGATAATCCTACCACCTGGGAAACAATTGTTAACATTTGACTCATTACATTTCCGACATTTTCTTTATATATTTTCCCAAGCTCTGCCTCCTCATTAAATCAGATGTTCACTTTCCTAAGTGTCTTTGCATATGGTTTTGTCTTATATTTTTCAGGAAGGCCTGAGAGTATGTGATGTAGCTCCTCTCTCCTTTCTACCCCGAACAGCTATGTATTAATATAGTGTTTTCATATGCATCACTCCTCAAAGCCCTATAGCAGACTGACCTTCCACCTGTGGCAACAGTCCCATCCCTTGTGCTAGCTTTACTACCCTTTATCACCAGAGAAAGTGAGTGACAGCACCCTCTTTTTGCATCTTCTACCCCTAAACACTCTAATTTCCCTCTGTATAAAAGCACATCCTCACCCTAAAAACCAAACACACAAAAACAAAACAAGAGGAAGTATCCTTCGAGCTCCTCTTTCAAGTGGCTAATAGTTCTAGGTCTTTCCACCACCCCTGCTTCCATACTTCTCAATTACTTCTAGCAATTAGCTTCTACCATCACCCCTCTATGAGAAGTGTGTGTTCAAAAGATTCCAGTGATCTTTTCTCATCATCTTTTCCCTCCCACATAAGCACCTTTTCAATGCTTTTTCTGCCTTGGGCTTCAAAGTGCCTGTATTCTCTTGACTCTTCAAATTATCTGAACTTTCCTTTTGTTGTCATTTTAGCATTCCTCTACTCATTCCTGCTCTCTGGTTGAATTCGTTTCCAAAAGTTTTGCATCTGCTGTATTCTCTCTATAAAAGTTTTTTTTGGTGAATTATATTTAATTACAATTCTTTTCTCAGAAAGCAATGACCTCTCAAGTCTGTTTCTCCAGTTCTTGCCTCTCTTTTAAGTTCTTCTGTAAATCATAGAACATGATACACTTCTGCATGTATAGCAACTAACTTATTGTCAGTTGTCTAGATTTATCCTTCTTGTGAGTTTTTATACTCCTTGTTACCTTTACTATTAGTACTGCTAACACCCTACCATTCACTAAGTAATTGATTTATGCTATCACATGCCTTATAAACATTATTTCAATTATTCCTTGCAAAGTATGTAGTAAGAATTACCTCATTTTATACACAGGAAAACAGAAGTTCAGTTAGTTCAGAAAACTTGTCCAAAATCACAACTAGTAGTAGAGCTGGGATTTCCATGTAGCTCTATCTGGGTTTAGAGTCTGGTTCAGTTGTCTATTGCTGCACGACAAGCTACCTCAAAACTTGGTGGCTTAAAAAAATGATTTGTATGGAACTTCTAGAATGGCAGAATAAAGAGCTTAGAATGATAGTTATAAAAACAATCATTTAAAGCATCTGGAAATTATTCCAAGGGCATATAGCAAATGGAGAAATCTTTATTAAAGAAACTCTACTAAAGCTCAGTAGGAATAATGAGAGTCTGTGACATTTGAGCCATGACCTGTTTTCTTACCCCTCCCCAGTTCTTTTTTCTCCAAACTCTATCCCAGGGACTCTACTCCATACAGAAGTTACCAAAAATACAGGGGCTCCCTCTCTGTATCCTCACTTCCAGTTTGAGGTAGTTTTCACCCTGATAAGGGTGAGCTGCTGGTGTTTCTCATATGCCAACCCAGCCCTATATTGCAGACACTCTAGTCCAGTCAAATGCACCCAAGAAGATGGACTCTCCTCTCCCCTATCCAGTGATCACTTGTAAGGCAGAAGCTCTACTCCATGTACAGCAAATCAAAAATACTAGGGCTCAAAATTGCTTCCAGCCCAGTTTGCATATAAGATTCCATGCCAAGGAAGGATGAGCCAAGAAGACAAAGGTCTGCCAGTGGCCACTTGTTCAGTGAGAGGGCCACTGTGGGAAAAGAAGATATTTACCACCAGCTTTAGTATAGTGGTACAGGAGTTCTGCCCAGAGGAAAAGAAAGGCTATACGGACAAAGATTCCTACAGTTCTGCCAAAAGGAATGACTTTTATTTAGAACAGAGCATGGAGAACTCCATGCCTAAGGGCAATGTCAAAAACAACAGAGATTTTGGTGGTGAGCAAATAAGAGGAGGCTGTTAGTTTCTTGATAAAATCAAAATGTCAGAGCACCATAAAATTTAAAGAGAGGACCAGAGAATTTGAGTGACAGTAATGAAGAGCCCTTGTGGGTTCACATTCAAGTATGAGGCTTGGGAAGACTTTGTGCATGTGATAGGGTGCACTCTCACAGGACCAATCCAGCAGGATGTAGTACACATTTTAAAACATTCCCCAGCCTCCACACAGACCCATTCACACAGGGTGGAAGCCTCATGGGTGTGAGGGGCTTAAACACAACTTCTGATTGAACAGAGATCAAACAATAAACTACTGTGATATGACATGACTAATAAAAATTCAGATTTTTTTTTAAATCACAGTAATTTCTGGCACTTTGGAAGAATGTATGTATGCTCATGACTGCACATTCTCAAAAATTCTAAGGAAGAAAAAGTTCAAGCTACTAATCTCTGGCTGAATAGGGAAAAATACATAAATTCCCTGAACTTTAATAGCAGCCTCCAAGCCATACACATATATAGTGGTAAAGGGTAAAATTCTAATTCGCTGAGGGGCGTAAGCATAATCACTTAACAATAAGTGGCTTATGCCAACTCAGGGGCAATCTCTAAGTAGCCAAGATAAAAGATAAAAATAAAAGAAAGAAAAGATCAGGAAAATAATAGGCTGCACAGAATTAGTTCAGCTAAGTTTTTAAACAAATAACCAAAATGACCAAGTGAATAATAATGACCCTGGTGGGGATGGGGAGACTCAGAATCCAGATTTATATCCAGTTTTCAATAAAAATTATGAGACATTCAAAGATGTAGTAAAGTGTCACCCATACGCAGGGAAAATAAACAACAGGTAATAGAAAGTACTCTTAAGGGGCCCTAGATAGTGAACTTAGAAGACGAAGACTTCAAAGCAGCTGTTATAAATATGTTTGAAGAAACAAACAAGATCTTGATTAAAGAGCAAAAGGAAGGTATGATGATGTCTCATAAATAGAGAATAGCAATAAAAAGATAGAAATTATAAAAAGAACAAAATGAAAATTCTTGAGTTGAAAAGTAAAATAAAGTGAGTAATTTACTAGTGGGGCCTAACAACAGATTTGAGCTGGCAGAAGAAAGAATCAGCAAACTTAAAGGTAAGTCAACAGAGATTATGGAAGCTGAAACTGAGAGAAAAAATGAATGAAAACAATGAACAGAACTCAGAAAATTGTGGAGCAACATTAAGCACACAAACATACATTTAATAGGAGTACCAGAAACAGAGAGAGAGAAAGGGATAGAAACATTATTTAAAGGAATAATGGCTGAAAACTTCCAAAATTTGATGAAAAACACTGGTCTATACAACCAAGAAGATAAATGAACTCTTAACAAGTTAAAAGCAAAGAGATCCACACACAGAAAAATCATAACAAAAATGTTTAAAATCAAAGATAAAAATAACATCTTAAAAGTAGCAAGAGAAAAACAATGCTTCACATATCAGAGAATGTCAGTGAGAATAAGAGCTGACTTCTCAATGAAAGCAACGCAGGCCAGAGGAAGTGAAATGACATATTCTAAGCATTGAAAGAAAAAGAATGCCAATTAAACATCTTATATCAAGCAAAAGGCCTTTAAAATAGAACAGTGAAATAAAAATATTCAAAGATAAACAATACTAAGATAATTCATTGCTAGCAGACTTCCCTTACAAGAAATACTTACAGATGTTATTCAGGCTGAAAGCAAGTGACACCAGGCAGTAATATACACCTATATGAAAAAACAAAGAGTGCTAATAAAAGTAATTATGTATGTAATTGTGAGAGACAACATAACTGCATATTTCATGTCTTCTTTTAACTGATTTAAATCATAATTGCATTAAACAATATGCATATAATTTTATTGTTGGGCCAATAACATATAGAAATGTAATATATTTGACAATAACAACACAAAGGAGGCAGGTGAGAGCAAAGCTGTGTTGGAGCAAAGAAATGGTATTAGATGGTAACCAAAATCCACAGAAAGAAACAAAGAGAACCAGAAAGGGCAAATAAAAGTTAATATAGCAGACTTTCCAAATACATACTTGTTCTTTCTGTCAGCTGCTTTAAAAGATGTAAGATTATATAAAGTAATAACTATATCAACATATTGCTGAGTTTATAAAATGTAAACATAATAGGTATAAGAATGAAGAGCTTAGAAAATGGAGGAGGAGGGAACATAGCTATATGAGAGTAAAGTTTCTATATTTCACTAGAACTAAGGCAGTATAAATCTGAAGCAGACTCTGATGAGCTAAGCTATATATTGTAAGCTGTAGTTCAAAATTTAAAACTTTTGTGCTTCTAACGAAACCATCTAGAGAATGAAAAGGTAATCCATGGAATAGAAGAAAATATTTTCAAATTATATTTCTGATAAGAAACTTGTATTCAGACTATATAAAGAACTTTTACAACTCAACAATACAGAAACAAATAGTCCAGCTGAAATAAATGGGGAAAGTATCTGAATACATAATTCTTCAAAGAAAATATACAAATGGCTAATAAACATTGAGTAGATGCTCAATGTCAGTAGCCATTAGAAAAATGCAATTTGAAACCAAAATTAGATACCACTTCATACTCACTAAGATTACTATAATCAAAAGAACAAGTAAAAAAAATTGTTAACAAGGATATGGAGAAATTAGTACACTCATACATTGATGGGGGGAATATAAAATGGTAAAGCTACTTTAAGAAACTGGCATTTTTTCAAAATGTTAAACATAAAGTTACCATATGATCCAACAATTCTACTCCTGGATATATACTCAAAATAAATTAAAATATTTGTCATGCAAAATTTTGTACATGAATGTTCATAGAAGTATTTTTTATAATAGTAGAAAGGTGGAAACAATAAAAATGTCCATCAACTAATGAATGGCTAAATAAATTGTGGTCTATCTGTAGAATAGAGTATTATTAAGTATTAAAATAAAAGAAGTACTTATACTTGCTTCAACAAAAATGGATCTCAAGAACATAATATGCCAAGCATTTTGGCTGACACATATAATCCCAGTGCTTTGGGAGGCTGAGGCAGGAGGATCACTTGAGGTCATTAGCTGAGCATGGTGGCACACACATATTGTCCTAGCTACTCAGGAAATTGAGGCAAGAGATTTTCTTGAGCCCAGGAGTTTGAGGCTTCAGTGAGCTATGATCACAACACTGCACTCCAACCTGAGTGGCAGAGCAAGACTCTGTCTCAAAAAAAAAAAAAAAAAAAATTAAAACATTATGCTAAGTGATAGAAACCAGTCATAAATAACTAAATGTTACATAATTATTTTAAATTATATGTCCAGAATCTATTCAGAGTATATGTAGGTTAGTGGTTGCCAAGGGCTGGGGGATGGATAAAAATGGGGAGTGAGTGCTAATGTGCATGGAGTTTCTTTTTTGGAGAATAAAATTGTTGTTTTAAAATTAGATCGTGCTGATGGGTACATAACTCTGTGAATGTAATGGTTTACTAAAAACCATTTAATTATATATTTAGATGGGTGAATTGTGTGGTATGTAAAATATACCTCAATAAGCTATTTTAAAATGATTTGTCATTGTATAAGATTCTGTATGTTGGCTGGGTTCAGCTGAGTTTTTCTTCTGCTCCACACAGCATCAACTGCAGTTCTTTATGTAGCTGCAGCCATGTGGGTGCTCAGGTTGGATTGGAGCATACAAGATGGCCATACACTGACTGACTGAAAGGGGTCCTGGTTGTTGGCCTAGCATCTCAGTTCTCCCCCACTTGACCTCTCTCCTTCCAGTAGCCTAGATCAGCTCCTCACAGAGTAGTGACTGGGTCCCAAAAGAGTGACTGTGGAAGCTTCCAGGCAGGTGCCCTTGAAGAGGCAGAGCATCACTCCTGCTATTTTCTAGTGCTCAAAACAAGTCCAACTCAAATTCAAGGGGAAGTGGAATAGATTTCATGTCTTGATGGGAGTAGCAGGATGTGTTTAAGAGATGGGAAGAACTGTTGGTGACCATCTTTGAGACAATCTCTCACAGAGCTCTTAACCACTCAGCAGCAACATGTGAAATCTATCAATGAAGATAGATAGACATCTTAGTGAATGCCAATATCAATAGATAACATTCCTAACTCAAAGGATTCTTATTCTGATAATTTTCTCAGCAATTTTGCAGCTAGACATCAGGTATCTAGGAAAAATTCTACTGCTCTGCAGTCACATTAAGACATGGACATTTCTGTGAGCTGGTCTAAGACCTTTCCTAGGATCTTTCTATATTACTTGGGAAAGGAACTCTGTGCTATAGGATCTCAAACACTTATCAGAGAATAATATCATCTCACATTGACAGAGGGAAGGGAGACACTCAAAAAGGGAGAAGGGGATAGTTGAGAAACCTCCGGTCCTTTGATATGAAACCATCAATCTCCTTTAGACTATCTGTAGTTAACACTGTGGTGCATCTCCCCAGATTCTCTCTTACTTCAGGGCATGCGTCATTTTCCCAGGTGCTGAGAATGTTGACTGCAGATGGTTCGCAGCTGCATTCCTCTCAAAGAATTTCCTCAGTTGAAGGTAACTTCCTCACTTTTCTTGGCACCCTGTCTCATGGTATTGAATCCCCCTCACTTGATGGTAGAATAAAGGAAGAGAAGAGCAAGGAGTTCAGAATGACTGAAGGGATGTGTCAGTAGCTTGAGCCATGACAAGCAGCTGAAGTATTATCCTCTAAGTCATTGAAAGCCACTGAGTGATTTTAAGCAGGGAAGTGGCAGGACCACACCCACCTTGTTGAAGGACCCTTATGGAGATGGTGTGGAATATGAACTGAGAGTAATGGTGGAGATAAAAGTGGGAGCAGCCAGAGTGAAAATGAATACCTAACCTACAACATTACCTGTGAGGTAGATAGAAATATATGATTCAAATAGCATTTCTGAACCAAAATGTAGAGGATTTAATAATCAATTGAATGGGCTGCAGAAAGTGGATAAATAGCAGATGATCTTGGACAGTGGTGTGCTGGTAAATTTTTAACTGGTTCTCTGGAAAAAAAACACATGTATGCCTACATATATGTCATTACGTAAGTTTATTATAAATTTTACTGATTTAAAGTGTGTGTACTATATGATTTATAAATAATGAAAATGCAATATTTTCATTAGAAATTCCATAGCCAATTGATTCTCACAGAATGCTTTTATTAATTTTTGCTGAGCTCCTGTTCTGTGGCCAACCTGTGACTGCAATTCAACCATGATTTGACAAATGAAGTTGCATCCTAATCTTTACCCAATAAAATTATTTTCATTAAATCTGACAGAAAGCGTATTGTCAAACTATTCTGTCTTCCATAAAAATTACTATTCATTAAATTGAAACATCTTTTCACTTCATCACTAGCCATTACTCACTTTTAGTGTAACTTGATTTATTAACTCATTCTCCATATCACTTTCTTAAGCCTAAAAAATGAACAAAACAAACATCAAGCCCAGATTTGTAGCATAGCCAATTTTCATGGTGGAAATGCTCCCACTATGACTGATTTAAAGCTGCCCTTGTTATGCTGTTAAACAGAGAATTGTGAAGAAACGTACACTAAAGCCCCATTAGATAATATTCCCAGCATCCTGGTATAATATAAATTCAAGATCATAGAAAAAAGTAAAATCATTAGGAAATGGTAATTTTTAATGGTTTACTACCTTTGATTTTAATATAATTTATAAAGTTATAATTTTATATGTTTTAATAATGACTGTGTTTAACAATTGGTTTGAAAAATCCTGCATTTAAAAATGGGCTTTTGTGAGATTGTGTGAGCTAGCTCCAGCACACCACTGTTCCCAGGTGCTCTGGATTTGACACCTGAAAAATTAAGGATGAGAGATGTACACCTTGGATTAGATTTAAAACAACATCAGAAAAGCAGTTAATTTTTTAAAAATATGTGTAGTAGTATTGGATTCAGGTCATTTATCAGTACCAACAACAAAAACTATTGGCTTAAACAGGATAGTCCCTCTCTCAGGTAAGAGAATCCAGAGGGAGGCTGTCCAGGCTGCTATAGTGTAATACCTACATGGTAACAAAGGCCTAGATTCCTTTCATCTTTATGTTTTACCACTTCATGGTCCAAGATGGCTGCCTGAGCTCCAGTTTGCATATCTACTTTGCAGTCAGCAGAAAGGAGAAAATAGGTGAAGAAAAGGCAATTCCCTTAATTTAAGACACTTTTAGGAGTTAGCAGAAATACTTCCATTTAAATATCATTGGCCAAAGCAGAGTCACATGGCACTTCTAGATCATGGAATATTAGAGAATCCAGTTTAACTAGATGGCAACGCCCAGCTATGTGTCAAGGTCCATACTTCTCAGGATAAACAAATGAATATTGGGAAGCTACTTGCAGTCTCTATGTCAAAGTCTTAGGTGCAAGTCATCATTTTTTTCATCTCAGTTCATCAATGGGAAAAAAACCCCAGAATTTATGTTAAAATAGCCAAAACATTCAGAGAAAAACATTTTAGTAACTAGTGTGTCCTGCTCTCATCCAGCCTGGTCTGCTATCATTCTACCTGGCATGGGCTGTGCCCCAAATAGACTGGAGACATTTTCTCCTCATTATCACCTTGTTAAGCTGCATGTCTCAACCCCCTGCCTCTGAGGCATGTTCTGGGATCTTAACGAGGTGATAATGAGGAGAAAAATGATGTGGCAGTCCTTGGTCTGGTCTAGTCTTCATAGTTCAGAAGAGACCAGAGCTTTAATTAAGAATACTTGCTTTAATATAAAACTTTCAGATGTATATTTTGAGATCTCTGGATATAAGTAAACAAAGGGAAATGTGCGTTTCTATTAAAAGGTGTATTAGCGCGATGTCTTTTTCCTGTTACTCCGACAAAAAGAGGTACATTCTTTGAAAGAAATGAAGAATTACAAGAAAGTGTACAGAATCTGGTAGGTAAGGGTAAGGAAAATGGGAGGAGAAACAGACTTGAAGAAAAAGAAGTCCAGTTACACATCTTACACATAGAACATTCAGTTTTTTCCTGCATTTTCATCTGACCATTTGGTGTTCTGTTGACCCACTCTCAATAAAAAAGTGTTTGTTTTACATGTTTGGCCCAATAGTGTCACTTCAACTTATTTTATAAACCAGATAATTCATTAAAAATGTAAAGGGTTTACATATTATTTGAGGAGCATACTTCTCAGTGATTAATTTTCAGGACTTGCTGTAGTTCTTTAAAATGTGACTTTGGATTATTAGCTAAATACGATGGATAAAAATCACTCCAAACATTTTTTATCACTAAAACGTATTGAGTTTGCCACAGATGGTTTTATAGCACTGCAAATGCTATTATAGAGCATCCATCTGCATCTCAACATTGCTGCACATTAGAATCAGCTTCAGAACTTTAAAAAACAATACCAAGTCCTGGCCCTTTAAAAATAGGCCTTGATTTTATTGATTGGAAGTGGGGCCTGGACATCAGTATTTCTTAAGCTTCCTATGTGATTCTAATACACAAGTAAGGCTAAGAACAACTAATCTTTCTAGTCTCAGCCGCTCATCGTTCAGAGAGGAAAGTGAAATCCTGAGAAACGAAATGCTTTACCCAAGGTTAGGCATCTAATTAGTAGTCATCTGAGACTAGAATCCAGTCTCCTCATTTAAGTGTTCAGAAAAATACTTAGGGAATCAAAAGTAATTGGTAGTGTTCTTCTGTATCCAAATTTTATCATTTACTGTTTTTTCTTGTTATTTAATCTGCTAAAAGTCATGTTACTAGTAAGACAATGAATAGTACAAATACATGGTTATGTGGTTTAAAGTACCCAATATTCTGTTCTTTCTCCATCAATTTGGAATTCCTTTTAAGATATTCTGATTTTTCAAGAGAAGATCTGCCAAGTCTTGACTTTAGAAACCCTGTTATTTAATAAACCTCTTTGTAAATGATTCCAAAAACCCAAGAAAATAAGTGAAAAATAAATAATAAGTGAAATAATCATAATACCTGAAAACAGTGAAATAAGGGGAAATATCAAAACAGTCTAAGTAGAAGGTAGGTATATCTTCCTTGAAACTTATAAAAATCTAGTTTGATTCATGTTACCATAGTTTCTTGTTTTTATTCTTATTTTCTGCTTGTACTTCTGAATTAAAAGTGACCCTGTTTAGTCAAGCAGCTTGTATAATGCCTAAAAATGATTTTAAAATCAACCTACTTCAACAACATTAAAGATAGGTACTGACCACTTCTGCTTGATGGGGAAATATATCAATAAATGCCTGCATTGAAATGGTCTTTCTTTTCAAGAGGTCAAAACACTTTTCTAACATTTAGGTGTTCTCAGTTTATCTCAATGAGATAATTTTAAATGAAAGAAATGATTGCTGCCATGTTACCCACAGTGACACTGAGCACTGCTCTGCACATAAAGCAAAGCACTGGATCACAGCCTGAGAGCGATCAGTGCTGTTTCCCAGGGGCTGTCTATCTTCATGACAAATTCTGACCACCCAACAGCCCATTTGGCTGTGGTGAACGCAGAGGGAAGAAGAGAAATGGCTGAAACCCACTATGCTGACACACAGTCATGCCACAGTCCATTTGTTCATTTGTGCTTACAGTCTGAAGCAAATGGAGTTTAAGGAACTTTCCCCAAGGCTGATTTTCCCTTAATGATAGATTTACTTCTTAACCTATTTGGCTAAATCACACAACTGATTAAACTTTTATTGTGAAAAAGTCAAAACAACTTCACCTCGTGTTGTTGTCTGATCAGTCCCTCAGTGACACACCTCAGTGTCACAAAATCACTCTTCTTTGCACACTCTCATCAAGGAAAAAATATAATCCCAGGACAGTGTTCTTCTGTCTGAACCAAGCTATTTATCAACAGGAAACTGACCAGATTGTTAGTGCATGAAATGTTTTGCCAACATCTGATCTTAATTTATTTTATTAACTTAGTTCCTAGTTTTCTAAAATTTTGACTAAAACTTAAGAAAGAGGAGTTCTATGGCTTTGTTTTCAGTGGATGTGGAAGTAAGAGATCACTTCTAAGTAAGTATATTCAACTCTAGGTTGCCTTTATTCTCTGAGAAACATAAGAGTAAGGGTTATTTTAAGTAGCAAATTATCAAATAAAATTTTGTGTTTTCCCTAATAATCGTATTTTTCTTGTGAAGGTGCTACATTACTTTTTATTCCCTGAGCTTTCAATAACCAACTGTGAAAAAAGGAGTATAAAAATCACATCCTGGGTGGCAAATGAGGGCTTAAAAATTCTTTCAAGGTAATACACATTGATGATCAGTGAACCTCCATGGAATGCTGATTTTTCTAATTATGGTTTATACTTTATAATCAGATCAGTTTTTATAATGAGCATAAAACAAATTTGACAGCCAAAATCAATATGAAAGAACTTTCTATTTAGCTTGAGTATGGAGAAACAGTTGGCTCTTTCAGAAACACATTTCTATTAAAGAAAAATAAATTCACTATCATTTCACATCAGACAGAAAAAGAAAATAAAAAGATTTAATTAAGGCAAATACCCAGGTATTTAGGTAGTCAATTACCCTAACAGGTGGAGTCCCCCAATGGATGCAAACTAGAAGCCAGGACCTACACTAACAAATTAGAATATTGTACAAGTTTCTCAAATGTATTTATTATATAACAGGTTATTTCGTTGTTTAAAAGATTGGGATTCAGGTGGCTGGCAAGATGGCTGAATAGAATGAGCTCTGGTCTGCAGCTCCCAGTGAGATCAACGCAGAAGGCAGGTGATTTCTGCATCCAACTGAGGTACCTGGCTCATTTCATTAGGACTGGTTAGACAGTGGGTACAGCCCATGGACGGCAAGCTGAAGCAGGATGGGACATCGCCTCACCTGGGAAGCACAAGGGGTTGGGAAACTCCCTCCCCTAGCCAAGGGAAGCCATGAGGGACGGTGTCATGAGGGATTCTGCTGTGAGGGACAGTGCATTCTGGCCTAGATGCTATGCTTTTCACACAGTCTTCACAACCCACAGACCAGGAGATTCCCTCGGGTGCCTACACCACCAGAGCCCTGGGTTTCAAGCACAAAATTGGACAGCCATTTGGACAGACACCAAGCTAGCTTCAGGAGCTTTTTTTCATACTCCAGTGGCACCTGGAATGCCAGGGAGACAGAATCGTTCACTCACCTGGAAAGGGGGTTGAAGCCAGGGAGCCAAGTGGTCTGGCTCAGCAAATCCCATCCCCACAGAGCCCAGCAAGCTAAGATCCACTGGCTTGAAATTCTCGCTGCCAGCACAGCAGTCTGAAGTTGACCTGAGACACTTGAGCTTGGTGGGGGCAGGTGCATCCATCATTACTGAGGCTTGAGTAGGTGGTTTTCCTCTCACAGTGTAAACAAAGCCACCAGGAAGTTTGAAATGGGCACAGCCCACCCCAGTTTGGCAAAGCCACTATAGCCGGACTGCCTCTCTAGATTCTTCCTTTCTGGGCAGGGTATCTCCAAAAGAAAGGCAGCAGCCCCAGTCAGGGGCTTATAGATAAAACTCCTGGGACAGAGCAACTGGGGGAAGGGGCGGCTGTGGGTGCAGCTTCAGCAGACTTAAACATTCCTGCCTGCCAGCTCTGAAGAGAGCAGCAGATCTCCCAGCACAGTGCTCGAGCTCTGCTAAGGTACAGACTGTCCTCTCAAGTGAGTCCCTGACCCCCGTGCCTCCTGACTGGGAGACACCTCCCAGCAGGGGTCGACAGACACCTCATACAGGAGAGCTCTGGCTGGCATTTGGCAGGTGCTCCTCCGGGACGAAGCTTCCAGAGGAAGGAACAAGCAGCAATCTTTGCTGTTGTGCAGCCTCAGCTGGTGATACCTGGGAAAACAGGGTCTGGAGTGGACCTCCAGCAAACTCCAGCAGACCTACAGCAGAGGGGGCTGACTGATAGAAGGAAAACAAACAAACAGAAAGGAGTAGAATCAACATCAACAAGAAGGATGTCCACACAAAAACCCCATCTGAAGGTCACCAACATCAAAAACCAAAGGTAGATAAATCCCTGAAGATGAGGAAAAACCAGTGCGAACAGGCTGAAAATTCCAAAAACCAGAATGCCTCTTCTCCTCCAAAGGATCATAACTCCTCGCCAGCAAGGGAACAAAACTGGATGGAGAATGAGTTTGATGAATTGACAGAAGTAGGCTTCAGAAGGTGGGCAATAACAAAGTCCTCTGAGCTAAAGGAGCATGTTCTAACCCAATGCAAAGAAGCTAAGAAGCTTGAAAAAGGGTTAGAGGAATTGCTAACTAGAATAAACAGTTTAGAGAAGAACATAAATGACCTGATGGAGCTGAAAAGCACAGCACAAGAACTTCGTGAAGCATACACAAGTATCAATAGATGAATTGATCAAGCAGAAGAAAGGATATCAGAGATTGAAGATCAACTAAATGAAATAAAATGTGAAGACAAGATTAGAGAAAAAAGAATGAAAAGGAATGAGCAAAGCCTCCAAGAAACATGGAACTATGTAAAAAGACCAAACCCACATTTGATTGGTGTACCTGAAAGTGACAGGGAGAATGGAATCAAGCTGGAAAACACTCTTCAGGATATTATCCAGGAGAAATTCCCCAACCTAGCAACGCAGGCCAACATTCAAATTCAGGAAATACAGAGAATGCCACAAAGATACTCCTTGAGAAGAGCAACCCCAAGACACATAATCATCAGATTCACCAAGGTTGAAATGAAGGAAAAAATATTAAGGGCAGCCAGAGAGAAAGGTTGGGTTACCCACAAAGGGAAACCCATCAGACTAACAGTGGATCTCTCTGCAGAAACCTTACAAACCAGAAGAGAGTGGGGGCCAAAATTCAACATTCTTAAAGAAAAGAATTTTCAACCCAGAATTTCATATCCAGCCAGACTAAGCTTCATAAGCGAAGGAGAAATAAAATCCTTTACAGACAAGCAAATGCTGAGAGATTTTGTCACTACCAGGCCTGCCTTACAGGAGCTCCTGAAGGAAGCTCAAAACATGGAAAGGAACAACTGGTACCAGCCACTGCAAAAACATACCAAATTGTAAAGAACATCAACACTGTGAAGAAACTGCATCGACTAATGGGCAAAACAACCAGCTAGCATCAAAATGACAGGATCAAATTCACATATAACAATATTAACTTTAAATGTAAACAGGCTAAATGCCCAAATTAAAAGACAGACTGGCAAATTGGATAAAGAGTCAAGACCCATCAGTGTGCTGTATTCAGGAGACCCATCTCATGTACAAAGACACAGATAGGCTCAAAATAAAGGGATGGAGGAAGATTTACCAAGCAAATGGAAAGCAAAAAAAGCAGGGGTTGCAATCCTAGTCTCTAATAAAACAGACTTTAAACCAAAAAAGATCAAAAAAGACAAAGAAGGACATTAAATAATTGTAAAGGGATCAATGCAACAAGAAGAGTTAACTATCCTAAATATATATGCACCCAATATAGAAGCACCCAGATTCATAAAGCAAGTTCGTAGAGACCTACAAAGAGACTTAGACTCCCACACAATAACAGTGGGAAACTTTAACACCCCACTGTCAATATTAGACAGATCAACGAGACAGAAAATTAACAAGGATATTCAGGACTTGAACTCAGCTCTAGATCAAACAAACCTAATAGACAGCTATAGAACTCTCCACCCCAAATCAGCAGAATATACATTCTTCTCAGCACCACGTTGCACTTATTCTAAAATTGACCACATTATTGGAAGTAAAACACTCCTTGGCAAATGCAAAAAATAAACTAGGTATTGATAAAACATATATCAAAATAATAAGAGCTATTTATGACAAACCCACAGCCAATATCATACTGAATGGGCAAAAGCTGGAAGCATTCTCTTTGAAAACCGGCACAAGACAAGGATGCCCTCTCTCACTACTCCTATTCAATATAGTATTGGAAGTTGTGGCCAGGGCAATCAGGCAAGAGAAAGAAATAAAGGATATTCAAATAGGAAGAGAGGAAGTCAAATTGTCTCTGTTTGAAGATTACATTATTGTATATTTAGAAAACCCCATCGTGTCAGCCCCAAATCTCCTTAAGATGATAAGCAACTTCAGCAAAGTCTTAGGATACAAACATCAATGTGCAAAATTCACAAGCATTCCTACACACCAATAATAGACAAACAGAGAGCCAAATCATGAGTGAACTCCCATTCACAATTGCTACAAAGAGAATAAAATACCTAGGAATACAACTTATAAGGGATGTGAAGGACCTCTTCAAGGAGAAACTCAAACCACCACTCAAGAAAATAAGAGAGGACACAAACAAATGGAAAAGCATTCCATGCTCATGGATAGGAAGAATCAGTGTCGTGAAAATGTTCATACTGCCCAAAGTAACTTACAGATTCAATGCTATCCCCATCAAACTACCATTGACTTTCTTCACAAAACTAGAAAAAAACTAGTTTAAATTTCATATGGAAGCGAAAAAGAGCCCATATAGCCAAGACAATCCTAAGCAAAAAGAACAAAGCTGGAAAAATCACGCTACCTGACTTCAAACTATAGTACAAGGCTACAGTAACCAAAACAGCATGGTACTGGTACCAAAACATATATATAGACCAGTGGAACAGAAAAGAGGCCTCAGAAATAATGTCACACATCTACAACCATCTGATCTTTGACAAACCTGACAAAAAAAGCAGTGGGGAAAGGATTCCATATTTAATCAATGGTGCTGGGAAAACTGGCTAGCCATATGCAGAAAACTGAAACTGGACACCTTCCTTAAACCTTATACAAAAATTAACTCAAGATGGATTAAAGACTTAAACATAAGAACTAAAACCATAAAAACCCTAGAAGAAAACCTAGGCAATACCATTCAGGACAGGCATGGGTAAAGACCTCATGACTAAAACACCAAAAGCAATGGCAACAAAAGCCAAAATTGACAAATGGGATCTAATTAAACTAAAGAGCTCCTGCACAGCAAAGGAAATTACCATCAGAGTGAACAGGCAACCTACAGAATGGGAGAAAATGTTTGCAATCTATCCATCTGACAAAGTGCTAATATCCAGAATCTATAAGGAACTTAAATAAATTTACAAGAAAAAATCAAACAACCCCATCAAAAAGTAGGCAAAGGATATGAACAGACACTTCTCAAAAGAAGATGTTTATGCAGCCAACAAATATATGAAAAAAGCTCATCATCACTGGTCATTAGAGAAATGCAAAGCAAAACCATAATGAGATACCATCTCATGCCAGTTAGAATGATGATCATTAAAAAGTCAGGAAACAACAGATGCTGGAGAGGATTTAGAGAAACAGGAACGCTTTTACACGGATGATGGGAATGTAAATTAGTTCAACCATTGTGGAAGACAGTGTGGCAATTCCTCAAGGTTCTAGAACCAGAAATACCTTTTGACCCAGCAATCCCATTACTGTGTGTATACCCAAAGGATTAGAAATTATTCTACTATAAAGACACATGCACACCTATGTTTATTGCACCTATTCACAATAACAAAGACTTGGAACCAACCCAAATACCCATCAATGATAGACTGGATAGAGAAAATGTAGCACATATACACCATGGAATACATGCAGCCATAAAAAGCAATGAGTACATGTCCTTTGCAGGGACATGGATGAAGCTGGAAACCATCATTCTCAACAAACTAACACAGGAACAGAAAACCAAACACTGCATGTTCTCACTTATAAGTAGGAATTGAACAATGAGAACACACGGACACAGGGAGGGGAACATCACACACTGGGGCCTGTTGCGGAGTGGGGGCCTAGGGGAGGGATAGCATTAGGAGAAATACCTAAGGTAGATGACGGGTTGATGGGTGCAGCAAACCACCATGGCACATGTATACCTATGTAACAAACCTGCGCATTCTGCACATGTATCCCAGACTTTAAAGTATAATAATAATAATAAAAGATTGGGATTGAAGAGGCACATCATTAGGTAATTGTGAAACATAATGTTACTCTCTTAACATCAGCTCAAGCACAAAAGAGGAAGTATAAATTGCACTATATATGGAGTGTCATACATTTGATTTCTCATCCTAAATTGGTCACCAAAGAGATGTGTGGCTCTAGGCAAATTACTTTACCTCTCTTGGCCCCAGAATCCTCATCTATAAAATGCAAAAGTTGCACCAAATGACTTTTAAAGTCACTTCCAGTTCCATGGGTTTTATACTTAGGGGACAAAGCAGGGAATATAGACTCCCTAAAGCAAAATGTTCAGAGTTTTACAATAGAAACAACCCCAGAATCTCTTCTCTCTTTCCTCTAATTGTGCTCTTTCTTCCCCACACACTTTCCTGCACACCATCAGGAAATAAAGTGAGAAAAAAAGAAAGCCTCCTGTTGCATGCAAAAAACAGATCTGCCAGTGTTGAAGGGTTGGGTTAAGTGGAGCCTTTGCTGGTGATATCAGACTATATTTTAATTAGATGTCAAGTTCTAAGACCATGAAGCTGAAATGATAAAGAGCAGGCTATTAATGGTCCCAATTACAGAGCCCCAAGTATCTCTTAATTTATGTACTGATAATCTCCTGGTAATTTTCTGGATGCTGCCGCAGCGTACACATTCCAGTTCCTCTCCTGCTTCATGTGGATTTGTTCTCCAAGTTCCTTTCTCCATTATGCTCTGCCCAGCTCATTTAGAGCAACCACTTTGCCTCATAGCCAGACCGCCAGCCTCAGCTGGGGCGAGGGGAACCGGCGACAGCTCATCTGCAGCAGAGCCTTTGGTGGAAGTGTGGCCAATTAGTCACACGTTTGGTGTTCTAATTAGGCGAGTCTGGGACTTTGGAAAATGTGCTGTTGATTTAGGTACTTCCTCAAACAATGCTAAATTGTGTTATGTGAAATTCAATTAGTCTTTTTCTAAACGTTTCCACATCTGTTCTTCTTTAAGCATAAAGTGATGAGGAGAGAAAGAGAAGTGAAAAGCCAGAGTCTCCACTGGTGAAATATGTTAGGCCTTAGGGACCAGCCCTTTTCCCAGCTTTTGACCCTGAACAGTGATACACAGGAAGGAACAAAGTTGGAGAGCTATCATGGTGAAGCCCTTTTAAATAAATCATTATAGAAGAAATACTGCAACTGCACGGGAATGTAATCTCGTATGATGGCCATAAACTCAGCTTTGTTTGAAAATAGATGGCATGGAGGAGGAATCATTAAGAAGTGAATGATTATAAATTCTATCTTAAAGGTAATATTTGTGATTATTCTGGTTATATTTTTTAAGAGTCTTTTCTAAACAAAAAATCCTTTGGTTTAGTATTTCATGTCCAGGTCTAGTCTAATGAGTTTTTGTCCCCTTCTATCTATTAAAATTTCCATATAAAATTGAGAACAGCATGAAATCCCACAACACTTAGTGACTAAAATAGAAGACAATGAAGATGAAGATGATGAGGAAGAAGTTTCCACTTTCTCTGAAGTGTTTCCTAGTTTCCATTTGTGCCACTGCTGGCAGCTGCACGATGGCATGTTGCTTTGATCCCTCCAGCTCTGTCCCAAGCTGCTCCTACCCTGAGCCTCTCACTCTCCTATTTGCTAAAGATGCTGTGTCATTGCTTCTTAGCACCTCTTAATTCTAACACACTTAACTCCAAGTTCATCATGTGTTTTCATGTTGTATCACACTCGGTATATCCACTGATTTTGCCAAGAGGCCAAATGGCAATATCTTTTACCAAAGTGGCACGGCTCAAAACCGCAGGCGTCCAAAGGTGAAGGTGTACATGCATTTGATCCTTCTTTCTGTTATCACCTTTTCAGTGACTAACATTTCAAAACCTTATCTGTGGCTGGCAGGCCATGTTTCAGTTTTGTCAGAGCCCAGATATAGACTGTGTGGTTTTCTGATGATATATCTCTGTAAGATTTGTGGAATGCTAAAGATGGAGTTGTCAACACTACTTTATGGCACCTCGGTGCATGTCAGAAAATGAAAATATTTTCAGAAGTGTTAGCATTATTTTAACTGATGATATACTCTTTTAAGACAAAGACTTATTTAAATAAAAAAATTCAAGGGAAAAAAACAAACAAAATAAGGCATTACCCATAAACAAGTTGATTAATCTGGTGTCTGTAGCTCTCATGAAGAAGATAAAGGAAGATTAGAAAATTAAAATAGTGATATTTTAATGCCATTCTGGGTTTGCAGTTTTTATTAACTAAAAAGCATCCTGAATTTGACTACCCTATTGAAATCAGGTTACAATTCCGTGGAATAAAGTTTATAGCAATAAGCGTAAATAAATTACTCCTTTTTACTATGGAAGATAATTATTAAATTAACTAAGTTTTTGATAATATTGTCTAGAATTTGGTTTTACAGGAATATTGATTGGTAATTACAGTCTACTATCTCTCATTGTATTTTTCTTACATAAGGGATTATTTACCAGTATTGCAACCTGTAAAACCATTGTTGAATGGAAATTTTGCTTTAATCTCTCAACTTTTTACCTGCTTCATTTGTGACTTAGAGAAGTTGGATTAATTGTGAGATAACATTAACTCCACAGAGCAACATTATCTGATTTTTAAAAAATCATTATTAATTTTTTTCTTTTCTTTTTTTTTTTGAGACAGAAGTTCTCTCTGTTGCCCAGGCTGGAGTGCAGTGACACGACCTTGCTCACTGCACTCCACCTCCCAGGCTCAAGTGATTCTCTTGCCTGAACCTTCTGAGTAGCTGGGACTACAAAAATTACAGGGCACGTGCCACCACACTCTGCTAATTTTTGAATTTTTAGTAGAGATGGGGTTTCACCATGTTAGCCAGGTTGGTCTCGAACTCCTGACCTCAGGTTATCTGTCCTCCTCGTACTTCCAAAGTGTTGGGATTGCAGGCGTGAGCCACGGCACCTGGCCTAATTTTTCTTTCCACTGGGTAACTTTAATCTGAGTATCGATTTTTTTTAAAAAAGGGCATTTAAGCCATTAGCTTTAAGCCAAAGAAACAAGCCTTGTCTTTTGCTACTTAAAAGCTTAATCAGATCATTCATCATAGCTAATTCCTGTTCTTAGAAAACATGCCCACCTGGCTGTTCTGAATGAAACTAGCTCAAGTCATTTTGCTTCCTATTGGCAATACCAGGGCCATTGCTTAATGAAAAAAAAAAAAAAAAAAAAAGGGCGTCAGATTCACACCTGTATTCTGTGATCATATGTACTATGATTAGTACATTTGTAGTTATCACAAGCACAGATTCAAAATCACTCTTTCTTCTAAAATGCCAGTCTTGGGGAACAGCATCACTAATTTTTATTTTTAATTTTTGTGGGTACATGGTAGATATATATGTTTATGGATTACATGAGATACATTAATACAGGCATGCAATATGTAATAATCACATCAGGGTAAATAGGGTATCTATTATCTCAAGCATTTATCCTTTGTGTTTCAAACAATACAATTATACTCTTTTAGTTATTTTTAAACAAACAATTAAATTACTTTTTACTATAGTCACCTTGTTGTGCTAGCAAATACTAGGTCTTATTTGTTCTTCCTATTTTTTTGTGCCCTTTTTCCATCCTCCCCCTTCCCAGGCCCACCCTTGGCTATCCTACCCTGCCTCTGGTAACTATCATTCTACTCTCTATCTCCATGAGTTCAATTGTTTAATTTGTAGCTCCTACAGATAAGTGAGAATATATGAAGTTTGTCTTTCTGTACCTGGCTTATTTCGCTTAATATAATGACCCCCAGTTCCATCCATGTTGTTGAAAATGACAGAGTATGGTTCTTTTTATGGCTGCATAGTACTCTATTCTGTGAGTGTACCACATTTTCTTTATCCGTTTGTCTGTTGATGGACACTTAGATTGCTTCCAGAGTTTGGCTATTGTGAATAGTGCTACAATAAACATGGGAGTGCAGATATCCCTTAGATATACTGATTTCCTTACTTTTGGGTATATACCTAGAAGTGGGATGGCTGAATCATATGTTAGCTCTATTTTTAGTTTTTTGAGGAACCTCCCACCTGTTCTCCTTAGTGATTGTACTAATTTACATCCCCACCAAGAGTGTATGAGGGTTCTCTTTTTTCCACATTTTTGCCCACATGGGAAGCATCATTTTAATGTTTGTACTAATGTCATCTACCAGAGAGACCAAATGTGTAAAATAGTTCTCCCTGCGTTATAATTCTGGTTACTCAAACCAGAATTAAACTCCACATAATGGTGGCGTGTCGCTGGGGAGAGAAGGAAAGCAGAGCTGCAAAGGTTGCCACCTGCAGGCTGTCCCTGGTCTTTGAAGGGCAGTGCCTGGTCAGCAGAGGAGCATCCCTGCCTCCTTATTTCCACAGAGTGACAATCAGAGTCAGTTTTCTTTTTTCTTTTTTTCCCTTAACTTTTAAGTTCCGAGGTACACGTGCGGGATGTGCAGGTTTGTTACATAGGTAAACGTGTGACATGGTGGTTTGTTGCACAGATCATGCCATCACCTAGGTATGTGCCCACTATCCATTAGCCATTCTTCCTGATGCTCTCCCTCCCCCTACAACCCCTCTCCCCCCATGCTTTCTTCCTGCTTTATTTGCTTGTTTTGGAGAATGAACTCCATGAAGGCAGGAATTGCTTTTCATACATTTGTTTCCTTGTGAAATAATTTGCTTGACACATTTCTCTATTGATTTGGCTTGATTAATGATCTTAAGTGCCACCTAGTTTGTACCATAGCATAACGGCCAAACATTTTTATATCTCCAGTTACTAGAGCCACATCAGAATTGAATCCCAGACCCCAACACTCCCAGTTTCTTTTGTCGTCTGTCAATAGGCTGGTGTTACCAATGATTTTCTTGAGTATTTACACTTGGGGTTCAGGATAGGTGGGATGTTATAGAAGGACTGACCTGCCTAGACACAGAGAGGAGTCAAGTAACAAAATTAAGGAATAGCATTGGGTATAAAAAGTGTATTGATTGATTAAGACAAAATGATATATCCAGAAAGAGCTAAAACATAAACAAAAGTTAAATAATAAAATTAAACTTAAGATGAGAAGTCACACAGCACAGAATTAAGTGCTAAACTATGAGAAATTGGTAAGATGTAAACAAATGGAGAAGATTAAGGACTACATTTCTGAACATTTCTGGTAGACAGACTGGAGTGAGCTAAGGCAAGAAGGAGGGTGGCTGTCCTCTTATTTAACTGGTTTCCCAGTCTCAGTCTCCTGGTTCTTCTTTCTCTCCTTGACTTCTAAAGGCTGAATCTTCAGATCTCTTCTCTTCTGTACTTTATATATCCTGATATCCTAGGTGATGCCATGCAGGTCCACTGATTTAAATGTCATTTATATACTGAAAGTCCCTAATTTTTCCTGCCAACCCAGAATACTCCCCTGACTTGGATACCCAATTCCATTTATTTATTTATTTATTTGGAGGTTGGGTCTTGCTCTGTCATCCAGGCTGGAGTGCACTGGTGTGATCATGGCCAATTGCTTATTTAACATCTTTCTTTGTGCGTCTAATAGCATCTCAAAGCTATACAATATATATACTAAACTGAACTTTTGATTTCCTACCTCCCACCTCTAAAAATTACTCCCCAGATCATTTAATAGAAATTCCATTCTTTCAGTTGCTCAGATAAAAGAATCTTAAAGTTGTGCCTATCTTCTCTTTTTCTCCCTTATCCTGCATTGAACGTGCCTATCTTCTCTTTTTCTCCCTTATCCTGCATTGAACCCATCAACAATCCTGCCCTCTCCTCTTTCAAAATATATCCAGAATCTGACCACTTCTCATCTCCCCGACTGCCACCATCCTGAGCCACCACCATTGCTTTTTGTTGGGATTATTACAATCACCTCGTAATTGGTTCCTTTACTTTTACCCTCAAACCTCTTACAGGGTACTCTCACACTGAACCAGAAGATCATTTTAGAATGAACATCAGGATGTGTTCTCTTTTTTTACTCAAATCCTCACATGGCTTTCTATCTCCTTCATCGGGGCAGCCTAGATCCTTACCATGGCCTCATTGGTCCCACCTGAGCTTACATCCCCCCCATTGTTTCTTCACTCATCTTCTATCACTTCATTCTTGTTACTCTGCCCCAGCTGCTCACACTAGCCTCCTTGCTCCCCTCGAATACAATGAGCACATTCCTACTGCAAGGCCTCGGCATGTGCTGTTGCATCAGCCTGGAAAACTCCACACCTGTCTGCCCACATGGCCTGCAACCTCACTTTCTTCTGGTCTCTGGTGTTTTGTTTTGTTTTGTTTTTGTTTTTGTTTTTGTTTTTGTTTTGACAGAGTTTTGCTCTTGTTGCCGAGGCTGGAGTGCAGTGGCGTGAACTCGGCTCACTGCAACCTCCAGGTTAAAGCAATTCTCCTGCCTCAGCCTCTCGAATAGCTGGGATTACAGGTGCCCGGTATCACGCCTGGCAAATTTTTTGTACTTTTAGTAGAGACGGGGTTTCGCCAGGTTGGTCAGGCTGGTCTCGAACGCCTGACCTCAGGTGATCCACTTGCCTTAGCCTCCCAAAGTGCTGGGATTATAGGCGTGAGCCACCGTGCCCAACTTCTTCTGGTCTCTGTTGAAGTGTCACCTCCTCGGGAACTTACCGGACTCTCCAATGGAAGACACCACTCGGGTCTCTAGGTCTCTCAGTGATTTATTTATCATATAGCCCTTACCACCACCTGCCCCATTAAATATTTCTTTGCTTGTTTAATGTCTGCTTCTCTCCACTAGAGTATACACTCCTTAAGGTCATGAACTTCATTTGTGTTGTTCAGAGCTGTACTTCTCAGTGCCCGGAATGATGCCTGAACCATAATAGGTGCTTAATAAATGCCTGCTGAATGAATGAGTGAACAATGATGATGAATAGACTGCTTTTCAGGTAGGTAAAATAATTTGCACTGGGAAGTACTGGGATATGATGTTGGAAAGTCAGAATGAATGTAAATTGTGGTAAAAATTTATTAAAGGGAAGAGTATAGATTTTATTGTGTAAGTCACGTGTAACCATTAAAACTTCTTGAGTGGACCATTGCATGATGAATATCAAATTTTGGGATGAGCAATCTGGGAAACATTATAGGGTAGATTTTGAAGCTGATTGGAGATTTCTTAGTAATCCAGGCTTTAGGCCCCATGTCATAAATGCAGGCCTTAGAAGAAACTAACTATACGTTGAAATGTACCTATCATTTCAAAGACTCACACTTTTTAAAGTGGAATAAGAATGTCTAAGTCATTGGTATCATGTTAAGGCCCAGTCTGTAGGTTTGGACAGCACCTACTTGAACACAGATACCCAGAGTGAGATAAGAAAAAAAAATTAGCTATTGAGAGGGGATAGTTTCCTCAGTGTTTGACACAGCTGCCTGCTAGAAACAAGAGTCCATTTTCCAGTTTCCTTCTGACCAATTACTTTAGACCAGTTGGATGGCATTTCTTACCTGTGCTCAGCAGAACAGCCAGACGTTTCTGGAATAAAAAGTATGATCCTCAAGAGGAGAGGAGTAGAATGGGTGAGCAGTGATGAAAACTTGCCAGGGAATGTTTTCACCAGGTTGACCTCTCCATTGAAAGGGCAGTCAAGAGAGCTATGACTAAGAGGTCCAGCAGTCCTTGAGCAAAAAGGTAAAGAGAGGGAAATATAGCCCTGGGGACTCCCTGTGCCTTTCCTCTGGAGTTTCCATGTTTTACTTAAGTGGCTGGGTTTATCCTTATAAGGTGCTCCCTTCTTAAATATTACCCCTAGATCCTGAGATTTATCCATCTTTGACTCCAGAGATATTTATCTGCTTTCTTGAAGATCTAGAATTTCTCCAGTGTAGGAGTGACTTTCTTTCCTGACATTGGGTTTTAATAGTAGGTAAATCAGTTGGAAGAAGTTTGGTTGTCATTGTTGTCCTGTTAGAAAAAGATTCTCATTTGAAAGTAATGCATCTTAACTAGATATGACTGCAGTGAGAATTTTAATGATCCTATCATCATATTTTTATAAGATTAGAAAACTCCTGCTTCTGTGACACCGAATATTCAAATGCTGCCCTCTCACTGAGGCTCTCTGTGGCCTCTAACCTTATCATTAGTGATTCTGCACAGATTCACAGAGTAAGCAGTTGACCCAACAGTGATTGCAAAACATTTGGAAAATGTCTGGGAAAGTAGCCATCATTTGTTTCCTATGAAATAGTCATTTTCAATGTGAATGATGCAAAATATTAAGACAAAAGGAAAATGATTATATGAGCTACATAGAACATGTGGGAATTGGTACAGAATTTTATCATGTTTAAGAAATCTTTGACCTTAACAATTTGGAATATGGGAAAATCTAGGTTGCTCTAAAAATAAAATAGCTATGTGATATATGAGTTATCAACCACGGAGTCTCAAACAAGAAAGGAGTGGACTCAAGAGATACATAGAGGGTAAAGTCAAACATATTGGTTATAGATTAGATATGGGAAATGGTGAAGGAAAAGAAGGGGGCAAAATGAGTCCTAAATTTTTGACTTGCCCAACTGGATGGAAAAGTGAACTTGCTCTGAGATATGTGCATTGGAAGAGGATTAGGTTTAAAGGGAATGATCACGAGCTGAGCATTGAACTGGCTGAGTGTAAAATCATTTGAAAGAATTCAAGTGCAGAAGTTGACGCAGCACTTCCATATACGGGTCACAAGTTCTGAGGAGAAATATGAGCTAGAATTATAAATGTGAGTCATGCATAGAAGTGAAAATGAGCCATAAGAGAAGTGGGAGAGTGTTCAAGTCAGAAGCAATACTGAGAAGTTCCCTAAGACAAGAGACCGCATCCTTGAATTAAGAAACTGAGAGATCTTCAGACAGGCTGGAGCAGAGTGCCTGGGCAACATGATGAGTGATGAAGAAGAAAGGGAGATTGGGGCCAGATCACGCCAGGCCCTGGAGTCTTGAAGATTTCTGAGTTTAGCCAAACAGTGATAAGAATATTGACATGGAGAGGTGACACAATCAGAGTTACTTTCAAATTATTATCAAGGCGATTTATTGCATAAAGGACTAAAGATGCCATTTGTTGTCTTCTTAAGGAAGAATCTATGTGGGCACTTAGGCACATAATTCTCTAGAACCTTCTTCTTTTGGCTCCTGAGACATAACTTCTCCATTTATGCAGTTCCACTGCCACTGTCCACAATACTATCCACACTGAAAGGAAATGGGAAAACCTTTCCTACTAATGTTGTCCTGTTTTTAGATTACAAAATCACTATCTCTGCCTTTGGGTTCAGAAAGAAGTTCCATGAGATAGAAGAACATTTTCATTTCATATAGCAGCACTTTCAAGGTATTTTCTGGTTTACCTTGGAAGCCTGGGACTTTACTCTTCAGAGTAAATCTTTAAAGGTATAATTTCAAAATAATATATGAACATCTTATTCACAATCTCCTTGAAGTGAAGTTAAGTAAATGAATAAAATGGGTTTTAATTATTTCGTTATGAAAATCCAGTTTTCCCCATTCACTTAAAAAATTAGTTTTACTAAACCCAAATATCTGAGAATTTAAAAAAGAATAATGAAAATGTTCTTCCATTTATTGAACACGTATTATATATCATATATGGTACTAAGTTCCTTTATTTATGTTTATCAAGTCCTACTGTGTGTCAGCCATTAACTCAAATAGGTAGAGTTGCCCCAACCTCTAGTGGACAATCTCCTCAGCCAAATGTCAGACAGGTATAGTCATTTACCATGCAAGAGTCTAGAACATAGACCAACTGAAACTTAATCTATAACTTCCATCCGCAATGTATCAGCATCATTAATGACACATTCCTCTTCTAGTCTTTCCAGATACTATTATAAAAGTGTTTGAAATATACTCTTCCACATACCTGTTTCTATCTGTGCTTTTCCATTTCATCAAGTCCATTTTTGATCATCTGGGAATGAAATCTGGTTGCTTGAACCAGGGGAACAATTCTTTACAGGAACACTCAATCATTTATCCTAATAGGGATTTGATTTTACCTGAAATACAAAGAAACATTGCAAGAAAGGGAACAACATAAGGATTGGGAGGAATTCCTAATATATTATAAGTTTTCATTCTCAACATATATCATTCTCAATAAGTCATTCATTTTTTTTTTTTTCATTTAACTAAAATGTAAGGAAATGCCTACTCTGCTTGGTGCACTCTAGCTCCTGAGCAGTCTAACTACCTGATGCAGAATTGATGCACAAATGGTAAACCCGGTGTGCATACCATAATAGTTAAGAGTTCTGATTTTCAAGCCAGAATGCCTGGGCATGAATTTTGACTCCAACATTTATGAGCCACATAACTTTGGACAAAATACTTAGCTGTGCCTCAGTTTCTCTCCATATATAAAATGGGGAAATATAGGGTTGTCATGAATAGCATGAATGTTATGAATAGTAAGTGACTTAATATTTATAAAATGCTTAAAAGAGTGATTGGCACAATGTAAGGGCTTGTTAAATTTAAAAAAATAATTTTTATCTGTTTCAAATAACCACAGATTTTCAAAGGCATTATTAATGGTCCTTGAAATAGAACATTTCCATCACCTGAGGGCCCGCCCTCCTCACTCATCACCCTTATGGAGCTGTAACCATAGTTTAAAAAGCTATGAGAAAGCTCTGTAATCTCAACAAGATTAGAAAGCACCATTCCTGGACTCCAAGAAAAATTTCAGATGAAATGTAGCCAATCTGGATTCGAAATGGCACTTAGATTCACTAACTTGAATGTTTTCTCAAATTTGGGATCATGGAGATGTCTATGTGTTCCTGTGTTTTATATCTGTAGCAGTTTACTCTATGGCTTTAGAGTTCCCTTTAAAATGAAAGTAAAATCATTCTGATGGTATATAGTATCATACCCATCTACTTTTCTTTATTTATATGTCACAATTACATAAATGTACACACAACCTTCTCTGCCAACAGCATTTGTACAGTGTGCAGAAATCTTGAAAACAGCTTTTCTGTCAGGGTTACCACAATGTCCTATTTATTTTCCACTCAGGCCTGGGAAAGTCTACAAAGGAACACACTAGAAATTTGTGCCAAAACAGCTTAACTTGATTTAAGTCAGCCTCCTTTTCATGATCATTTTTAAAGACTAACTGTCAGTTCCTCCTCAACCTACTAAAGCGAACTACCTTTTTGTGAAGGACCATGGTCTTCAGGTGAAAATAGTCTATGGTAGGCAGTTCATGTTTGAGGTAATTTTTGAAGTAAAATGTCCCTAAAGAGGACTAAATTTACTGCAGAAGAATTGTAGAATTGTCATATGAAGGGAGATTTCAATACACAAGAAACAATATTTTCTTGTTCCACAACGATGAAGTAATTTGCCAAGTTCAAAAATGAAATTATTTAGAAAGAGTTTAGAAATATTTTCTGACAATCCATTGTCAAGGACTTCAGCAAAATTCTCAGGAATAACATTTTTTTTCCTATTCATGGAACCTTAAGTAATTTTAGGAATCTTTGAGGAACTCCTTCTACCTCAAATTTAAACATTTAAGAAGTAACATGTCTATTTTAAATGTAATATCAAATATGTTCCAAACTCATTCACTTGATCAGTTTAGTCTAGAAGTATTCACAGTATTCACTTGGGTTTTTTAATTTGCTTTACTTTCATGGTTTATGTCTTATCACTGTTCTAGTCTCTAACTACCTTTCAAACATTTTTTAATTTACAAAACTAAGGCCAAGTCTATACCAGCAAATTGAAGTTGAAAAGTAAGGCCCTTTGGGGGATAATTTCAAAGGAAAAATATTTTTCTAGTTACTAGCTTTTATGTATTACAGATAAATACTCTCTGATTTTCTAAGTTCTCAACTTTATGTTCAAGTTTTGACCCAGACTTCATTAGGGAGACCTGCCCTAAATCCTAGTATAATATGACAAGCTCTGTCTCACTTAAAATTCTTTATGCTAACTAAGATTCTCTTGTATTTTCAGTAGATGTGTTTCAAGTCTAATTATAACTGCAATATTTACACAAAGGTATTTTCATATGGCCCTGACTTTTTTTCAGGAAATTTATTGAAAACAAAACAAAACAAAACCTGCCAGCTTAATAAATCACCATAGGTTAAAAATGTAATAACAATACAAAAATGTGAATATACAAAATCATTCTAAGCATGTCCTAAAAAATTAGATAACGATTACTTTTTAAAATGTTTAAGTTAGATATATCTCAAGATAATTAGCTTATCTAGTTTATTCCACCTCCTTTTCACTTTTAAATTTATATTCCCTTTATATGCCTTTGAAAAATGAGAATAAAGATGCATGTTTATTTTAACCTTTAAATTATAAACCAAAATTCTATCATTTTGCCTTTACTTCAGTGAATTCTGGCTTCCAAGTGAAAAAGAAAAAATGGTCCCTGAAATTTTGAATTTGGCCTGGCATTTGCAGCTAAGCCTTGCCTTTTTCCTGTTGTACGTAAACAGCATCAAAAATACCAACATCCTGTAAGATACACTGTGTCTATAGTGAATAAATACAAAAACAAGACCACTCCTTGGTCTTGTCTGAACACAGAAAAAAGACATGAATAGTTTCAAACCTCAAAAGTGACCAAGTATCCCCCTATCTGTACCACATGAGTGGATACTGCTTCTTCGCCAGTTATACCCTTGTCCTCTCTAGTCTTCCCCGCACTAGATCAAACTTACTAAGATGCTTAACTATAGGATTATACCAACTTTCTGACATTATTCATCCAATTCAAAGCAAAGTCCTGCCTCCAAGAACTCTTCTCCAAGTCACCTAACACAAGCCCAAATACTCTGGTAATGTCTAACACCTTCTTGCTGAGAGGCCCACCATTTCCTTGGTGTATGCTCTTCCTCACTGCAACAAGTCAAAAAACAGCCTATGCAACTCCAGTGGTGTGCCTGGTGGCCTTAGGCTGGAGGGCATTAACACAAGCAAGACCTTAGCTCCAGAATATGTTTTAAAACAGCTTCACTTTAGGCAGAAATAACTTTCAGCAGTTACACTATGTGGAAAAAGTCCAAATCCCTTGTTGGAATCCTTCTAATCAATTCATGATAGTTTAATGAAAAACTTGTATTTCTTATAACTCTTTATGAAAAAGAGAACCAGGACCTCATACTAGCTAGGCCTTTTTACCCTTGTTTAGATCTCTGTGAGAAATGCCCCACAGATACATGGGCAAAGATGAGGTGAACCTACATGGACTATTTGAAAGTCCGAAAGAGTGCCTCCAACCATCTTCAGGAGAGGAGGGATTGACCTGGTTGTCCAAGTGTCCATGGTCCTAATGTAGACGTTTGTGTAGCAGGGTGGGGCAGGAGGATTTCATTTTTCCTAACTTTGGTACATAGTAAAAATTATCTTCTCCCCCCCGCCTCCCTCCTTACCTCTCTTCCTTTTTTTGTTTCTTCCTCCATCTTTTATCTTTATCTGTCTCCCTTCCTCTCTCCTTCTTCAACTTCCTTCCCCTTTCCCCTTTCCTTTATAATATGCCTTTACAGTCCAGGGAACGAATGCTATGAAACACTGTCAATTTTTGTCTTAAAAAATGCCCATTTCTGCATGCCTGTAGTCCCAGCTCTCTGGGAGGCTGAGGCAGGAGAATGGCTTGTACCCGGGAGGCAGAGGTTGCAGTGAGCTGAGATCGCGCCATTGCACACCAGCCTGGGCAATAGAGCAAGACTCTGTCTCAAAAAAAAAAAAAGAAAAGAAAAGAAAAAAAAAGCCCATTTTATAAAATCCATATACAGATAACGTACAAAAAGTCAAAAAATATACAAATGTGATTTGGTAGCAGAGTAGCTGAATGATTTCTCATTTAAAAAATGTATGTTGAAATACTTTCAATTATTTGGTTTTATAACTTCTAATAAAAAAAATACCGGTTTACTAAAACTAGCCTCTCCTTTAGGCTCTTCCCTTTCTTGAACAAACACACCTCTTTCAATTTACACTTTAGAGTGGTGTAAATTGTTTTGATATGCATATGGAGGTAATAGGATTCAAAGTCAAAGAAAAGTGAAGCTCTTCTGTTTCTTCTTTGCAGCCTGGGCTGCTGCATCTTCTTTAAGAACACCTCACCAATGCACTTTAGATAAAAGTGTTGAGTCCATTAGCAAGGCACAGAGCAGATTCTCCCTGTGTCTTTTCACAGGGCTCAGATTTCATTCTGTGCCAGGAGTTATACATCACTCTCAATGGTGTGTCTCCAGAGCTGACTGAGGAAAGTGCAGAAAAACTACCGTTAACAAGGGAGTAATTACATTCAGCCTAAATTAATTATTGGCCGCTCAGGACTGGTGAACAAGGGCCACACAGATGGCCTCTGACTCAGTTCCCACCTTTGAGGAAAGAAATATTCCAATATGGTGCACATGACTGCATAAGATAACAAGAGGCAGGCTATTTCTGGTCTACTGGTCTTGAAGTTACCATATCTGTTAATATGACATGGGGCTTATTTGCGTTAACACTGTAGGTACATTGTATTTTTTAGGGAAAAAAATGAATGATAGTCACTTGGGACGGAGGTCATTTCACGGCAGTCAGCATTAGGACCAGCAAAGTCAAGCCAGGGACCTTTAAAATGCAATTCAGTCAAAAGAACAGGTCATGGATCAGTGAACAGGTGATGGAAGGTGTTCGTGAGGAATTCAGATTAGCAAAAAATACAAACAAACCACAAGAATCAGGGAAGAGAGAAATCAGGACAACCTGGAGAGCAGGAAGCCAAGGTCTTGGCAGGGTGGCAAGGATGACACTGATAGGACCTGGAGACTATGCGCCATGCAGGCAAGAACTATGATTCTCATTTACTCTGTGTCCTCAGAAGCCAGCACAGTTGGCACACACCACATGTCGGTAAACTTTTGTTGAATTAATCAGTCAATTTCATCTATTAATCATTTATGAAATATCATGCTCTTGCTAGAGATCTACATAGAATTAGTTCAACTTAATAAATATTTTAGAGTTCCTACTCTGTACTAGGCACTGTGATAGATACTAGAAAATAGTATATAAGGCAGGCTCCTGTCCTCAATGTATTTGCAATATAGTGTCTGAGGCTGAATGTAAAAAGTAATTATTAGTCATTATGATAACAATAATAATAGAAGTATGGAGATGATAAGCGGCTGAACAAAAAAACTACCTATTGGTGTTGTCAAGGAGGAGCTGCCCAGAAGCTGTTTTAAAGTATATACAGGTAGGAGTTGATCGGATGGAAAGTGGGGGAAAAGTACAGTAGGAAAAAGGAATATTATATATACAGGCAGAGGGACCCAAACAACATAGCAAGCTCATGGAAGAAACAGTTCAATGTTGCTGGAGAGCAAACAATCTGAAAAAAAATCAAGAAAGTAATCTGATTTACAATAGCTACAAATAAAATAAAATACCTAGGATTTCACTTCTTATCCAAAAAAAGTGAAAGATCTCTACAATTAAAACTATAAAATCCATCAATGGATAAATGGATAAAGAAAATGTGGTACTTACAGACAATGGAGTACTATTCAGTCATAAAAAAAGAATGAGATGCTGTCATTTGCAACAACCTGGATAGAACTGGAGGTCATGATACTAAGTGAAATAAAGCAGGCACAGAAAGACAAACATCACGTGTTCTCACTTATTTGTGGGATCTAAAAGTCAAAACAATTGAATGTGTGGTGGTAGAGAGTAGAAGGGCGGTTATTAGAGACTGGGAAGAATAGTGGGTGGGTGGTGGTGGAGAGGTGGGGATGGCTAAAGCATATAAAAATATAGGAAGAATGAATAAGACCTTGTATTTGATACCACAACAGGGTTACTATAGTCAATTTAATTGTACGTTTTAAAATAACTTAAAGTATAATGGGGTTGTTTGTCACACAAAGGATAAATGCTTGAGGGAACAGATACCCCATTTTACATGATATGATTATTACACATTTCATGTCTATATCAAAACATCTCATGTACCCCATAAATATATATGTATATACCCACAAAATTAAAATTAAATATTAAAAAAAGAAAACTGTAAAACAGTGATGAAAGAAATGGAAGCATACAAAAAAATGAAAAGACATTCCATGTTGATGGATTAGAAGAATATTATTAAAATATTCATGCTACCCAAAGCAATCTATAGATTCAATGCAAGCCCTGTCAAAATACTAATGACATTCTTTATAGAAATAGAAAAAAATCCTAACATTTATATGGAACCGCAAAAGATGCAGAATAGCCAAAACTAGCCTTAGCAAAAGAATTAAATTGGAAGAATCACACTACTTGACTTCAAATTATACTACAGAGTTATAGTAATCAAAACAACAAAATACTGGGTGTAAAAACAGACACATAGACAGTGAAACAGAATAGAGAACCTGGAAACAAACTCATACATCTACATTGAACTCCTTTTTGACAAAGGTGCCAATAATATACACTGGGAAAAATTTCTTTCATAAATGGTACTGGGAAAACTTATATCCCATATGTATGAGAATGAAACTAGACTCCTATCTCTGGCCATATACAAAAAACACCAAACAAGTAAAAATTCATTGGAGACCTAAATGTAAGACCTCAAACTATGAAACTACTAAAAGAAAACATTGGGGAAACTCTCTGGGACACTGGACTGGACAAACATTTCTTGAGTAATACTCCACAAGCACAGGCAACTAAAGTAAAAATGTACAAATGGGATCACATTAAGATAAAAAGCTTCTGCACAGTAAAGGAAACAATTAACAAAGTGAATAGAACCAGCAAAATGGAAGAAAATATTGCAAACTATCCATCTGACAAGGGTTAATAACTAGAATATATGGAAGCTCAAGAAGCTCAATAGGAAAGAAATCTAATACTATAATTTTAAAATGGGCAAAAGATATGAATAGATATTTCTCAAAAGAAGACATATAAATGGCAAAAAGTGTATGAAAAGATGCTCAATATCGTTGATCATCAGAGAAATGCAAATCCAAACTACAATGAGATATCTCACCCCAGTTAAAATGGCTTTTATTCAAAAGGCAGGCAATAACAAATGCTGGCAAGGATGTGGAGGAAAGGGAACCCTCGTACACTGTTGGTAGGAATATAAAGTAGTACAACCTTTATGGGGAACTGTCTGTGTTCCTCAAAAAACTAAAGATAGAGCTACCATATTGTATTAGTCCATTCTTGCACTGCTATAAAGAAATACCTGAGACTCCAGGTAATTTATAAAGAAAAGAGGTTTAATTGGCTCACGCTTCTATAGGCTGTACAGGAAGCATGGCAGCATCTGCTTCTGGGGAGGCCTCAGGGAGCTTTTACTCATGGCAGAAGGCAAAGTGGGAGAAAACATCTTATATGACAGGAGCAGGACCAACAGGTGGCAGGAAGGTGTACACTACACATTTTTAAACAACTGGATCTCATGATAACTCACTCATTATCACAAGAGCAGCACTGAGGGGATGATGCTAGACCATTCATGAAGGATCCACCCCCATGATCCAATCACTGCCCATGAGGCCCCACCTCCAACACTGAGGATTACAAGTGAATATGAGATTTGGGTGGGAACACAGATCCAAACCATATCACATATGATCCAGCAATCCCACTGCTAGATATATACCCAACAGACAGAAAATAAGTATATTGAAGAGATAGCTGCACTCCTATGTTTATTGCAGCACTATTCACGATAGCCAAGATTGGGAAGCAACTCAGCAGATGAATGAATAAAGAAAATGTGGTACATATACACAATTCTATTCAGCTGTAAAAAAGAATGAGATCCTGTCATCTGCAGCAACACAGATGGAACTGGAGGTCATTATGTTAAATGAAATAAGCCAGGCACAATGAGACAAACTACACTTATTCTCACTTATTTATGGGAGCTAAAAATTAAAGCATCTGAACTCATGGAGATAGACAGTAGAATGATGGTTATCAGAAGCTGGGAAGGAAGGATAGTTGGGTGGTGGAGGGGAGTGGGCATGTTTAATGGGCACAAAAATCTAGTTAGAATGAATAAGATTATATATTTGATAGCACAACAGAGTGACTATAATCAACAATAATTTATTATATATTTTAAGATAACCAAAAGAGTATAATTGTATTATTGGTAACACGAAAAATGCTAAGTGCTTTAGGTGATTCATACCTCATTTACCCTGATGTGATTATTATGCATTGTAAGACTGTATCAAAATATGACATGTACTCCATAAATATATACACCTGCTATGTATCCTCAAAAATTAAAAATTAAAAAAAAACAGAGAAAAAATCAATACTGCTAGAGAGACACTCATGGCCAGATGAGGATGTAAGGAGCTTGAGCTTGGACATGGATAATGAGGAAACATACTAGCACTGAAAGTAGAGAAGGATCAGATTTGCATTTTAGTAAGACAATTCGCCTAACAGATAAGAAAAGATGGGAGAGGGAGAAGATTTTAACACCAAAGTCCATGCCAGAGATGGAAAGACACAGAAGTAAGACAGTGGCAATCAAAATGACCAGGAAGAGTTATATTTAAGAGATATCTGAAAGATGAGATAGATAAGATTTAATGTTTAATTGGACATGACCAGGGAGGGAGAAAATAGACTAGAAATATCTTTGCTTTCCAGGTTTGGGAGACTGGGTGGATGTTGAATTGCCGATTGAGTTAAAGAAAATTGGGTGAAGTCATTGGGGGAGAAGGGAATAGATATTGAGTTGTTTAGGACATGTCGAATTTGACAACTAATAGGACATTTAAGTGGAAATTTTTAGTAGGCAATTTGATTTCCAAGCAATGTCTATGGCAGAAACAGTTTGGAAAGTTATCATGATATAGGCAAAAGTTGAAGGCAAGAGGGTGAATAGGATCATCTAGGAAGGGGTATAGATTGAGAAAATAAAAGTATTAAAGATAAACCCTGGTGAATACTTACATTTAGGTGATGGGTAAAGAAAGAAAAATTAGGGAAGAAAAGGAAGGAAGGGAGGGAAGGAGGGAGGGAGGAAGGGAAAGAAAGAGAGAAAAAAAGAAAGAAAAGAAGCAAAAAGGAAGAAAGAAAAAAGAAAGAAGAAAGAAAGAAAGAAAGAGAAAAAAGAGACATGGTGCACGTCGGTAATCCCAGCTACCTGGAAGGCTGAGGCAGGAGAATCGCTTGAACCCAGGAGGCGGAGGTTGCAGTGAGCTGAGATCGCGCCACTGCACTCCAGGCTGGGTGACAAAGCAAGACTCCTGTCTCAAAAAAAAAAGAAAAAAGAAAAAAGAAAGAAAGGAAGGAAGGAAGGAAGGAAAGAGAGAAAGAGAGAAAGAGAGAAAGAAAGAAAGAAAGAAAGAAAGAAAGAAAGAAAGAAAGAAAGAAAAAAGAAAGAGAGAAAGAAAGAAAGAAAAAAGAAAGAAACAAACAAAGAAACAAAGAAACAAAGAAAGGAAGGAAGGAAAGAAAGAAAGAAAAAATTATGCTAGCATTTTAATAATTGTCATAGTCTTCAAATGACCCATAACCATTTTCATCTTTAGGAAGGTTGTCTTTTCCAAGAGGTCTCCTTAAATACAATACAGTGAAAATCCAAAGTTTTCATCCTCCCACCTTGTCATAAACAATCAGTATAATTATTATATTGTATATGCTACAAGTAATTCACCAGTAAGTAAAAGGCAAACTAGTTGGAGCACCTGTGTTTCAGACTTTTGGAAATGCATCATTTCTAGCCCTGCTAGAATTTAATTTGCCAGTTTAGTAACTAGCGTGGGCTGTTGCACAACTAATTTGTTTATAATAATTAGCCACTGATCATAAATTATGCTACAATTGTTGAATTAGCTCACTAGTCATTACCTAAGCAGCAAGATGTAAATCTAAGCTCAGAGGTCTTCATTTCTTGTTCAGCAAGAAAACCCACCTCCTCAATAGTCATTCAAAATCTGTACAAACTGCCTTTCTAATGCCAGTAGATATCATAATCATATATTTAACTTTCAAAGTGAGAAGTCTACATTATTACTTATATGTTGAGATTTTGTTGAATCTGAAGATCAACTCTAGGAAAATTAATATATTTACATTATTGAGCATTCTATTTAATAAACATAGTATATTCTTCCATATTTATTTATCCATTTATTTACTCAACATCTTTTATGTTGTTAAATGTCCTTAAATATTGAAGGACAATTGGATTGCTTCTACTTTGAACTATTATTAATAAAATTGATATTAACATTGTATAAAACTCCTTGTGTGTATATCTGTTTTTATTTCTTTTTTTTTTTTTTTTTTTTTTTTTTTTTTTAATTTATTTATTTTATTGATCATTCTTGGGTGTTTCTCACAGAGGGGGATTTGGCAGGGTCATAGGACAATAGTGGAGGGAGGGTCAGCAGATAAACAAGTGAACAAAGGTCTCTGGTTTTCCTATGCAGAGGACCCTGGGGCCTTCCGTAGTGTTTGTGTCCCTGGGTACTTGAGATTAGGGAGTGGTGATGACTCTTAACGAGCATGCTGCCTTCAAGCATCTGTTTAACAAAGCACAACTTGCACCACCCTTAATCCATTTAACCCTGAGTGGACACAGCACATGTTTCAGAGAGCACAGAGTTGGGGGTAAGGTCACCGATCAACAGGATCACAAGGCAGAAGAATTTTTCCTAGTACAGAACAAAATGAAAAGTCTCCCGTGTCTACCTCCCTCTACACAGACATGGCAACCATCCGATCTCTCAATCCCTTCCCCGCCTTTCCCCCGCTTCTATTCCACAAAACCGCCATTGTCATCATGGCCCATTCCCAATGAGCTGCCGGGTACACCTCCCAGACGGGGCGGTGGCCGGGCAGAGGGGCTCCTCACTTCCCAGTAGGGGCGGCCGGGCAGAGGCGCCCCTCATCTCCCGGACCGGGCAGCTGGCTGGGCGGGGGGCTGACCCCCCCACCTCCCTCCCAGACGGGGCGGCTGGCCAGGCAGAGGGGCTCCTCACTTCCCAGTAGGGGCGGCCGGGCAGAGGCGCCCCTCACCTCCCGGACGGGGCGGCTGGCCGGGCGGGGGGCTGACCCCCCCACCTCCCTCCCGGTCGGGGCGGTTGGCCTGGCGGGGGGCTGACGCCCCCACCTCCCTCCCGGACGGGGCGGCTGGCCGGGCAGAGGGGCTCCTCACTTCCCAGTAGGGGCGGCCGGGCAGAGGCGCCCCTCACCTCCCGGACGGGGTGGCCGGCCGGGCGGGGGGCTGACCCCCCCACCTCCCTCCCGGACAGGGCGGCGGGCCAGGCGGGGGGCTGACCCCCCCACCTCCCCCCCGGATGGGGCGGCTGGCCGGGCGGGGGGCTGACCCCCCCCACCTCCTTCCCGGATGGGGCGGCTGGCGGGGCAGAGGGGCTCCTCACTTCCCAGTAGGGGCAGCCGGGCAGAGGCGCCCCTCACCTCCCGGACGGGGCGGCTGGCCGGGCGGGGGGCTGACCCCCCCACCTCCCTCCCGGTCGGGGCGGCTGGCCTGGCGGGGGGCTGACCCCCCCACCTCCCTCCCGGACGGGGCGACTGGCCAGGCGGGGGGCTGACTCCCCCACCTCCCTCCCGGACAGGGCGGCGGGCCAGGCGGGGGGCTGACCCCCCCACCTCCCCCCCGGATGGGGCGGCTGGCCGGGCGGGGGGCTGACCCCCCCCACCTCCTTCCCGGATGGGGCGGCTGGCGGGGCAGAGGGGCTCCTCACTTCCCAGTAGGGGCAGCCGGGCAGAGGCGCCCCTCACCTCCCAGACGGGGCGGCTGGCTGGGCAGAGGGGCTCCTCACTTCCCAGTAGGGGCAGCCAGGCAGAGGCGCCCCTCACCTCCCAGACGGGGCGGCTGGCCGGGCAGGGGGCTGACCCCCCCACCTCCCTCCCGGATGGGGCGGCTGGCCGGGCGGGGGGCTGACCCCCCCACCTCCCTCCCGGACGGGGCGGCTGGCCTGGTGGGGGCTGACCCCCACCTCCCTCCTGGATGGGGTGGCTGCCGGGCAGAGACGCTCCTCACTTCCCAGACGGGGTGGCTGCCGGGCGGAGGGGCTCCTCACTTCTCATATGGGGTGGTTGCCAGGCGGAGGGTCTCCTCACTTCTCAGACGGGGCGGCTGGGCAGAGACGCTCCTCACCTCCCAGACGGGGTCGCGGCCGGGTAGAGGTGCTCCTCACTTCCCAGACGGGGCGGCGGGGCAGAGGCGCTCCCCACATCTCAGACGATGGGCGGCTGGGCAGAGACGCTCCTCACTTCCTAGATGGGATGGTGGCCGGGAAGAGGCGCTCCTCACTTCCTAGATGGCATGGCGGCCGGGCAGAGACGCTCCTCACTTTCCAGACTGGGTAGCCAGGCAGAGGGGCTCCTCACGTCCCAGATGATGGGCGGCCAGGCAGAGACGCTCCTCACTTCCCAGATGGGGTGGCGGCCGGGCAGAGGCTGCAATCTCGGCACTTTGGGAGGCCTAAGGCAGGCGGCATGCTTCGCCGGGTGGTCAGAGCTATTCGCCCATAGTCCGTAGCCCAGAGCCGGGGCTGCTCGGCTCTCCGTCCCGGGGGGCCGGGGCCAGGCTGGAGGCGTGCGAGCCTCTCATCGCCGCCTCCCAGCGCAGCCACCCGAGCCGCCGCCGCCGCCTCCCTCCATGGCTGCGGCGCCGCCACCCGACAGCTCGTCTAGCTCCAGCCCGGTCTCCGTGTCCCTTTTTTTTGTATTTTTAGTAGAGATGGGGTTTCACCATGTTGGACAGGCTGGTCTCAAACTCCTGACCTCACGTGATCCCTGTTTTTATTTCTTTTGGGTAAACATCTAGATGCATAATTGTGGTATGATATGTTAAAACAAACAAACAACAACAACAAAAAACCTTTGCCTGCCCAAAATAAAAGTTTACGAATTTTAGTTTTTATGTTTAGGTCTATGATTGCTTTCAAGTAAATTTTTCTACTTGGTATGAGACAAGGATTGAGACTTGTTTTAATTTTATTTCCATATGGAAATCTAGGTGTTCCATCTTCATTTTTGGAAAATCTTATATATTCCTCCTTTTTAAATTATCTTGGTAAAATGTATGTGTGTATCTATTTTTTGACTCCATCTGTTCCGTTAAGTTTTATACGTATTCTTATATCCCCATCACTGTCTTCATTATAATAGCTTTATCAAATGTCTTCAAATCAGTTAGTGAAAAATCTTCCAACTTTGCTTTTTTTGATATTCTAGGTTATTGTCATCTCCAAATAAATTTTAAAATCAGCTTTATTTCTACAAAAAAAAAAAAAACATGTATTTAGCTTTTTAACGGATTGTGATTGGGATTGATCCTAAAGATCAATTTGGGGAGAATCGATACTTTAACTTATTGAGACTTTCAATCCATGAGCATGAGTATTGGTTATTTACTGCTGTGTAGATAACTGCCCCAAAATTTAGTGGTTTGAAATAACGAGGATTTATCACCTCATGTTTTCTGTGGCTTGAGAATTTGGGAGTGGCTTTGAGGGATGGTTCTGGCTCAGAGTCTCTCATGAGGTTGTAATCAAGATGGCAGCTGGGGATGAAGTCACCTAAAGGCTTGACTGGGTCTAAGGAATTGTCACCATGCACATCGGTGGCTGTTGACAAGAGCTCTCCAATTCCTCACTGGCTCTTGGCAGGAGACATTAGTTCTTCACCATGTAGACCTCTCAATAGGGCTACTTGAGTGTCCTCATGGTCATGGAATGATTCTCACAAATATAGCCCACATCCAAAGGAAGAGGAAATAGAATTCAACTCTGCAAGGGAGGAATATCAACAAATTTGTAGACATATTTTAAAACCACCAAGGTATATGTCTCCATGTATTTAGGTATTTAGTTTCTCTTAGTAATGTTCTGTAACTTTCAGTGCACAGACTTTCATATAGTTTGGTAAATGTATGCCTGAGTATTTTGGGTTTTTTGATGCTGCTACACATGCATTTTTCCTTCCATTTTTTTCAGTACTAGTAAATAAAAATAAAATAATTTTTGTATTTTGACCTGATATCTTGTGACTGTGCTAAATTCATTTAATAATAATAGCAGCTTTCCTATTGATCGCTCAGATTTTTCTATGTACACAATCATTTTGTCTGCAAATCCATAAATGTGCCATATTAGAGTAAAGTCAGGAAACAGAACCCATACCAATTGTTTTAACAAAAGTATACATACACTATGAATTGAAGATCTGAAAGACAAAAAATAGAGCACTAATGCATGGTAAAGATAACAATAGCGGGAATGTAAAACAAGTGAACTCATAGACACAGAGGATAGAATGGTAGTTGCAAAGGTTCGAGGAAGGAAGGAATGGGGAGATGCTGGTCAAAGGGTGCAAAATCTCAACTAGACGGGAGAAATATATTTTATTTTTAGATCCATTGCACAGCATAGTGAATATAGTTAATAATATTTATTGTGTATTTTAAAATTACTAAGAATGTAAATTTTAAATGCTCCCACCACAAAAATGTTTAGTATTTGAGGTGATGATTGTGTTAACTAGCTTATTTAATGTTTCCACATTGTGTTCATAAATTATAACATCATTTTGTACCCCATATATTTATACAATTATAAGTTGCAAACTTATAATAATTTTTTTTTAAAAGTAGCACCTACTACACCCAAGACTTGGGGGTACTAAACAGAAGAGATTAGAATTTATAAGATGTAAAAGCTTAGAGGAGTGACCCCAGGACATCAAAATTTGGACTCTGAGAAAGGAATGCTACTCAGTTGGTGCTAATGTCTCTGAGTTTGAAGGAAGGTACCCTTGAGCCTGTAACCCCAATGTCTGAGAAAAGGGTGGCAGCTGGCTGGTTCTGGTGTCTCTGAGGGGGCACAAGCAGGCTAGTTCTTCTAAGAATTGAAAAACTGCAAGCTAGATTCAACTATTGTGACTGAAATGAACTGCCATAGTTGGTGTCAAGAAGTGAACCTGAGATGTTATAAGCAGGAATGAGAAGCAAACAGGAAGTTCACATAAAGCAAACAGGAATAAACAAGTTCCTTATCCTCCTCCAGTATTGCCCACTCCCTCTAGATGTATAACATACTCTTCTCTTGATTTGTTCATAGCACTTGCTTCCCTAGATTTATAGCACCCTCTGTTGGCTCCATTAGAAGAATTAGCAGGTTGCCAACTGACAAAAGAGAAATGTGAAGAAACCTCAAAATTACAAGCAGAATCCATAAGAATGCTATGCTTACTAAGTAGCAATACTACCTTAATATATGGCATATTGACAAGGAACCCAGAAGGAATTTGGGAGGTTTCAAACTCAAATACAATTGCTCTCTTCAGTATATTTGTCAAAGTGAAAAGCATCTGCAAAGCAGAGCAGAGATTTCAAAAGTCTTGCAAGCTAATAATTATGGTTTAGGATCCATCCAGCTCTGAGTTGAAAACTGAATAGCCAGGAACATTCAGTTTTCTGATTAGTTAAGGGTAGACTGATTAGTACCACATCTTCAATTCAGCCTTGACTTACACAATCCCTGATTTATAGAGGGAATCAGACACCAGTAGATATGCCAGGATCAAATGGGTGAATCTATTAGCTAAGATGTCTACAATTTTGCAGATATACCACTGGCATTCAAAAAGAATAAAGAAACTTGTTACAAAAACAGGACCTCATAACCAAAAAAAAAAAAAAAGAGAGAGAGAAAACAAACAGTAATAACTAAACTAAAGATGATCTAAGAATTGGAGTTATCTGACAAGGACTTCAAAATAACTATTATTATCATGTTCAAGAAAATAGAAGGAAACATGGACAAAAAAAGAATGGAAAGATAAAAGTAACTAAAGAACAAAAATATAGATATACAAAAATTAAATGGACATTCTAGAATTGGAAAATGCAATATCTAAATTAAGAAAAAATTAGATGGTGTTAGCAACAGATTACATGCAGCAGAAGGAGGATTGGTAAACTGGAAAAAAGCTTAATAAAAATTATCCAAATTGAAGTACACAGGGAAAATAATAAACCACAGAAAAGAATAGTGCAATAAGACAACATGGTCTAACATATATAAAATTGGAGTTCCAAAAGGAAAGGATAGGAAGGACAGGGAGGAAGTAAGATTTGAAGAGATAATGGCCAGTAATTTTCTAAAACCAATGAAGTCTCCCAACTCACAGATTCTAGAAACTCAGTGAACCCCAAACAAGATAAATCAAGCATGAGTATATAAAATTATATTAGATCAACTGTAATAATACTGCTAAAAACAAAAGTTACAGAGAAAATATTTTTTAAAGCAACCAGAAAAAAAAATACACATAATCTTCTGGACTAGCCAGAGTTGTTTGTTTTTTTTTCCCACCAGAACTGATAAGATAGATAGATGGATAGATAGATAGATAGATAGATAGATAGATAGATAGATAGATAGATGATAGATAGATGATAATATGGATAGATAGATGGATAGATGATAGATAGATAGATAGATGATAGACAGATAGATAGGTAGGTAAGTAGACTTATTATGAGGGATTGGCTCATATGTTTATGGAGACTGAAAAATTCCACAATCTGCTGTCCACAAGCTGGAAGTCAAGGGGAGCCAGTGGTGTAGCTTCAGTCCAAGACCAAAGGCCAGAGAACCAGGAGTGCCAATGTTTGAGGCAAAAGAAGAGGATGTCCCAGCTGAAGCAGAGGGAGCAAATTTACCCTCCCCCCACCTTTTGTTCTATTTGGGCCCTCAGTGAATTGGATGATGCCCAGTCACACTGAAGGGCGATCTTTTCCTGGTCTACTGATTTACCTCCAAAGGAGCAATAATAAACTGAGAACTGACCTCATAGAAAAGAATAAAGATAAAAGATACTGACATTCTTAAAATACTGAAAGAAAATAACCTTTAATTTAGAATTCTATATTCACAACAAGTATCATTCAATAATGAAAGTGAAATAAAAATATTCAAATGAACAAAAATAATTTGTCACTAGTAAACATGCACTAAAATAGACAATAAAGGGAATTTTTAAAGAACAGGAAGGTTATCTGAGAGTAAAACAGAAAACTTCAAAAAGAGTAAAGAGCAATAAAAATTTTAAATAAATATTGACTAAATATTGGCTCCACCAATAATAATAATGGCCTGTGGGGTCTGAGGTGTCTGCTGAACTAAAATGCATGTCAATAAGAATGCAAGAGGCGAGGATGAAAATAAATGGAATTCAATTATTCTGAAATTCTCACATTATCAGGGAAGTGGTAGAAATAATAATTTATAATAGACCACAGTAAGTCAAAATGCATGTTGTAACTTCTATGGAAATCACTAAAACAAGACTAAAAAGCATATAACTATAAGGTTGAGAAAAGAAAAATGGTATAATAAAAATATATTATTCATTCAAATAATGCAAGAACTGAGAAGAAAAAGAACATGAAAAGTAATGTATGAGGCAATGGATATGCTAAATACTCTGACTTGAATTTTAGATAATGTATACATGTATCAAAACATCACACTGCATCCCATAAATATCTACAATTATTATGTGCCTATGCATACGTATGTATAAGGTAGATGAATAAATGATAAATGAAAAGCCTACAATAAATAAAAATATATAATTACGTTAAATATAAATTAAGTTGAAATAATAATAGAGATTATTATATTGAATTATCAAAAGCTGTATGATGCTTATGAGCTAGTACAGTTGAAAGTAAATGAATGAATGAAAACATGTATATCATAAACACACTAATAAAAAATTATGTAAAATTATGCTGATCTTGGATACAGTATGCTTTAAGGCAAGAACATTTACTTAACATAAAAGGGATGTTTATATTATATAATGATAAGGAAATCATTCCACTTGAGAATTTTAAACCTCTATGAATAAATAATATAGATGTAAAAGAAAGACATGAAAAAATAAAGAAAACTGAAAAGAAAAGTTTTTAAATACATATTCCTTGCTAGGACTTTGACATACTTCCTTCAATAGCTAATAAAACAAGCAGATAAAAAGTCAGTAGAGATATATGATTTGAATAATAAGAAACTTGATCTAATTGATATACATACAACACTACACTCAACAATAAAATATATATGCTATTTTCAGTACACATGGAACATTTGTCAAAATAGATTCAATATTTGGTTGTAAAGCAAACCTCAACAAATTCAAAGGACTAAAATCATTCAGAGTATGTTCTCTGAACATAATGGAATCAAGCTATACATAGATAATTTTAAAAAACTAGGAAATCCCTGCTATCTTGGGTATTGAATAATGTATTTCTAAATAACACATGGATCCAAAAATAAATGGCAACGCAAATTTAAAATGTTTTGAAATCAAAGATGATTAATATGTGTAATACTGAAAGTGGGAGAATGGTATCAAATGAGTTGTTTAAGGAAAATATATAGCCTTAAGTGCATATAGTAGAAGATTCTAAAAGATCAAAAATAATAATTTATGCTTTATCTCAAGAAGTTAGAAAAAGAACAGAAAAGTTAAATAACAAGAGAAGGAAATAATAGATAAGAATATAAATCAATAAAACAGAAAGAATTTAGAAGAGAAAATCATTGAAGACAATAGTTGGTTCATTGAAGAGATAAACACAATTGATAAACCTCTAGCAAGACTAATAAAAGAAAAAGATAGGAAAAACAAATTACCATCAACAGGAAGAGGAAGGGAACATTAGTATGGACTGTATAGACATTAAAAAGATAATAATAAACATTTTTCTATCAATATGTTTTGAACTCTAAGCCAAAATAGAAGTTTCCATTAGAAAACAAAACTTACTAAAACTCTAAGAATAGAGTCAAAATTGTAAAATTATTTGCTTGATATCTTGCGATGCAGAATTTTTTTTTAAAAATTATGTGTGTATATATATATATTTATTTATAAGTAGAAGAATCTGATTAGCCTTATGTAGTGGGTTAAATGCTGGCCTCTCCCAAAAGATATGTGTACTTAGAATCTGTGAGTGTGACCTTATTTGGAAATAGGTTCTTTATAGATACAGTTAAATTAAGGCTTTCAAGATGAAATCATCTTGGATTATCTGAGTAAGCCCAAAATCCAATGACAAAGACTGACCCCTGAAGTCTTTGGAAGAAGTGTGACCATGAAGACACATTGATTTTGAAAGCTTCTGGTCTCTAAAACTATGAAAGAATAAATTTTCTGTTGTTTAAAGTCACCAAATTTGTGGTAATTTGTTGTGGTGACAGAAATTTATTATACCTTATATGTTTCCAGTTTATTAAAGCTGTTAACAAAAATCTTCTTACAAAGAAAACTCCAGGATTAGATTGCTTCACTGATAAGCTCTTCCAGATATTTCAGGAAGAAATAATGTTAGTCTGATCCAAATTCTTTGAGATAATAGAAAGAGAGCAGAAGTATTTCCCAATTAATTTTGTAAGTACAGCATGACCATGATGCCAAGCCTTCCTATGCCTCTTACGTGATGCCAAAACTTCAAAAGGACAATAAAATATAGGGAAACTAGAAACCAGTCTTTCTCATGAACATAAATTCAAAAGTAATAAAAAATTAGGAAATCAAACGAGTGTTTATTCTAGGACTATAAAGGTGATTTTAAAATGTGCATACTTCTATTCACAATAGCAAAGACATGGAATTAACCTAGGTGCCCCTCAACAGTTGACTGTATAAAGAAAATGTGGTACATGTACATGATGGAATACCACACAGCCACAAAAAAATGAAATCATGTCCTTTGCAGCAAAATGAATACAGCTGGAGGCTATTATCCTAAGCGAATTAACGCAGAAACAGAAAACCAGATATCACATGATCTCACTTATAAGTGGAAGCTAAATTTTAGGTACACATTGACATAATGATGGGAACCATAGACACTGGGAACTCCAAAAGGGAGGATGGAGGCAGGAGGTACAAGGGCTGAAAAATTTCCTAGTAGGTACTATGTTCATTATGTGGGTGATGGGACCAGTGGAAGCCAATCCTCAGCCATACGTTACATGCCCTTGTAACAAACATGCAAATGTACCCCTGAATCTAAAATAAAAATGAAAATTAAAAAATAATCTGTATACTTAATTTACAAAGAGTTTAAAAATAGGTAAAACTAGCCTATAGGTTTAAAAATGAAGATAGTTTTTATTTTGGAATGTTTTATTGACTAAAGCAGGGCACGACTGGCTTCTGGTGTTTTGATAATGTCCTGTTTCTTGACCTGGGTATTGATTACAAGAGTGTGCTCATTTTGTGAAAGTTCATCAAAATGATTGCTTATAATTTGTGTACTTGTTGTGTATGTATTATAAAACTGTTACATTAAAAACTTTCTTCACTAGTTGTCAAAGTTGAATCACTAAAGAAGTTTAGGATTTGAGAAACCATGTAGCATTTAAATAAAATATGGATTAAAAAAAGGTAGGGCTGTGCATTGGACTGGCTACTTATGACTGCACTGTAGAACATGCAAAATAAAAAGACAAGCTTGGTGACTGAATTTACAGTTTAAACCACAAACAGAAAAACTAGACAACTTCTATAAATGATATGAGAGAATCCTTATTTCCTGGAGCTGTATGGCTGAAATTTCTAAAAACGAAGGCCTTCTACCATAGGTCACCGAATCACAACACTGAATGAATTTACAACCTTCCTATGCCTCTTATGTTAAAGTTATGGCATTGATTCAGATAGAGTGAAACTCTGAGGATTGATTTTGGGACATTTGAGTAGATAGATATTGGTGAAACTGTGTAACTTGAATCACTGAATCACATATCCCACTGGCATCCCTTGTTACTATGAGCTGCCTTTGCTCCCCTGAGGCCATTAACCTACTCTTATCTAAAGAGTATCAACAACACCCACTAGACTAATTTTCCTGCGAGGGAAAGTGGATTATCCTCAAGAACTCATATCACCTTACCCTGTTTTCAGACCTAGTATCTAACAGATGGGTTGATTGGCTATATTAAATGATTGCCTATATTAAATAAATAAAGGGTGAGATACTACAACTTCCTTAACAAACTATAAAGAAAGAAAACCATAGATAGCATAAAGAGGCAAAACAGCTCTCTATAACATTTCTGTTGCAGAGTGCTAGAAATAATATGGATATATTAGATGTAACAAGGTCATCCCCGCTTAATTCTGTTTTCTAGTGGGTCCAGTAGGCATTCCTTTCACCTAAACTTTGAAAAGTACATTAGGAAACAGCACCAGCATCCTCGAAAGGCCCTATAGTGACACTTCTGTGCAGGTTATGGATGACAGTAGCAGGTGTTGACATTGAAAAGTCTCCCTGAATTGTTTGGGGATAACTGAATCTTTTCTTCAATGATGTCAGCAGCAATTAACCACCGGAAACAAAGTGTGTGTGGTTACTCTAATGGGTACTAGGGCTGGAGAAACAATTAGAATAGTTTGACTCACACAGAGATTTCCTGTTGTTAACTGGTCATGGTGTCCCTTTGATTGAAATAGATAGGCAGCCTGTACAAGTCTTATAGGATGTTAATAAGTGGCAAAGACTCTAAGTCTGGTAAATAGAAACCTGTTCTGTATCACCATAGTGGAAAACCATGATCTCACTTAATTCTCAGGCCTGAGCCAGACCCTTTTGGATGAAGAAAGGGCAGGGTCTTCTTGAGGAAGAATTCAGTTACATTTCCAAAAATTTATACCATGACTATTCCTCCTAGCCTTTCTCAAAGTGAGCTGTAGCTGTTTACCAAGGTAACTTGTCTTTGAAAAAATGTACATTTTCAGACTTTCAGTGAATACTGGATACTGGCTCTGAACTGTTGCTAATTCCTAGGGGTCACAAATCACATGGTGGTCCAATAGTCAAAAGGTGAAATAACAAATGAATTTTTGGCCTGGGTCTGTCCAGAGGTCCCAAATCCAGACCAAGGTTGTTTCCTCCATGCCTGAATGCATAACTGGAGTAGACATACCCAGCTACATGTAGAATGCCCATATTAGTTGCTAGATGTGCAGAGAAATGGCTATTCTGGTAGAAGGTCCAAGCAGAAGCCTCTAAAGCTGCCATTCTCTATCAAAATAACAAAAAATAAATAAATCAACACCACATGTCTGAGGAAGTTAATGCACTATCAAAAATTTAAAAAATGCAGAGTTTGCAATTCTTATTACATCTTCATTAAGCTAGCCTATTTGGATTTGTAGGAAACAGGAGGACCTTGGAGCATGACATGGGTTATCATAAGGTTAATCAAGATGTAATTCCAATTACAGCTGCTGTTCCAGATGCAGTCTTCTGCTGAATAGAATCAACCCTTGCTGTGGTACTTGGTTTGCAGAAACTGATTTAGAGAAATTTTTTTCTCTTTATTTATTAAAAAATTCTACCAGACACCCTTTACTTTCAACTACCAGGCACAGCAGCACCCTCCGCAGTTTCATCTAAGAGCCATGCCAGTTTTTTACTGTTTTTCAAAATCTGTCCATCTCTATGGCATCATCTATCATGCAGGACATTATGCTGATCATCTATACTGATGACATCATGCTGATTGAACCCAGTGATGGGGAATTAGCAAATATTCTAGATATCTTGATGTGACATATGTGTGCTACAAAGCAAAAAATATTAAAATTTCTACATCTATGAATTTGTCAACATCTCCTTATGATTCTGTTGTTTTATAGATCTCAATGGTATATATAGGGTACATAATTTTAACATATTCCTGGTGAAGCATTCCTTGTTATTATGTGTTTCCCTTTTTCCCTACTAATATTTCTCCACCTCCATTGGCCTCTCTAGAGACCTGTCCAGAATCAGATCTTGTGGTGGCATGTCCAGGCTTTTGGCCCATGGTAACATTGGACATATAGCAGACTGAGTAACCAAGCTAGTAGGCCATTTAGTTCAATTCCTGTTTATAGGATGATGTCTAATATGTGTTGACCTTTCACTGCCTGGGACTGTTCTAAGCCATAGATAGCCCCAAACAGTAATTGGCTTTTTTTTTTTTTCTATGTCTTTTCATGAAACAGAGTTGGGGAAGGGGCCGTGGCTTATGCTCTGCGCTTCCAGGCCCTGGCTTCAATCAGTGGACCGGGCTCTGTCCTTCTCTTACTTGGAGCAGTTTTGGTTCCTTTTAGCCAACATTGGTTAAGCTCCCCTAGTCAACACTGGTTGAAATTTCTTGGCTTATCTGCTCTATATTTGGTACATTGTTCCATTTCTGATCCGCAGTGATATTGGTTTTATATTTGAGTCAACCTATGTATTTTTTAATTTTTCTTTTCTTTTCTTTTTCTTTTTTTTTTGAGAGCTCTTTCGTTCAGGCTTGACTGCAGTGGCAAGATCTCCGCTCACTGCAAGCTCCGCCTCCTGGGTTCACGCCATTCTCCTGCCTCAGCCTCTCTAGTAGCTGGGACTACGGGCGCCCGCCATGGCGCCCGGCTAATTTTTTGTATTTTTAGTAGAAACGGGGTTTCACCATGTTAGCCAGGATGGTCTCGATCTCCTGACCTCGTGATCTGCCTGCCTCGGCCTCCCAAAGTGCTGGGATTACAGGTGTGAGCCACTGCGCCCAGCCTTAATTTTCTTTTTCAAAGTTTTACTTATCATTGTCATGAATTTGGAAAATCAATGCTTGAATTTATTGGGCCCTCTTAACATGACATTACCAACCATTAGGTTTATAACAAAATCATTATTCCTGGAAAATAATCTACTAATTTGTAAATTGTCGTGAGTAGTAGCCAGGCATAATTGTTATAATACAGTCATGTTCCACATGACAATGTTTTGATCAATGATGGACCATGTACATGATGGTAGTCCCATGATATTTTTAATCCTGTATTTTTACTGTACATTTTCTATGTTTCAGTATACAAATGCTTACCATTGTGTTACAATTGCCTACAGTATTCAGTAGAGTAAATGCTGTACAGGTTTGTGGTTTAGAAGCAATAGGCTATACTGTGTAGCCTAGGAGCAATAGGCTGTACCATGTAGCCTAGGTGTGTAGTAGGCTATACCATCTAGCTTTCTGTAAGTATACTATGATTTTCACGTAATCAAATTACCTAACACATTTCTCAGAATGTATCCCTATCATGAAGTTATTTATAACTGTAGTTCTTTCAGAGGACATTGCCAACTTATTCTATAACACTTTCGTGTTTTCAGCATATAGCAATAAATGCAGAATAATTTTTGTCTTTAAAATTATACTGGAAAGAATATATTTTGAAACATAAAGCACAAATAACTTTTATATGAGAAAAATAGCCCAAGTGAATGGATTCTTGAAAGTTGTAGGAGTTGTTTATTGCAATGTGTTTTGGCAATGTGGAAATTCTTATGAGAAAACTAGAAACAATTTTTTCCCAGTGAGAATTTTTAAGTTTTGTTCTGCTTATTTTGAATGTTCCTGGACATAATTTGGTCAACTAACTTGCTTAAAATTATGTTTCCAAAGTTAATGCTAAGTTATCCCAAATTTGAACTGGAAATTAAGTATTTTCAATGCCAGTCAACACTATGGAATAATGGGTAATTTGGGACTACAAATGGGGCTTTTTAGTTTTGATCCTCTAGTTCTGAGATTTTCTGAAACTAAGCCTCTCAAGAATAAGGACTACTTTTCTTGCTTTCTCACATTGACCATTACTGGATTTAATACCCAGTAATCACACGTGAAATGCTTTTTCAGTGAGTGAATAAATAAACATTTAACTATATGTAAAAGTTTTTTGAATATAAGTCAGACAGAAAATAGAATTGGGTTTGACTTATTCAGACTATTAATTTGGTTTAGAAATAATTTATGAAAATGTATGCCAAAATAAAACATGTGCTTAATTGCATATAGTAAGTGCTTACTGCATGTTTATTATTATAACTATTGAAAGGTCAAGAAAAACTTTCCATGGCTTAAAATAACCAACAAATAAGTACATCATTCATGAGATAAATAGCATTATTGAAAAAATAATAAATGATTAATTCTGTACATGTAACTAAACTGTTTCCCCCTTTTTAAAAACAAAAAATACCCAACAGCTTCCATTTCAAAGAAATAGTTTCTATTGGAGTGAAATAGTTGAATCAATCCTAAATGATTTATTAGAAAAATAGCTCCAAAATGTGTACTGGAATTTAAGACATTCTTTACTCTCTCTATCCTATGATTACTGAACACAAAGTGCAAAGATAATACAGCAATTGTCTGTTTAATTTAGGTGATAGAGATAACTCAAGATGATATTTCAGGGGGGTCCACAACCCAAATTATCCAGTTTGGCCATGTGTCTTTCTAAATACCTGCATTAACTAATAACTGCCAAGCCTCCCCTTCACTTGTTGCTGTGTTAACATGACTGATATGTTTTGGCTCTGTGTCCCTACCCAAATCTCACCTTGAATTGTAATAATCACCTTGTGTTAAGGGCAGGGCCAGGTGGAGATAACTGAATCATGGGGGACAGTTTCCCCCATACTGTACTTGTGCTAGAGAGTGATTTCTTATGAGATATGATAGTTTTATAAGCATCTGGCATTTCTGCTGCTGGTACATTCTCTTTTTGCCTGCCGCCATCCATGTAAGATGTGACTTGCTCCTCCTTGCCTTCCATCATTATTGTGAGGCCTCCCCAGCTATGTGGAACTGTAAGTCCATTTAAACCTCTTTTTTATTTCCAGTCTCAGGCATGTCTTTATCAATAGTGTGAAAACAAACTAATACAATGGCCAACACTTTTAAAAACTTTAAAACCCCAAGATAAGAAGATGAAATTTACTGCTGGCATTCTTATTCAGTTACATACATTATTGTGGAAATATCTACTTTCACTCAAATCACAATCAGTATTTTCTATGAAAATAATACATTTATATCATGGCTTTGTTTTGGGAAAATAAATTAACTTGTAAAGTATGGCAGACACAATGCTACAAGTACAGCAAACGATTTCTTTGTTCCTCCTGGATACATGGGTAGCTCATTTCCTGACCATGTGGTCAACTCTGGCCAATGAAGGGAAAGCAGGGGGTGGTGCATGTCCTTCTAGACTTGGCTTTCAAAACCTGTACCACAATCTCTTTTTCATCCACCATGATCTTGGACGTGCATGACCCTGACAACTTAGCTACAGGTGAAACCCCCACCTGGGTTTTAAATATGACTTGGAGGAAAGCTCTCCCCACTCCACCTCCAAGCTCCAGAGAATTGCTCACTATGTCAGTAAATACAAATTATTTGTTGTTGTTTAAGCCACAGAGGTTTTGGAAGAATAATGTTTCTCAATAGCAGCTACCTGGCTAATATATATTTTATAGCCATACAGCCTGTTTGACCTTTTGGGAAGGACAAAGGGGTTTCTGCTTTAAAGTAGAACTGTAATTTCCATGGAGGAGATTTACAAAATACTTATTTTTCTTTGAGGGAGAGTGAAACCGTCAGCATTCAGTTTTAAGTTAGTTCAAGCTATATTAAATGTCAAATGTGAAGTGTTCTTAGTTTTCTTTAGGAGGTTTTGTGCACTAAAAAACAGCAAAACCAAAAAATACCTTTGTGAAATTTTCTTTTGTTTTAAAATTATTGTTTGCATTATTAAAGTTACAAATCCAAAACCTAGCTCTTTCCTAAGTTTCTAAGTTTAGGTTACCATCTTATTATTTAGAAATCCAGTAAATATTCAGCAGTCACTTTTAAGAGACTTTATGTTTACTGTTTAAAGAAATTTGGTTAATAGAATTTTTAAAAATATGTTAAATGGCATATATACACTTAATATATTTGAATTCAGAGAACAGCTCAATTAGTTGACTTACACAAAACTTTCCCAAATGCTGACAGGACTCATATATGTAATAATTTAAACTTATAAATATAATGAGACTTTCTCCTAAATGTTCTAACACTGTACATAAATTTAATAAGATTTCAACCTAAAATCACAAGTCTAAAGTAATTACCCAACTATTCATTCTAAATGTAAATTTTTTAAAAACTGACCTGTTTAATAGGTAAAATTATATTACGTATTTTAATATGTAAGTTATTAAATATGTGCATATTCTTTAGCAGAAAATGTTAATACTGTGGATTTGATTCTTTTAAGAATTTTTATACTTTACAAAGTTGCCAGCCTGCTAATAAAACATTATATTTTACCAAGCAAATTTTAGGGAGTTCCTTCTTATCCAGTTGGAGTTGTATGATGACCAGAAATGCTACTAGATTCTTGATGGTGACACTGATGGGTCTGTAGCAGGAACTGCTTCATAACTGAACTCCTTAAATTGGTCTTGTAGGCCTCACTAGGGATGTAGTCTTCATCTCTAGTGAACTCAGAGAAGGTTGTTTATTTGATTTTTAAATTTAAATACACTTTTCAGGTTTTTAAAAATTTTATTTAATTTTTTTTTAACTTAACAGGACCATACAAGTGACATCTAGTTGAATCGTGGATATCTCTCATGGCTTAGAGATCACAGTACAACTTCCAAGGCCTTTCTTAGCAGTAGCATCAGACCAATGGTGCCCCATAGCCAGGCCCTCTCTTGAAGAATTGGTAGATGCTGATTAAGCATATTCACTACATGCTCAGACTGAGAACTCTGTCCCCCTGAGAGACACGTTTGGAATCACATGAAGCATCACATCTGCAGCAGTATAGTGATCTGTCAACAGAGCCCACACCATTGGGCCTCCCCAGACATTTGTCTTCAACTAGAACCTGAAGTTTTGTTCAAAGTAGTTTTGTAATCATCTAGTCTAATTCAGCTTTTTACATGAAATACAAATGAAACTAACAGAAGAAAGAATCTTGTACACATCACTAGTTATAGACAATACCAATACTTTCTCCATAAACTCTTGAGACTAGGTCATTGTTCTTGCCTAATGAAACTTTGGACAAACTTAAGATTAGTAGAGAGTCAGAAGCCACAAAACAGAGCAAGGCAAGCATATAATCCTTCTGCATCAGAAAGAGGACACTGTCTCACCACTTCCAGATCACTTGACTCTCAACCACGAAGGCTGATGCAATATCTTTCTCCCCACAACTTAATCTCTGCTGAGCTCTAGCTCTAATGAACTTATTTATCTGAAATGAGACCCTCAGAGCTGTTCAATAACAGTAGAAACTTCAATGACAAAAATTTCTGATGTCTAAGTTTATTTACTGCCGAACAGATATTGTAACAGGGAGTACACAAAATTCAATTTCAAGCAGAAACTTCTAGGATGAACCTTAGGGGTTAAAACAAAGAAATAAAAAGAAACAAAGTTCTTTCACTTTCCCAGATGACTGACACCACCAGAGATTACTTCAGGAAAAAAAAAATCTTAAATGGTAATGACTTCAGTTCTCAAACCCAAAGTTGAGAGAAATCCCACAGTTATTAAAGTTAATAAATCAGTGAGAGAGAGAGAGATCCTGCATGCAAATTGTCCAGATTTTGCATTTTTCTGCACACAGAATTCAAAGGATTTCTGTATCTACTCCCTCCCTTTTCCTTTACCTCATTCACCATGGGTATCTTAAAAACAGCAAAGAGACTCAAGGGACGCACAGTTCTATAAGATGTAATTATGGTACCTTATTTTTAAGAGTTTAAAAGTGCATCTTTATGGCCTTATGCAGCCACAGTAACTTTTATATGTTTGATTGACATAAAGCATGCATTGGCATGAAACATTTCCTCAAACTGTAGAAATGTGGAGATTTTAGTCACCCTGCTCACCCCTCCTCCAAGTGACATCCCCTCTATGCTTCCTGTCCCTCTTCATTTGATTAGTACTATTGATCAGCTGTAGTTTGCAGAAAGCAGTTAGTGACCCCAGAACAGCTCTTCTGGTTGTTGTAAAAGCTAAAATGAACTGAAATAAAGTGCATATGATTTATGGGTTACACATGCATGTGGAACTCAGAAGGCCCACCATTTTCAAATCATTTTTAAGGTGATCTTTCACACATGAAGGTTTACATTGTCTCAGTTTGACTTTTGATTTTTTTTAAGTGAAAGGGGCCACTTTTCTCTCTAAGATAGAAGAGATGTTTTTGTATAGCAGATACACAGAGTTCTGAAGTTTTATAGGGTGACTAATACCCTATAGGGATAAATCAGGCTGTCAGCTTTTCTGAGAGCTTTGGCTAGAACCCCAAATGTTGGCTAAAGGCATCAGGGCAAGAGCCTCATCTTAGGAAAAGACTTTCTATCCCGAAACTATAAATACAAATGTATTTATAGTGTATTTCTAATGTGTATTGATAATGTATATATTTTATATACATTTATATATAATATATAAATATATTTTATATATTTATAGTATAAATACAGTATACTATACACTATAGAAATATGTATTCCATAGTGTACTTATAATGTATATTCTAAAATAACAAAAAGTCTAGGCTCTAAGAGAAATCGAAGTAACCTTATGTTTAGCTATATTTTTATTTTTACTAGAGATAGCTTTATTAGCATTGTCAAACAAACAAAAAATAAGCATTAACCATTGCTCCTTGAATATTGCTTTAAAGTTCTATAAAATAAGATTGGCTACCTCATGGGGTACCTCCTGTTCATTTGTTAAGGAAGAAAAGAGAAAGTTCTCTGGCATCACATTTTAAACTAATGATTTAGATTTCAATGACCTCTCTGTTGGTAATAAGGACTTTTTCTGATAATTCAGAAAAAAATCTTACCTCAAAGACTCTCTTCATGTATCTTGTGAAGTATCTTGTGTAACTGTTTACCAAAAGCAGCCCCGATAGTCTCTTTCTCTTCAGATTTTCCTGACCAGATGTCTATTTTTAGTCACTGTATGTAGCCACTAATAACTCTTCCTTTGGGTAACTAAGGAAGCATGGAGGCCTAGCTAATTTATTTTACCTCCCCATTTTCCCACCAGTAGACCAGGAATTGTAGCCAATTAGTTAATAAGTATTTGCTAAGTGCCCACAGAGCGAAAGTGTGTACTACACTGAACCTTTTGGTCAATTCATCCTGAGAAAACATGTAGCGGTTTAACACAGAAAACCTCAACTTCCCAGGGGCTAGATACCCAGGATCTCTGGTTTCTAAAAAAACATGAACAAACACCTATTTTGATGGTATCCTGAATTTTCAGTAATTGATAAGTGACAGGAAAGAAAAAGCCGAAGTCCGGATACACTGTGATGAGTCAGTTATTTGCTTATAATTAAATGAGCATTATGATTGGCTTGCAAGGGTGATAAAAGACCATTTTGCACTTCTATCAGTTTTTTTGTTAGCTAACAAGCAGGCAACAGAAGAAGCAAAAAATAGAAAATGCCAAGAGGAGAAAGAACGGAGGAGAAATCTTATTAAATCCCCATTTGGCCAGATAATATTTTGAGATTATTAATAATTGAATGTGTTCTCCTTGTATTTGTTCCTGTGTCTTTTTACTCACTCAGTGTCTTAGTCCACTTTGTGTTGCTATAAAAGAATACCCAAGCTGGGCAATTTATAAAGAAAAAAAAGGTTTATTTGGTTCACAATTATGGTATCTGAAAAAGTACAAAATTGGGCCTCTGTTAAGAGCCTCAGGATGCTTCCATTCGTAGAGAAGGTGAAGGGGAGCTGGCTGTGTTAAATGGCAAGAGAGGAAGCGAGAGAGAGGGGAAGTCCCCAGCTCTTTTTAACAACCAGCTCTCATGGAAATTAACAGAGTGAGAACTCACTCCCTCCATCTCCCAGGGAAGGCATTAACCTATTTATGAGGGATCCATCCTTGTGACCCAAACACCTCTATTAGGTCCCTCCTCCAAAATCATCACACTGGGAATTAATTTTTAACATGATCTTTGCCTCCAGCTTTGTTCTTTTGGCTTAGGATTGACTTGGCAATGTGGGCTCTTTTTTGGTTCCATATGAACTTTAAAGTAGTTTTTTCCAATTCTGTGAAGAAAATCATTGGTAGCTTGATGGGGATGGCATTGAATCTATAAATTACCTTGGGCAGTATGGCCATTTTCACGATATTGATTCTTCCTACCCATGAGCATGCAATGTTCTTCCATTTGTTTCTATCCTCTTTTATTTCATTGACCATGGTTTGTACTTCTCCTTGAAGAGGTCCTTCACATCCCTTGTAAGTTGGATTCCTAGGTATTTTATTCTCTTTGAAGCAATTGTGAATGGGAGTTCACTCATGATTTGGCTCTCTGTTTGTCTGTTATTGGTGTAAAAGAATGCTTGTGATTTTTGCACATTGATTTTGTATCCTGAGACTTTGTTGAAGTTGCTTATCAGCTTAAGGAGATTTTGGGCTGAGACAATGGGGTTTTCTAGATATACAATCATGTCATCTGCAAACAGGGACAATTTGACTTCCTCTTTTCCTAATTGAATGCCCTTTATTTACTTCTCCTGCCTTATTGCCCTGGCCGGAACTTCCCTCACACTATACCACAAGGCTACAGTAACCAAAACAGCGTGGTACGGGTACCAAAACGGAGATATAGACCAATGGAACAGAACAGAGCCCTCAGAAATAATCCCACATATCTACAACTCTCTGATCTTTGACAAACCTGACAAAAGCAAGCAATGGGTAAAGGATTCCCTATTTAATAAATGGTGCTGGGAAAACTGGCTAGCCATATGTAGAAAGCTGAAACTGGATCCCTTCCTTACACCTTATACAAAAATTAATTCAAGATGGATTAAAGACTTAAATGTTAGAACTAAAACCATAAAAACCCTAGAAGAAAAGCTAGGCAGTACCATTCAGGACATAGGCATGGGCAAGGACTTCATGTCTAAAACATCAAAAGCAATGGCAACAAAAGCCAAAATTGACAAATGGGATCTAATTAAACTAAAGAGCTTCTGCACAGCAAAAGAAACCACCATCAGAGTGAACAGGCAACCTACAGAATGGGGGAAAATTTTTGGAACCTACTCATCTGACAAAGGGCTAATATCCAGAATCTACAATGAACTCAAACAAATTTACAAGAAAAAAACAAACAACCCCATCAAAAAGTGGCAGAAGGATATGAACAGACACTTCTCAAAAGAAGACATTTATGTAGCCAAAAAACACATGAAAAAATGCTCATCATCACTGGCCATCAGAGAAACGCAAATCAAAACCACAATGAGATACCATCTCACACCAGTTAGAATGGCGATCATTAAAAAGTCAGGAAACATGTGCTGGAGAGGATGTGGAGAAATAGGAACACTTTTACACTGTTGGTGGGACTGTAAACTAGTTCAACCATTGTGGAAGTCAGTGTGGTGATTCCTCAGGGATCTAGAACTAGAAATACCATTTGACCCAGCAATCCCATTACTGGGTATATACCCAAAGGATTATAACTCATGCTGCTATAGACACATGCACGTGTATGTTTATTGCGGCACGATTCACAATACAAAGACTTGGAACCAACCCAAATGTCCAACAATGATAGACTGGATTAAGAAAATGTGGCACATATACACCATGGAATACTATGCAGCCATAAAAAGGATGAGTTCATGTCCCTTGTAGGGACATGGATGAAGCTGGAAATCATCATTCTCAGCAAACTATTGCAAGGACAAAAAACCAAACACCGCATATTCTCACTCATAGGTGGGAATTGAACAATGAGAACACATGGACACAGGAAGGGGAACATCACACACCGGGGACTGTTGTGGGGTGGGGGAAGGGGAGGGATAGCATTAGGAGGTATACCTAATGCTAAATGACGAGTTAATGGGTGCCACACACGAACATGGCACAGGTATACATATGTAACAAACCTGCACATTGTGCACATGTACCCTAAAACTTAAAGTATAATAATAATAAAATTTTTTAAAAAAAGGTCAAGTCAAAAAAAGAAAAAACAAAACATGAGGTTTGGAGGGAACGAACAGCCAAACTATAGCCCTCACTCATAAATTTAGCAAATTCTGTGTGTCATTTCTTCAGGGAAGAGTAGTAAGGAAAGAAAGCCAACAAGACTCGAGATTTGTTTCTAAAAAGCTAAACCCATTTTAAAAAATAGTCTTTAAGCTATGATTTCAAAAAGATTTGGGAGTAAAAATCTTCTTGCAGACATAATAGGAATTCAACATTCTAAACATACACGTGTTCCCTGGATTAGACAGTAGAGAGGGGTCAGTAGTTCCCAAGCAAAGGGACCAAGGTGAGAGGTGACAGCATGCTGGCAGCCCTCACAGCCCTCGCTTGCTCTCAGCGCCTCCTCAGCCTTGGCGCCCGCTCTGGCCAGGCTTGAGGAGCCCTTCAGCCCACCGCTGCACTGTGGGAGCCCCTTTCTGGGCTGGCCAAGGCCGGAGCCAGCTCCCTCAGCTTGCAGGGAGGTGTGGAGGGAGAGGCGTGGGCGGGAACCGGGGCTGCGAGCAGTGCTTGTGGGCCAGTGCGAGTTCCGGGTGCATGTGGGCTCCGCGGGTCCTGCACTGGGAGCAGCCAGCTAGCCCCGCAGGCCCAGGCAGTGAGGGGCTTAGCACCTGGGCCAGCAGCTGCTGTGCTCAATTTCTCGCCAGGCCTTAGTTGCCTTCCTGCAGGGCAGGGCTTGGGACCTGCAGCCCGCCACGCCTGAGCCTCCCCCGCCTCCGTGGGCTCCTGTGCAGCCGAGCCTCCCCGATGAGCACCACCCCCTGCTCCACGGAGCCCAGTGCTGAGCCATCGACCACCCAAGGGCTGAGAAGTGCGGGCGCATGGCGCGGGACTGGCAGGCAGCTCCACCTGCAGCCCTGATGCGGGATCCACTGGGTGAAGCCAGCTGGTCTCCTGAGTCTGCTGGGGAGGTGGAGAACCTTTATGTCTAGCTAAGGGATTGTAAATACACCAATCGGCACTCTGTATCTAGCTCAAGGTTTGTAAACACACCAATCAGCACCCTGTGTCTAGCTCAGGGTTTGTGAATGCACCAATGGACACTCTTACCTAGCTACTCTGGTGGGGACTTGGAGAACCTTTGTGTCAACACTCTGTATCTAGCTACTCTGGTGGGGATGTGGAGAACCTTTGTGTCTAGCTCAGGGATTGTAAACGCACTGATCAGTGCCCTGTCAAAACAGACCACTCAGCTCTACCAATCAGCAGGATGTGGGTGGGGCCAGATAAGAGAATAAAAGCAAGCTGCCTGAGCCAGCAGTGGCAACCTGCTCGGGTCCCCTTCCACACTGTGGAAGCTTTGTTCTTTTGCTCTTTGCAATAAATATTGCTGCTGCTCACTTTTTGGGTCCACACTGCCTTTATGAGCTGTAACACTCACCGCGAAGGTCTGCAGCTTCACTCCTGCAGCCAGCCAGACCACGAACCTACCGGAAGGAAGGAGCAACTCCAGACGCGCGGCCTTAAGAGCTGTAACACTCACCGTGGAAGGTCTGCAGCTTCACTCCTGAGCCAGCGAGACCACAAACCCACCAGAAGGAAGAAACTCCGAACACATCCGAACATCAGAAGGAACAAACTCCAGACGCGCCACCTTAAGAGCTGTAACACTCACCGTGAGGGTCCGCGGCTTCATTCTTGAAGTCAGTGAGACCAAGAACCCACCAATTCCAGACACAAAGGGACCTTGTCCAGGACAGAAGCCACAAGGAGGAGAAATAGCTCTGGGTTGCGTCTAAGATGACTGCAGGTACTGGGTCCCTAGCTTGCCAAAGATTACTGGATCATAAGCTTGGCACGAAACTAGAGGGCTGCTGTGTTCCAGGCATCAGTGTTGGTTTATACATAGAGGATGTCAGACATACCAACGAGATCTTGAAGACTTTAGTGGTCTATTCTGCCTTCCCCATTTTCCAGACAATATGGAAGCCTTTGCAGTTCTGGCCTGAGTGGGTCCAATAATAACTGGGTTGAGATTCAACTACCTGCCAGGCAGTGAGGCTTAGAGTGAGAAATTAATACGATTTATAGAAAATAGCGTTAAATTCTTGCATGAATTTAGAGAATAAGATGCAGAACTTCTCCACTCACAACAATTCTATGTAATAGATAACATAATTTCTATTTTATAGATTGGGAAACCTAAATGAAAAACTTAACCTTGCATAGGTTATGCCATTAGTAAATGATGGATCTGGGGTTGGAATACAGGGAAAGGAGTAGCAGAGGCCAGCTGTCTGCTAATTAAAAAAAAAAAAAAAAAAAGGAAAGGAAAAGCAAGCATTTCTTCAAGAAAGGGCAGAAAGTAGAGATAAAGAAATCTAGTGTCCTAAGGGAAAAGAAATAAACTCTAAAGATTAGGAGAAGAAATCCCAATTAGTGATCAGAAGCTGCTAATGGCATGTGTTAGCCCTTCTAAAAGCAACAACCAAGTAGCAGTAGCTCTGTTATGACACAATGACAGTACCATACTGAGAAATTCAGTTAGAATCTGGCTCAATCAGCAAACTATGGTCAACAGACAGAATCCTGGGTATATGCTTACAGAAAACTGCCTGCAGACCAATAGACTCACTTAGTAAACATAGATTATATTTTTAATGGTACTGCAATTCAAAGCACATTGATAACAACAATAATGAAAAAAACTGATTTTCTAGAGGGTGGACTTTTAAATTGAGGTTACTTCAGCTTTGACTGACAGATTCGGTAGCAAGACATTTAATAGATTAATCACATTTCATTCACCTCAAATAAGGAAAAGAGAAATTACAATCCTTTATTGCCACAAAAAAGAAAAGAAGAGAAAAGGAAAAAAAGAAAGGAAAAAGGAAGGAAGGAATGGTAAAAAACATTTCTCTATCATTAAGTTTCAGAATTTCTTCAGAGGTTCTTGACCTTTTAACCCTTTGTTCCCAGAGATTACTGATAATCATGGTGATCAGAAAAGGAGTAAACTATACTTAATGAACACTGGTAATATGGTGACAATTCTTAAACATTACTGTGCCTAAGTTGGTAAAATTAAACTTTTGTAAAGAAAATTGACAATATGTATCAAGAGTTTTAAAAGATGCTCACATTTTTCTGACTCAATTTTATTTCTTAAAAATCTATCATAGATTTGTACAAAAGGTACATTCATGAACATAACCACATCACCATTTATAAATTGAAAGTTGGCATTTAAATACTATATATTAAAACCAGAGGGGAATTTTTAAGAAATTCATGGCAATATTTTGTTATTAATTAAAATTACAGATACAAAGCCCAAGTAAAACATGAAAAATTGCTCTTCTTAGGAGATTCAGTGAAGAATTAATATAAAATTTCAGTTTACTCTTTGATTGTAGCTATGTTTTTATATATATGCATATGAGAAAAAACTAGAAGAACACAAACTGATACTGCAAAATGCTAACTGATTTTTTTTTTCAGTGAGGATATTATACATAATTTTCTTCTTTATTTTTTTCTGTTTTCAACTCAATTATATGTTTTAAGGTGTTCTATCTCCTATAAGATATTTTAATTTTGAATGGGGAATAATGCTTAAATCAAACTAAAATTTTAATTTAAAGCTAAACAATACTACAGTAAGTTCAGGTAAATATATTTTAAGATGATTTTTGCTTTCAAATATGTTATATTTGTAGAATGTAACCATTAAATCTCAAACTATTTAAGAAAGCTAGATTATCTATGACTTTCACTTGTTCAACCTAATCAAATTTGTAATGAAAGGCAAAAAAATCTTTACTAAAAGTAATTGCTATGAACTTTAATTGCTGTAAACACAGGAATGCATCTTGCATGTGTGTACAACTCTAAGACTAACCACATTCGTGTGTTTTTTTTTTAGTATTTCCAGTATTTGCCTCATTAACAAATAATCTAAAGGAATATTGAAGCCAGATTAAAACATGTAAATATTATCTGAGTTCTTGATATATAAAACCCTAAAATGAATTTTCAGCAAGATTTCTTTTAAATAATGAAATTATTGAGTACATAGGATACCTAAGTTTTGAAGACCATAAAATTGATCATTTCTATAAGTATAATATTGCCACACCTCAGAGATATCACAGGTTCAGTTCCAAATCACTGCAATAAAGTTAATCACAATAAAGCAAGTCACAAGAATTTTTTGGTTTCTCAATCCATATAAAACTTAGGTTTACACCATACTGTAGTCTAGTAAGTGGGCAACAGCATTATGTCTAACAAAACCAATGTACATACCTTGATTTAAAAATACTTTATTACTAAAAAATGCTAATGATCGTCTAAGCCTTCAGTGAATCGTAATCTTTTGCTGATGGAGAATCTTGCCTCAGTGTTGATTGCTGCTGACTAATCAGAATGGAAGTTGCTGAAGGTTGGGGTGGCTATGGCAATTTCTTAAAATAAGACAACAATGAAGTTTTCTGCATTGATTGATGCTTCCTTTCATGAAAGATTTATCTGTAGCATACGATATTGTTTGAGAGCATTTCACCTACAATAAAGCTTTTCAAAATTGGAGGCAATCCTCTCAAATTCTGCTGCTGCTTTATCAATTAAGCTTATGCAATATTCTAAATTCTTTGTCATCATTCCTCCAATGTTCACAGCATTTTCACCAGGAGGAGATTCCATATCAATAAACAACTCCTCATCCATTTGAATTTTGTCATGAAATTGCAGCATTTCAGTTACATCTTCGTGCTCTATTTCTAATGCTAGTTCTCTTGCTATTTCCACTCCATCTGCAGTTACTTTCTCCACTAAAGTCTTGAACCTTTCAAAGTCATCCATGAGGTTTGGAATCAACTTCTTCCAAACTCCTATTAATGTTGAAATTTTGAACTCCTATCAAGAACCATGGATGTTCTTAATAGCATCTAGAATGATGAATTCTTTCCAGAAGGTTTTTGTTGCATTTTGCCCAGATTCATCACAGTAATCACTATGTATGGGAGCTACAGACTTACAAAATTATTTCTTAAATAATAAGACTTGGAAATTAAAATTACTCCTTGATCCATGGGCTGCAGTCTGAACGCTGTGTTACCAGTGATGAAAACAACATTAATCTCCTTGTATATCTCCATCAGAGCTATTGGGTGACCCAGAACATTGTCAATGAGCAGTAATATTTTGAAAGAAACCTTTTTTTCATGAGCAGCAGGTCTCAAAAGTGGACTTAAAATACTCATTAAACTATGCTCTAAACTGATGTGCTGTCATCCAGGCTTTGTTTTTCTATTTATAGAGCACAAGCAGAGTAGATTTAGTATAATTCTTAAGGGCCCTAGGATTTTTGGAATGGTTTTTGGAATGGAATGAGCTTTGGCTTCAAATAAAGTCACCAGCTGCATTAACCCCTAACAAGAAAGTCGGCCTGTCCTTTAAAGCTTTCAGGCCAAGCACTGAGTTCTCTTCTGTAGCTATAGAAGTCCTACATGATATCTTCTTCCGTAGAATGTTGTTTTGTTTACATTAAAAATCTCTTGTTTGGTGTAGCCACCTTCATTAACTACCATAGCTAGATCTTCTATATAACTTACTGCAGCTTCTCCATCAGTACTTGCTGCTTCACTTTGTACTTTCATATTTTGGGGATGGTGTCTTTCCTTAAACCTCATGAACCAATCTTTGCTAGCGTCCAGTGTTTCTTCTGCAGCTTCTTCAACTCTCCCAGGCTTCACAGGATTGAAGAGTTAGGGTCTTGCTGTGCATTAGGCTTTGGCTTAAGACAGTATTGTAGCTGGTGTGATCTTCTATCCATACTGATGCAGGACGGGTAAGCCCCAAACTGTCACTTAGCCTGGGAGGGTTCTTAGCATCACCCATGAAAGAATGCAAGGGTGAGCCCTGGTGGTGTTAGCGACTTTTATTGACGCAGCAGTGTACAACAGTAGCAGAGGTACTGCTCCTTGCAGAGAAGGGCTACCCCATAGGCAGTGTGCCTAGAGTAGAAACTCAAAGGTTGTTCTGCAGTCATATTTATACCCACTTTTAATTATATGCAAATTAAGGGGAAGGTTATGCAGAAATTTCTAGAGAAATGGTGGTGACTTTTGGGTCATTGTGTTGTTGCCATGGAAAGTGGTAACTTCCAGGTGTATCCCCAGCAATGGTAAACTGACAAGGCATACTGGGGCATGTGTCTTATGGAAAACTTCTTCTACCTTGTCCTGTTTTAGCTAGTCTTCAGTTTGGTCCAGTGTCCAAGCCCCACCTCCAGAGTTGAGACCTGCTTCCTACCTCAAGACCACTAAAACTTCATCCATATCAGCAATAAGGCTGTTTTGCTTTCTTATCATTCATGTGTTCTCTGGAATAGCACTTTTAATTTTCTTCAAGAAGTTTTCATTTGTATTCATAGCCTGGTTGTTTGGTCAAGAGGGTTAGCTTTTGCCTGTCTCAGCTTTTGACTTGCTCCCCTCCCTAAGTTTAACCATTTATAGGTTTTGATTTAAGGAAGTATATGCAACTCTTCCTTGCACTTGAACTTTAGAGGCTATTGTAGAATTATTAATTGGCTTAATTTCAATATTCTTGTGTGTCATGGAATAGAGAGGCACGAAGAGAGGGCAAGAGATGGGGAAATGGCCAGTTAGTGGAGTAGTTAGAACACACAACATTTATTGATTAATTTCACTGTTTTCTTATGAGTGTGCTTTGTGGTACCCCAAAACAACTACAATAGTAACATCAAAGATCATTGATCAAAGTTAACCATAACACATATAATAACGTCTGACATATTGCAAGAATTATGAAAATGTGACATAGAGACAGAGTAAGCATGTGCTGTTAGAAAAATTTTGCCAATAGTCTTGCTCCACCCAGGGTTACCACAAACCTTCAATTTGTTAAAAATGCAATATCTGCAAAGTGCAATAAAGTAAAGCACAATCAAATAAGGTATGCCTGTATAGAGCTGGTCCTGCACTCTCATTCCTATTAAGATTTTAATAACTGATGATGCTTAATGAATTCACTTCCTGAAGACTTTTTGCATTTTGGCAGTGAAGGAACACAAACCACAAAATGAATCTAATAGTACAATCTCAGCAATCAGATATTCCAGTGATGGGAGAGTTTGATGGGTACATGGAGGTTTTTCAGAGTCTTGAAACCACTTGTTGAAAATAACTTTTTATTTAACTTCCACATAATGCTGGTTATAGCTATTTGCACTTAGACAGCTATAGTTCACAGATTCACTACACTTTAGGACTAACGTGTCCAACATTTGAGTTTGGAGCTTAGGGAAAACTTCTCCTATCTGATGTTACCAAGACTATAAACCCATCTGCATAGCATTCAAAAGACTATTTGTTTTGTAGGTTAGTAGCTCGTAGACATGACCTCATAATCATCTTTCTGCATGTTCACCTTCCTTACCAATTTGGGTAATATTATTAATAAAATAACCAATTATTCACTTTGAAGGTTTTCAGGAAGATGCATCTGATAGAGACTACAAAGTAAATGAAAGAGTTGAGACAGTTTTTTTGACTGGAGAATTGAGAATTCATGCCATTATGTGAACAATAGCTCCATCCTACTCCATCACCCTAGAGTGGTTCTGTAATTAGGCAAAGACTACTGGTAATTTACAATTCTCCCGTACCGAATCTTATAACCTGCCTCCCAACCAGGCAAATGCTCTTGAGTGTTATTTCCACATGTAATCCCCTGGTTGGTATGTATTTAGCTAAACCCAGCCATTCATTCTTTGAGTCCATTATGAAGGAGAAATGGTTTTTACCCCACTTGAATTATACTGAATCATCACCCATTAAGAATAACTATATTTATAAAAATTCCTTAATGAATACACAATATAAAATGGATTATACTCGAACTACAAGAAAACAACATGTGAAGGGGCATTAAAAGTATAGTTTTATATGCAATTGAAGTCAAGTTGTTGTCAACTTAAAGTAGATGATTATAACTACTAGATATTGTATGCAAGCCTATGGAAACTACAAAGAAAAAGCCATAATAGATACTGAAAATATAAAAAGCAAAAAATGAAATAAAATCATTACAAAAAATTATCAAATAATGAAGGAAGGCAGCAAGAAAGTTAGTGGAAAACGAAACAATAGCAAAACAGAAAATTATTTTTGACTTATAGTAGTAAGTCCTCACCTTTCAATAATTCTTTAAATGTAAATAGATTCAACACCTTAGGCAAAAGACTTAGAGTGGTTGAATGGATTTTTAAAAATTAGACCTGACAATTTGCTGTCCACAAGTCTCACTTTAGATTTCACTAAAGATTTCCCTAAGCTCCAAACTCAAATGTTGGACACATAGACTGAAAATGAAGGGATGGAAAAAGATGTTTGACACAAATGGTAGCCAAAAGAAAGCAAAGTGGCTATAGTCATACTAGACAAAATAGACTTTAATCTGTCTCTAGGAATGAAGATCATTATATAATGATAAAAGTATTGATTCAACAGGAAGATGTTACCAAGTAAAGATATATATGCATCTGGCCGGGTGTGGTGGCTCACGCCTGTAATCCCAGCACTTTGGGAGGCGGAGAAGGGCAGATCATGAGGTCAGGAAATCGAATCCATCCTGGCTAAGACGGTGAAACCCCGTCTCTACTAAAGATACGAAAAATTAGCCGGGCGTGATGGCGGGCGCCTGTAGGCCCAGCTACTAGGGAGGCTGAGGCAGGAGAATGGCAGGAACCTGGGAGGCGGAGCTTGCAGTGAGCCGAGATCGCACCACTGCAGTCCAGCCTGGGCCACAGAGCGAGACTCCGTCTCAAAAAAAAAAAAAAAAAAAAAAGATAAATATGCATCCAAACCCAGATCATCTAAATATATAAAACAAATATTGACTTATCTGAATGGAGAAAATGAAAGTAATACCAAATAGTAGGAGACTTTAATACCCCACTTTTTTAAAAAACCGGGATCTCGCTTTGTCACCTGGGCTGGAGTGCAGTGCTGTAAACATGGGTCACTGCAGCCTCAACCTGTGAGGCTCAAGTGATCTTCCCATTTCAGCCTCTCAAGTAGCTGAGATTACAGTTGTGTGCCTCCATGACTGGCTGATTTTTTTGTTTGTTTGTTTTTTGTTTGTTTTTTGCTTGTTTTTAGATGGAGTCTTGCTCTGTCACCCAGTCTAGAGTGCAGTGGTGCGATCTCGGCTCACTGCAACCTCTGCCTCCTGGTTTCAAGTGATTCTCCTGCCTCAGCCTCCAGAGTAGCGAGATTACAGGCGCCCACCACCAAGCCCAGCTAATTTTTGTATTTTTAGTAGAGACGGGGTTTCACCATCTTGGCCAGGCTGGTTTCAAACTCCTGACCTCATGATCTGCCCGCCTCAGCCTCCCAAAGGTTTCACAGTGTTGCTCAGACTGGTCTCAAACTCCTGAGCTCAAAGGATCGAGGCACCTCAGTCCCCAAAGTGCTGGGATTACAGGCATAAGCCACCATGCCCAGTCAATAACCTACTTTCAATAATGGATAGAACATTAAGACAGAAAATTAATAAACAACTGCCTTGGAAACAAATATAAACCAAATGGAACTGCAGATATAAACATAACATTCAATTTAACAGCAGAACACACATTCTTCTCAGGTGCGCACAGAACATTCTCTGGGATTGATCACATGACAGGCCACAAACAAGTCTTAACAAATTTAAGACAAAAACAATTTCAAGTGTATTTTCAGATCACAATGAAATGAAACTTGTAATGAATAAGAGTGAGAAAATGGGAAAATTTACAAGTAGGTGGAAACTAAATAGTTAAACTAAATAATTCTTGAAGAATTATTGGGCAAAAAACAAAACTTAAAGAGGAATTTTTTAAATACTGAGACAAATGGAAATGAAAATACAACATAAAATCTTATGGGATACAGTAAAAACAGCACTATGTAATTCTTACTTTTTGTATTTTTTATATTATTTACCATTTTTGGAGCTATGATTCTTCTGGTTGTAACATCTTATGACTCTCCCTCATGGTAGAGTATTGTCATTTGTTTGTTAGTTTTATTGTTATTTGTAGCAGTCTGGGTACATCCATGGGGCCCTAGGAATGTTACTGGTTCCAAACAAGTTTCTGATTTAATTTATCTTCATGGGCTTCCTGTATCACAGGAGTAGTATGAATACCAATCTTGAATATACTCAAGAGTCACAGTTGGGTTTCTGATATTTTATGTATATATTATTTCTACTTAGGGCTCTAGTAGAAGTTTCCTGTAGATCCTGAACTATGAGTGGAGTTTTTCTAGTCCCTGTTTTTCAGAGAAGAAATCCTTTGAGGCCCTGTCTTTATAGATGAGGCTCCTTTACAGCTGTAAGAAACTGCCCCCAGCCTGCACCCAATGTCTAAGTTGTACAACCTCATGGGCGACCACTGACTCAGCACTACTTATCACTCAGGCTTTGAGTTCTGATTCCTGAGTATTTCCAGTTTTGTTCTATAAGATTGTCCTTGGTTATATTTTATTCAGTATGTGTAGGTCATTGATAAAATATGTCAACTCAGTCTTCTATATTCCATTCTTTTTATTTTATAAATAAGGAAACTGAAACTAAGAGAAAATATGTGACTTGCTTAAGCTTCCAGACCGTGTCACCTGATGTGGGCTTCCTCACTCCCAGCCTAGAGTTTGTACTTTCTTTCTCCATTGTATTACACAGCTTCTCAACATTTTCACTGGTGGCATTCTTCTTTCAAGCTCTTTTTCTACTTAAGCTTCCCAACATGGCATTTCTGATATAAGCAGACTACAAAACACAAATCAGAGGAGTCCAGCAAAGGGACATGTAGATGTAATCTAATTTAAAGAACTATAATGAAACATGTTGTTAAGTAAAAGATTCAGTGAAATAATATTCTGCAGTTAAGAGAAGAAATTGAGTGAAAGGACATCAAATGCTCCATGCTGGATCTAAAGAAATCCTTTTTTAGCATTTTAGGCCCAATGAAAAAGAATTTTTAAGAATCTCAATAAACGAGTCTTACAATATATAGAAAGATGGAGAGCTTTATCTCGATAGATATATATAGATAGATGATTGATAGATAAATAGATAGATATCTGTCAAGTGAAGAGGTTAGTGTTTCAGAAATAAACTGATGAATTTCATGCATTTCAGAGGCAATGGGTCATGGTCAAGATGCATGTTTAATTAAAAAATTATTATACTTACTTTGTATGAAAATAATTGAGCTTTATAAAGCAAAAGACTTAATAGACTTAATAAAGAATATTACAATGCACTCCTCTCCCAACTAACTAGGATGATATAACACTATTACAATGTACAGACCTGCATCAAGCACCCAGAGGATGACATAACTCACAATATTTTCCTCAAGACAATACAGCTTGAAAAATTTTTTCCAGCTATTTCTAGAAAAATGTACATAATATTGCTATATAATTTTCTGATGAAAAGTTCACAATTAGGCATTTTATGTGCTGATGAGAACACTAGATTTTTGAGAATGAAAATTTAGCAATTATGCTAGTTCCAGTCCTAAGACCATTGTCATTAGGTTCTTTTTTTGTTCTTCTCCTGCTCTCCTCTGTATTGTGGGATTTGGAAGGGGAGAGAAGATGGAGTAGAGGAAGTGGAGTGCTGGCTCTTTCAGGGCATATTTCTAGCTCCCATATAAGCTGGTTTCTAAAGGGGTTTGACAAATAGGGAGCAGAATCAGAGATTGGAAGGCAAGGAAGGGAGAATCCAGACTATTTCTCCTTTTGTGCCTCTGGTGGTGACTCCACAGTGGCTATCAACCCCAGCTCCTGCTCCTTGTTGTGATTCCATCTTTCACCAGGTGTCCCTGGTCCTGAGCAACATTAATTGCCCTTCCTTCCTTTATGTCTTTGGCCTATACATGGTAATGCCTTCTTGCTATTGTCCAACTTTGATTACCTTGCCATCACCTGTTTAATTTCTCAGATATCCCATCACCCATGGAATCAATCTCTACATTAAAGCCCCTGTGTTGTAAATACTCAAAATCCTTTGTTTCCCTGATTACTCTATGATTGATACAAAGATTAAGTTATAGCATTCAAATTCCAGGATGTTTTACTATTTTTCATTGAGGCCTTTCTTGAATATTTATCTGAAATCCTATTGCATTTATAAGCTAGAAAACAATATTTAGCTTGGCTCCTATTATTTTAGCTCTTAAAATATGCCATTTTGGGTTATTTGTTAACTTGTAGAATCCTACAGTCCCTCATTTGAATTATAATTGAGATTCAAAGAAATTAGGTTGCATACCTAGTCAAATAACACCAAAATTTTTGAAGTTAAGTAAAATAATATATATTTAACTACAGAGTCTACAACTAATGTTGTATATGTAGCACAACACATTTTTAGTGCTAAATAGTGATTATATTAGTGTGAAATATTATTTAATTAATTTTAGTATCAATTAAGTCAATCTGAAAATAAAACACTATATACATTCTTACCCCTTCTTATCTGCCATGTGCCACTTTATAAATAACAGAGTACCATAGAGCTAGCTCTATCATATATTTATGATGCAGGGTTAGAACATATAACTGAATTCCACAATAATCCATCACTTCTCATTTTAAATTTTCTCTTCTTACATTTTTTGTAAACCAGGGTTGCCAAGATAGTAAAATTAATGGTTTTTAATTTTTTCTTTTCTTCATGTCTCCTACAAAATCTTTTATGGATATACTAATAAAAATATAAATTCCCAAAGCCTAATCTTGAGAGCAGTAGAAAGAACAGAAAGAATATAACCCATTGGCTTTTAAATTATGAGGCATGGCCTCTGCACACATGCACACTGAGCTGCTCTGTGTTGATCTCTTGAAAGAAGTTTTAAGGAGAGTTTCTGAGGATTGGAGAATTAGTGTTCATACTTAAGATGTAAACACTGTGTTTTTCAAGAACTCTGGGACAAGCTAAAAATCTCACCATATTTATATACCCAGGAGAAACAATACTTACACAAGAAAAATGAACACCCAATGATATCTTGGCCATTCAAAACATTTCATCCTTAAAAAATGGAAATACTTGATAAAAGAAACAACTACAATGTACTGGTCATTAGGAAAAGTATGGTTAGTTTTGGATGTCTCCCTAAATAACAGTATAATGAGGACACCCAACCTTTGACTCACTGAAGCAGAGAATATTCCCTATGGGAAAGCACATTTTTAAAGTCATGAGATAACAAAATGGAGAAAGCAATTAGTTCTTTGCTCTTCTGCCATCTAGAAATAGCTGGCTGAGAAGCCAATGAGGTAGAGCCAGTCTGTAAACCACCAAATTGTATATATATATAAATATTTAGTTAAAGATTGGAAAAATATATGTATTCTTTATTTATATATAACATATTATTTATATATAGTTAATATATATTCTTTTTTACATATAAAGAAATTATATAATATATAAATAACATAATATATAAGAATATTTATACTATATATAATATATAGAGGAATATCTATATAGAGATTATATATATAAGAATATACATACATAAATATTTATATATTTATATGTTCTTTCCGATCTTCATTTTAGGTCCAGGGGATATATGTTCAGGTTTGTTACATGGGTAAATTGTGTGCTGTAGGGGTTTGATGTACAGATAGTTTTGTCACCCAGGTAGTCAGCATAGTACTCGATAGGTAGTTCTGCAATCCTCACCCTCCTCCCACACTCCACTCTCTAGTAGGTTTTGGTGTCTATTGTTTCCTTCTCTGTGTCCTGATATAAATATTGATCATGTAACCATGTAATTACCCAGAAGATAGTTGATCTGAATTAATCAGAGTGCAAACAGAGTATTTGCCTATCTGTGAACCTGGGTTTTCTGACCCAGCTACCTTACCACACCCCAATATACCTAGACAACGGCCAAGTCTCCATCTCACTCCAAAGCATGTTGACATAACTGTGGATGAAGTCTTCCATCCCATAAGTCAGGCTTAGCAATGCCTAGAGGAGTGATCTCAGCAGATCTTCAAAACTCCTGAACCTAACAACACTCAGTCAACTTAACTGAGTATCTCTAAGGTTTTCTTAAAACAACAACAACAACAACAAAAAAAACAAAACTCTTTATTTAGAATAAAGACTATATTGAGAAGAGATGTGATGTATAATAGAGCCAAAATTAAAGCCCAATGTTATGTGCTGCCTTGACATCTGGTGCAATCAGAAAGGCCTTTTCTGGCCTAATTGCAAGTCCTCTCTGTATTGTCTTCCCACAGATGAGGACTCCTAGCCAAACAATCCTCCTTATCAAGGGGACTAGGCACAGTTCCTGCTTATTCCTGAGTAGTGGGTTTCAATTCCTTGCCAGTCTAAGGAATTACTCAAACAAGTCAATCACATCCTCCTGCACAAACCAGAGGGCATCTCACCCTCTTGGTACTACAAAACAGCCCTTGGCTGTTCATCCTGTTCCTGAGTGCAACCGCCATGTGGCTCTGCAGGAAGTGTGGTGTCTTCCTCCCCTGGGCGGTGAGTATATATGACTAACAAACTGCTGTTGATCTCATCTCTCCAATGTTGGGTGTTGTGTTTGGGCATTCCCATTTATCTAAAGTGGGAATCCCTCTCTCACTGATAGTGATAAGAGGAAGTGATTAGAACAAAAGAGTCAAAGTTAATTGTTCTTCCAAATTGGTGAAAAATATCCTAGAGTTGAGATTATATTCTGGTTGTTAAACTAAGTTTTCATCTGATCTAATAAAAAATTTGCTTTCATAACTCTCAGAAGATCTGTCTTTATACGTGATAATAACAATTACTAGTACTATTACTACTAATAATGTTATTTATTTATTTATATGTCACACACATACATTATTCTATTTTATCTATACCCCAGTTCATAGCTAAGGAAACTGAGACATAGAGAGGTTAAAATAATTGGTACATGGTCATAGGTTAGTAAGTTAGTCACTCTGTCAGTCATGATTAAATCTAAGGAATTTTTGTTTGTTTATTGTTGTTTTTTTTAACCTTCAGAGCTCCTGTGCTTAACCACAAAATTATACCACTATCATCATTTGCTTTACTCATTATAATTGTCAGTAAAGTTCTTTAGGGCCTCTAAATCATGATTGAAACTCACTAACTCTTGTTTAAAAATCACTGATAAATGATAAATTCCTTGACACATACACCCCTCCAAAGACTAAACCAGGAAGAAGTTGAATCTCTGAATAGACCAATCACAGGCTCTGAAATTGAGGCAATAATTAATAGCTTACCAACCAAAAAAAGTCCAGGACCAGACAGATTCACAGCCGAATTCTACCAGAGGTACAAGGAGGAGCTGGTACCATCCCTTCTGAAATTATTCCAATCAATAGAAAAAGAGGGAATCCTCCCTAACTCATTTTATGAGGCCAGCATCATTCTGATAACAAAGCCTGGCAGAGACACAACAAGAAGAGAGGATTTTAGACCAATATCCCTGATGATCATCCATGCAAAAATCCTCAATAAAATACTGGCAAACCCAATCCAGCAGCACATCAAGAAGCTTATCGACCATGATCAAGTTCGCTTCATCCCTGGGATGCAAGCCTGGTTCAACATACGAAAATCAATAAACGTAATCCAGCATATAAACAGAACCAAAGACAAAAACCACATGATTATCTCAATAGATGCAGAAAAGGGCTTTGACAAAATTCAACAGCCCTTCATGCTAAAAACTCTCAATAAATTAGGTATTGATGGGACATATCTCAAAATAATAAGAGTTATCTATGACAAACCCACAGCCAATATCATACTGAATGGGCAAAAACTGGAAGCATTCCCTTTGAAAACTGGCACAAGACAGGGATGCCCTCTCTCACCACTCCTATTCAACATAGTGTTGGAAGTTCTGGCCAGGGCAATCAGGCAGGAGAAGTAAATAAAGGGTATTCAATTAGGAAAAGAGGAAGTCAAATTGTCCCTGTTTGCAGATGACATGATTGTATATCTAGAAAACCCCATTGTCTCAGCCCAAAATCTCCTTAAGCTGATAAGCAACTTCAGCAAAGTCTCAGGATACAAAATCAATGTGCAAAAATCACAAGTATTCTTATACACCAATAACAGACAAACAGAGAGCCAAATCATGAGTTAACTCCCATTCACAATTTTTTCAAAGAGAATAAAATACCTAGGAATCCAACTTGCAAGGGATGTGAAAGACCTCTTCAAGGAGAACTACAAACCACTGCTCAATGAAATAAAAGAGGATACAAACGAATGGAAGAACATTCCATGCTCCTGGGTAGGAAGAATCAAGAACGTGAAAATGGCCATACTGCCCAAGGTAATTTATAGATTCAATGCCATCCCCATCAAGCTACCAATGACTTTCTTCACAGAATTGGAAAAAACTACTTTCAAGTTCATATGGAACCAAAAAAGAGCCCGCATCGCCAAGTCAATCCTAAGCCAAAAGAACAAAGCTGGAGGCATCACGCTACGTGACTTCAAACTATACTACAAGGCTACAGTAACCAAAACAGCATGGTACTGGTACCAAAACAGAGATATAGATCAATGGAACAGAACAGAGCCCTCAGAAATAATGCTGCATATCTACAACTATCTGATCTTTGACAAACCTGACAAAAACAAGAAATGGGGAAAGGATTCCCTATTTAATAAATGGTGCTGGGAAAACTGGCTAGCCATAGGTAGAAAGCTGAAACTGGATCCCTTCCTTACACCTTATACAAAAATTAATTCAAGATGGATTAAAGACTTAAACGTTAGACCTAAAACCATAAAAACCCTAGAAGAAAAGCTAGGCAATACCATTCAGGACATAGGCATGGGCAAGGACTTCATGTCTAAAACACCAAAAGCAATGGCAACAAAAGCCAAAATTGACAAATGGGATCTAATTAAACTAGAGAGCTTCTGCACAGCAAAAGAAACTACCATCAGAGTGATCAGGTAACCTAAAGAATGGGAGAAAATTTTTGCAACCTACTCTTCTGACAAAGGGCTAATATCCAGAATCTGCAAAGAACTTAAATAAATTTACAAGAAAAAATCAAACAACTCCATCTACAAGTGGGTGAAGGATATGAACAGACACTTCTCAAAAGAAGACATTTATGCAGCCAACTGACACATGAAAAAATGCTCATCATCACTGGCCATCAGAGAAATGCAAATCAAAACCACAATGAGATATCATCTCACACCATTTAGAATGGAGATCATTAAAAAGTCAGGAAACAACAGGTGCTGGAGAGGACGTGGAGAAATAGGAACACTTTAACACTGTTGGTGGGACTGTAAATGAGTTCAACCATTGTGGAAGTCAGTGTGGTGATTCCTCAGGGATCTAGAACTAGAAATACCATTTGACCCAGCCATCCCATTATGGGGTATATACCCAAAGGAATATAAATCATGCTGCTATAAAGACACATGCACATGTATGTTTATTGCGGCACTACTCACAATAGCAAAGACTTGGAACCAACCCAAATGTCCAACAATGATAGACTGGATTAAGAAAATATGGCACATATACACCATGAAATACTATGCAGCCATAAAAAATGATGAGTTCATGTACTTTGTAGGGACATGGATGAAGCTGGAAACCATCATTCTCAGCAAACTATCGCAAGGACAAAAAACCAAACACCGCATCTTCTCACTCATAGGTTGGAATTGAACAATGAGAACACTTGGATACAGGAAGGGGACCATCACACACCTGGGCCTGTTTTGGGGTGGGGGGAGGGGGGAGGGATAGCATTAGGAGATATACCTAATGTAAATGACGAGTTAATGGGTGCAGCACACGAACATGGCCCATGTATACATATATAACAAACCTGCATGTTGCGCACGTGTACCCTAGAACTTAAAGTATAATAAATATATATATATTTATATATATATAATGCTTAGACCAAAAAAATCACTGATAAATGACAAACCACTTAATTGAATTACTGACTACTTACTATGTGACAAAAGACTGGGCACAACATATGGTTGTTCAATGTAATTACTGATACCTTATTAAATGCACTTGTCTCTAAAGTTGGAAGACTATTTTAACAAGCCAAGTAAAACTCCAAAGCACAATCAATAAATATATGTAGAATCAAAGAGTGAATGAATATCATTAGTATTCTTGTTTAATAATGTACAAACTATGATTTAAATTGGAAAGTGTACACTAAAATTTACAATGAAAATATTGACAAATCAGAAAATAAAAACACAAAAGTTAAAGATAAACAGAAAACAATTACTGTCATATTTTGTGTCTAACATATTTCTAAGATGATTCTAATTTTAAAACATTTCCTCTGGAGACTCCTGAATTCCCCATCCCTGGACTTTATTTGGAATTTGAACTTTGTAAGAAAGAGAAATTTTTTGCCTAGCATCAGCAGTCTAGAAAACAAAGTAAATGTTATTGCTTAGATGGCCTGGTTTATTTCACATTGAACTTGGCAAATGTAGAATGAAAACTTTTTTTTTTCATTTTTATAGATGGAAGATGCACCATGGCAAAGTGTGCCTGCTATATTTTTTGTCCCACATTAACTTCATGCTGAAAGTCACTTTTTCCAACAGTTTTGGAAGTAGAATCTACCTGAATTTCTTTCATGCAGTCTACAGTACCTTTACCTTATTTCTTTAGGAGGAAAATGTCCAGGCATTTTGTAGAACATGTATTAATAACCAAAATTATGTAGGTTTGGTTTTTGCCTACTTGCTGCTGGTTGGCTAGTTTTATAGCCTTCTTGACCATACAGCTTCAACACTACGAAGTATTGCTGTTTGGATTATAGGGCTTCCTTAAACATGTCATGTACAGGGACCCAAAACATATGTGCAGAAGTGATTTTCAAAATATATAAGTAGTACAACACAGGCACCCACTGTACAGAAAGGACAATGGAGAAGGATCCCAGGCTCTTAACCATTTAGTTGCTTTACTATAGGGAGGTCCAAGGGGGTCCCAAGGAAAGAGATAGAATTACACATGAGAGACTTGGTGCAGTGGGTATTTTCCATTTAGTTCAGAATTAAATCAGTATTTTAATACGAAATGTCGGCCGGGCATGGTGGCTTATGGCTGTAATCCGAGCACTTTGGGAGGCCGAGGCGGGTGGCTCACTTGAGGTCAGGAGTTCGAGACCAGCCTGCCCAAGGTGGCGAAACCCTGTCTCTACTAAAAATGCAAAAAATTAGCTGGGCATGGTGCCGGGCACCTGTAATCCCAGCTACTTGGGAGGCTGAGGCAGGAGATTTGCTTGAACCCTGGAGGCGGAGGTTGCAGTGAGCCGAGATCGTGCCGCTGCACTACAGCCTGGGCGACAAGTGCGAAAATCCGTCTCAAAAAAATAAAATCAAATCAAATGAAAAAGAAAAGGAATGTAGCTATACTTTCATAATCTTAGTGCATATCATTCCTAAATGTGTGTGTTTGTACATATATATAATATATATGTGTGTATATACATATATAATATATGCACAAAATATTTGAAGTGGATACTTAAGTATCTGGATTTTTTTTGCAACAGTAACATTTATAAAGGAAAAGTCTCCTGTTACTACAGGATCTTTTCTTAACTAATTGTAAACCAGAACTCCCATACTGCTAAATGAGGACTTATAAGAAAGTTTTATTCAAGATGATTTGAAAAGTTAATCAAAAGAAATTTTAAAATGTTTTGATGTAGCTCTTTTTGGTGGGAGGATGAGATCTTTTGGGATAAGAAAAATGAATTTTAAAAAACTATCCACGTTCTTTTCATCTTCATCATAATTGATTCTCCCTGTGTATCATTTTGGGTCTAGTTTCCTACCCATATTTGTAATGTGGGTTTCATTTACATAAAATGGGAACATAATAAATATAAGGCTTACTAACGATTGTTTTATGTGGCTGCCAATCTGCCAAGTAGCATTCTTAATTATTGCCAGGAAACTAGGCATTTTCCAAGCATATGTTTTAGATTTAAGACTAATATGTCATGTCAGCCCTCTCTACTGGACTGATGGGAACCTAGTGGGACTTCAGAGCATCTGCTTTGGTGGGTGACTTTTTGGGGTTAGATAAAAGCACTAATAGAAGAAGATAGGGCAAAGCACCAAAAGTTTCTGAAAGCAAATCCTACAAAGAAATACATCAAAGGGTTATGTTTTCATTATAAACTGATATTTTTACTAGGCAAGGATAGAGATCGATCTTCCTCTAGTAGCCATGAAGTAAAGGAAACCAGACCCTAACTTACATTAATGAACCTAACTGCAAGTCTCTTGTCTTCTTTGAACAACATAACCAGGAGTTTTGCCTCAAATTTTTGTTAAGTGTATGTGGCTTTTTCATTAGCCTGTGCAAACCTGGTATGTTCCATCAAAGAATTTATCCCATGACTTGGAAAAAGGGAAACTGAAAATGAAAAAGATCTGGTTTAAATGAGGTGTATTTCTGAATGTTCCCTCAAAAATGTTTTCGAGTCCATGGAAATACTTTTGGTGGTTTTAGTTTGCTCACCCAACACACACTTTGCTCATGACCCACAGTTCCCTGGTCTTGGCCAAAGAGTTAAGATAACTGTTAAGCATATATGTAAGCGTGAAACAATTTATTATTGATGTGAAAGCATATCTTGTCACTCTGAATTCTTAATTTTTAAGAAAAATGTATTTAAAATGGAATGCCACCAACCTTTGGATGTTCAAGTGCTCTTTTAATAGACTTAGAAGAGGTGGTACTTTTGTTAAAATGGGAAGTATTTGAGTGCCATCTTACCAATGCCTTCATGTGGAAAGGTGACTTCCATAATGGCAGAGTCAAATGCTAAAACGAATCCAGGATATTTGCTGGGAATCAGTTCCTCTTCCACACTTAAGGCTGTCTTCTTGAGAAATGGAGAGTGGCACATGCAGTGTTTACTTTTACCCCCAAATATGTTACATCTAAAGCCAATACTTTAGAAATGATATTTGCCTACATTCATGGCACAATGACTTTAAAATGGAAGGAAACACAAGCATTTATATCAACAGCTATAGATGGCTATTCATATTCTGAAGAGAAAAAAAGAGGAAAACTGTAATTGTAGATACTATAAGTCTTAATATCAAATAAAAGCCCTGGAATTCCTCATTGTCTTTGTATCCTATATACTATTGTCAATGTATTGAGCCAGGAACTAAGATTCATGAGTCTGATGAATTACATTTAATATCTAATGCTTAAATTTAATAAATTTTTCCAAGAGCACTTAATAGTTTATGAGATAACTGATGATTATATAAGTAAGATACTGTGCTTCACTCTTCTGGAGATAAGAATTATGTTGAGAAATGTCAGGGGAAAGTTAATATTTTATTTCAAATTTCCTTCTTAATGACTGAGACATTACAAGAGGAGAAAGAATTGAAAGGGAAATATTTACTTATAAAACCAAAGAATTTAAAAATTAATCAGAAAACACTACAAATATGATTTCATTTATTCTTCTCCTCTTCTTCCTCTTTCTTCTCCATTTTAGAATTCTTCCACAGTTAATAGAAAGAGATTAGAAAATAACCTTCCTTAAATTAAGATATCTGTACATAAAAACCTAGCTTACCTGACAAACTTCCTGAAGAATTTGGCAAAGCTCTTGGGGTAGATGTGGATGTTTTCTCCTGGTATTCCTCAAATACCAGCAGAGAAGGTACACTAGTTCCTCACCTAATCTATTATTTCAGGTCTTGCCTTATGACAGCATTTCTCAAGTGTGTTTTTGTTAATAGAGTCAATGGCTTTCCATACCTTACTCAAGAAAAGAGATACCTTGATGAAAGAATTTTAGGAAAAGAAAATCAGGAAAATTAAGTTGTTGTGCTTTGTACATGTTTGTTTGCTTAGCAGTTAAGACTTCCCATGATCAAGTGTGAATAACTCTCTCAAATAATATACTATTTAGAACTGTCACAATCCCAAATGAAAAGAACGCAGGCTTTATGCGTTTAAAATCTAAGTTTCAATCTGTCAAGACTCTGGGAAGGTGCCCTAATCTTTCTCTTTCTTCATTTCTTAATTTGTAAAATGGGAATGGAAGTAGGTTCATAGCATCACTACAAAGAGCAAATATGATTGTTCATGTAAAGTGTCTACTCAGCACAGTGCCTGGCACATGAGCAGCCTCCAATAAATGGCAGTGATAATCCTAATGGAACATACCCCTTGCAATGACAATTGATCTTTGTGCATAGGGCAGCAGTATTCTTCCTGTGGGATTAGTGTTCAACAACCTTGGAAGAGGAGCATTCTCATTGCAAAAGAAAATTGTCAGGAATGACACAGATCTTCTCTCACCAGATATATCTTCCTCAGGGTTCATGAACTTTTAACCAGTATGGGTCATGAATATGAGCTAAATTATTTTGTGATAAAATGTCCAGAATCAAATATTCCTTCAACCCCACAACAACCTAGAGATAACAAGCATTTTCAGGGAGACTTGGCTAAATTTCAGAAAATTTTTTTTTTGCATTCATTTTGAAACTCTCTTCTTATCCAAAGACCACAAGCAGTTGAGCCTTGAATTGATCATCTGGATTTCATCATGTTACATTTGTTTCTATTTGTGCATTTTGTAGTATGCACTCTTTTCATCATGGTTGCCATAGATTCCATTGAAATTTTAAAATTTAAATTATAGTAGGAACATTAAATTCTCCCCTAGAATTTACATTAAATTCATCTTAATATAAAAATTAAAAAAAATTACTCATTTTGTTATTCATTCAGTCATTCATTTCTATGCAGAAAATTCTGGTTTTTGCCTGGGCTATTTAGTTATCTCTGCCTACCAAGTTCTTACGCATTCTCAGATCTCTTTCCTTCTAAAAGTCTATAATAACCTCTTCAGCCAAAGACAATTTCCCCCCTCACCTAGAAACCTACATATATTTCAAATGGCATGTGTTACCCACCACCTTGGAGGGGAGTTCTACATATTGCATGTTTTCCATCTCCCCAAAAAGACCATAACTGCTTAAAGAGATGACCTCATCATCTCTGTACTCTCCATAGTATAATACCTTGTATATAATTTGTTGTCAATAAATAGTCATGCACTTCTGTGGTTACCAAAAGGTTAGATTGTTTCTGGTAGCACAGTGGTTTTTTAAAAACCATATTAATTTTTCCATGTTCCGAAAGTAAAGATAAAGGAAAAAAATTTATCTGAGCAGCGCAGAAATCAAGATGGATTTTGCTGGAGGAGTGGAAGGACAGAGGTGAAAATTTGTAGTCCAGCTCTTCCTTTTCTTTCATCATAAATAGTGTTTTGACTCATGTGACATGATCTTAACATGTCCATATATCAAAGAATCCCTGAATGGAGATACATCATGAAATAAAGGCAAAAAGTGTATTTCTTCTTTTCCCTTACTTTTGAAAAAAATTCCTAAATTTAAAAATAGTCCCTGTTCTGCATTCATTATTCAGATTTTTTTCATAGCCAAATGGTTACATAGAATGGGGATCCTGTGGGTTAATGGCTCCAAGAACTATAAAAAATAACAAAACTAAAGTAAAAGATGTTGATATAGAGGAGATTTTTGAAGACTAAAAAACACAACAAAATTTAAAAATCCACTAAACTCTACAAACAACTCTAAAGCTCACAGTCCTATACAATATTGTTACCTTGAAATCTGATTTCTGAGCTCAACACCAGCAAAATGGCTACCAAAGAGTGATGACAAGAAGCAGTAAAGTATTCTCTGTACTGTCACCAACTGAGATCGTAGTAAAGGACACACTATTCTACGGCTTCACTTAGATGAGGGCATAGGATCAGAAAAGAAAACAAGGGCACAAATGGGTGACTTTGAATTCATCAGAGCACAAAACACAAAGTAGCAAATAATTAGACTGAGACAGAAAGTATTAGCAGAGAGGTGAGTCTAAGAATCCTATCTAAACTTCAACTAAATGTGATCAAAACCACTAACGGGGTTAAATTGAACACTCAGCAACCTGGATAGACTTAGGGCAACCATCTAAACTACAAAAGAAACATTTGCCTGTCAGGAAAATGAAACATTGGAATCCACCCTTGAAGAAAAGTGTGGCACCAGCATTCCTGAAAATCTTTCAAAGAGAATACACCAACTTCTGTGAGTATGGCCAGGTTCATGACTGATGGTGCAACTTATTCCTAAGATAGGTTGGGTTGGAAGAGTGGGACAACCTTCCAAAAGGCAAACTGACTCGATGACTTCCCTTAAAATAAACATATATCCTTCAAGAGAATATATCTACAAAGAATATAAAAATGAATGTAATATTTATAGGTAGTTTTAAGGTTAATAAACAAAATAACCTAGAGCAAATGGTAGGCAGCAATATGAGGCATTAAGAAAGGGAAGACAACCCTTAATGGGTCCTAAGGGAAGGACATCTCTTAAAATACTAAAGGAAAATCTAATAAAACACAAAGGAATTAAAATACTATAAATAATCAACTGTCCTTTTTTAAATTTATGTTACTCATTAAGATCAAATAGTGCCAATTTTTGTTGAGAAATATTGTTTGTTTGGCATATTAATGAAAGAATGAATGAATGAATGTGCATTTATTGAGCATCTGCTTTTTCCCAAGCCCTAGGCACTTTCTCAATTATCTCATTTAATTCTCACAACAACCCTGTCAGTTAGGAATTATTATCCTAATTATATTATTAAGAAAATAGACTCATAAATGTTAAAGAGCCCAAAGACACACAGCTATTGTAATAAAGAGCAGAGCCAGATTTCCAACCCAGGTCTTTTGATTTCATGCTGCATTTTCTGTTCAGAAGGAAACTCATTGCTTCTCTTTCTAAAAATAAATCATCATTGCTGGCAAAATTTTGCTTGTCCAAAGGACTTCTGGATCCACCTGGAGACCTTTGGAATCAGCACCAAAATTGGAACCGTTTAATGAGAGTCTGGGCAATTACCCCATCATGCCCAACAAATGGGAAAATGAGCCTTTGGCTTGACTCATGTATTTAACTGTTGTTTCAAGAGACGCCCAAAAGGAAAAGTGGTTATGTCAATTGTATTTTAAAAGAGTGACTAAGTTGTGAGCATTTCCAAAAACATATTTTTCTTCAGAGTTTAGTTTTACTATCTTTGGAGACAATGACTCAGGCATCTCTTTGTTGCCTGCTCTCTAATTAGCAAGTTCTAAAGATATCGCACTCAGAAAAGGAGGAAAAGTAGCCTTGATTTTGTTCAAAACTTCACTCATATCGTCCCCTAAATGAACTTCTAAAAATGCTATCAAGCTACTACAGAAGCTGATGAAAGGAGAAAGTACACCGCCTGTTACAACAAGCTTCCCTAGAAGCACAAGCCCAGCCCTCTGACACAGGCTTTCAAAGATTGCCAAGGTCTTCAGACACACGTTTTATCAGACACCTATTTACTCTGTGACCCTCTAGAGTGCCAGTCAAGTGCTGGTGGGTTGTAAGATACACAGTTTTATCACCACTTCCTATCGTGAAGAGAACCAGAACCAGAACACACGAGGGGAAGAGAAGGAAGAAGACGGGAAGGGTGAAGAGCAATTTTTCCAAATCAGCCTAAGGGAGAATTGGGCCATAGCATTTTTTTTGTCACGTGAAAACATGATGAAAAAGAAGAAAAAAGGCCCACACGATTTGTTTTATGGATTTTCAGAAGAAACTGCCTCAATGCTCTGCATCCCAGGAGCTGTTAAACTCTCTCTTACTTCCAGGCCTCCCAGTGACTCCCTGCAGAGAAGGGCATTACTGAGATTGCAGCTGATTGTGGCTGAGCTGCTGCAGTCAGGCTGCACTCAGTTTGATAGTCCCAAGAGAAATGGAGCGTAGGACATTTAGGTTTCAGCATCACCAAGGCGTTTTCAACAGAGGCGAGTTCCTGATTATGAGGGAATGTGGCAGGTTTGTTTTACACGGTTATCAAAACCCCAAACATTTTAAGAGACCGAGCACTGAATATGTTATACACTGGCAGAGTGTGGGGTGATTCTAGGATCATTAATTAGCAAACACTCTTGAATCACCTATTTAGAACAATGAATGAAATGCCGTAAGAAAATTCTGAAACAGGGTGAGTCAAATCACTCCAGTAGACTTTTCTAGGGGGGCTGCAAAGGTTTAAAAAAATATTTAGTTACAAAATTTTTAAAATCAGATAATTTACCTGAAAATACAGATATTTGACTTCTCTTTAACAGTTGAGAGATCCGACAACGTTGAGGAGATCCACATTTCAGCATGATATCAGCAAGCAGCCAACACTGAGAATCCCTGACCCTTTTATTCTCATTATTTAATTGACAAAAATAATTGTATATATTACATATTTATGGAGTATAATGTGATAATTCGATACATGTTTACATTGTGGAATACTAAATCAAGTTTTATCAAATGTATCACCTCACATACTCATCATTTTTTTGCAGTGAAAATATTTAAAATCTACTATTTTAGTAATTTTGAAATATACAAGCATTATTATGTATTATAGTTGCCATTTGGTGCAATAGGTCACTAAAGCTTACTCTTCCTGTCTGACTGAAATTTTGTACCCTTTCATCAACATCTCCTCTTCCCCATCCATATCCTTTTCCCAACTCATGGTAACTGCCATTCCACTATCTATGTGTTCAAGTATTTTGTATTCCACAAATAAGTGGGAGCATGCTGTCCTTGTCCTTTTTTTTAAGTTTAATTTTATTTTTAGTTGACACATAATAATTATACACATTATGGGGTACAATGTGATGTTTTGATATATGTGTACACTGCATAACCATCAAATCAAAGTAATTAGCAGGTCCATCACCTCAAATATTTATTATTTTTTGTGGTTGAAACATTCAAAATCCTCTCTTCTAGCTATTTTGAAATTACTTGTTTGTTAACTATGGTTACCTTGCTGTGCAATAGAACATCAGAACTTATTCCTCTATCCTAACTGTAACTTTTACCTGTTGACCGACCTGTCCCCATCCCCTCCCCCATCACTTCTCCAGCTTCTGATAATCACTATTCTACTCTCCACTTCTTTTCTTTTCTTTTTTTTCCCAACTTTTTTTTTTAATTCAGGGGGTACATAGGCAGGTTTGGTATCTGGACATATTGCATGATGCTGAAGTTTGTGGTATGAATGATCCTATCACCCAGGTACTGAGCATACTACCCGATAGGTAATTTTTCAACCCCTGACCCCCCTTCCTCCCTCCTACCTCTAGTGATCCCAAGTGTCTATTGTTGCCATTTTTATGTCCATGTCTACTCTCTACTTCCATTAAGATAAATTTTTTTAGAGTTCACATATAAGTAAGACCATGCAGCATTTTTCTCTCTATATTTAGCTTATTTCATTTAATGTCTTCCATGTTCATCCATGTTGTTGCAAATGACAGGATTTCATGCTCTTTTATGGCTGAATAGTATTCCATTATGTGTATATGCCACATTTTCTTTATCCATTCATCCATTGATGAACACTTAGGTTGATTCTATATCTTGGCTATTGTGAAGAGTGCTGCAATAAACACTGAGTGCAAGTATCTCTTTGAAATACTGATTTCATTTCTTTTGTATATATGACCAGGAGTCGGATTGCTGGATTATACAGTAGGTCTGTTTTTTAGTACTTTGAAGAACCTCTATACTGTTTTTTATAATGACTAATTTACATTCCCACCAACAGTGAGTGTTTCCCTTTCTTCACATCCTTGCCAACACTTGTTATCTTTTGTCGTTTTGATAATAGCCATTCTAACTGGAATGAGGTTCTTATTATGATTTGGATTTGGATTTCCCTGATGATTAGTGATACTGAACAGGTTTTATAAACCTGTTGATCATTTGTGTATCTTCTTTTGAGAAATGTCTATTCAAGTCTGTCATCCATTTTAAAATCAGATTTTTAAAGCTATTGAGTTGTTTGAGTTCCTTATACATTCTGAATATTAACCCTATGTCAGACGTATGGTTCGCAAATAATTTCTTGCATCCTGTAGATTGTCTGTTCACTACATTGATTATTTCCTTTGCTGTGCAAGGAGGTGAAAGATCTATCCACTGAAAACTATAAAACATTGATAAAAGAAATTGAAGAAGACACAAATGAAAAGATATCCTGTGCTCATTGATTAAAATAATGAATATTGTTAAAATAACCATACTACCTAACATGATGATACATTTAATGTAATCCCCACCAAAATGCCAACGACACTCTTCACAGAAATAGAAAAAACAATGCTAAAATTCATATGAAACCACAAATAACCCCCAAAACCAAAGCAATCTTGAGCAAAAAGAACAAATCCGGATGCATCAAACTATCTGACTTCAAAATATACTACAAACTTATAGTAACTAAAGCAGTATGGTACTGGGATAAAAACAGACACATAGACCATTGGAATAGAATAGGGAGTCTAGAACTAAATCCACACATCTACAGCCAACTGATTTTTGACAAAGGTGCCAAAAAACACAAATTGAGGAAAGGAAAGTATCTTCAATAAATGGTGTTGTGAAAATTGGATATGCACATGCCACAAAGAATGAAAATAGACCCTTCTCCCTCATCATATACAAAATTTAATTCTAAATGGATTAAAGAATTAAATGCAAGACCCCAAATTATGAAACTACTATAAAAAGAAACAGGGGTGGGCACGGTGGCTCATGCCTGTAATCCTAGTACTTTGGGAGGCCGAGGCGGGCAGATCAAGAGGTCAGGAGATCAAGACCATGCTGGCTAACATGATGAAACCCCGTCTCCAACACATTCTCCATTCCAATAAATAATAACACCGCCCCTCGGACTCTTGTGAAGAAGGCTAGGCCACCTCGGTGCCCCCTTTTTCCTCTCTGTCCACATCCAGTCAATCTCTGAATCTTGTTCTTTGTCTGTAGAAATAACCTCTTCACTTCTCTTCCTGCTTCATATCTTGCCATGGTCTCTAATCTCTTCAACAACCAACACAATTTCTATGAACCATTAGGCCAACTCCAATTAAAACACATTATAGCTTCCATTGCTTCTAGGAATTATCTAAAATTCTTAATACGGTCCTCAAGGCCTCACCTTGAGTCATTCTCTCCACAACTCACCATATGCCAGCCACATGGCCTTCTTGTTGTAATTTCTCACTTCCGTAACTTCACAGTGCTGTTCTTTATGTTGAAATACTTTTCTCTCCTCCTCCCCATCCCTGCTCTGTGCCCTTCATCCCACAAACTCCTCATTCTCCTTCAGGGCTCAACTGAATGTCACTTCTTCAGTAAAACTTTCCCAACCTCCGTGAGTATAAACCTCTTAATTTTCCTCAGAGTACATATCTACATTACAATTATCCAATTGCTTATAAAATATTGATAAGTATGACCTCCCCTTTAACTGTAAGATGCAAATGGGCAAGGAATATCTATGTCTGTCTTAATCACAGACATATTACCATATTCCCATATGCCTGGCATGCAGTGGGTACTCAAATACTGACTGAGTGACTGAATGAATGAATGAATGTTACCTGTTTATTAGCTATAAATCTTAAATGGAGAAGATTACCATGATTTAAAGCATACTGTTTTTGTAGGTCCAAAACAGCAATAGGAACATGCAAGGCAAATCATAATTCCAGGCACCAAACCATAATGACCAGTATTTTTATTTGCATGAATAACTAGTAAGATAATTGTAATCATATAAGATATCCCTTTGATTAAAATAAGCATATTTGCAGCCTACAAAATCATGACAGGGAAGTTGTGTCTGCACGTGAAAACGATGTCTATATATTTCCTTAACCTATTTATTTTTGGCCCAGTGATGTCAGATTTCAGTTTTACTTTGATTATTAGTATTTCATATATATCTGTCATATGTTGGTATTCCATGTGTCATTTGTTGCAGGAAAGAGCTGAATGATTCCAAATAAACTTGGTTCACTATTAAAAGCTATTTATATATTAAGTCAAATGTAGGGGCCACAGTAACAAAATATTGGCTGTTCAACATTTTTAATCACTCTACGATTGTGTAAGGGAGGCTAGCATTGTTCACAGAAGTACAGGTCATTGTTCTTCAATTATTTCCTAAGAACCTTTTATTTTTATCAGTAGATGAGTAGATCTCTAATTTATCTGGTTATTCAGAGATGGACATAGTCACATCTTTTCATATATTTTCATATATATTTCACATATTTGACATCTGCACTGTGCCAGGTACTGTTATAAGTCCTTTAAATGTATTTGTCATTTAATTGAGCAATTCTATGAGGTAGCTATTATTGCTAAAATATTTCCCATTTTGCCATATGGAAAAACAGGCACAGGATGATAGGCAACTTGTCCAAAGTCACACAACTAGTAAGTCACGAAGCTGAGAGTTGTACCCAGGCACTATCTCCCCAGGGCCTTCTTTACTGCTAACCTCTGAGCTATGACAATAACTATTTAAATGAATATCTTCTTTTTTGCCTTTAATTTTTGTTCCTATTTACTATAACAATGCTTTTAATTTTCAGGGATATGCTTGGAAATTATGTAATAGAACATTCTATCATTTTTATGTTGTATTAACTTCATGGTATATGACTTCATGCTGTACTAACTTCATTGTATTAATTTCATGTTGTATGAACTTCATTCTTCATGTTATATGACCTTTTATACTACATAATTATCCTTTATAATATTGCTTTATGTTGCAAATCTATGTTATGAGTAAGTCCCCAGTTCATTGTTATCTGATCATTTATTCCAGTTCCTTACAACTAAAAAACAGAAAATATGATCATCTTTGTTGTGTCTTTTCTGACTTCAATACTAGAAGATTCATATGGGCCATTCTGTAAGACCTGTGACACCTCGTTCTCAAAAATGAGTCAAAGGATTTTTTCCCCAACAATTTTGAGATTTCCTGAGAAACCACATGACACTGAATTCCAGGCTTGTAACTCACATCAGACTCTGTGGTTACCTTGTAACTTATCAAATTCTTGTCACCCCAATCAACAGAACCTATGGAGAGAAAACTTTCTCCCTGAGTTGTTTTTCTGGTAACTTGAAAACTGAAAAAAAAAAAAAAAAGGCAAGGTCAAAATGTGCTTAAAGCAACATTTGCTTCACATTTAACTCCAGAGTACTAAATAAATTCCCAAGGATTGTACTAGCCCACGTGAGGTCAAGCCTGTTGTGAAAGGAAGGGATGACAATTGACCCTTTCTTAGAGCAAAACCTCCTGCCTTCCATCCCACCAGTCAACTACAGAGTCAAGATCGTGAGAGCTGACAGCTTCCGCTGCAGATAAATTCCAGCCTGCCCCAAATGAGCCATGTACTTATGAAACCAAAGAACCAGCAGAGACCTCTGGGACCATCTAGTCCAGCAGTTCCCAAATGCTCCTCCAGCCAAGATTCCATTTATCTCCTCCCCCTCATCTCAGCCATGGACTATGGGTTTGGAAAAAAATTTCAGCTGAACTAAATATATTAAATACAACAATCTATATTTCCCAATGTTGTTCATAAATATAAATAAATACATGTAGTCTGAGCTTCTGATCCAAGGTCCCCACACCACAATGAATTGAAATCATTTTTAACCCAATGCAAGGAAACTTGAGATTATGGATACAATCTTATGAGATAATTCAAAATTGCTCTTAGAACCTCATTATTGTTTTCAAGAAAATTTAAGTGTATAGATCTGGACAATAATGATATATCTAGTTTTAAGTTTTACTGAGGGACATAAGACATAGTGACCTGCCACAAATTAGACTTCAAGGTGAACCAGAAACTATACATACCATAGACCCCAAGTCTAACAAACTAAATGAGGTACAAGCCGATCCACTAGAGAGAATATTTGTTCAAAGCTGAGATCAACTGCTCAGCCTGATGCCACAGTGATTCCATACCAGAAAATAAGAAACAGTATCTAAAACTAATTTGCAGGCGATCGATTTGGCAAGTATCATATGACTTTGCAAGAGGACTGAAAATTTAGAAGTATGAGAAAAGCCTGGACTTGCTATAAGCTTTCATGAAAAGTGTGTTAGATTGGGATTCAGCTGACAAAGACTAATGCAAAAAGTGAGAAATATTCACAGTGAGTGTTCATGTCTTTACAGAGGAGGAGTAACCACAAGGAAAACAAATTACATCAGTTAAGGCCAACAGGATAGAGATAAGAAAAGCAAAAGAACCAAAGGAGATAGGGTAAGCCCAAAGGGTTAAAGAGTATTAGAAGGGCAAATCTATCAGAAGAGAGAGGATGATGAGAGAGAAATAAGAGTTTCTAATAAATGAGAAAGGGCATAGAATTAATCACAATTCTGAAATTTGCTGAGGTGCTGAACTCATTTTTTAAGTCAGTCCTCTTGGTGAAAAAAAAATATCAGAAAGGTAAGAAAGAGAAAGAAATATGATGAATTTGAAAGGAATGAAGGTCTTAGGAAAAATGTCACTGAGAAAAAACAGAACAGGGTTATGCATGTGAGTGAGAATGCATGAAATCAGCCCATCCCATTTCTCTGTAATGGTGGTGATAACAACAAGAGAATATAAACCAATTATAAGACACACACTAGATTTAGCCAAGCAATTAGTTTCTACCAGTTTCTAAATTAAACTATATAATTGAATTAAATCTTTTAAAAATAGATTCTAGACCTAGAACAAACCTCCAAAGGCCTTTTGGTCCAGTGCTTTAAATTTTAGCCAAATAACTAATGACTTCTACTTCAGAGATGAAGTAACAGCAGTCACAGAGAGAGTAGGTGCTAAAATATAGACGAAACCCAAGAGCTCTGTACTCTCAGGCAGAGCTTTCTGGATTTCAAACTTACTGCTGTTAACAAGAACTATCACTTATCAGACCCCTACCATAGGCCAGATACTGACTTCCTTGTAGCATATAGAATTCTCTAAACAATCTTGAGACATACTTCTTTACAGATGAGAAAACTGAAAATGGAGAATAAACTTTATAGTTATTATGTGATGAATGTATTAGTCAATATGTTGTCTGGAAGTATAATACATATACATCCTGTTTTAAGAAATCTAAGTAAAAAATGAGCTTTTAAAAAATTAGAAGTTACTCACCTTATGAAGGGTTCACATGAAAGCAATTATCGAGAGGAGCCAAGATGGCCGAATAGGAACAGCTCCTGTCTACAGCTCCCAGCGTGAGCGACGCAGAAGACGGGTGATTTCTGCATTTCCATCTGAGGTACCGGGTTCATCTCACTTGGGAGTGCCAGACAGTGGGCACAGGTCAGTGGGTGCGCGCACCGTGCGCGAGTTGAAGCAGGGAGAGGCATTGCCTCACTTGGGAAGCACAAGGGGTCAGGGAGTTCCCTTTCCCAGTCAAAGAAACGGGTGACTGACGCACCTGGAAAATCGGGCCACTCCCACCCGAATACTGCGCTTTTCCGACCGGCTTAAAAAACGGCGCACCACGAGATTATATTCCACACCTGGTTCGGAGGGTCCTACGCCCACGGAGTCTCGCTGATTGCTAGCACAGCAGTCGGAGATCAAACTGCAAGGCGGCAGCGAGGCTGGGGGGAGGGGCGCCCGCCATTGCCCAGGCTTGATTAGGTAAACAAAGCAGCCTGGAAGCTCCAACTGGGTGGAGCCCACCACAGCTCTAGGAGGCCTGCCTGCCTCTGTAGGCTCCACCTCTGGGGGCACGGCACAGACAAACAAAAAGACAGCAGTAACCTCTGCAGACTTAAATGTCCCTGTCTGACAGCTTTGAAGAGAGCAGTGGTTCTCCCAGCACACAGCTGGAGATCTGAGAATGGGCAGACTGCCTCCTCAAGTGGGTCCCTGATCCCCAAGCAGCCTAACTGGGAGGCACCCCCCAGCAAGGGCACACTGACACCTCACACGGCCGGGTACTCCAACAGACCCGCAGCTGAGGGCCCTGTCTGTTAGAAGGAAAACTAACAAACAGAAAGGACATCCACACCAAAAACCCATCTGTACATCACCATCATCAAAGACCAAAAGTAGATAAAACCACAAAGATGGGGAAAAAACCGAACAGAAAAACTGGAAACTCTAAAAAGCAGAGCGCCTCTCCTCCTCCAAAGGAACACAGTTCCTCACCAGCAATGGAACAAAGCTGGATGGAGAATGACTTCGACGAGCTGAGAGAAGAAGGCTTCAGACGATCAAATTACTCTGAGCTGCGGGAGGACATTCAAACCAAAGGCAAAGAAGTTGAAAACTTTGAAAAAAATTTAGAAGAATGTATAACTAGAATAACCAATACAGAGAAGTGCTTAAAGCAGCTGATGGAGCTGAAAACCAAGGCTCGAGAACTACGTGAAGAATGCAGAAGCCTCAGGAGCCGATGCGATCAACTGGAAGAAAGGGTATCAGCAATGGAAGATGAAATGAATGAAATGAAGCGAGAAGGGAAGTTTAGAGAAAAAAGAATAAAAAGAAATGAACAAAGCCTCCAAGAAATATGAGACTATGTGAAAAGACCAAATCTATGTCTGATTGGTGTACCTGAAAGTGATGGGGAGAATGGAACCAAGTTGGAAAACACTCTGCAGGATATTATCCGGGAGAACTTCCCCAATCTAGCAAGGCAGGCCAACGTTCAGATTCAGGAAATACAGAGAACGCCACAAAGATACTCCTCGAAAAGAGCAACTCCAAGACACATAATTGTCGGATTCACCAAAGTTGAAATGAAGGAAAAAATGTTAAGGGCAGCCAGAGAGAAAAGTCGGGTTACCCTCAAAGGGAAGCCCATCATACTAACAGCGGATCTCTCGGCAGAAACCCTACCAGCCAGAAGAGAGTGGGGGCCAATATTCAACATTCTTAAAGAAAAGAATGTTCAAACCAGAATTTCATATCCAGCCAAACTAAGCTTCATAAGCGAAGGAGAAATAAAATACTTTACAGACAAGCAAATGCTGAGAGATTTTGTCACCACCAGGCCTGCCTTACAAGAGCTCCTGAAGGAAGCACTAAACATGGAAAGGAACAACCGGTACCAGCCTCTGCAAAATCATGCCAAAATGTAAAGACCATCGAGACTAGGAAGAAACTGCATCAACTAACCAGCAAAATAACCAGCTAACATCATAATGACAGGATCAAATTCACACATTACAATATTAACTTTAAATGTAAATGGACTAAATGCTCCAATTAAAAGACACAGACTGGCAAATTGGATAAAGAGTCAACACCCATCAGTGTGCTGTATTCAGGAAACCCATCTCACGTGCAGAGACACACATAGGCTCAAAATAAAAGGATGGAGGAAGATCTACCAAGCAAATGGAAAACAAAAAAAGGCAGGGGTTGCAATCCTAGTCTCTGATAAAACAGACTTTAAACCAACAAAGATCAAAAGAGACAAAGAAGGCCATTACATAATGGTAAAGGGATCAATTCAACAAGAAGAGCTAACTATCCTAAATATATATGCACCCAATACAGGAGCACCCAGATTCATAAAGCAAGTCCTGAGTGACCTACAAAGAGACTTAGACTCCCACACAATAATAATGGGAAACTTTAACACCCCACTGTCAACATTAGACAGATCAACGAGACAGAAAGTCAACAAGGATACCCAGGAATTGAACTCAGCTCTGCACCAAGTGCACCTAATAGACATCTACAGAACTCTCCACCCCAAATCAACAGAATATACATTTTTTTCAGCACCGCACCACACCTATTCCAAAATTGACCACATACTTGGAAGTAAAGCTCTCCTCAGCAAATGTAAAAGAACAGAGATTATAACCAACTATCTCTCAGACCACAGTGCAATCAAACTAGAACTCAGGATTAAGAATCTCACTCAAAACCGCTCAACTACATGGAAACTGAACAACCTGCTCCTGAATGACTACTGGGTACATAACGAAATGAAGGCAGAAATAAAGATGTTCTTTGAAACCAACGAGAACAAAGACACAACATACCAGAATCTCTGGGACGCATTCAAAGCAGTGTGTAGAGGGAAATTTATAGCACTAAATGCCCACAAGAGAAAGCAGGAACGATCCAAAATTGACACCCTAACATCACAATTAAAAGAACTAGAAAAGCAAGAGCAAACACATTCAAAAGCTAGCAGAAGGCAAGAAATAACTAAAATCAGAGCAGAACTGAAGGAAATAGAGACACAAGAAACCCTTCAAAAAATTAATGAATCCAGGAGCTGGTTTTTTTGAAAGGATCAACAAAATTGATACACCGCTAGCAAGACTAATAAAGAAAAAAAGAGAGAAGAATCAAATAGACACAATAAAAAATCATAAAGGGGATATCACCACCAATCCCACAGAAATACAAACTACCATCAGAGAATACTACAAACACCTCTACACAAATAAACTAGAAAATCTAGAAGAAATGGATAAATTCCTGGACACATACACTCTCCCAAGACTAAAGCAGGAAGAAGTTGAATCTCTGAATAGACCAATAACAGGATCTGAAATTGTGGCAATAATCAATAGCTTACCAACCAAAAAGGGTCCAGGACCAGATGGATTCACATCCGAATTCTACCAGGGGTACAAGGAGGAGCTGGTACCATTCCTTCTGAAACTATTCCAATCCATAGAACAAGAGGGAATCCTCCCTAACTCATTTTATGAGGCCAGCATCATTCTGATACCAAAGCTGGGCAGAGACACAACCAAAAAAGAGAATTTTAGACCAATATCCTTGATGAACATTGATGCAAAAATCCTCAATAAAATACTGGCAAAACGAATCCAGCAGCACATCAAAAAGCTTATCCACCATGATCAAGTGGGCTTCATCCCTGGGATGCAAGGCTGGTTGAACATACGCAAATCAATAAATGTAATCCAGCATATAAACAGAGCCAAAGACAAAAACCACATGATTCTCTCAATAGACGCAGAAAAAGCCTTTGACAAAATTCAACAACCCTTCATGCTAAAAACTCTCAATAAATTAGGTATTGATGGGACGTATTTCAAAACAGTAAGAGCTATCTGTGACAAACCCACAGCCAATATCATACTGAATGGGCAAAAACTGGAAGCATTCCCTTTGAAAACTGGCACAAGACAGGGATGCCCTCTCTCACCACTCCTATTCAACATAGTGTTGGAAGTTCTGGCCAGGGCAATTAGGCAGGAGAAGGAAATAAAGGGTATTCCATTAGGAAAAGAGGAAGTCAAATTGTCCCTGTTTGCAGACGACATGATTGTATATCTAGAAAACCCCATTGTCTCAGCCCAAAATCTCCTTAAGCTGATAAGCAACTTCAGCAAAGTCTCAGGATACAAAATCAATGTACAAAAATCACAAGCATTCTTATACACCAACAACAGACAAACAGAGAGCCAAATCATGAGTGAACTCCCATTCACAATTGCTTCAAAGAGAATAAAATACCTAGGAATCCAACTTACAAGGGATGTGAAGGACCTCTTCAAGGAGAACTACAAACCACTGCTCGAGAAAATAAAAGAGAATACAAACAAATGGAAGAACATTCCATGCTCATGGGAAGGAAGAATCAATATCATGAAAATGGCCATACTGCCCAAGGTAATTTACAGATTCAATGCCATCCCCATCAAGCTACCAATGACTTTCTTCACAGAATTGGAAAAAACTACTTTCAAGTTCATATGGAACCAAAAAAGAGCCCGCATTGCCAAGTCAATCCTAAACCAAAAGAACAAAGCTGGAGGCATCACACTACCTGACTTCAAACTATACTACAAGGCTACAGTAACCAAAACAGCATGGTACTGGTACCAAAACAGAGATATAGATCAATGGAACAGAACAGAGCCCTCAGAAATAATGCTGCATATCTACAACTATCTGACCTTTAACAAACCTGACAAAAACAAGAAATGGGGAAAGGATTCCCTATTTAATAAATGGTGCTGGGAAAACTGGCTAGCCATATGTAGAAAGCTGAAACTGGATCCCTTCCTTACACCTTACACAAAAATCAATTCAAGATGGATTAAAGACTTAAATGTTAGACCTAAAACCATAAAAACCCTAGAAGAAAACCTAGGCATTACCATTCAGGACATAGGCATGGGCAAGGACTTCGTGTCTAAAACACCAAAAGCAATGGCAACAAGAGACAAAATTGACAAATGGGATCTAATTAAACTAAAGGGCTTCTGCACAGCAAAAGAAACTACCATCAGAGTGAACAGGCAACCTACAGTATGGGAGAAAATTTTCGCAACCTACTCATCTGACAAAGGGCTAATATCCAGAATCTACAATGAACTCAAACACATTTACAAGAAAAAAACAAACAACCCCATCAAAAAGTGGGCGAAGGACATGAACAGACACTTCTCAAAAGAAGACATTTATGCAGCCAAAAAACACATGAAGAAATGCTCATCATCACTGGCCATCAGAGAAATGCAAATCAAAACCACAATGAGATACCATCTCACACCAGTTAGAATGGCAATCATTAAAAAGTCAGGAAACAACAGGTGCTGGAGAGGATGTGGAGAAATAGGAATACTTTTACACTGTTGGTGGGACTGTAAACTAGTTCAACCATTGTGGAAGTCAGTGTGGCAATCCCTCAGGGATCTAGAACTAGAAATACCATTTGACCCAGCCATCCCATTACTGGGTATATACCCAAAGGACTATAAATCATGCTGCTATAAAGACACATGCACATGTATGTTTATTGCGGCATTATTTACAATAGCAAAGACTTGGAACCAACCCAAATGTCCAACAATGATAGACTGGATTAAGAAAATGTGGCACATATACACCATGGAACACTATGCAACCATAAAAAATGATGAGTTCATGTCCTTTGTAGGGACATGGTTGAAATTGGAAATCATCATTCTCAGTAAACTATCGCAAGAACAAAAAACCAAACACCGCATATTCTCACTCATAGGTGAGAATTGAACAATGAGATCACATGGACACAGGAAGGGGAATATCACACTCTGGGGACTGTTGTGGGGTTGGGGAGGGGGGAGGGATAGCATTGGGAGATATACCTAATGCTAGATGACGAGTTAGTGGGTGCAGCGCACCAGCATGGCACATGTATACATATGTAACTAACCTGCACAATGTGCACATGTACCCTAAAACTTAAAGTATAATAAAATAAAAAATAAAAAAAGAAAGCAATTATCATAGCATTCCTTGACTCTGTATCCTGAACTAATTTAACCTTTCACTTTTATTATTTAAAATGTTAAGAAACAAATGGACACAGTGCATCAGCATACTACATTTCAAATATGACTTGCTTAAATGTGATTATGTTCAAATCTTCAGGAATACATTTACTTCACGCAAAGTAGGGCCCTCCCATGGAAACTAGAATAAAAGAGAATATGGAACTCTGGTTCTGCAGGGTCCAGTTCTACCTGTGCTTCCCAAGCAGTCAGGGACCCAGCTGAGGAAGGAGACAGAGCCATTGTCTCTATCCCACATAGAGCAGTAAGCTTGCCAAAGGATTCTCTGCCATTGGCACAGTTATGCAGGGGTCACCTTAAAGTGTAGCAGCCACTACATCCCATTGATTAATCCACTGGTCACCTGTCAATCTGCCAACCACTATTCCTCTTTCTGGCTCAGAGAAACAAGAAATTATACTTCTTGGAACTATAAAGAAAGAATCTAAGTGTGGGCCAAAAAGAAATGTTTGCTTATTGCTCACTTTCCAATTGCAAAAAGAAGAAAACATCTGACAATTTCTCTAAATAAGATATTCTCCCGATTGGTAAGTTTCCAAACTCATCTTGGCCAAAAAGCACATACATTTAATTATTCATATATATTGCTTAATATCTCCTGGGTACTTTGTTCTGAAGCAGCCAACCTAGGGTGTGAGAGGCAGGCTCTGGAGTTGAACAGGTCCCGGTTCAAAGGCCAGCTCTGCCATTTACTCCACTAGGCTTTCTCTCAAGTCCTAGTATCCTCACATGCAAAATGAAAATAGCGATGCTACCCAGCTCATCATCATCATAAAAATGAAATGGCATAAAATACATAAAGTCCTTAGACAATAACGACACAAAGTCCTTAAGCATACTTAACAAAGAGTAAATGTTTACTATAAAATAGGAATTATTTTTATAATTAGCTATTTTAACATTAATTCAGCAGTCCACACAATCCACAGTCAAAGCATGCTATCGCCTCTTGAGAATAATTTAGGCTGGGTGCAGTGGCAGATGCCTGTAATCCCAACACTTTGGGAGGCTGAGGCTAGTGGATCACTTGAGTTCAGTAGTTCAAGACCAGCCTGGCCAACATGGTGAAAGCCCGTCTCTGCTAAAAATACAAAAAATTAGCTGGGCGTAGTGGTGGACACCTGTAATCCCAGCTACTCAGGAGGCTGAAGCAGGAGAATTACTTGACTGAGGGAGGCGGGGATTGCAGCGAGCTGAGATGGCTCCATTGCACTACAGCCTGGGCAAAAAGAGTGAAACTGCACTTCAAAAAACAAAAACCAAGCAACAACAACAACAAAAAGAAAATAGCAGGCTCACTGGGGAACATTTGAAAGACGATGGAAGGGAATGTGTGGCATTTGGGGAGTCCCAACTCAGTTTTATGTTTTGTCACTATGGTATCATTGGAGGATAAGACTTAGTATTACTAAGAAAGATAATAAATATGCAACCCTGAAGGGTGTAACATTGTTAAACCTGAGTTTTCATCATTAAGGTATTTGTGACGCCACGAGATTAGAATCTGCTGCATCTCTGAGGCCTTTTTCAAAGCCTGCACTGTGGTCCCAGTGGACCAGTATAAAATCCTCTGGGTCCATGTTCCATGTCTTACTCAACCACCAGTCTGTGCTTCTCCTTCTTGCCACTTGCTGTGGTTTGAATGTATTTACCAAAATTCACATATTGGAAGACACATTCCCCAGTGCTACAGTATTGGGTGGTGAGGCCTAATAAGAGATGATTGGGTCCTGAGAGTGGAGCCCTCATGAATGGATTAAGTCACCTTGGGAATGGGTCAGTTATTGAGAGACTGGGTTGTTATAAAAGCAAGCCCAGTCCCTCATGCTTTCTCTTTTATACTCACTTACCCTTCTTTTCTTCTGCTGTGGGATAATGAAGCATAAAGGCCCACACCAGATGCCTGTGCCATACTATTGAACTTCATAGCCTCCAGAATGGTAAGAAATAAATTCCTTTTATTTACAATTACCTAGTATATGGTATTCTGTTACAGCAACAGAAAACGGACGAAGACACTGTTGTTTGTGTAGACAGTGCTATTGTATCTCTTTCTGCTGGCCTAATAGGTTTATAACTTCTCTTTTAAATTTCTTCTGGAGATGACAAATGAAGTTATAATTTAGAAACATTCTACAAATAGCATACTTGATGTCTTGTTAGTACAACAACCCACACTGTCTTCTGTCTTGGTATTCCCTTCCATATAGATTTGGTGGTTTAACCTAACCCAAAAAGGAGAATATAAATCAGTGTTTTGGGTCTAATTAAGGATTGGTTACTGTGGATTGTTCTATGGTTTTCAGTTACTAAAGACAGAAACACAACCGCATGTGGAAAGTCAACATAGCATAGAAATAGTCTTCTGAGAAAGCTTATATATATAAAATATATATATATTATTTTTCCTTATAATATATACATAATATATAATTTTTCCTTTTGGTTATCCAATTGGGATTTTAGCATAGAGGTCTGATTTTCAAGAAACAACTGTTTTCAGCTACTTTCCATAAATTAGGCTCTCTGTTCCAGCTGTCTATCACTGACACAAAAAATTCCTCAGCAAATATTAGTGATACGCTAGGCCAGAGATCAAACATATTTCTTCCTTCTCTTTGCCACTCCTATTTAAAATATGAGCGTGTCCATACTAGGTCTCCCTTCAGAAAATGTTCCTGTAACCTCTGTCCTCCTACCAGCACCCTGGCAGCACCATGGTTTGTCAAGAACCTCTATTCTCGTTTGCAGGCCTGGCTCTCTTTTCTCAGCCATTTGCTTTTCTGGAATGTCCTCTCTGACTCAGCCTCACCACCAAGATTGTAGTTATCAGCACTCAAATACCAGTCACTCCCTTATGAAGTAAGAGGAGATACCCCCGGTAGTCCCCACAAGGCAGGAAAATGCTGGCATCTCATCAGTTTTCCAGGTTAGAATTTCACTGTCAAGCTCACTATCCTCCCAGCCCTCCCAGATAAACAGGGGATGGGGGCTCACAGCACATTCCTTTCACTCTCACTAATTTCAGAAGAACACTCTGCAGTGGAACACCAGTGAATCTTTGAAATCCTGCTGCTCAAGGGGTGGCTCTGGCTTCCTGGCAGCAATTAGAAAAATATTCTTCTCGTCATCTCAGCTGTGACACTGGCCTTGTCAATTGATATTCAGGGCTAGGCATTTCTCACATTAACCCTGGCTGGAATGTAAAAACCTTATGTATAATTCAAGTTACTTAAAAATAGGATATATATTGGAGATTTGCATACATATGATTCCGACTGCTGGAATTTTTAGTCTAAAACAAAAAAATGTACCCAACCTTCTTGATAATTTAAGGTGTCATTTTAAGGTAAATAAATTTAAGGAGTTAAAATCTCCCACTTTGCCCTTATTGGAATCAAACAACTTGCCATGGTATTTTTAGTATTCTACATGGGCTTTCCCCCATTTTGTTCAGCTAAATTCTATTCTTAGAATGTTTCCCCAACAGCAACAAAAATGATTCCTTAACTTGGTCTTACATCTTGACTCTACTCCTCCACCAAGGGCTTCTGCCAATGACAAGGTGAGTTATAATTACCGAATAGAAGTAGATATTGAATCTCAACATCTGCTCTTCTCTTCAGGGGCTTCCCAACATCTTAGTCAAGGTTTTTTTCTTAAATCTTCCCATGCCATTATGTCTACTGTGAATCTCTTCCATCTTCTTTGGCCATCGGTTTGTTCTCATCTTTAATTGTGGACCTCCTTCTTCTTGACCCTTGTCTCATCCTTGTTGGGACTTTCTCTTACATTAGCAGTTCCACTGGAATTTTCTGCCAACTTTTCAGACTTAACAGATAAAAACCAACCTCACCATCTCTGTCCCTCCACCCCAACCTTCTTCTCTACCTGGCTTCGCTCTTTCTTTTTTTTTTTTTTATTGTGTGATATATATATATATTTATACTTTAAGTTCTAGGGTACATGTGCACAACGTGCAGGTTAGTTACATATGTATACATGTGCCATGTTGGTGTGCTGCGCCCATTAACTCGTCTTTTAACATTAGGTATATCTCCTAAAGCTATCCCTCCCCCCCTCCCCCCACCCCAAAACAGGTCCCGGTGTGTGATGTTCCCTTTCCTGTGTCCATGTGTTCTCATGGTTCAATTCCCACCTATGAGTGAGAACATGCGTGTTTGGTTTTTTGTCCTTGCGATAGTTTGCTGATGGTTTCTAGCTTCATCCATGTCCCTACAAAGGACATGAACTCATCATTTTTTATGGCTGCATAGTATTCCATGGTGTATATGTGCCACATTTTCTTAATCCAGTCTATCACTGTCAGACATTTGGGTTGGTTCCAAGTCCTTGCTATTGTGAATAGTGCCGCAATAAACATACATGTGCATGTGTCTTTATAGCAGCATGATTTATAATACTTTGGGTACATACCCAGTAATGGGATTGCTGGATCAAATGGTATTTCTAGTTCAAGATCCCTGAGGAATCACCACACTGACTTCCACAGTGGTTGAACTAGTTTACAGTCCCACCAACAGTGTAAAAGTGTTCCTATTTCTCCACATCCTCTCCAGCACCTGTTGTTTCCTGACTTTTTAATGATCGCCATTCTAACTGGTGTGAGATGGTATCTCATTGTGGTTTTGATTTGCATTTCTCTGATGGCCCTGATGGTGAGCATTTTTTCATGTGTCTTTTGGCTGCATAAATGTCTTCTTTTGAGAAGTGTCTGTACATATCCTTCGCCCACTTTTTGATGGGGTTGTTTGTTTTTTTCTTATAAATTTGTTTGAGTTCATTGTAGATTCTGGATATTAGCCCTTTGTCATATGAGTAGATTGCTCTTTCTATTCATGGTACCTACGCTCTTCTAGAGCCTCCTGCCAAGGCTCTAAACCTTATAACTCATATTTTTCTCACTGTTTCACATCTAATCCCTGTCACATTCCTTTAGGTTCTATGTCCTCAGTGCCCCTCTCATTTCCCCTTTACTTACATTCATACCATCTCTACTTTAGTTAGCATGTGATTTATTATCTCTATTCTATTACCAGCACTTCCTGGTAGCTCTCCTCACTTCCAAACTTACTCCTCTCTATTTCACCTGTTATGGGCACAAATCACTTTTTGATGTATGACACTGATCTTGCCTTCCTCTGTTCAGATACATTTGATGTCTCCCCATTCTCTCCAGAAAAAAAGTCCAAAGTCCTGTTTCTGAAAAACGTGACCCTTTGTGGTATTTTTTTTTATCTGTATAACACTTCATTTTTTATCCAAATAAACCTTTTTACCTATGCTTTATTTCAGTCTGAAAGAATTCCAAGTACTTAAAGATACACACTCATCTCCCAGCTCTGAACTTTATTTAGCCATCCCTTACTCTAAATAAGTGCCTCTTCCCTTCTCTGCCTGTTTTCTTACCTGCTTCTCAGTACTCAAATGCCATGAATTAATCTCTGGTTTCTCAGATGAAAGATAATCCCTCCGTCCTTTATTCTTCCCAGTATTTTGTACTTCCATTATGGTAGCACATCGTAGGAAGGGTTTTCTTGTATTATAGTAATTTGTCTGCCCAATTAATCTCATCTAGCACACTGGAAATTTGAGAGGAAGGCTCTTCTTTGTTTATTTCCAAAATGAACAGTACAAAATCATGAATTTAGCAGAAAATATCATTTGCAATGAACAAATGCATCACCTGAACGTGTAAAACTTCTCATATGCAAAGGCATTCTGCCTGGTCCTTATGCCTCAATATTTGTAGCATTTCTTGCAATATGTACTTCTGTTTTTTTTTCTCCTTTAAATATGATATAGTGTATGAATGGGAAAAGGAAACGAAGTTAAGAAACATGCCTTCAGCAATCCTGAATGAGAGAAGTGTCTAACATCTAATCTAAACTTTTAAATATAGTGCTTCATTCCTCTCTGTAGAAGACAGAATAATGACCCTCCTCAAAAATGGCCACACGCTAAGCCTCAGAACTTGTGACTACACGAGGTTAAAGGGACTGAGCAGATGCTAGTAAGATTACTAATCAGATGACCTTAAAATAGAAAGATTATCCTGGACTATCTGGACACATCCAGTGCAATCACATGAATCCTTAAATGTGGAAAAATCAGTCAGTGAGAGAGGTGTAGTGGATGCAGAGGCAGAAGAGACTCAAAGAGTGAGAAGGACAACCTGACATTGCTGGCTTTGAAGTTGACAAAAGGGAGCCATGAACCAAGGAATGTGATGGCCTCTAGAAGCTAGGAACAGCCCTCAGCTGACGTCCAGGTTGTAGAAACTAACTCAGTCCTGCAATCACAAGGAACTAAATTCAGCCAATAATTTGAATGAACAAGGAGTCTCCAGAAAGGAATGCAGCCTCACCAACAACACCTAGTTTTTAGTCCCATGAGATCCATATTGGACTCCTGATCTACGGAATTCTGGGATAATACTTTTGTAATATTTTAATCCACAAAGTTTGTCGTAATTTGTTATGATAGCAATAGAAAATAACATATTCTCCAAGTGGCTATTCAGATACACTTGACCTATGGTCGTTTGAATTAGCTAGAACTAAGAATAAAGTGTGCAACCTCATTGAATTAAAAGCCTAAAGGCATATTTTTGTTATTTTTCATATGGAATCATTTCAAAATATTATAAGTAATATGATCTCTTCATTTATTCTTTTATTCAATTCTACAAGCATTTCCCAAATGCCCATTGTCTATGCTCACACTATAAATTTTCTTGAAGTTTGTAAATCTTCTTCATTCTATTTCATCAGTGGCTATAACATAACCTGGACATGGCAGGCACGCAATACATATTTAATAAATAAGTTCAAGTGTAACTTTGTCATCTAAGTCTTCTCTACCTGAAGCTGTTTGACTTCAGTAAGATGTGGATGATAATTTATCTAATTTACAGGATGACCTTAAAGACATACATATGCAATTTTTAGAAAATCGGTTGTAATTAGTCCCATATCATTTCTACATTCCAAACTTTAATCCCTTTGTGCCTTGACTTCTGTATCCAAATTTTCACTTTCCTCAAGCATCTCTCATTTTACACAACAGCATTCTTACAGGATTACTATTATCTGGGTACTTTCCTGTTCAAAATTCTCTAATAGCTTTCCATGCCTTGGGGCTAAAATCCAAATTCCTCAAGATGGCATGGAAAGTCTCACAATATGTTTATCCAGAGAATCTTCTCTGCCACTACTTCGTAGCCTGACCCACACTCACAACCCCAATGCACTCTTCACTCAACTAAGGCTTCTCTTTCTGACCTTACAAATGCCATGTTTAGCTTTGATTTCAAACCATGGATCCTGTGTTACCACATCTGCAGTGACCTTGGTTTCTCCTCTTCAACCTGGCCTTAGAAAAAGTCTTATGATTTCCTTCTAAAGGCCTTTCCTAAATAAACCAACTCAGAGTAATTTCCCCACTTCCAGGTGTTGTCTCTGCTCTTATATAATACTCACCTGGTTCCAGGTCTTAATCTTTATATTTCATACTTGTTGGTATCCTTCCCCAGCTAGGTCACAGCGAAAACTACTCATAATTCATGCTTTTTAAATATCTGCATCCTCTGCCCACCCACAGCAATACTACTGGGTACAGCATAAATAATAATATGATTACTAACATATATATAGTGCTTAATATGTTAGACACATTATTCTAAGTGCTCTACAAATTTCAAGACAATCCTATGAGGTAGATATTATTTTTATCTTCATTTTACAGATAAGGAAAATGAGGGACAGATATCCAAAGTTTATTGTGGGAATTAAGAAACTATGAAGGAATTCTATATTTGTAAAATTATTAGAATGTAGTTTAGTTCTTTAAGAGAAATTTTGTAGTTTGGAGGTTTAAGTTTTGTTGTATTTTCACATAATGGAGAGTAATATATGTCTAACAAATAATCATAAATCAGGAAGACTATGTAACATACTTCTTTTAACAAGGTTAAATACATAATTAATGGCACAAATCACAGACATGCAAGTGGATTTGGGATCATATCCATTACATCAGGCTACTTTTCTAAGGCTTATAAAGAGACTTACTTTCAATTATGATGACATAGATGTAAAGTGGTAGTCTCTTATATTTTACTATTATCTGCATTTCACCACAGCTCCTGAATCTTTCACTTCTGAAGCTATGTGGAGGTTTTTTTTGTTTTTGTTTTTGTCAGTTATTGTTGGTTGTGGTGGTAATGTCTGCTGCATTTCAAAAACTGCTCAAGACTGTAAGGAAAGAAGGAAAGCCCCTATAGCCATTGATGTTCAGAAATAAAATTCAGTCTACTTCAAAACTAAGACTTTTCATGCAAAGACTCACAAGAGCTTCACACAAGTTGTGTTAATACTAGTGAGCCTTCCAAATATATGTCTGGAACATGCATTTGGACCACAGCAGTTAAGGAGCTCACTCAAAATATGCAAAATCCAACTTCTGGCTCCTTGAACAATGCTTACATTGTTGCCATCAACCAGGTGATAATTCTCAGCTCAGAACTCTTCATAAGTTATCTTGCACTTTTAATGATTTATTCACACTGTGAATAATTTATTAGCTCAGTTTAGCTCATCAGGCGATAACAAAAATAGTCTGTCTCAAACTCAGTTTAAGCAAAGGTCAAGGAAATCTTAGAAATTTAGCTTTACTGAATCAAAGCAGCTGTACAAGCTTTTCCAATCAAGATGACAAAAGAGTTATCTACAGGCCAGGGCCCCTCCCGGACACGTTCTATTCTTATCTCCTGCGCCATTCACCACTGGGAGAAGCACAAGACCCAGTGTAAGTTCCCTGGTGGAACATTGTTTTCAATTAAAGATAAACCAAAACCTATTCCTTCCAGCTGGGGATACTTGACTCTCCCTATTTTTCCATGTGAGAAATGAGGCAGAAAGATCCTGTAGCTCTTCTAAAATGTCATGAGTGTTTTACTGGGATTGGCAGGTCTCCCTTCTGAAATGAGGACCGCCAGAGCTATGATGATTTGCTCCTTGCCTCTTTCCTGGCATCTGCCTACCTCACCGGCAGTCACGCGAAGACATATTGATCTTTCTACGGCTTGCTGGGCAGTGCACTGCAGTGGTCTTACAAAGATAAAAGGGATGATCAACTTGCCAAAATAGAATCTTCTGCCAACCTTAGAAGAGTCATGAGGAAAGGAAGAAAGAATAACAACTTGTGAACTAATGGGAACCCCTTTAATATTTTTAAAGGCCTAGCAAACTCTTTTTTGGCACAGACAGATGGTTTTGCTTTGGGGACAGATCCATAAGGAGTAGACAATTTGGGTGTCTTGGCTTCTTGGGAAACCTAGGGTTAGAAAGTCCTTGAAGTTGAGTGTCACAAATTGGCCAGTCTGAGCTCATCTATAATATAGCTTTAACTGGATTTTCAATAATTTTTGCTGCATTTGGGCATTTTCTTTGTGAGGGAGACCCTGAGTAAAAACAGACAAAATCCACTTTAGATCAAATGTAGTCCTCAATCTTCACATTGCCCCTTCAGTCTACTCCCAAAACAGATGCCAGAACTTGGATTATTATCAGAACATTTCTTTTAGCTATGTGAGAAGTCTGGAGAAGAGGGGCAAACAATCCGAAGACCAGCCTAGGTAAAAACATGCAACAAGGGAGGGGAGAACAAGGCCTGGGAGAGGGTTGCAATATAAAAGCCCACATTGCCAGCTGAACACATTGAGACATATTTTCTGCCTGAAACAATAACAATCATAAATGAACTATTGTTAACACAAAAAATACCAAATACTGGTAAGAGCTGTCATTTTGGTTTTCTTTAGACATGATAAATTACATTTGCAAATTAGTGTCTGATCTGAGATGACATGGAACAAATGGTAATATTTACATTCTGCACATTATCCTTGTCAGATTAAGCTGCAGTTGGCCAGTGTGGATATAAAGAGGCCTCGAGAGGCTTGCCTGCTAAACCAGCATGTAAATTGTCTCTAAACCATCCACACGCTTACATTTATTATCTCCTCAAACCAGCAACAGCCGTCCCATTTACATGTCAATTTTGCCCAGTTAGGATAACTTGACTGAAGGAAAGAACTAGTGAAGAAGAACGCCTCCAGGAAAGTATTCCAAAGTAGGAAGGACCACAAAACACACTTTGTAAGATGTTGTCAAAGGCTTTCTATTTATTTAACACTTTAAGAAGGAGAGGCAGAGGAGGAAAGTATCATTTAAGTGCTTGTGACATGGAATGCATCATGGTGGGTCATATGTTATCCCATTTTATCCCCACAAATTTCCCTCTAATATAGGCATTATTATACCCACTCTACAGATATGGACATTGAAGATCAAAATGTTAACTAATTTGCTAGTACAGTTAGTGGGGACAGAGTTAATGTTTGAATTAGGGAAACTGACTCCAAAATCTTTGTACTGTATCCCTCTGGAAGAGTAGCCTTAACTAGAAATGTTGGAATAGGATGGCAGGTCATGGGGTTTTCTGGAGAGTATAGCCTAACAGAACACTGGGCTTCTATTGCCCCATCACTATATTGTGCAGAAATGCATTGCAGGAGGAAGGGTGTGGGGTATCACTGCTAAGCTTCGTCACCGGATGCAGAGCTGACAAAATGCTCTTTCCATTTTCATCGTAAAAGCTGCAATGGAGGTTCAGGGAATCTCTGTGAAGCTGATTTGGTTTGACTTCATATTACTCTTGTGTTTAAGCCTCACAAACATGATATGCAAGATGGCCTGAGAAAAAAGAGGTTGACTTTTTTGCTCCCAAGGTTTGTGGGAGGAAAGAAGGAAGATAACAGAAAGAACCAGTGCCATACTGTGTGCTTGTTTCAGAAAAATAAAACTTTATGATTTGATTGGTCACTTTCATAAACCCAATTCCAGAATTATTCACAAAGTGAATGTGTGGATCTTACTATTATCTGATATAAACCAAACAACAATTGGAAAAAGATATTTTGAGACATTTCAGGAAAAGTGCTGTGGACCAGGCACAAGATGACATCAACGAATTATTGTTGATAAAGGTAATATTGACACTGTTAGGTAGGTAGGAAAATCCCCATTTTTCTAGAGAAATGGTCAGCATATTTAAAGATCAAATGACATTGGAGGTAGGATTTCTTTTCAAATACTTCAGGAAAACAAACAAACAATAGAAGTAAAATGGAAAATCTTGATAATTTTTAAATTTTGGTAATGAGTCTAAGAAGGTTTATTATGTAATTCTCATTGTGTGTGTGTTTATAATGATTCATAATTTTTAAAAAATGCAGTGTCTTAAAATATAAAACTGATTCATTCAAAAACACACATTTAAAAAGCGATATGTTTTAAAATGTATTTGAATCTTGGGCTTCACCAAGTTTACTAGACCAGAGTAATTAGTGGACAGCCCTGGGAAAGCCTGCAGCAAACTTCTGCAGTCTGTCAATATCTGGGCGTTGTTTCTTAATAAGAATCCTTACAGAAGTAGCTATTACGACATGAGGAAGGAAGTGCTAAAATTGCCAGTGTTAATAAGACATGTTTAACTCGCTGGTCAGGGAAAGAGGTCTGTAAACTACAGAAGAGAGTGATGTTACTATAAATCACACCTTAGGATCCATCCTTGCTGTGGGAAGCTAGTGCTGCACAGTATGCCTTCTATTGGTCTAATTCTCAATCAAAGCCAGGATGTGAGTTTACTTTGCTTGCAGAGGGATTTTCACATGTTCCATAGGGGTCATGAAAGGTACCTGGGGAAGAGGGGATATGAGCTGAGAAATGGACTCTCTAGACAAAGGTTATACTTGCTGTGCTGCCAATAGCATCCACATTACTGAGGGAGTAGCTCACACTTAGGCTACACTGAACCTGGCATCCAGAGCCTGCTCTCCAAGGACAGGGCAAGGTGGGAATGGCAGAGAGGAGGTGCTGAGCAGCAGCCTTGGTCCCCAACACATTATGTTTTCAAAATGCTTGATTTAAAAAAATAAATAAAAGCATCTGTTTAGTTGAAATTTATAGAATACCAGTTCGCTTCAATGCTGAGAAAAATCTAGTAATATTGTCCTCAGAAAGATCTGGACGAAGTGAGCAGGCAGACGGGACCACACTGTGACAGGACTTATGACTATACAAAGTGCTTCTCAAAGTGTGGTCGGAAGGCACTGCATGAATCAGAATTACACGGGATGCTTCTTAAAAATGCAGCTTCCCTGATATTTCCCCAGACCTATTGTATCACAGTCTTAGGCATGGGACCCAGGAACCTGAATTTTAAACAAGCTTCCCAGATTCTCCCAAGAAATAAAGCTGCAGAACTGCTGTTTATCCTTTTTGCCTTCGCTTGCATCTTTGCCACTCAACATGCATCCATTTCTCCCTCCCTCTCTGGGAGTTCTTTTTGACGATGGTTCCTTGGGTTTCATCTTTGTAGTTTGGTAGTGCCTGCTCACTATATTTTCCCATAAGTTGAACTCACAGATTGCTACTTGATTAAATCTTTCCTATGTTAGTTATGAACACCTGAGTCCTGCTCCTTCTCTGAGCTCCTACAGCACCTGCTTTCCCTTAGCACAACTTAGTATATTATATTGTAATTGTTCACTTACTTCTTAATCATTGAATTCCTCACTGGAGGGACTGCTTGGTATAGGGCAGGCATTCAATGTTTGTTTACCAAATGAGGAAATGAATGATTGTTTCTGACTCATACTTCTTAGCACTTAATGCCAGTTCTCTTATTCCAGGCATTTTACAACAGACATTTTTGCAAAATTTCTCTTCTCCTTCATCTTCAACAAAAATATTGAAACATTCTTTACACATTAGGGACAAGATCAGAAGCTGCCACTTTCTATGCTAGAAACATATGAGGAACTAGGCACATGGCTGGATTTCTCAGAATTTTGGTAAGGTTCTGAGTTAGTTTCCTAAAGAGGTTTGCTACTTTCCTCCATGCCATTAGGAAACAATCAACACTGTTATCTTTGAAAGGTAATGTATAGACTTGGAAATCGCAAGGAAGAACTGCAAACATAAGGTGGTTTTAACTAAATCTAGAAATAGGTGAGCTGAAAAATTTTTTAAAACTAGTTTTTGTTATTTATGCTCCATATGTTTACAAAAAAAAGATTGGGGTGGTTTTTGATAATAGACACATATTCAAATGGATCTTTTGAGAAGCTTAAAAGATCAGAAGTCCACTTATTCTTCGCCAATGATATAGATCAGCAGAATCAGGTCTGTGGTTTGCTTAGAGGAAGCTTGGCACAGAACTTGATGGGTTGTCTGGCAAACCTTTGCTTTTGCAATTTGGGAACGATAAAGCACAGTCATTTTAAAATATAAAGTAGACTAACTTTCAGTCTAACCTATATGAGTTGTATCTGACCAGCTAATTAAGATGGAATGAATTCAATAATATTTTATTAATATGAGTAAGCTTAGGAAGTTGTTTGCTTCCTTTTCTAGTCTCTCTTGTCTTCCCAATTGTATTGTCATTCTGTCCAAGACACATTGCTCATGCATGGAACAGTCGTGACTCATTTCAAACTTCTAATGGCCTTCTGGTATCCATTACAACAAAAAGCTTAATAGAAAGCAACTAAAGAAATTAGAGAAGGCTTTTATATACGTCCACTATCCTTATCTTGTATCTTGCCATTCCAGTCTTGTGTACCTACCATTAGATTCAACTAAATAAGTTTAGCATTCACTTTGAATCCAGTCTAAAGAATCTAAATCAGAAGACATTAATTATTTCATTGATCTCTGGCTAGTGATAAATGAAAAGTTCATCATATGCTTGTAGGAAAAAAATCTTCCCAGTCCAATTTTCCTGTGGTTGGAATCTTATTAGAATTACCGCCAACATTTATATTCAAATCCTAAAATGTTTATAATAGCTATCTCTATAAAATAAAATTGAGAAATATGCTCTGTGGAACTAGAACACCAAAGAATGTGCATACACCTTTGCAAGAGGAACATATACATTGAGACCTACCAGATGCTCTCATCAAGAGGCCAAGTTAAGGAAGACTGAGTTTTTGCTACATATGAAAATTAAATACAAAATCATTCCTCTGAATAAAAATCAATCATCTGAGCTCTTCCCCCATCAAAGTTACATTGTTGACATATAGAGTTTGAATTGGGTCAGATTATCCTGGTGTTGTTTACTATTAAGCAACAATTAACAAATTTGGCTAATATATGAAATAAAATTTATTGGAGAGATAGTGGGCAGTTGAGAAAAAAGTTTGAAAGGCCAGAGGATAAGGCTCAGAAACAGGATAGGACCTAGAACAAGCACAGGATGGCACTGGCATTTAGTCAAAAGGAAGTGCTCAACTATCTGACACAGATAAATTTTCTTTACTAACAGTAAAAAGTGAATGCCTTTTAGCCATTTTACCCCTCACTCACCTCCTCCATCATCTTTGTAATTTGGCTAATGATTGATCAGTTAGGGAGAAAAAAATCTGATTGGTCTAGTTTGGACTATATGACTCCCTCTTGGTTAGGGGAGGTCAGGGTGTCTTGCTTTACTTCCCCACCAAGACACAAAATGGAATTGGCGTACTATTGGAGGAGCAGTAAATGTTAAGGGACAAAAATACCAACTAATTTTATTAAAGTGCTTGATGCATTCTTGATTTGGACTTCATCATTGAAATTGTTCAGAAATTTTTGTAAATGTTTACATGGATGCAGTTTTCTTCAGTTCCTTAAGGAGGCCCAAGTCATAAAATGGCTAGATCTACTAGAAAGCATTGATTTTGAGAATGTTTTTTCTCCAAAATCAAAGTATCTTCACAATTAAGTAATCTCAGCACTGGAAATCTTTGCACTTAGTTTTTTAAAAATGGCATTTAAAATTGGTCCAACAGTTAGAGAAAAAGGAAGCTTCATTTTGTTGGAATTAATGTTTGGATTTAATGTTTGTTAAGATGCTATGAATTAACTCCTCAGAGTTTCAAAGATAAAGTTTATCTAGGAGGTGGATCAGAGCTCCCAACCATCCTTCATCTCTTTGTACCAGCTTGCCTAGCAAAACCCAACCCTGGGTGAATACGATCTCCTCCCTTCTCTGTGCACCTGCAGACAGACATGGAATAGTTCTTAAAGAAGCAGACCAGTTCAAGACTACTGACCTCCTGCGCCATCCTGGCATCACCATTCTTGGTCAGTTCACCCTCTGTTCTCTATAATGACTATATAAAAACTTATCTGCTTTCTTCAGACTTCCAGTACTCCCTTCTCATTCTCAACCATCAGATAAAAATTCCCTCATATGCAATTTATTGATATGTACTTGATTTTGTGAGCAGGATATAACCCTACAATTATTCATGCACAGAATCAGTGGGTCAGCACACAACGCAATTCTCTTCTATAATTCCCAATTGAGGACGGATATTGAGAGTGAGGGCATTCTGTTTCCAAATGGCCCATAATATATTTTAGATAAAAGCAAATGTTTCTACAGTAAAGAAGTGTAATGATCAATCACGATACAAATCTCTAAAGAATATCCAATTCCATTTATTCATATTTGAAGCTCATTAAAAGACCTTTAGATTTATAATTTGATATTGGGTTTATGAGTCAATTCTTCTATGTCTTGAGACAAAAAATTCATGACAGCCTGATCCCTACTGTAGAAATGATAAAACCAAGACCTTTAAATTGCAGAGCTGTGGACTAGATCCTAGATCTGAGATGGTCGCCAAGTTATATGACACCCTGTGAGTCTTGGCATAATACAGTCAACTGGTCAACTGATCTTACCTGCTTTTGTTGCAGACGTTAAGCAGTTTTTCTGATTATCACTTTTAGGAATGGTCTGACTCAAAACATCAACTCTGACTTTCTAAAGGGCAATACATTAACCTCCCTTCTGGTTAGTACTGATTACTGCCTGTAAGGAGAGCCCAAATGTTATTTATTTTATTTCCTTTGCTGTTTCCAGTGAAGGTGATGGGTGTCTCCCCTTCTGAGTGTCATTCTAAAGTCAGAAAGAGTAGGTTGGAGTTAGTGAAAGTTTCAGATTCATGCACATTATAGCCTTGCTGACTTGCCTTTCAGGGTCATCTCAAAGTAAAATTTTATTTCTCAGTCAATGCCTGATTTAAGCTTAGAGTCATGTCTCCAAAGCAGCTCTCCTAGAGACCCCTAGAGTACTGGTGCTGTACTTCAGATAAGCACATCTCAGGAAGTATTATAATGAATAACTTACCTCTTGGGTAAGGATGGGTACTATACTTAGCTTTCAAATGCAGCACAATTGTAGATCAACACATGTTTGTTAAATAAATGAATGGAGTGTGATCTGACTCAGCACAGGAGACAAAGGAGTGATCAAAATGAGTTTTTGAAGTCTCATAATTTTATTTTAGGATAGAATTATGAATCTAAGGAACATAGCTCTGGCTCTGTGTTGCAGGTAAATCAAGCGACACTTTTTAAAACAAAAATACCATTAACACATGTCTACTAAAATCAGTTATTCTTTCACTATGACTGACATTTATTGAGAACAGCAAGTTTACATGTTTGTACATGTGTTTAGCTTTGACCTCTTCACCAAAACGTATAAATGAGTCACTGCGTCTTCACAAGACATTCTTAATCTATGGTGGACGTTTTGTACAGGGTCAATTTAGCTAAGCTGTAACTAGATGTCCCCAAATTCCTATGCTATATGGGTCCTCATTAAGGCAGGGTCACAAGAGACCTTTGCAGCAGATTTGGAAGATGAAAGTGCAACAGGTGTTACACCCTGAAGGTTAGTGGAGAGCCACGTGCTGTTGTAACTTGCCTCTGTTGTCACCCGTGTGCTTGTTCACCTTGTCATGTTGGGGCAGCAGCCAGGCCCACGGTCCCCCCTGCTGAGTATCCTCCTACAATTTATCCAAGTTACGGGCCCACCGCATGTACAGCTGCACGGTGAAGAGCACTGGCTTCTTCTGCAAGCCTCCTAGGCATGGAGGTTGAAGGTTGGCAGTGTCTGAATGTTTGTTTCCCCACAAAATTCATATGTTGAAATTCTAACCCGTAAAGAATTCTCACCCCTAATACCCCAAGGAGACGATATTAGGAATGGGGCCTTAAGGAAGGAAATAGATCATGAGGGTGGAACACTTGTGAATGGTATTACTGCCCTTATGAAAGAGACCCCAGAGAGCTGCCTTTTTTTCTTCCACCATGTGCATACACAAAGAGAAGTTGCCACCTATGAACCAGGAATGGGCCCCTCACCAGACACCCAATTGTTGGGACCTTGAACTGGACTTCCCAGCCTTCTGGTCTGTAGGAATATATTGCTGTTTATAAACTACTCAGTCTGTGGTATTTTGTTATAGCAGCCCAAGCAGACTAAGACAGCAGTGGTGAGAGATGGGTACAGATTCCAATTTGCCTGAAAAATATCTAGTTTGTCTTCACTGGTTCCAGAATTTCCTTGCTCTCCTCCACTTCACGTCTGGATTTTTGTCCCAGCAGATGGCCCTGCTGGCCTGCAGTGATGTTAGGCCCACACCAGATGCCAAGGCAATTGTTTTCCATGCTATTCTTCACCATCTCCCATGATTGCATGAGCTCTATTCTCTATAATGAATTTCTAATTCTCTGTCACTCAGAGTTGTCCTATTTCCCTTATCAAACTCTAACTGATATGCCTGCATGAGCATTACCTTGTCCTACTGAAGTCACTCTATTTAATACATAAAGATTGAAACAGAATTAGGAGATAGACAGCCTGTGAAGAACACTCCACAGTTTATCAAGATATAATTAGTTGCTCATTGTCAGTCTGTTTGGTAGCCTACAAACAACAGAAATTTCTTTCTCTCAGTTCTGGAGTCTAAAAAGTACAAGATCAAGCTGCTAGCAGATTCAGTGTCTGGGGAGGGCCTGCTTCCTAGTTCACAGATGGTGTCTTCTCACTGTGTCCTCACATAGTGGAAAACAACAGGGCAGCTGCCTGGGGCCTTTGTTATAAGGACACTAATTCCATTAATGAGGGCTCCACCCTCGTGACCTAATCACCTTCCAAAGGCCCTACCACCCACATTTCTGATTAGCTTTCAACATATAAATAACGGAGGAATGCAAACATTCAGACTATAGCATATATCTTTTGTAATCCTCCTTTTGATAAAAGTAATTGCTAATTAGGAGTCAATAGAATCATTTAAATTTTATGCAGGACTTACAGGGCTGCAGCATTCATATAAAGTAGCCATTTTCAATATGTAATGAATAATTGATCCACTCATATGGAACCCCTCTTGACTCAGTCCAGATGGGATTTAGAGTAGACCAGTGTAATACAGTATGTCATCAAGAATAAAAATGTAAAAGACAGTGCATCTGAAGAATTTTTAAGTCATTAAAAGCAGAGGAAATTAATTGCATAAGCCAATTAAACTCAAATATTCTAATAACAGATTCCTGAAAACTTAGGTTATGTGGACTTTGTTCTATTTTCCTATTCTAACACCACTCAAATGTGAAAACCAAAGGGTTATTCAGTAAATGAATCCATAATTACCTTTCTCTGCCATCATAGTCCACATAGGTAATTTTCCTTAAAATTAAAGGCAGAATAAAACAAAGAATAAAACCATAAGTTTTATGGGCACTTTTTAAACTCACACTTAAACTGCCTTCTCTCTGCTTGAGAGAAACATGGTCTCACATATTAAGAGCTCACTGATTCCTGCCTTGTCCAATTCCATTTTTCCTTCCAGCTTCCACTGTTGTTAGCCATCCTCCTCTAGTCTGTTTCCTTGAGAACTGGGACTGGTTCTCATAACTTTCTGTTACCAAAGTTCCTTGCAAATAGGGGATGTTTAAAAAACAATTTCTATGATGAGGAGGATGTCATGTTTACCTGGGCCACAGTTCTACTCTCCACCCATTATGAGGCAAGTATGGCATATTAAACAAAACATAAGATTTGAGATTTCTTCTAGAACTAGCACTTCCATTTTCATGAACTTCTTTCTCAGGGCCTCTCTTTTTTCTTCCCCCTAAGATAATTCCAATTATTCTTTACAGTTCAGAGAACAGAGTCCTCCTGTGAAATCTACTACAGTACTTTTCAGCATGCAATGCAAAAGACACTGGGATTTGTTTTGCCTGGGTAGGTGAACACCTGCCAAGGACTAAATGCCTACCATCAGCTGAAACATTCAGAGCAGTGTGGCACCATCATGAAGGCCCTTCCTGGACACCAAGCCTGAGGTCAAGTTCTTATCTGCTTCCTGCCTTCTTTCCCAGCCAATCAGCAAGTTTGGTTTTGCTTTCAGCTAGAGACAAATACCTGCAGCAGTTGGCTCCCAAGAAGCATGTGGCTGTGTCTACCAGACACTTGCTACAGTGATTTATTCACCCTTCTAGTACTTTAGGTAAGGTCGTCAGAAGACACCCTACTATTAGGTCTAAATTCTTGGGAAGAGTTGAAATAGTTTCAGAGATAAGAGGCCTTTTTTGGTAGATGAGACCAACCAAAACATAGACTCCTCCAGGCCAAAGAGCACCCAAGCAATCTTAGCCTAAGTAGCTGCCAAAGAGAAATCCTGAGAAAAATCAGTTCCAGAAAAAGAAGGATAGTGTCTAGGGTGTTTTTGGAATAGCCCCGGGTAATTTCACACTAGTATAAAGCCCTAAAATATTATTATTAATTAAGCCAAACCCTTCCAGTTTGGAATTTGTTTATTTTCAAGCATAGTGATAACACAGGGGATATTATGGCAATAGGAGATTTTGCATGTGAGTGACAGCTGTCATCTCAGTTGTAAGAATATAAGACCATGAGGCCCAATGGACTTGCTAGTTCACCTCATCTTGGGTGGTGAAAATATTGGCAATTGTGCCCAAAAGAACTTTGAATACCAGAGCTTTATTAAAGAGATTAGTTAATTTTTACCCTGTTACTGTTTTTTCCACACACAAAAAATACCTTAGTACATAAGTTACAAGGACCTCTGGCTGATAAGTGATTTATACTGAAAACACTGAACATAGTCAGAAGAAAGCAATTCCTGCTATTTCCCCAGCTTGAAATCTGGATCCATTCCAGACATTTTTCTCTGAATCAGTCCCAAGCAACCCCATCTGGGGTACTAGCAAACTGATGAGATCTTCTGCCTTATAAAAATCCTATAGCCTTAACAAAACAAAGTAGACTTGCCTTATCTTATAGGTCTCTGAACAAAATACTTATATTTTTTCTAATTTAGTCAAAAACTTATGGTTTCTTTTTCACTTTCATACATTTTAAAAGTGGTACAGAGTGTATTTTCATATAACCTCTAGCATCACACCCCAACTACTGCTGCCAGAATTTACAAGGTCTAGCTGGACTTTCTGAAATAGACTGGTGCCTTCTGATTAGATTCATGATTCGTTTGAGCCATGCTGGCAAATGCAATTAACAATCTATCCAGTAAAGCTTGCACACAGAATGCTTGCAGGTTATACTATTAGGATCTGTCCATGAGTGGAAATCCAAACCAATCCCAAATACTGACGCACATCTTTGAATAATCAGGAATCAATATATTTAACCTGAAACAAAAGGAAAAACTTTACTTGTTAAATCTCACACTCCTAGTTCATGTAAACAAAACACTAAGGCTGGAAGATTCAACAGGTCATTTTGTCCGTATCTCTGTCTCTAACAGGTTCTTCATCTAAACAGTACCAGCTGGTTGGTGATCTCATCTAGATTTGAAAGGATACAGAAAAGAGAATTTTTCATCGTACCTTGGCAGTGTTCTTAAACTTTCTCTTTCATTCCCCACAAAATGTCTTTCTTTATGACCTTCCTATTCCCATTAAAACCTACTTCCTCCTTTTCTATTTTCATAGGATCTGGAGAACACTATCAAATAGGAAATATGTTTTCTTTTCACTTTCTCCCTACGGCAGAGTCTCAGAGTCTCAATCATTGCCATGTATAATGGCCTCCCTTAGTCTATTCAGGCTTCTGTAACAAAATACCTTAGACCTGTTCTTATAAACCAGAGAAATTTATTGCTTATGGTTTTGGAGACTGAAAAGTCCAGGATCAAAAAGTCAGCATATTCAGTGTCTAGTGAGAGCTCGTTCCTCATAGATGGCACCTGATATGTGTCTCACATGGAGGAAAGGGCAAAAAGGCTCCCTCAAATCTCCTTTATAAGGGCACTAATCCCATTCACAAGGGCTCTGCAATCATGACCTAATCACCTCCAAGGGCTCTACCTTTTAGCACTATCACCTTGGGGGTCAGGTTTTAACACATGGATTTTGGAGAGACACAAATATTCAGACCACAGCACGGCCAAACCAAAGAGGCAGTTCTTTCTGTTGCCTGCTTTGTGACTGAAATCAACTTGGAATTATCTATTTTATATCTCAAATTAGGGCTCCTCCCACCACAAACACCTCAAGTTCAATATATAATAAAGTACTAAAGATAAACCCAAGCATTAGTCATTTAAAATCGTAAAATATATGCAATATTTTTCGGAACACAGGACATGACTAAGTTCAAGTGAAAAAGTAACATGAGTAGTATCTGTTGTGGAGTGTGGGAGTCCTGATTTAAAAATAATACTTAAATGAGAAAATAAAATATATAATCATACAAAAAATAAAAGCATTCATAATCCCACTACAGAGACATAACCACTACCACCTATTTCTTCTAAGATTTTATATTTTTAACAACTTTATTTTTGCTAACTCAACTGCTAAGGGAAAGGCATTTAATTACACAAATATCTCCATTAGTTTTAATGGTTAAAATGATATGTTCCACTCGAATCCAAGATACTAAAGGATTTTTACAGACAGCAAAATATATCAAATGAATGATTAAATTTCTAGAAATAATAATAACTGTAAATTAAATAAATATAATTTGAACATTAAAATGTGATGAAAGGTTATTGTACTCACCAAACAAAGAGAAGCCTTGATCATGGGTGGGTGGTTGGAGATGAAGGGCAAAGGAACCTTTTTCTAGAAGGCAGTGAGAGTTAGTGATCAACTTTCCGACAGGTAACCTTATTTGGGCACCTGGTTGTCTTGCACTCAAAATGCATGTTTTGATGTAGACAAACACATCCCAAATTTTAATGGTTTAAAACAACAAACTATTATATTTTCAGAATTCTGTTGGTTAGATGGGCTAGTTTTTAAAAATCCTTGTCAGCTTGGCTGATGTCTCTTGTTAGCCAGTGACACAGCTGGAAGTGGTTGGTCTAGGACAGTGGTAGGCAAACTTTTTCTATAAAGTTCCAGATGGTAAATACTTTAGGCTTTTCAGGCCATGTTTTCTCTGTCAGAACTACTCAACACTGCTGTTGTAGTGTGAAAGCAGCCATTGGCAATATGTAAACACATGGCTGTGACTGTGTGCCTTGCCTACCCCAGGTCTAGAATGGCCCCACTTATGTATTTGGCAATTGGCAGTCTGGTTGGTCTAGAGAAGTGGTTCTCAGAGGGCTCTATGACTTCATGCTCAGACATGAACATGTATTAAGATTACCTAGAGAGCTCCTTAAAACATAGATTATTGGGCATTACATCCAAAGCTTTCCATTCAGTAGGATTGGGGTGAGGCTGGAGAATTTGCATTTGTAGCAAGTTTACAAGGGATACTGCTGCTGTTAATCTGGGGATCACATTTTGAGAACCACTTGTCTAGAGCACCTCTGCTAGGATTGTTTATCGCTGCTCCATGTGTCTCTCTTCCTCCAGGAGGCTGGCCTGGGCTTCCTCACCCTGGTGGTGTCAGGGTTCCAAAGCAGTAAGAAAGGCAAGCCCCAATGCACAGGTGCTTTTCAAGCCTCTGATTACATTAAATTTGCTATTTTCCCATTGGCCAAAGTAAGTCATACAGTCAGGCTCTGCTGAAGTGGAAGGAGACCACCCAAAGGTGTAGATAAAGGAAAGTTTGAAGAAACTGGGCACCATTACTGCAACAATCTACCTATGGCACACGCGTGTGCGTACATGCACACACACACAAGTTATAACACAAACACATCTTTAGAACAAGATAGATGCTATACAGCAGGAGGCTTTGAAACACATGGAAATAGCTCACACATACAGTGGTTGAGAGAACCATAGAAAATACTACCTTTTTATCCCACTCATCTTATGTATGTTTGCAAAGAAAAATACTTTGGGTTCCTCCACACAGGGCAATTCAAATTTATTCCATATGATACTCTTATTAGAAACTGCTGTTATCAAGTAAGTTGGTGAATGGATCTTTGCCTGAAACATAATGTGAATACGTGACTTATATCATAATGATTAAGTGAGTTTTGGGGAAAAATAGTTATAACGAGGAAAAAAATTTAATGAAAAGGGGAAAATGATACAACTTTTCAAAAGTTGCTTTAGTGAAAGGCTAACCAGCAGTTATTATGCAAGATAAATCTGTGTATGTTAAATACTCTCATAATTTCTAATAAAGAAAAATGGAAAAAAATAAGTTTTATATCAGTCAAACTCACAAAATGCATGTTATAAAGATGAAGAATGAAATTAACGGTCCCAAAGGACCTTCCCAGTGGGGCCCAGAATGGGAACATGGAATATAACCCTGAGGTGCCCAAAGAGTGTTATGAAAAGTCAGTATACAACTCACCCTTCCCAGTTGAACTTTGTAGATTTCACAACTCCATAGATTTGTGATATCATGACTCTGATTTATAAAAGGTATCACATAATTGCATTAGTTTTCAGAAATCTGTCTCTAAATGAAAGACTAAAAATAAAATGAATGATGCCAAAACCAAATGGCTTACAAAATGCCTAGCACTGTGTTTTATGAGACATAGAAGTATTTATACATTTCAGCATAAGCTGAAGCACACCGAACTTTTTTGCACTTGAGTTTATTTTATTGGGGATTAGAAAAATTGGTTTTGTTTACGTGACAGTGTGGCTTCAAAATTGATGACAGATTCTATGAGGAGTATTCTCTCCTAAACTAAGCACAGAATTAAAATACAAATTGAAAAGTAAAATATGTTACCTATATAGAAATTCTAAAAGAACTGCCATATAAACTGGCATGCCAGTATTTATGCCTCTGAGCACCTGGTGAAATTCAAAATAGAAAAAATGTGAATCCTAATCTCAAGGGGCTTACATCACAGGTGAGAGCCAGATAGGCAAATATCACATAGGCCAATAAACAAAATATTTCAGAGACCAGAAAAACAACAGGTTGGAAGATGAGAGGGTGACCCAAAAAGCTCCCCAGTTTCCCCCTGGGTACAGAAGTGGAGATAATCCCATTAACTGCGTGTAGTTACTGTGGTGGGTCTTATTAAAGTTATTATTCCTGAAGATGCCTGTCGGTTTCATGGAAAATAAAGAAATAATAGATGTCATTCCTGAACCATAAGCACTGAATTGACTGTTCTCTTTCCCCATAACTGCCATCTGCAAATTCTCTCACTGAAAAGTTTGGCTGCCATCTTTCATCCTTTCTGTTTCATAAGCAGCACAAACTCCTGTTATGTACTGAATGTTAGTACTCTCCTTCCAAAATCTGTATGTTGAAGCACTAACCCACGATGTGATGGTATTCAAAAGTGGGGGCTTTGGGAGGTAATTGAGTTTAGACGAGGTCATGAGGGTGGGGACCCCATAATGAGATTAGTGCTCTTGTAGAAAGACCAGAGTGCTCTGTCTCTCTCTCTCTCTCTCTCTTCTCTCTCTCTCTCTCTCCCTCCCTCTCTCTTCTCTCTCTCTCTCTCTCCCTCCCTCTCTCTTCTCTATGTGAGGACACGGCTAGAAGATGGTTATTTGCAAGCCAGGAAGATAGTTTCACCAGGGAACCAAATTGGCTAACACCTTGATCTTGGTCTTTCCAGGACCCAGAACGGTGATAAATAAATTTCTGTGGTTTATACCGTATTTTGTTATTGCAGCCTGACCCAAGACAATTTCAGACCCTTCGGAGGTTTCCAGAGAGACTATCAAAAAGAGATTCCCAGCCAAGGTGCTTTGAATTAAGCTTCTGAGTCAATGGCCAGAGAACAGCATTGGTTGACCTGTTTTCCCTCACCTTACCAAGTAACATATATTACCTCATCCCAGCATCACTATTGTCACCCTACATCGTCTCCTGGCTACTTCCTCCCCATAATACCTAAGGCCATCATACATGACTCATTGTGGTCCAGCTTGTCAACAAATTATATTTAACAACAGGAGCACTGACCTTCTTCTCTTTTGAAAAAATACTGAAATGCATGTTGGTGAAAAGGGTGTTACTTTGCGAAACTTCCCAGATAAGACATGCTTTCTCTTAAAAATGGATTATGGTATAAGATTTAAAACAAAATGGTATTTCCTAATAGTCATAAATAAAAAGTATTATGTCCTAATCCTTCGTTTTGATGTGCTGTGACCTTTCAGTACCTGCCTTCCATGTGTTATTCTTGCAAAGTATTTATTAACAGAGGGGTATTTGGCATAGAAGGATGAATTAGGAGATGGAGCTCTGCAGTGGGAATTTATGGGAGATTGGATCTTGCAGCTTGTTTTTTCACCAAGTTTAGAGACTTGTTAACTGCTTTCGGTGCCTCCAGGGTGACATCAATTAATTGAACTCTGGCCTTGCAGAAGTTGATTGATATGCAGGTGATTGAAGCAGTGGCTGTGTCTCAATATTAATTACCCCGCTCCTCCAAAGAAATGTAGTGGTGAGAGAAATGGAGAGCCTGCTCTTTCATAGATCATGTGTTACCTACTCATCACTTGGGAGGCGGCATTTGTCAATAACGAAATGGAAAAAGTTGTTGGAAGAAAGACATTTTAATGCTTAAGCACTGTTAGAAGACATCATTAAAACCTTTCCCCACCAAGACATTGTTTTATATAGGACAATGTTTCTCTTGGGGTTTAGCTGGAGCCTGTATGTGTGGAGGTGTTGAGGTTTAAATACAATTTGGCTTGTAACTTCTTTGTGATAAAGGATCATCATGCATTAAGCACCTTCTATGTGCAGAGTACATGCATATGCAGACTTTCTTTATGTTTTCTTTTTATTATTATTATTATATTTTTTTGAGATGGGGTCTTGCTCTGTCACCCAGGCTGGAGTGCTGTGGCACAATCTCAGCTCACTGCAACCTCCACTCCCACGCCACCCCAGATTAAAGAGCTCCTACCACCTTAGCCTCTGGAGTAGCTGGGACCACAGGTGCACACCACCACTCCTGGCTATTTTTTTTTTTTTTTGTACTTTTAGTAGAGACAGGTTCTCGCCATGTTGCCCAGGCTGGTATCAAACTCCTGAGCTCAAGCAATCCACCCTCCTGGGCCTCCTAAAGTGCTGGGATTACAGGTATGAGCCACCACACTCGGTCTATTTTCTTAAATATTCCTCCCAACAGTCCCATTTAGCAGACAAGAAAACTGATGTTCAGAAAGTTTCTTTTGGTCTCAGAGCTAGGAAGGGCAGAGCTGTGATTCAAACTTACTTCTTCCTCAGTTCAAAGTCACTGGGAAATTCTTGAAAGTTTATGTCATTGCTCTACTACCTTACCTTTAAAATATGTATGGAAAAGGGTAAGTGGAAGGGTAGAAGATGAGATGTGGGCAACATATATTAATTTTCATAACAAGATTTCCCCAAAGGTAAATTTTATAAAATATAGAGAAAGAAGCTCAAATGTGGGTCTGTGAGTGTATATATACAGTTCTCACACTTTTAAAATGCAAAACCTCTAAAGATAAGGAAAAAGTTAATCTGGGGGAAATAGTCATTTATTGTTTTTGATCCACTCTATGGGATATACACAGCTATATTATGATCCAAGCATGGAGAGGAGGAGGTGCTGCTAAGAAGAAAAGAGAATACTGCATTTGTTTCTTTATTTATAGGAGAAATTTTGAATCTATGATTTCAAGATTGCAAAAGTGCTGTTTTTTATTTTTAAAAAATTTACATCGTTTGAGATCTTAGCTCACGTTTTTTTCCCATGCCAAATAGCTTCTGCCCTTTAGGGGTGACACAAACACACATTTCTTTTTTTGGGAGTGACACACACGGGTGAATGATCCTTCGGCAGAGGACAGTAGTAGTGCATTTCTTTTAAGGAAGTTGACTTTCCTCTAAGGAGCATTAAGAAAGTGGTGTGTAGTGGGGAGGGTGGGGCTGCCAGCACACAGTGACTTGCGTGGGAGTTGAATAAGCCATTCAATCTCTCCATGCCGGACTCCTCTTATTTATAAAAGGGAGATAATAATAAAGGATTATTGTGATGATTAAATAAAATATTATCATTTAAATGCTTAAATTATAAAGCATTTAAACCAGTGCCTGGCCCTCAATAAAGATTGGCTATTATTAATATTGATAAAGAATTCAAGGCATACCTATTTTTCCCTTCCAATTTTTCCCTTTTTTTTCCCCAAAGTTGTTTTATCTTTCTACTCTTTAATTATCACCCACCATGTCCGCATTCACCCTCATTTCCTGGATAGATGTATTTGACTATTATGATATTTTTCTATTTAGTCTTGGTCTCAGATTAAGAACAAATATTAATAACCACCAAAACATATAATGTAGAGTGTCACAATCTTTTTTTTAAGTCAAAGCCAATATATTTTTTTGACAAGCACATTACATTCCTCCTCTAAAACTGAATCATTTTATGGATTTGAGATATTAAACTAACATTGTTTAAGATGCATTATCAACTGACACCTTTTACAACACCCTTATCTGCTTGTCCCTTGGTGCTGCTCCATATTCCAGCTTCTGGCAGGACTCTGAAGGAGATGATACTGTGAGGCACACAGCCTTACCCAGGTGATGGATGGGTAGGTGGTGGGTAACTTAAAGTGGGGTTTACTTTTCCAAGTTTGTAGTGTTCAGAGTAGACATGTGTTAAGTCATTTGTCAGAAATGTGGAACACAGTGACAGAAATAACCAGATGCCCTGTAACGAGAAGCCACAGGGCAAACTTAGAAAAATGAAATAACAATACATTTCTCTCCTTGTGTAATAAAATACTGCTTATAACTTGAAGTTTTACCTCCATTTGTATATGATGTATTACTTTCCAAAAACACTTAAAGAATCCTAGGGAAAAAAATCCCGTAACATCCTTAATGTTCACAAAAGACCTTAGCACTATTCAAGGCATTTTGCAGGGCATTTATAAAGGAAAGGAGAAATGATTGATTAGGTAAACCTAATAATATATATTTGAAGAAGAATAGTTTCTAGTAGCCCTGATAACAAATAATGTTTCCTTGCCTATGGTATTGTCTGGTGAATTTTTGTTGGAATTATTTTTTCAAGCCATAACTTTAGGTTAACAATTACTGTTGGGCAATGAGAAGAGTAACCTGAGGAATCCAACCTGATGAAATCATAACATACAAGGGAGAATATAAAATTGAACTATAATCAAAGTGAAAAAACAACTCTTCTCTTAAAAATGACTAATTTTTGAGAGGAGGGTGGGAGGAGAGTAAGGATTAAAAAAAAGTACCTATTGGGTATTATGCTGATTGCCTGGATGATGAAATAATCTGCACACCAAATCCCCGATGACATGCAATTTACCTATATAACAAACCTGCCCATGTACTCCTGAAACTAAATAAAAGTTTAAAAAAGAATCCACATTTCATTTCATCCTGTGTTGGGAATAAAACTCCTCTCCCTAATCTTCCCACTGTAAACTTTGTGACTTCAAAGCCAGTCTTCGCATAGCCTTGAGTTTTTTACTGGAATCCCCACCCCTTGCTTGCCTTCCTATTAGCTATTATTTGATTACTTATTCATTCAGCAAACCATTCCTATCCTCCCGTTTATCAGCACTTACTCCTGAAAGAACATGGAACAGCAGTTCAAATTCTGTCTCTACCCTGATGTTGGGATAGTCGTCAATGACACAAAGGCTAAAGCTTCTGTTTCCTCAATAGTTAAATGAGGATAAAAATAGTTACTATGGGAATATTAGGAGAATTAAATGCAATCAGGCACTTGATACAATGTCTGGCACAAAATATGTTTTACAGTAAGCGTTAGCTACCAGTATTATTACTGTGTGCTATATTCTGTCCTTAAGTTCATTCCCAATTCTTTTATGAAGGCTTTCCATCACTGCAGCACTCTAGATCTTCTCCTCAAAATCCCAAGCATAGGAATTGCCACCCAGCTTTAATCACATGATAGCAACAATGATGATGAAACAAAGATCTAATTACATATTGTCTTGTGTTTCAGAATTATCTTCTCAAATAGCAGAGAAGGTTCTTCAGGTCGAAAGCTCATTTTCATTACTTGTTCATCTTTAATTTAAAACACATTGGCCAGGCACGGTGGCTCACGTCTGTAATCCCAGAACTTTGGGAGGCTGAGGCAGGCGAATCATGAGATTAGGAGTTCGAGACCAGTCTGGTCAACATGGTGAAACCCCGTCTCTACTAAAAACACAAAAAATTAGCTGGGCATAGTGGCGAATGCCTGTAATCCCAGCTACTCAGGAGGGCGAGGCAGGAGAATCGCTTGAACCCAGGAGGCGGAGGTTGCAGTGACCCGAGATCGTACCACTGCACTCCAGCCCTGGCGACAGAGGGAGACGCCATCTCAAAAAACAAAACAAAACCACATTATCTGCACATTAATATGCTCCTGGAACTATAGAAAGTGATATACAAAGGATACAAAGATGACTGAGCCAACATATCCACCTTGGGAGCACTCAGTTTAGTAATGACAGAGGACAAGTACTCAAAGATCAACAGGATAAAGCAGTGTAGGGAGACACAGGGCAGTTTACGTGATCCAAAGAGAAAGGAGTCAATTCTGGGATGCCTAAGGAAAGCTTGAAGGAGAAGACTTTCCTCTTTCTATTTAAACTGAGTGTGGTAGGACAGGCAAAGAAGGTTGGAAGATCTGACAAGGAGTAGAGGGTAGAGAAAATCTCCAGGCAGCCAGGGACAACAGGACAACACAGTGTGGGCTTGGGGAAGACAGGGCTCTCTCATTTGCCTGGAGCCATCCAGAGCAAAGCAGTGAGAGAGGGGATGGGAAGAAAGACTAGGGTTTGAGTTGGCCAAACACACCTGCAGGCCTCATTTAAAGCCCAAATGAGGCCCAAAAGAGACCTCTGGAAAAAGATCTGTAGAGGTATTTCTGTGTCTGACATTTTTATTCTAAGTAGTACAGCAAAACTGCATTTGACAAAGTTACAAAGTGCTGTATTTGTCCCAGTGTTTCCATATATCTTCTCTGTGTCTTTCATCAGGACACTGTAACACGGTTCCATCCCTCCCCATTAAAAGCTACTTCCTCAAATTTGTCATTCACATTACAGTCTAAATTAACTCCACAAAGTCCAAGAATTCTCAATTTGAACCTGGCCTTTTATGTCATCATGAAGATATACTTGTCAAGGTAGAAGGAGAAAATATATTATGTATTTGTTTATTAGCTTTATACATTTTAAATATTTAAGCATATGGTATATGGGCCTCCATTGGTAGTTTTACCAAAACCTTAGAAATATCAGGGGCAATTATCCTTAGCAAATTAATGCATGAACAGAAAACCAAATACCACATGTTCTTACTTATAAGTGGGAGCTAAATGATGAGAACACATGGACACATAGAGGGGAACAACACACACTGGTGCTTATTGGAGAAGGGAGGGTGGGATGAGGGAAAGAATCAGGAAAAATAACTTATGGGGACTAGGCTTAATACCTGGATGATGAAATAATCTATCCAACAAACCTCCATGACACACATTTACCTATGTAACAAACCTGCTCATGTACCCTTGAACTTAAAATAAATATTTTAAAAAATGTTAGAGTGGGTTTACCATGCTAGAAAGGTTTGCAAGTACTGATTCTGGGACAAAAGGTGCCTTCCTTTTGCCTCAGCCTGATGTTCTTGGCTTGCTTCTCACAGGCCTCCTGCTGTGTTTCAGTAGCCAGAGCATACTACAGATTCACAGTCCCTTTTGGTTGGAGCAGAAATTAGTGCTCATTCTTAGCTCTATCAACATAATATACACTGAGACCTCAACAACCTCAAACTTGGTTGTAATTGACATAGCCAAGCTGTGATGCCATTGAGCATCACAGCCATGGTGGGTTTCTAGCAAATGTTGGCATTGCTGATGCCTGTCATGGGTGGAAAGAGAAGAAGTTTCTGTGAGCCTTTTATCTACATATTTGCTGTTCTCAATATGTCTTGCACATACCTTTATTTTTATAGGAAAAGAATTATGTTGAAGCCATGAGTTTTATTGTACCCAATAAATGAAGTTTCTGGGATATCTCCCGGACAGCTACAAGGTGAAGTATAAGAATGCCAGTTCTTGGAAAATACACGAATGAGTTTGGCAGCTTACTGCCTGAAAGATGGCCTCAAAATAAAGAAATCACTGCCTCTCCCTCCTCACTATAAGACAGCCAAATTCATGAGGGAAATAAAAAACGAAAGCACAGCTCCACTATAGGGCAGGAAATGAAGAACAGCTTTATAACAGAAATGATGTGGGGAATTCTTTATGTTGGCAGCATGCAATTCCCAAAATAGATGCTGGCCAGAACCAGTTTAACTATTTGGAAATAAATATGTGGTTTTTTAACTCACTTAGTATGGCCAGTGAAGACTTTCCAAGGCTTCAGGAAACAAATGCCAAAGAGGTCCTCTTGAGATTGTGGGGTCTGTTCATCTTGTTATTATCTAGAGACAATGGAATTGACACCAATTTGCAGAAGTCTAGTTGAAAAAGTCTTCTTTCAAATTATTGAAATAATAAAAAGCAGGTCTTTACAGGTAAGTGTTTTACTTGAACAATTTGATTATCTCAATTGTGTTGAATTCTTTGGTTTAACATTCCAGATATCTGTATGAACTTGATACATTTAATCTACTCCCTTTTCATACTTTATGACAGTCCTTTTCTTAATATTTACACTATCAACGTTAACCTAGAAGCTTATACATGAAGCAGAGAACCTATGGTAGTGATCAATCTCTTTCTTTACATTTCAATCTTTAAGTGAACCAAGTTGATTTAAAAAGTAACATGCTGTCACTTTCTCTCAAAACAAGGCACACACTGAGTAACACAGAAAGTTCAAGAATTTAATTTAATTTGTAAAGTTTTATACACACACACACACACACACACCTTTCTGGATTCTCTTGTGTCTTTGAGAGTGCATTTGTGAGACCAGAGATCGTGTCCCAGCAGTTTACGGACAAGCTAGTTGCCCGAGAGGTATCTAATATGTGACCTGATTTCACAGACACCTTGCTAGAACCACAGGCTTCACTCACCGCTTACTATTGAAATCAAGAGGTTTATTCATTTATTACAAAGTGAGTTCTGGTGAAGACTAGAAACTTTAGACCTAATGAATGTTTCTAATGTGATTATCAAAGCTCCCTAACCTAGGAGAAAATGAGCTCAGTGATTCAGAGAACAGGAGGGCACTAAATATTAAAAGTTAGAACTGTGTTGAACATTCACCCTGAAAATGGTTTTGTAAGAAGAAAACTTTAAAAAGCAAGATAACATGTCAAATTGTACAAGGTCAAAATGGTGGTGTAAGTTGCCCATTATTCTGGGCTTTGCCAAAGATACAACATTCTTATAATTTTTTAAAGAGGCTTAAATTCAATTTTTTTAGAATCTGTAAATAATATTGCTAGCAAATGAAAACAATATAAGGTTTCCATGCATATCTTTTTAATTGCAAGAAACAAAAGTATGAACCTTGAGCTTGACTTTTAAGGATAATATTACTACTGATATGCCAGCATTTGCCAGCTAATTTGGAAGCCTGGGAACAAATCACTGATTGATTTTTGGTGAAATGTTCACTCCCCAACCTGTCAACAAACTTCTCATGAGATAGTGCCCTTTTACTTTCAGCCCAGGTTTGTCACAGCATGGAACATCTTGCATGGCCCAGAGAGTTTCAAGGAATCCCGGGAACTGTGAGTGTCAGGTATGTTTATGTATGATGCTGAGCATAAGAGCTTTCGGTTTAGTCTCTTGTGCAGAGATAATAGTTTGCGTTAGATTGATGATATGCAGACTGAGAAGTGTATCTTGTGCAACAACTCTGAGGCGTGCTGAAAGATAAAAATCCCATTTGCTGCATTTTATATTGGTAGTCTCTGATGTGGACAACACAGGCCTGGATAGTCCTTCTAAATCACAGATATAATGAGGGCCAGATAGCAGCTCACTTAACTGTTGAATGAAGTAAGTGTTTCTTTACTTGAGATTGAAGGATGGCATATTTGTTATCTAAAACCTTATGCTATCAGGTTAAAAGAAGTCTTTCCTTTATATCTCTGAATGTAGAATAGATAGCTGCATAGTTATATGAACATTCCAGGTGTTACATAGCAAGGTTTTAAGGGAAGTTTTATTTATTCACTTTTATTTAATTTTTACAGTGATCTCCCTGGAGCCCCTTTAGTACTAAAGATGAGCTGCTTTCCAATTTCTTCCTCTCTCTGTTTTGCCACCAGTCCTCTGGGCAAAGAACAAAGGCAACCCCTTGGTAGCTAATCAACATAATTCTTTAACTGGAGACTGGGTTCTCAAATGGAAAAGCAATATAATTCCGGGAAGCAAGAACAAATCCAGACCCAGTAATCCTGCCTGAGTGGAACATAAGCCTCATGAGTAAAAACACCTTTGCTTCTAACATTTCATTAATCCCAGTTTTATAGGCAGCAGTTTATTTTATGTCTAATAGAGCTATTTCCCAGTGTTTTATAATAAGATGCATTTCAATATCTACAAGATGAATGGTAATTCTAGTTTTATAAGTGGAGGAACAGGAGCATGGAGGGATTATGAGGACCTTGGTGTTAGTGTCACCAGCAGAGTTGTTACCTATTTGTGCCATAAACACACACACAGACACACACACATGCAGTCACACACATAGATAAACATATAGGCACTTTTATGCCCCTGTACACATGTACATTCATACACACACATGCACACTCTCACAGGCACACATCACATATACACATTCTCACACATACACTTTTAGGTACAAATGCATACATCCACACTCACACACATATACACACTTGCACACATATACACACTCACAAGCATGAAGACAGAAAAGTAAAAAGCACTCTGAATTCCACTAGTTGGAAGAAAAGCAATCTGACTTATGAAAACTTTGTAACATAATACTGTTTAAATGTTTTCTTTTTGGACATATTCAGTAACTGCAACAGGCCAAAAAGAATCACTTACTTAATATATTTATTACTTGGCAGAAATACATAAGGAGCTTGTTTTAATGAAGCCTGAAATATATTTTCAATAATCATTGTAAACACTAAAAATTCAAGGAGCAGCTTCTCAGCCAAGAGCTTGGCATATAGTAGGCACTGAATAAATGTTCTGAATTTTAAAAGTGTTTATTGAAAAATGTTACAGACTTCAGGTTAAGCATAATAGTCTGAACACATATGTTTATCTCTAGTCTCCCCTGGAAGCCAATTAAAATGAGGCTAGAGCATGATAAGCAAATAAATAATAATAAAGTATAACACAGAGAAACAAAGAAAACATTACAGAAGATGGAAGCAAATGAAGATATCCACAAAAATTGAAGAAGAAAATTAAAAGGAAGAGTGAACATTGACTTAACAGAGTGAGGAAACCTATGTGCCTGTAGGGGAGAAGAGAGAAAGACACTAAGACATAAGCAATTCATGTCACTGAACTGGGGAAAGGCCCAGGAATTGGAGTTCCAAGTTTCTATAAAAGCAAAATATTACTAATAAACCCGGTAGCCCCAAAAGATGGGATGTTTCCAATTACGTATTGCAGAGCAAATACATGAAACCAAAAGTGAGCATCAAGCAAAGCAAGATTTATTCAATGGCCAGGGAATAGAGAAGTGGGAACGTGGCTTGCAAATCAACTTCTCAACTAGTGAAGGATGACGAGGTTAAAATATAGAGTCTCTTTAATGAAGGGTTTGTACAGTAAAAGCAAAGGGAGCAATATTCATGCCTTTTCCAGAATAGGGTGGTAAACTTCTCTGAACCAGTAGTGCTGTCTTCCTTTTTTCCTTTTATGACATCTTCCAGTTGTTGTCATGGTGATTATCAACTGTCATGGCACTGGTGAGAGTGTCATCTAGATGGAAATGAAATTATAAGGAAGCGTAAGGTCTTTTTAAGTCATTTGATAGGCTATCTTGGTTCTAACCAGTCTCAGCTGGTCTGATTACAAAGGGAAATTCTTACAGTAGACATCCTGTTTCTTAAAGATAAGCAAAGTTAGAGAAGGGTAAAAATTTGGCTATGGAATGTAGACATTACATCAGGTAACAAAAGGTCAGGGGCAGAAGTAAAAACAGCATGATTGGTTAAAAGTTTATGTGAGAAGCAGTTAGATCTTACAAGTTCTCTTTCTTGTCCAGGATGGCGGAAGTTTACTCTTTGGGGAAGCCTCTAACATGGAAGACAGACATCTAAACAAACAAGTAAACAGGGAATTTGATGTAACAGAGCAATGAAAAGAACTGGGACAATTCTAAAACACTAATATTAGCATATAAGATACAGTAGCCACTAAACTATAACATGTTATTAAAAATAATAAGGGCTACTTTTTAATGGGGTCTTTTTTCTTCTTGTAAATTTAAGTTCCTAAAGGACATGAACAGACACTTCTCAAAAGAAGACATACATGTGTCCAACAATCATATAAAAAAAGCTCAAAGCTCAACATCACTGATCAATCATTAGAGAAAGGCAAATTAAAACCACAATGAAATACCACCTCTTACCAGTCAGAATGTCTATTATTAAAAAGTCGAAAAACAATAGATGCTGGTAAGGTTGTGGAGAAAAAGGAATGCTTACACACTGTTTGTGGGAGTGTAAATCAGTTCAGCCATTATGGAAGACAGTGTGGCAATTTCTCAAAGACCTAAAGACAGAAATATCATTTGACCCAGCAATCCCATTACTGGTTACTTACCCAAAGAAATATAAATCATTCTATTATAAAGACACATGCACATGTATGTTCATTGCAACACTATTCACAATAGCAAAGACATGTAATCAACCTAAACGCCCATTAGCGATAGACTGGATAATGAAAATGTGGTATATATGCACCATGGAATGCTATGCAGTCATGAAAAAGAATGAGATCATATCCTTTGCAGGAACATGGATGGAACGGAAGGCCATTATCCTTAGCAAAGTAATGCAGAAACAGAAAATCAAATACTGCATGTTATCACGTATAAGTGAGAGCTAAACATATGGACACATAGAGGGGAACAACACACACTAGGGCCTATCAGAGGGTGGAGGATAGGAGAAGGGAGAAGATCAGGAGAAATAACTAATGGGTACTAGGCTTAATACATGGGTGATGAAATAAAATACCTGGGTGATGAAATAATCTGTACAATAAATCCCCATGACATACATTTACCTATGCAACAAACCTGCACATGTACCTCTGAAATGAAAGTAAAAGTATAAAAAATAACAATAAGGACCATTCAGGGAAGAATAAATTTAATGAAATATGAAACATACTAAAATAAAAGTTTCAATAGAAGAGCTGTGAAGTAAAGTTGAGGAAATACTTCAAAATTAAAATGAAAAGGTAAAGAGATGAAAAACAGAAGGCAAAAGATGAGAAAACCAGAGGCTTTCTTTAGGAAGGTAGATATGTTACTAATAGGAGTTCCAGAAATATCATGCAGAAAAACTAGAGAGAAATAAATAATAATAATAAAAACATAGAAGAACTCTCCCAACTAAAGGATGTGATCTCCAGATTTGAAAGAGCTCACCAAGTTGCCTGCACAATCATTAAGAAAGACCCATATACAGGCATATCTTTATGAAATAGTGAAATAACTAGGTATCAAGAGGAGATACTAAAAATTTCCAGAGAGAGTAAACAAAACTAAACAGAAAAAAAAATAAACAAACACAAATGAAAATAGATTACATACAAAAAAACAGGATGTGGAATGGTAAAAGAACCCTAAGTAGCCAGAAAACAATGGAAACGTTTTCAAAGTCTCAGGTGAATAAAGCGATCTTCAACCTAGATTTATATACACAGCCAAATTATTCATAAAGTGAGAGTATAAAATAAAAATACAAGATTTTTTTTAAAAAGTACCTCCCTTATATCCTTTCTTGGGAGATCATAATGATGAAAATTTTAAAAAAAAGAACCTTATATAAAATTTACTGTTTCCAGGCCCTGTTCTAAGCATTTTGTATATAGTAATTCATTCTAACCTTATAGAATTCTTGTGGAGCAGCTACTATTATGAAAAAGCTGAGGCACAGAGAAGTTGCAATTCTTGCCCATGGTCACCCCAGTTAGTAATGGAGAAAATGAGATATGAGCCAGCGTTCAGGGTCAGCGCTCTTATTGCCTGTTACACTGCCCCTCAGAAATGCTGAGACAGGAAGGAGAAGTTATACACCATGTGGCTCAGCCGAGAGTAATATTCACATGGGCATAATAATGGAAAACTTGAAAACAGGTTTCACAAAAGTTATATAACTATTTTGGGAGATGTGGAGAAGTGAGAGCAAGTGGGAGAGGTGTTGAGAGTAACTAGAGTCAAATTCTCACCTTTCTTAGCATCAGGTGAATAGGCACTCTCTCAAGTGGGAAAAATCAAGCTCTGTCTAGCACATAGAATGGACTCAATAAATGTTTGTGAGTGAATAAATAATGTTTGTGAGTGGTATTCCAGGTCTATGTCTCACATCTTCATTTGTATATTTACATGGCAGTGTAATAGAAAGATCGGAAAAATCACTTTTATCTGTCTCTGATGTGCTATGTATGTCATGGAGAAATGTTTATGACAAATTTAACTAAAAAATAGTAAAGCACGATACTATAATTCTTTTTCTTTTTCTTTTTGAGACAGGGTCTTTCTCTGTTGCCCAGGCCAGAGTGTAGTGGTCCAATCACAGCTCATTGAAGCCTCAAACTCCTGGGCTCAAAGGATCCTCCTGCCTCAGCCTCCCAAATAGCTGGGACTACACACATGTGCCACAATGCCTGGTTTATTTTATTTTATTTTATTTTATTTTATTTTATTTTATTTTATTTTATTGTAGAGACAGGGTCTCGCTATGTTGGCCAGACTGATCTCAAACTCCTGCCTTCAAGTGATCCTCCTACCTCAGCCTCTCAAATTGTTGGGATTACAGGCATGAGCCACTGCGCCTGGCCCTACAATTCCTTTTTTGAAATAATAGAATGTACACATGTTTATGTATTATTTACAAATAGGATTATATCTGTAGAATAAAATTTCTGAAGGGATAAATCCTTAAAACGTCATCAGTGAGGAGTGAGGTTGGGAAGAAGGGATTGTTTTACTTGACATGTTGTTGTCATTTCTAAAATTTTACAATGTGCATTTATCTTCATAATTAAAAACTAAAGATCTAAAATTTATTTAAATTGTTACCAATCATATTTTAATTAAAAAATGTTTTAAAGATCAACATTTTTATATGTTGTATTCTTAATACCTTGAGTTTATTTTATCATTGCTTCAGTCAACTATAGAAGTTCGTCCATTCTTGACAGAATAGATTAAGGAATGGCAATTTGTTGCCATCAGGAAAACCACTCGCTTACTCTGAATTGTGGGTTGAGATGGAACTGATGGGATTCTGGGCACAAAAACTGGGAAACTGGGAAGCTGCTTTGTTGGCAGCCACTGACCCAATAAAATCTTGACATACTTACATTTCCCTGGCTTCCAAGCCAATAGCAGTCAGGTGGGAGCATGCCAAGTAAGAAGGGCAATAAACCCTGAATAATCTCATTGTGTGTCATTTTCTGGTGCCAGTGTCTGATGTGTAAGGCAACTGAAAGGTAGCAAAGAGGCTTATTTGTTCCCATCCAGAAACTTTACCAAAGATTCCTAGACACACACTCCCATTGTATTGTCTAAAGTCCTGGGTGGGCTCCTTTACGAAAGCAGCAATTTATAGGGAGAGGAGAGACTTGCCAAGGCTCTAAACTTTTCACTTCCTGTATTTGTTTTTTAATGTATTTATTCTAATTTTGAGGTAGGATTTCACTCAATCCTTCCCTATCACAAAAATTTAATGAAAGAGGGAAGGTAAAGCCAGGAAACTTGCCTCTCATACACACCTCATGTTGATTAGGGTGAGGGGTTGTTTGGGGGTTTTGTTTAGGTGGTGTCTTAAATTAGGCATATGGTTGGTTATGTACACACAGAGCTGGGAAGTGAAAGCATCACTTGTCCTTTAGTGGGAAAAGCTTCAAGTAAACAGAGTTTTTCATCCTTATTATGCTGAGAGCTGGAATAATAAATACAGATAGGAGGCAGACTCATACTCCAAATAATTTGTTGAAACTACGTTCACAGACGCAGCCTGTTTCTATTTGTGCAGTTGTTAGCCATAAGGACAGTCATAACCCTTGCTTGGTCTTGGACAAGTGCCTTGCCAATCACTCCTCACATCAACCCAGGCTTGGTGACTAAAATTAGTTGACACTGCCCAAGTGTTCAAACTATGATCGATTGTTTCAACTTTCAGGGCAGACCCTTGAGTTTGATTGGCAGATCAAAATGGCAACTATCTTGTTGGAAGGGCAAAGGCTGCTCTGTGTCTGTATCTTATGATATAAACAAGGCTGCAAAGAAAAGAACAAAGAAGGCAGAATAAAAATAAACTGGAAAAATACCACAACAACGAAAAAGCTCATTGCTTAATTGTAAGAACGTAAGATATTTAATTAAATTGTCTTTCTGAAACTTATGTACTAGTAATTCTTCATGTATTGTTCTGAGAAAAATAATTAAAAATGCATCAAAATTATACTTTTGTCATAAGCTTTTCTTGTCAGTTCTTTTGGAAAGAATCTAAGGTGTGTGATCTAATAGGCTGGATCTACCAATATCCGTGTTTTTTAAAAGAAGTGAAATATTGAGTAAATCATGTTAGAAATAAATAATCACAAAACTCCTATATAGAGATTTGTGTTAATAACCAGGTGTTTTGAAACTAAGTGGAATAAAATTTATGAATGTATTTTATCCTTAAATCTTTTTCAAAAAATCAAATAGTTTTTTTTTTTTCTTAGCGGAGCCCAGTTTCCTCATCTCCTATCTTAACCCATTATATTTGGAGATTTAATCCTAACCTATCACTAAAATTGCTTTTATCAAGGTCACACATGAGCTACATCTTGGGAAGCCAATATTGGTCTGTCTTCCCTTAGTCTCCAGATAGTATCAGATGTAGTTCACCACTCCATCCTACTACAAACTTTTTGTACTGTAGGCCCATGGCACTGCAATTGCCATATTATCATATTTTATTTTTTTCACATCTGAATGTGACTTTATCTAAATGATTCTTTGTGTATATAACCTGTCTCTCCCTACCCGAAGGTAAGCTCCATGAGGGCAGGGATTCTGCCTCCTCATTCATCGCTGTCTCACTACTGCCCAAAGCAGTGCTTGACATGTACAGTCTCCATACCTGATTGCTGAGGAAAAATATACCTTAGAACTGGTAAAATCAATTCGCCTTGTATTGTTAATTAAAGGCGAAATTTGGGCTTGGGGGCAGTGTTTTAATCCTGTAATTCTAGAATTTTGGGAGGAGAAGGTGGGTGGATAGCCTGAGCCCAGGAGTTTAAGACCAGAGTGGGCAACATGGTGAAAGCTCATCTCTAAAAAATAGAAAAATAGCCAGGCATGGTGGAATGTGCCTGTAGTCCCTTGGGAGGCTGAGGCAGGAGGATGACTTGAGGCCTTGGGAAGTCATGGCTGCAGTGAGCTGTGATCACACCACTGTACTCCAGCCTGAGTGACAGAGTGAGACCCTGCCTCAAAACTAAAATAAAACAAAATAAAAGGTAAGATTTTGTTACTATTCAACAAATTAAACCCATTTTCAAAATGCATAATTTAAATTTGAGAGCTTTCCTCTTGCCCCATTCCTAAACAGCTGCTCCAAATGAACTTTTTTCAGCACCATAAGATTTGCCTTGGGCTCGCCTTGCCCTTCCATGGCATAGGACCAACACTTGCCTTTTACGTTTCTTAGTTGAGAAAAAATTTGAGAAACTAACACGTATCATTTAAAAACCAACTATTTTGGCCTTGTGCAGTGGCTCACTCCTGTAATCCCAGCACTTTGGGAGGATGAGGCAGGCGGATCATGAGGTCAAGAGATCGAGACAATCCTTGCCAACATGGTGAAACCCTGTCTCTACTAAAAATACAAAAATTAGCTGGGCATGGTGGCACACGACTGTAGTCCCAGCTACTCGGGAGGCTGAGGCAGGAGAATCACTTGAGAGGTGGAGGTTGCAGTGAGCCGAGATCATGTCACTGCACTCCAGCTTGGTGACACAGCAAGTCTCTGTCTCAAAATAAATAAATAAATAAAAATAAATAAAAAATAAAAAAGCCAAGTATTTTATTGTTTGGGATAATGTTGCAATTTCTGTATTGTGACTTCAATTGCCCACAAATTATATCTTTTACAGGGGAGGGAAAAGGTGGAAGACTGTGGGTCTTATTTCTCAAGACAGTATCTTTCTTCAGAGCCAACAAGCTCCCCAAGTTGAGTTTCATCCAACTTTGTGGCTCCCAGCAGGATGAGATCTTGTACTCACATGCAGCATCTCCTGAGCTAATAATAAACAATGCTACAGAAACCCCAAAGACAACGTAGTGACAGGTGACAGAACTCTCATATGCTCCTAGACTCTGCCAAGTAGAATGAGTATCTTAGCACAGCTGTGTTGTCTATGCAAAAGAAACCCTTCTCAATATCTTATGATATTTAATATAGTCATGTTCTTCAGGTAATTTTCCATGTAGCATTGATCAAGCACATCAACTTTAAAGACACTCTTCTCTTTTAAGCTATTATTGGGGAAAATCCTATTATTTAAATTTTAGGGAAGTGATTCCTACCTAACTCACCAAATGCACTGAGATATGATTATGTGTAGGCCCATTTGCGATTTTTATTTTTCAATCTTGTTTATAATGGAGAGGAGATGACATGCCCTCTCTCCCTTTTTGTTAGTAATGTTTCATACAAGCAGCAGTTCTTCCAAGTGAGTTTCACACTACTCAGTACTTCTGTATTCTCTCTCTTATGCACTGAACTCACTTGAACTGATTCAGAAATGGTACATGTCGAGGGGTTACCCAGACCCAGCCTCTTCCTGTACTTCAGGGCCTATATTTATATCTGACTCATCTCAGAGGACCGATGTATGGATTACTTAGAACAGGCTCACAAAGGATCTTGAAGTCCTTAGATAAGCATGCTATATAATTTGGGGCATGACTATTAAAAATACTTGACCTTGGTATATAATTATTCCATAGGCAGCCATAGAGAAGCCCTTTCTTGAATAAACGTTTTAATTTCTAGAAAAAGCATTCTACACATGTCATTCCATGCTGAACTCTTAGAGCACAAAAAACAACCTAAAACAGAAAAACCTCAATAATGTTTTTCAGTAAGAAGATATTATAAAATAACTTCAATTTGAGAAGCTTCATTGGCTGATTATCATGTGTTAAGCATTGTGCTAGGATCTGTGGATAAAGAGAGGTCACAATTCAACACAGGTAATAAACATGCACACCGTACATCTAGCCATAATCTGGGTGATAGGTACCAAACTAACAGTATGAAAAAACATTAAGAGACTAATTCTGACTAGCATGGTATGTATCTGTCTTAGAGAAGGCTATGGGCTGGTCATTAATTCAAAAATTATTGGTTGAACATATACTATACCCTGAGCTGAGCCTCACAGGAAAATGATATTTGAGTTGAGCTGATGAGCAGAACTTGAGAGGGATGTTCCCAGTAGAAAGTGCAGCATGTGTGATACCCAAAAGAAACTGACATGTTCTGAGAATGTTGAATGTTCTTGTGTGGTAGAACCAAGGCTGTGGCTGGGGAAACCACAGAGATAGAGTCCAGGAATTTGGGGTGGGTCCATAGAATTTTGGGCCTGGAACACCTGGCCAGAGAGTCTGGAATTAATCTAAGTACCAGAGTCATCAAAGATGCTTTGTTTTGTTCTTTTTCTTTTTTTTAACAGTGGAGTAATCTGATGAACTTTGTATTTTAAAAATCCCAGTCAGGAGTCAGGATAAAGGAGGGCTTAGCAGGAACAAGACTGGAGTCAAGGAGAACAGTTAGGAAGACGCTACAATATTTAGACAAAGACGGTACAGACCTAAATTAGAACAACAGCTGTGAGAATGGAGAACAAGAATAGTATTAGAAAAGATGCCATAAACTGACAACACCACAAACCCAACTTTGTCTTAAATGACTTGTTTGAAGTATGCAATATGAGTTTGTTTTTACTTGAATTCATTGACAACATCATAAAATCCGAAGACTACATAAAACCTAAATTTCTACCTCCTCTTTAGAAATATAGTAGATTTGCAGTACTGAGCCACATTTCCTCATGACAATACCTTGCCTGGCAGTAAAAAGCATATGCTCTTTTTAGACAACATACGCTCCCCACCTGACCACATACCCTTCCACCAATTCCAGCCTGTTTTATTTTATCTGCCAGGCTCCTATAGACGTTTGAGAGTGATTTCTGAGATTATCTGAAAAAAAAAATCAACAGGTCGCTGTGGTTAATAAGTATGAGAGAGTGAGAGAAGAGGTGCAGTTTCAGCCCCAGAGGTTGATGGGTAGAAAGGAAGGAGTGAGGAGGGAGAGGCAGGTTCAGTTCCAGAGGCTGATGGGGTGATGGGCAGAAATGAAGGAGTGAGGGAGCAGAGGCAGGTTCAGCCCCAGAGGCTGATGGGTAGAAAGGAAGGAGTGAGGAAGCAGGGGCAGATTCAGCCCCAGAGGTTAGCGGGTAGAAAGGAAGGAGTGAAGGAGCAGTAGCAGGTTCAGCCCCTGAGGTTGATGGGTAGAAAGGAAGGAGTGAGGGAGTAGGGGCAGGTTCGGCCCCAAAGGTTGATGGGTAGAAAGGAAGGAGTGAGGGAGGAGGGGCAGGTTCAGCCCTAGAAAGTTGATGTGTATAGAGAAAGGAGTGAGGGAACAGGGGCAGGTTCAGCCCCAGAGGTTGATGGGTAGAAAGGAAGGAGTGAGGGAGCAGGGTCAGGTTCAGCCCCTGAGGTTGATAGGCATAAGAGAATGAGGGAGCAGGGGCAGGTGAGTGGCAGTAGGTGATAATTTGAGATGTAACTGCTTGAGATAAGGAGCATGGGAAAAGGAACAACTTTGGTGAGTGAGATTATTAGTTCCATTTTGGACATGCTGAGTTAGTCTATTTTAAATGAATCTATCTACTGGTGTGATTAAAGGAAAAACCATTTCTTATAAGCCTTTATAAACAGATAGACTCTCCATTAAACCAACCTGTTAATTTTCTTTTTTTCTGCCAAAAACTCTTTGATCCAAAACATATAAATGTTCTGTGTGCATAAGGAGATGTCATTTTTGTCAAATTTACATTTAAAGAGTCACAAGAAATTTTTATTCCTCCTGTCATTATTTATATGAAGGAAAGTATTGCCAAAATTAAAGGCAAAGGAAATTAGCTTTTCTAGTTAATGTCATAAGACATTAAATATTTTCACTCTGATGGAGTAAAAAATTAGAAAATTTTCAAAAACCTTTACGGAGTTAATTTAATCTTACTAGAAAGGGCTATAAAGATACTAAGAAGGTGATTTTTTCCCCTAATGAGGAAAAATAACAAGATAAATGAGTTTTAGCCCTGAAAGTAATTAAAGACATGTTGTTTATGGAGAATTAATAGGTTGTTCCACATTATAAAGTATCCTTTCTCCACCTTCCTCCTATTCACTCAGAGTACTTAAACGTCCACTCTGGAGTTCCAGTACATACCCATCTCTCTCTTCTCTAAACCCTTTACTTTTAGTTTCTGTAATAAGAGTTCAACACTCATGCCTTCCTATAATGGTTTCATTTGTCTTCTTTTCACTTCTTTTAAAAGGCAGTAAGTTCACGAATAAAGAAAACAAAGTTATGTTTCTTCTGTGGTCCCCAGAATACTGTGCACACATTAAGTACTTATAAATAATTTTGTCTGGTTGAGAGATAATACTAAGAGGTAATAAAGCACAAGTTGTAGACCCAGCCTGATCCCAACTTCTTCACTTACTAGCTGTGTAATATCAGTAAGTTATATAACCCTTTTCTGCCTCAATCTCATCATTTGTGAAATGATAGTATCTGTGTCATAGGGTTGTTGAGATGATTTTTAAAAAGTTAACTAATGGAACACTTAGTGCGTGGCATATAGTAAGTTCTCAATAAGTATTAGCTATTGTTATCATAAGTCTAGGCTCTGATACAAGTTGTCCAACCTTGGGTAAATTATTGCATCTTCTTGCGCCTGAGTTGTTTCTTCCAGAAAATAGAGATACTCGTAGTTCTTGCTGCGTAGCATTTTTCAGTAATTCAATGGAATACCGTATGTAAAATATTCTTTGAATAATGACTGGAACATAGCAGGTGCTCAAAAACTATTAGCTATTATTATTATTATCAGTATCATTATTTTATTAGTGCCAAAGTAGCCAGTGAATTGGTTGGTTGAGGAAAGAGAAGTAAGTGTGTTGGGAGAGAAAAAAAATCTAGATTTCTAACAGGTAGTAATCTACAATGTTCTCATATAGTTTAATACCTTTTTTGCCAAGGAAATACCATCACTTTTTACCATATATGAACAACTAGTCCCACGTGGACACTTCAAGTCAGCAAAGTGGTAAAAGCTCAATGATACACTCTCATCAGTATCATTTGTACAAAGGCAAAGCTGAGAATTGTCACTACAAATACATGGGGAAAGGTTTGCTAAGCAAATTAACAGTACAAACAATAGTTTTCAAATGTCTAATTACTTTTTAGAATAAATTGGTATTCAGTACTTTATAAATGCCCATTTATACATAGGAAATTAATATGCTCCAATTTCAAACTACCAATTTCTCAATGTCTGCTATTTAGAAACATATTTACAAACTAGTTTTGGTGACCATGCATCTTTAAAATAATAAAATGTAATTTATTTTAATTTAGCAAACACAAGTGTTAGAGAAATTTTTAAGTAATTATAGTTTAATTCAACATAATGCCATTTTACACCAACTATGTGTCAAGTTCTGTTCGAATATTATTTCATTTAACCTAACAATATCCTTGCCAGTATGTATTATTATCCCATAGCTACTAGAGGTTAAGCAACTAGCCTTGGTCACCCAGCTCATGCAGTTGCGATAGGATCTTAACCCAGGCCTGTCTATTCTAAAATCCATGTCTCTTTCTATATCATGTAGTATTTAGAAAACATTTATATGAATAATGTGCTGCCCTCCAAATATGTATGGGTTGAAAATACTAAATAAGCTGGTCACTCATGTAATTTAGTATCAATCGTGCATCATTTAATGACAGGTATACATTCTGAGAAATGTGTCATTAGGTGACTTCCTCATTATGCTGACATCACAGAGTGTAGTTAGATAAACCTAGATGATATATGTATTTTTTATTTATATTTTTTTATATGGAAAACCAAATGCCCCAGCACTATTACTAAATATTAACCATTTCCTCTACTCAATCTGCAATGCTAGTATCAAGTGACATATATCAAATTTCTATATATGCTCCATCATAATCTTACAGGACCACCATCATATATGTGGTCCATCATGGACCAAAATGTTGTTATGTGTTGCATGACTGTATTTGACTTTTATTGATTTCTGCCTAAATACATTTTAAAAATGTATTTTTAAAATTACATTTAATGTAATGTAGTGTAATAAAATGTAATGCAACAATTTTCCTCTATAGACTACATTCAAGGAATGTACTATACATGCTCATAGGATGTATAACAAAAACGTTATGTTGAGCCGATAGAAGCCTGGTGCAAGAGAATGGAATGGATGATCCCATTTATATGAAGTTCTAGAACAGCCTAACCCAATCTTTAGTGACAAAAATCAGATCAGTTTGCTAGAGTTAGGGTGGGGTAGGGTGAGAAATGGATTGATTACAGAGGGATATGAGAGAACTTTCAGGGGGTGAAACAAAATTTCTATATCTTAACTGGGATTGTAGTTACACAGGTATATACGTTTGTCAAAACTCATCAAATAGTACATTAGAATATAGAAAATTTTAAAAATGAAACAGAAAAGAGGGATTTATACACAAGATAACACAATTTCTGATTTTCATTTATTAGATTATAGCAACCTAATAAACGTTAGTGGCCAATATTGGCCAGAAAAAAAAAAAAACGGAATTAGTTATTTTAATATCAAAAGAGTAGAGTTAGCCAGGCGCAGTGGTTCACGCCTGTAATTCCAGCACTTTGGAAGGTTGAGGAGGGCAGATCAGCTGAGGTCAGGAGTTCAAGACCAGCCTGGCCAACACGGTGAAACCCCGTCTCTACTAAAAATCCAAAAAAAAAAAAAAAAAATCAGCTGTGCATGGTGGTGTGTGCCTGTAGTCCCAGCTACTCAGGAGGCTGAGGCAGGAGAATTGCTTGAACCCAGGGGGGTGGGGTGTGGGGCGAGGTTGCAGTGAGCTGAGGTTGCACCACTGGACTCTAGCTTGCGTGACAGAGTGCGACTCCGTCTCATAACAAACTAAAAAAAGAGTAGCGGTTAAGATAATGTGTACATAAAGTATAAAGTATTATATACTCAGGAAAGAAAAATAAGTCAATAATACAAAAATATACTAATAAAAGATAGCATATATATACATATATGTGTGTGTATGTATGTGCTAGAGCTATGGAAAAGAATTAATTAACCTACAGATTAGGAAGTTGAACACATCCCTCTCAGAATCTGACAGATCAGGTAAATAAAGAAAATAAAAATCTGAGTCGCATTATTACTAAGTTAAACAACTAATAAACAGAAAAACATATTCTTACTGAGAATAAAACATTCACAAAATTGTGCAGGAAAACATGTGAAGCCTAAATAAATTATGCAAGATTGAGGTCATAAAGTTCATACAGACTATATTCTTTTACACTAATGCAACAAAATTAAAAATCAATAACAAAGTGGAACCATCCTTACAGGGTTAACAAGAATTACAGATTCTGGACAGACACATAATAAATATTAATCAGGTTGCACTTTGTCTCACTCCCTTATAGCTGTTGACTAACCAGAAGACACAGAGCACTAGATACTGACCATGTGCATCTCCATTGTTCCTATACATAGATCTGACCTTAGAATCATAAAGCTTTTATTTAAGAATTGCTTATGATGTTTTTCAGATCCTGAATTCCAGCAGAATGGCTGCCATCAACCAGTTTGAAGACCCTCACAGAAGAACCCAATCAGCATGAGAATGCAGTTCCTTTATCTCCCATCCCATAACTTCACTTTGCACTCTTCAACCAATCAACAGTCCCCATACTTTGGCCCACTACTCTTTCAAAGTCTTTAAAATCCCTAGCCTCATACTCCGCGGAGTGGCACATTTGGGGTTTCCTCCCTTCTCCTCATACAGCTGCTTACCATTAAACCTCTTTCTGTGTGCCTGTGTCTCGGTGTATTTACTTGCTCTACATCAGGCAACAAACCTGTTATGACAACAAAAGAATAACTAAAATAGCCCCATATGCCCAGTAACTTAGACAAAATACAATATAAATCTTAGGTTAAAAAGGACATCACAAGGAAAATATGAAATATGAAGAACTAAAAGACAAGAAATTACTGCGTATCAAAACTTGCGGGAAACATATAAAAAAATTTAAACATTCAAGTGCTTTTATCATTGTTAGTAGCAGTGAATCGTACAGGTCTGCAGCAACCTCAATTCTAGCCTCCTCAGAAGGAAGAACTCGATGGAGGGCGTAAGGCAGAGGCAGGGACTGAGGCAAAATTTAGAGCAAGAGTGAAACTTTATTAAAAAGTTTTAGAGCAGGAACGAAAGTAAAGTACGCTTGGAAAAGGGCCAAGTGGGTGACCTGAGAGATTCAAGTGCGCAGTTTGACGTTTGACATTTGACTTGGGGTTTTATACATTGGCATGCTTCCGGGGTTGCATTGCTTCTCTCCTAATTCTTTCCTTGGGGTGGGCTGTCCGCATGCACAGCGGCCTGCCAGCACTTGGGAGGCGCTGCACGTGCAGTGTGTTTAGTGTTGACTGAAGTTGTGCGCATGCTCACTTGAGGCGTTTTTCCCTTACCAGTCTAGCATTCCTAGAGAAGGCCAGATACCAATTAAACTCTGACATTTGGCCTCTGAATGCGCATGCTTGAGCCCACTTGCCCAACTCCTGAGATCTTATTGGGAAGCTGCTGATCACTAGTTTCAGGTGTTTCTTTTTATTGGGAGAGACTGCCTTTCCCTGTTGCTGGCTGCGAGCAATTAATATTTTAGAGAGACAGTTTAACAACAGCCTGACCATACCTGATAGTCACCTGACATTCCTGGTGGATGGGGGGCTTCTCCTGCCCTGCTCATGTCTGAACTACCTACTGTAACATCATCAAATGAGAAAAACTAAAAACCATTAGCTCAAACTTCAACATGGAAGCCAGGAAAAGAGCAATAAAATAAACCATCCCTACAAAAGCCATCCCACCAAAAAAAAAAAAAAAAAAAGAAAAAAAATCAAGAAGGAAGAACACAAAAAGAAAAGAATAGTAATTAATGAAATAAGTAACGACAGTGAAAGATTAACAAAACTAAATCTGGTTCTTGAATAGGATATAGGGTAAACTTCAGATAAGACTAATACCTCAAAGAGAAAAAAAGGCATAAACAAATGCATAATAAAATAGGGAAGTAAACTATAGAGATTTTAAAACCATAAAAGAATGTTATGAACAACTGCATGGCAATAAATAGGAAAGTCCAGGGAAAATGTGATACATTTCTGAAAAAACAGTACCATAATTGGCACAAGAAGAAATTTCAAACTTGAATAGACCAATAATGTCTATGAAAGTTAAAATAATAATAATAAAATTTTCTCTCTCCACCACTAATAGAGGTCCATTTAGTTTAAAAGATGAGTTCTACCAAACTTTTAAGAAATACAAAATCCTTATTTTATAAAAATTATTGTAAAATGTTAGGGAGAACAAGGAACTCTGCCTGATTTAGTTCGTGAAAGTAGTACAAAATTTGTTTTAAGATGAAATTTTTATTCCAAAACAAAATAAAAGCAAATTCAGAGACGAAAGTATAGGCCAATTTAACTTGTGAATTTAGATGTAAGAATTCTGTGATGTTTAATATTGTCAACTTGATTGGATTAAAGGAAGCAAAGTATTGTTCCTGGGTGTGTCTGTGAGGGTGTTCCCAAAGGAGATTAACATTTGAGTCAATGGACTGGGAGAAACAGACCCACTCTCAATCTGTGTGGGCACCAATTAATCAGCTGCCTGCGTGGTTAGGATAACAGCAAGCAGAGGAACGTGGAAGGACTAGACTGGCTAAGTCTTCTGAACTCCATCTTTCTCCCATGCTGGATGCTTCCTGCTCTCGAACATCGGACTCCAAGTTCTTAAACTTCTAGACTCTTGGACCTACACCAGTGGTTTGCCAGGGGCTCAGGGACCTTTGGCCACAGACTGATGGCTGCACTGCCAGCTTTCCTACTTGTGAAGTTTTGAGACTAGGACTAGCTTCCCTCTCAGCTTTCAGATAGCCTATTGTGGGACTTCACCTTGTGATCACGTGAGTCAACATTCCTTAATAAACTCCTCTTTATATATACATCTATCCAATTAGCCCTGTCCCTCTAGAGAAACCTAATACAAATTCTAAAAAAAGAATTATGTAACTAAACCCACCAGGATATTAGAAGGAATTCCAATAACTCAAAGTTTAACATGAGAAAATCAATCAAGATATTTCGTACATTACTGGAAAAAAAAGAGAAAATCATAAATTATTTTAATTTAATAGATAAATAAAATATTCAGTAAGGTTCACCGCATATTTATAGTTTAAAAAAACTTATAAAAATAGGAATAAATGGGCTGGGCGCAGTGGCTCACGCCTGTAATCCCAGCACTTTGGGATTCTGAGAGGGGCGGATCACGATGGCAGGAGATCCAGACCATCCTGGCTAACACGGTGAAACCCTGTCCCTATTAAAAATACAAAAATATTAGCCAGGCCTGGTGGTGGGCGCCTGTAGTCCCAGCTACTCGGGAGGCTGAAGCAGGAGAATGGCGTGAACCCAAAAGGCGGAGCTTGCAGTGAGCCGAGATTGCACTACGGCACTCCAGCCTGGGCGACAGAGCGAGACTCCGTCTTAAAAAAAAAAAAAAAGAAAAGAAAGAAAAGGAATAGATGGGAATGTCCTTAACATGACAAAGGCAATCTATCCAAAGCAGTGTATCAAACAACATGAGTAATAGGAGTATTTTAGAAATATTGTCATTAAAGTCAAGAACAATATAAGGATATCTGTTATTTACTGTAAAACACAGAAACAAAAGAAGTCCTAGTAAATACAATAAGAAAAGAAAAAAATGTTACTTGTTTTGTACCCCCCCTTCCAAAATCACCTAACCCAGAGTTTTGTATACAGTAGGCACTCCAACTATGCTCTGAATATTTTGAAACATAGAGAACAGCAATTGATTTTTACTACATGAACCCAATTTGGACTATAAATCTATCATATCCACTTGACAAATTATAGAACAAAGAGTCAATGAGCATGGACAGTACCCAGCCTGCTTCTAGAAGATGCAGCCTCTGGAAGCAGACTGCTTTGCCAAAACAACAAAGTATGTGCAGCACATGTACATAAATAAGAATGAAATACATGTATGTTTAATTAACCAGTAAAGATTGATAGAATAGCCTACAGAGTCCTAAATGTTCAGAGAATGTGAGAAAGCCTGAATGCAGGTGTTGGAAAACCTAGGCTCAAACCCAGTGGTACCACTTCAAGTAGTGTAGCCTGGGGCAGATCATAACACCTCTCTAAGGATCAGTTTCATTTTTAAAATAAGTATATAACACATATACTCACATTTCTTTTCACCATTAGATTCTTTTAAAAATCATTCAAGTTAATATAATATCTAATATTTAATGTTACAGAGTTTGCAAAGCAATATCATATAAATTATCTCACTTTAATCCTTAAAACTTAACTGTGAGGTTGATGTTATTCCCATTTTTCTATTACTTAATTTCCACTAGATTCAATTTCCATGGGAGCCTGAACTTTGTCTTCCTGTTTATCACTGTATTCCCAGAATTTAATGTTAATGTAGCACCTGAGACATTGTAGGCACTTTAAACAAAAATTTTAAACTAAGGTTCAGAAATATTGCGACTTACTGAAGCTGGGACCCATGGGAAAAGCTTTTTTTACTTGGCTTATTATAGAACAAAATAATATTATGACTAATGCCTGATATAAAAACTAGAAAGTAAAACCTTCTTATTTATTCAGTCCAAAACTGATTTGGATAATCTACAACAAAAGAGCAAGTAGATAGTTCTAGAAGATCTATTAAAGCTCTTTCATGATATCACTTTGGGAATTATGCATTGAAAAAATAATGTTTATTCAGAGATTTTTCCCTTTAAAATATATTAAGAAGACATAGTTCCCAAGCTTAACAAAGGCTATCACTTTAAATAATATCTTGAAAGTTTAGAACATTATTAAAAACAAACACATCGTACTTCCTTTTGGAGGGAATGAATAGAGATGAGTAGAAAGTCTGAAAGCAGAGGTTGAGTAGGGAAATCAGCATCCATGGGAAACATCCTTAAATAAGTAATTGGGAAGCAACAGATCTTGTAACTCAACAAGGGAAAATTGCTGGAGGAGTTTTAATTTTAAAGCTAAAAGCGACCTGTGAATAATCTAAGAATAATCTGTTTGTAGATAAACTAGAGCTAGGGCTTGTTTTGTTAAGTATCTTGAGAGGAAAAGGAGAAAAGCAGAATAAAAGTTAGTGGTTATTGCACTAGTTGAGTAAGAGTTAACATATTATGTTCAAATATTATTTTTTAAAATCTTAATATAGACCTTTTTGTGCTTATTTCACCTCTTACCTACCAACATATCTAATCTGTAGGAATATATTAATGAGTAGCTGGATTCTTTCAAAAAATAATAACGTGTTACCATTACTTCCCTTCTTAGTTATACTCCTCCAGGGTTAGCCAAACTACAGCAGCTCTTTTGTTCCCCTGGTGGAAATGCCTGGAATTGCAGGAATAGTTTTAAGAGGAGCAAACCTCCAATACGTAACTGAAGAAAACACAGATCTCCATTCATATATTCAACAGACACTTATTAGGCACTAAAAAACATGAGATGATGGAACATAAAGATGAATTTCAGTGACAGCAAAGTTTTAAAATACTTAGGAGTATACTATACACTGATGTGGCAAAGGGCTCAGATGAAACCGAAGTATCTAGCACATAACATTTAATTATTGGATTTAAAGTATTACAATCTAATTAATATTTGCTCTGGTTGTACATTTATTAGCACCTTGATGTATTATCAGCACCATATGTACTAATACATGTCAGTACCATATATATTTGTAACAGGATTCCGGCTCTTGAGAGAATAATTTACCCATATATATATCTCATGGAGATCATTTGTTTACTCCTGACTGTGCTAAAGTCCTGATTTATTGGGCCAGTTTGAGTACCTGCTACAACTGATAGTTGCCAAAAAAGTTTAAAAAGTAAAAGAAAAAATTATGTGTTCTGATGAGCAATTTAATACAGAATGAGCACCATTCACTTTTCTTGGATGCTGCTCGATTACACCACTCCTCAGGAGGAGAAAAACCTAAATCTCATTTTATTTTGCAACAACATAATCTAAAACACTCTAACCTGTGAATTGAAATGCCTCCTTTAAAATCTGTTGAAAACTATTACTTTGCTGACTAGTTAAATCAGTTGCAAATGCATAGTCTGTAATTTAGGGCCTCAGCAAATTAAAACTATGTCCTGGACTGCCCAAGGCCACAGAAGTTGCTGTAATAGGCTCTGGAGGCAGGTTGTAAGGAAACTAGTGGATGCATGAAAGTCTTTTTAAAATACACATTAACTTTTGTTTGTTTCTGTATCACTCAGGGATACCAAATGAACCAAGATCCCATGCACAGAACTTCACCTCTTGATTAGAATATAAACACTTGATTCAGAGGTGCTTTTCTTTCTTTGGACTTACCTTTGGTCTTGAAATAAAAAGCACTGATGTCCATCTCTATGTGTAACCCGCTTCCTGACTTAGAAAATGAAATCCACTTTCCAAGCTGTCTATTTAAACAGCTCCAGGAAAAGCCATCCATTAAGAACAAAGCTGGAGATATAAAAAAGATTCAGATCCATATCAATCCATTCAGGGTTTTTAATATTTATTCAAACATTTATTGAGCATATTCCAGGTACCAGATACTTGCACAGTTCTTGAAATACAATGAAGATAAAAACTGAACTCAAAGAGCTTACGGTCTAGCGGCCTAAAGCATAAACTTTGTTCTTTCTGAACTTAAGAACGCAGCCTTCAGATCTCTCCAGAGCCGCCCTGTGAGGCTCGCTTTCTAAGTGATACTTTGTCTGGCTTCCAGAGGCTATATAAAAATAAAGCCTTTCAAGAAGTGGGAGAAGCTTGCTCTGGGGAAGGATTTTATGCATTCCATCCTATTGTTGCTCTCTCTGTAGAACAAGAAAGAAAGGGGAGGTGTTAGAAGGGAAGCATGTGGACACTCGAACAGGAAACGTCATAGAGAAAACTCAGCAAGGCAGACAGGGGAAGAAGGGCTTTGCTTAATTGTTCTCTCAAGCAAAGGTATCCCACTTTCAGAGCCAATTTTCTCTTTCAATATAACACTCAGGAATATGTAATCTTAGATGAATTCATGTTCCTCCTTTCCTCTTTTATTTCCATTAAATAATTAATAAATTTTGGGGTAACAAAAACTTTAACAGCAATTTTTAGGAATCTCCCTCCTATATTTGCACATTTGGCTCTCAACTTCTTCTGGAACTGCCTTCTACGTAACACACTCCGTATTTGTTATTTAAATGTTCTTGTTTCTTTAAACAAAACATAAAGGTAAAGAAGTTTGGTGACCAGAGCAAATAAGCTCTTTACAAAAGGGCCAAGCACCACACTATCTTGAAACTGAAAACACCCAAATCTTTTCTTAACTTTTCCTGAAGTTAACCGTCTTTTGAGCCTAACTTTCTGGGGAGTGATTGAGGACTGAAGGAATCGGGATTGGCAAGAAAAATGTCTCTCCCTCCGAAGCATCTGGCTGCATACTCTGAAAAGACAGGGCATTTGAAGAAAGAGCATAATCAACCTGTCAGAAACATTTTGATTTCACTTAAATACTGGGCAATCTGACAACAACTTTTCCCACAACTGAGAAGAATCTCCTAACATGAGAGGCACTTGAAGACGTGTTAAAATTTTTACAGCTATTAACACATTCCTAAGAAAAATACTGCTGGAGACACAAGAAAGCCAAGGATAACAATCTTCTCTTTCCAATGAAAACGTTTAGTCTGTTTGATTAAAGGAAGATAAATGAAAGGGCAAGGGCAAACTCACCTCACATTCTGTGCTACAGTTTGGTTTCCCTTGAGACCAAATTGTCTCGCTCAGGAAAAATGTAGTCTGTCTTCAAGTCCCTGTATTCTGGAGCAAGGAATCAGATGAGGAATCACTTAGCATTCAGCACATCTCAGCTGGCTCTGAAGGGCCTGAATTCTCTGGCAACCTTGACCAGGGATAAGCAGAAAGGAGAAGGCAGGGCATAGCCATCAATTTATGTTTCCTTCTTCTCCTTATCTCCCTATTCCAAGAGATTCAAAGAGAGGTGCAGATAGCCCTCCGATAAGAACAAAACCCTCTGGACCAGGGTACCTAGGCTCTGGTCCTAGCTCTGCAATAACTGTGACCTTGAAAAACTATTTGTTGTCGCTAAGCTTCAGTTTTTCTTTCCATTAAATTAGGGGGTTGGTCTAAAACAGTATTTTCACACTGTGATTTGGAGCCATTTGTGGGACATAAAGTCAATTTAGTCAGTTGCAACAGGCAATGCTTGGAAAGGAAAGAGGATAAGATAAGGGATAAAGTAGGGGATGGGATGGGATGGGATGGGATGGGATGGGATGGGATGGGATGGAACATAGGATAAGATAGCTTAGGACAGGACAGGATAGAAAATATCACACTGCTTCATTTTTTTTTTATTGGTGTTCACAGAAGCCAGCATTCATTGATGTTTTTACAACTTCCCCAGGTCTACCAGGCTTCTTGATCTCACTTCTTCTAGAAGAAAACCCAGCCAAGGTGGTACAAGCTGTAGACAGTGCCACCCAGACACAGCTCCACAGTCCATTGTATAGGATGTTGTCAGTTGTCCTGCCCTTTAAGTGCATTGTGAGGTCACTGTCCACCTCAATTCATCAGGAGAGACCTAGTGTGGGTGTAGGGGTGCCTGAGGAGAAAGGGGTGCTGGTTCTTCCTTATATCCCCTGCCTGCCTCAGCTGGGCTCTGACCCAGCCAGCAGACTGGAGTCCTCTTCTGCATGGTATATTCTTTCCTGAGACTTTTGTTTCAGTTAGGTGTGTGTGTGTTTCTGTTTTTGTGTGTGCATGTGTGTGTCTTAAAATATAGTTCTATGTATTGTGTCTAGAAGAATGTTTGATAAACACTGGATTGAATGATCTCTCAGATTTCCTCTAGCTCTACTCGTGTGGAATTTGGTAAGCTGTACAGACACCATTCTGATAAGCCTACACTCTGGGTGGGTCCATTCCAGACCTCATACACTACACTAATGAATATGAATCTATTTTTATGTGACTTGAGGCCATTGAAATTTTGTGTACGTTTATGTTCATGTATTAATGTGCAAGTGTATTCGTGTTTTTATCTCACCTGATACAGGACCTAACCACTGCCAGCACTGAAGTACAATGTGACTCACTATAACAAAACAAAAAAGCAGTAGAGATCAATGGCCTTCAACACTGAAGAAATTAGTTTCTAGAGAAGCCTGGGGCTATGTTTCAGTGCCTAGGGCTATGTTTGCTTGATGTAGAGAAGGAATAAGAGAAGGGACATACATGTATTGCTATACTCTGGTACCCATAAAGAATGCTCCTTTGGGAATATGCCACTGTTAAAGTAGTTGTTTATAGAACTGAACTACATGGTCTTGTGACTTGAAAACACTTGAAACAAGAGTATAACTGCTACACAATCATTTCAAAATTCCTGTTTTACTCACTGTTTTATTCTTTGGGAGTAGCACTGTGCCCAGGACACAGTAGACATCATAAGATGTCTGTTGGAGTCTTATATAACTTTGCTAGCCACGGGGGAATCTTCTATTTCAGTAGGTTGGCCCTTGGTTCCTTCTAATTACTTAAGGTCAGGAAGGACTATGATATCCACCCCATTAGCCAGAATCTAGTGACACAACACCAACCTAACATAAGGAGGTTCATATCAATGAAATAAACAGGGATATTTAGTGAGTACTAATATTCTCCATTAATATGATCACTCCCTCCCTCCTTGAAACACTTTATTAACTTAGCTTTCAGAATACAACACTCTCTTAGTTTTCCTTTGATCTCGTTGGTATGTCCTTCTAGGTATCCTTTCCGATTCCTTTCCTTTCACTTCTGATCCTTTGCTCAATATGAAGTTCAGTGACTTCATGTAGGTAGCTTGAAATCATTCATGGTGGGACTATTTACACCATGGAAATTGGCAAATGCCACAAATTAGGGCTTTGTCTTCAGAGAGCCAATTGTTCCACATTTACCAGCTCACTACTGGCTCTATTTCTATTTTTTAATGGTTCTGTTTGAAATTGTATTATGCGTATTTAACTTAACAAAGTCTAAAATTTAAAAATGTCTTGAACCCCTTGTGAATGATACAGACCTGAAAATAACTTTTCCTCCACTGAAATTATAAAGTACTTGTCCAATATTTTAGTTCTATGTATTTTGTAACACCATAAAATATATGGTGTTATTTTACTTTACACAATGTTTACATTTCTGTTTATCATTTACATTCTCACTGTTTTTGTATCTAGACCATCCTTCTGAGATCAGTCTCCTTTTTCTTGAAATGTAGCTTTCATGACTTCCTGTAGAGTGGATTCTTTGGTAGTAAATTCCCTTGAATTTCTGTAAATTATCTTGTATCTGTAAAAGACTGTATTTTGCCCTCATTCTTCAAAGATGTTTTTGTGTTTTGTTTTTAGTGGGAGGAAGAGAACAGGAGTACAGGTTGACAGTTATCTATCAGCATTTTAAAAACATTATTCCACAGTCTTCTGGCTTCCATTTTTCTCTGTGGAGAACACTGCTGTCATTATAATTGTTGTTCCTGTGTAGGTGATCAACCCTTTCTCTCTGGCTACTTTCTGTATTTTCTCCTTGTCTTGATATTCTGAAAATGTATTGTGATGCTTTTAAGATGGACTTCTTTTTCTTTATCCTGCTGGAGCTGTGTTGTTCTCTTTGAAAATGTGTTGTCATAATTTTATTTTATTTTATTTTATTTATTTATTTTTTATTATACTTTAAGTTTTAGGGTACATGTGCATCAGTTTTGGAAAATTAATACTTGCTACTTTGTTATATTTTGCCTCTCCTCCATTCTCTCAAATCTCTTTTTTCAAACTCTTATTGAACATATGTAAGACCTTCTATTTTTATCTTCTATATCTTTCAACATTGATATCACATTTCATTTCATCATCTCTGCAACATTCTAGATAGATTTTTCAGATTATTTTTTCAGCTCACAAACTTTCTTTAATTTTGTTTAATCTGTTATTTTTACCAATCCATTAAGTTGTTTTGAATTACAACACTTACAATTGTTTATTTCTAGAAGTTCAGCTTTTTTTAATTACCATATTTGCTTGTCTTTTGTTGTTTGTTCATCTTTTAATTGCATCCTTTATTTTGTTAAATGTTTCAAACTTAGCAGTTCATAGAGGTTCAAATGTATTGTTTATTCTGTCTATTGACTGTCCTTCACATGGCCTACTTTCTAGTGTATTTACTAATTTCTGTATATGAACTCATGGCTTGATATTTTTCTGTGAAAGTCCTACAGCCTTAACTTGGGGAAACATTCCTCCAGAGAAAGTTTTCTTCTGCCCCTGCTGGTGATCGGTGGGCACTTATAACCCAGATCTACTTCAGTCTTCCAGAAGAGTTTAACCAAAGACCCAGGTTCAACCTTCTCTCACTAATATTTCCAGTGCTTACTATCTTCATAACAGTGTTTCTATAGTAACACAGCCTCAAAGTTATCAGAATTCATCCCTCCAGCCTACCTGCAGGATCTGGTACACCCCCTACTGCTCTGACACCCAGCTGCTCCAGCTCTCCTATTGTTCTGGCCCCATTCCCTCACATCTGCAGCCTTGATCGCAGCCACCTATGCTCAGCCCAACCCCACTGGAGGCTACTGGCTGCCCTGAACCAAACATAAGGGTGCTCAGCTGTCTTTTAAAATTCAACTTAAACATCATTTCTAAGAGGCCTCTGATGACAATGTCTTACTTATGCCCCTACTTACCCCAATTGGATGTGAGACTGACTCCCTCCTTGCTCCTAGGTAATTTCTTCTTCTTCTTTTTAATTATTTCTAATTCTTGGAAATAGTAAAAAAAAAATGCCTAAATACTAATAACAAATTTTTGATATTGCTCTCATGTGCAACAAAACTACCCACATTATATTAAAAAGCAATAATCGGGAATGTTTATTTCTGATCAATTTATTATTTCACTGAATATCCACTCGATTTTTTTATGTTAACAAGACTTTTTTCCAGGTTTATTGAGATATAATTGACAAATAGAAATTGTATATATTTAAGTTGCACAACTTGATGTTCATATGTATATATATGCATTGTGAAATGATAAATGATGCCAAGAATCAAACTAGTTGGATTTATTTTCAACAAAATTGTTTTTAACCTAATTATCACTTATTCCTTTGTGATCCCACTAGATCCTACATGTGTTTTTATATAGCCTCTCCAAACTTTTATTTCTGTACTTGTATCCTAGACTACTAAACTGTCCATTTCTTGGAGGTAGTAACCACTTACCTTTATCCCTAGTAGACAGTAGAATGCCTCATATTTATTATTCACTTAATATGATTAAAGTAATGGATGAAGAGCAACCAGAATAATATTAATACATTTCAGTCTAAGTAAAGTATGCTAGCTTCTGCCTTTGTAAGCAAGTAGGTATATGTTTTGTACATAACTGTTTATGGTTTTTTTAAATTGGGTGCATCTGTTAATATTGGATAATTGCTTATGTATAAAAGCTCTTTGATCTGTTGCAAAAATGATGATGATGAAATCTAAAACCATGATTGCATAGCTCACAGTTTTTACAAAAGAGAGCACTCAAGGAAAAAATGTGGTTTCTACTTCAATTCAGTTTGCCCTCTCTAGAATCACATTCCACCTAATTATATATTACAAAAATATGTCGAATTTTCCACCTACTGGGACTTGGTGAGATGAATCTAACGATGACTTGTCAAAATCCTAGGTTTCAAATTCAAATGAATTCTGAAACCTAGGATTTATCAGATTTCAGTTGTTTTGCCAGATCTTCCTTAATTCTTTTATCACTCAGTTTTCTTAAACAAATGCTTTTTTTGAGGGAAGAGAGAGCAGAGGCTGTAATTTTCCCACAATATACTTCAATAAATATTTATTGAATTGAATATCAGTCTTTATTCATGCTGATTCTATTGATCTACTTCATGAAACAATTTACACATTCTATTAAAAGCTATTAAAAGTTGAACATAATAAATAGGGTCCCACAAATATTGTCTATTGCATCCAAAAGTAATAGATTTACATTTCAGATTCTACAAAGATCCTATATTTGATGTCAACATCTTAACAAGCATGGCTAATGACGATGTCTGGTGTATTTCTTTAAAAGGTTGGTAATCCTTTCTAGATTAAAATGTCCAAATCATTGAGCAAAAGAAACTAAATTTCATTATCATTGATCCTATTACAAAAATAAGTAAGGTGGTACAATCAATTTTGAAAGAAAAACTAGAGCAATCTTAGATTGTGTGCTAATGTTAGCAAAAATGACAGAATATGCAGATTCAAATCCATGTAGGATGCAGTAGCCAAAGTTTTTTTGAATTCATTAGTTTTCCATTTTGATGGTATATAGTAGGGAGCAGACTAGTAAGTAAAGTAGTGAGACAGATCTGCTGAGATCTCATGGGCATGTCATCTTTCCTGGGGATTCCCAAATAGAGTCAGTGGGAAGGGGTGAGGGGTGGTAAAGGAGCTTCCTGTCAGATTGTTCTGTTCATTTTTATTCTATAATATTCCTGCTGGACCCCAAGAAAATATGACCATGGGATGGGACAAGCAAGAAAGATTGCTAACAGTGTGTCTTATCTTCACTTTCCTTGTTTAATAATTACCTTTAGGATATAAACTATCCTAGATAGTATTTTAAGTGCACTCCATATTTTAAAGGCCCAAATAAAAATTGAGTGCAAATGAATAACCCTTTTATAATGAAGAAACAATGATTTTAAATACAATAGTTTCCGTACTATATACTGTATACTTGATATAATGGCAACTTTGCCCCCCAGCTCTACCAAATAGCCTAGAGTACTTCATTGTCATTTTTTATGTCTAATGCCACCCAAACTTTTTAATAGAAATCCCACTGGTCAGTGTGTATACTTAACGTGGTGATGCTGTGCTATATAAGCTATGTAAGTGCTGATTATGTGCCAGGCACCATTATAAGTGCTTTACATTTATGAGATGATTTGACCTTACAAAATCTCTGTGAAGTAAGTGCTGTTATTATCCTCTTTTTACAGGTAAGGAAACTGAGGCTTAGAGGAGTTATGAAACTGCCCAAGGTTTCACAGCTGAAATGTATAAGGACCTGGACTTGCAAATTTGGCACAAAGTTCTTCTAATAAGAGGCCATAAAATAACCAAATGATTTTTTATGTGCCTGTAGAACCAAAAGAACTATTTCAGAATGTCAGCTGAAAAGCACGATATTCCAGATAGGTAAGAAAGTCAAAGCTCAGGAGAATTAAAGTTCTGTGGACTATCAACTTTCCTCAATTTTCCTTCTCTTCTAGGGGCTTCTTTACTCCTAGAATAGAAAAGCTTGGAGAATCCATAGGAAGTTAAAGACAAAGTCAATATCTCCTGTTGAAAGTCAGGGTGAAATCACATATCTTATGTATTGTTAATTCTTCCCACAGAGGTATTTTAGAATAAGTCCTGTCTGATTGCATGGTAAATAGCACCTTGTTTATCCCAATGGGAAATGAGTTGGAGCATCCAACCCTCACACCCTTAGTTTAAATTATTTCTCTTCGTAAAGTCATAAGACATATGCTATGGTTTGAGTCTGCCCAGCAGCTGTCTATATGCTGGACATGTGCATTTGTTGTTAACCTCCTCTTGTTAACTTTTTTTTTGGCATAAGTAGTAGTTTCGTTGTTCATAGTGCAATAGCAATTAACATAATTGCAGATATGCTTCAAGATTTTCAAGATGAATGGCTCTATTTCCACTCAATTGGACAATAGCTTCCGCATTCTGGATAAAGCTCTGCCTCACAATAGTTTTGTGTGAAAGGAAAGAGAAAGAGTCAGGGTAGAGATAGGAACATTTTCAATGTATTCAAATACCATTGAGGTATGGTGTGTACGTAAATATATATATGTGTGTATATATATATGTATATATACATACATGTACTAAATTTGCATTTGACTAAATACAATCACTGTAACTGCTTTCATTATATTGTCTTGTCCCCTTCTATCCTCAACCAGTATAAAATACTTGATATCCATCAGGTTGATTGGAAAGGGAAGGCTATGGTTGACAATACATATTCATAAGTTGTGGACTTACTTTATTGAATAATCAATTTTGGAAAATAATAGCACAAAAATCAGCACATAGGCAACAAATGTGAAAAATGCCTGGTAACAGCCTGTGTTGCAGAATTTCTGTCTTGGCCAAAATTTATAGTCAAAATGAGGAAGACATAAAAGAAGAAATATTTTTGGATCTCAGACATAGATCATGAGGGAGAGAGGAAGAGCAAGCAGTCTTTAGACAAGACAAAAAGTAATGAAAAAGTATTTTTAGTTCAACAGTATTTGGGGGAGTTAAGCTTGGGAAACATTTCTGATGGACTAGCATTTGGGATATCAAGCAATCAACAAGGGGTAATCTGGGGAGGCCATTTCATCCTTCATTCCATTGGAGGCAAGATCGTGTTGATGTATAAATGTACCTCCTGGTTTCCAATTGTTCTCACTCAGCAATGAGGCATGAAGCCTGAGAAACCACAGATATTTGGATCTAAGAAGGTATTTTATTTCCCCTCTCCAGAGTGGAAAATACACAAGGGCACTTTATCTTAGTCCTGTGAGTTCTCATAAACCTATAACCCTCTTCCTCTGAGCTTCATGCTCTTTAACTTGATCTGTACATAATTCTATTACCTAAAGTGCCCCTGGTATACACATCCTAGACCAGGTGGAAGATGGGGTCTCTTTCTTCCTCACAGATTTCACATCTTGCCCTTCTAGCCTTTCAGGTGCCAAAAACAGATTATCTTAAAGTGAAGCAGCAGCATAGTTGGACTTTAGCCTCCATATGCTTTAATTTTCTTATCGAAAAGGAGGAAAATTGATTTTTCCTTGCCATACACACACACTTACATACCCCCTTTTTCCCCCCCAAAATCTCCACATCATCTGAATTCTTTAATTCTCAAGACTGAATCAATCCCAATATCGTCTATCAGGGAAAAAGCGAGACAGAGCAATGAATTCAGGGCTTCCCAGAGTGGTTTTTACTTTCCCAAATCCTTAGAGACTTCCCTCTGAAATTTTTTTCCCAGCTGTACTTGGAAGCTATAACAGATCCAGAGGCCATTTTAGAACCTCATTTATATTGTCCTGACACTTAGGAATCCAGTTTCTGTTATAGGGATGTCATCAAAGTTGGTGGGCTCAAAATATGACCTACTTTTTAAAACCCATCTGTTAGGAGCCTATAGATTTTCTCGGTTTGTTTGTTTCTGACTGTCTACAGAAAGGGAAACAGCAACATTCTCACTTTAAGAGCCTACCTCCCAAATAGCAATAAACTAAATACTCACCATGAAGGAGCTGAATGCCTTTCAAATATGCAGCAGGCACAAAGCAAACAAACAAACAAATAAACAACAGTGATACTCCTTAATCTGGAGAAAAAAGGATGAGAGCAGGAAGTACTGTTCAGGTTAATTAATGCACATCTAGACTATTTTAATTTAAAAACTTACTCTGGACCAAATAGAACCAGTTAGCTTGCCACGCCTTTGCCACTGTGTGGTCATGATGTTACGATTCTCTGTAACAATGAGGCTTTTAATACCACACATCTAACAAAGAGGGATTTGGGAACTGCAAGTTGAAGCTGATGAATTCTTTAACATAAATCACTATTACCCATGGATTGGTGAGTTGATCTTCAATGTACCCTTTCATTGATTTTACCCTAGCTAGATGGCTAAAACACACACACACACACACACACACACACAATGAAATCTCTAAATTTCCCCCAAAGTCTATCATTCCTGGATTAGAATAAAGCTACAAATAGGGATGGTGGAAAAAGAGAGAGAAAGAAGTGAGGGAGGAGGAAGGAGGGAGGGGAATGGTGGGGAACAGGGAAAGTGGAAAAGAAGAATAGGACATTCATATATACTGGCTATTTAGCTAAATTGTTTATCTACCTAAAATACACATTGCACATTTTTTATCATTTAATTTTACATCATGCTGACCTCGACCAAACTTTGGTTACTGAGTTACTGATTCAGAAGTAAATTGTAATATGAGTGAGGATCCTATTTTAGAGTCTTTTAATTAAAGTCCAGCTTCCTCATGTCCATGCTTCCCATCTCCAATTCTGTAAAGAATCTTCTTTCCCTATTACTGACCCTGCACTTCACTCTACTCCTGCCAGTTTTGTGCTCAAAACCTGTCAGTGGCTCTGCCTGGCCCACTGGAAAAGTTCTGAGTTAATAGCCTCATGTACAAGGCCCTCTGCCACCTGACTCAAAGCTTCAATTTTAAACTTATATTTACTATGCCTTGATTTGAATGCTCACAAAATAGCTCTTCCACTTCTGGAATTATATTATAATTTAAGTGAGAAGAATAAAACAGGAGAGGAATAAGAAGTAAAATGTAGACTCTGTACTAGAAAAGCAAACATTTTTCAACAAATCCCTAAAACACACCAATTTATATCTTATTGGCCTGAAGTGTTCATGTAGTTACAAATAGCTGCAAGGAACTCTGGGAACAAATAATTCCCCAAAGAAAACCGAGGTTCTGATAGTAAGGAAGAAAGGAAGAATGGTTATTGGGTAAACAACCTTCAATGTGTACCCAAAAGCCCAAAGCCAGTAGTGGAAGGAGGTTACAAGATATTTTGGTAACAGAAATTATACAAATACATCTGCTGTGCAGGGCTAAGCTCTACATAGTAGCCTATGAATTTACACAGGCTTTTGTTATAACAAGTCAACTCTAGGCAGACGGGATATAAAATATCCCAAATTATTACATCCATATATAAATACTTTTATAATTCTTTTGCTCTAATTTCTGAGTTCTGAGACCAAGTCATGAATTGCTAACAAACAGAATGTGATATAATGAATCAGTTATAATAACACTGACAACTCAACTATTCTTTTGAATTAAAAGATCTTAGTCCCGGGATAATAATAAATACCAAAATTATCCGATATTTTAGCAAACAGCTTGAGCACAGGCACATTAAGGTGGCTGATATTTTTGTGCTGAATCAAGCAAAAATTACATAAATATTTACCCAGCCTCATAGCCTGAAGGGAATGGATCATAATTAAAATAAATCAGTCTCTTGGCCAGACATGGTGGCTCACGCCTGCAATCCCAACACTTTGGGAGGCTGAGGTGGTCAGATCACCTGAACTCAGGAGTTCGAGACCAGCCTGGCCAACATGGGGAAGCCCCATCTCTACTAAAAAAAAAAAAAAAAAAAAATACAAAAATTACCCAGGCATGATGGTGGGCACATGTAATCCCAGCTACTAGGGAGGCTGAGGCAAGAGAATTGCTTGAACCTTGGAGGTGGAGGTTGCAGTGACTCGAGATTGTGTCACCACACTGCAGCCTAGGCAATAATGTGAGACTCTGTCAAAAAAAAAAAAAAAAAAGGTGGAGCCAAGATGGCCGAATAGGAACAGCTCCAGTCTACAGCTCCAAGCATGAGTGACGCAGAAGACAGGTGATTTCTGCATTTCCAACTGAGGTACCAGGTTCATCTCGCTGGGAAGTGTCGGAAAGTGGGTGCAGGACAGTGGGTGCAGCGCATTGAGTGAGAGCTGAAGCAGGATGAGGCATCACCTCACCTGGGAAGCACAAGTGGTCAGGGAATTCCCTTTCCTAGTCAAAGAAAGGGGTGACAGACAGCACCTGAAAAATCGGGTCACTCCCACCCTAATACTGCGCTTTTCCAACAGTCTTAGCAAACGGCACACCAGAAGATTATATCCCAAGCCTGGCTCAGAAGGTCCTATGCCCACGGAGCCTCAATCATTGCTAGCACAACAGTCTGAGATCAAACTGCAAGGTGGCAGCAAGTCTGGGGGAGGGGCGCCCGCCATTGCCAAGGCTTGAGTAGGTAAACAAAGCAGCCTGGAAGCTTGAACTGGGTGGAGTCCACCACAGCTCAAGGAGGTCTGCCTGCCTTCCTCTGTAGACTCCACCTCTGGTGACAGGGCATAGCCAAACAAAAGGCAGCAGAATCCTCTGTAGACTTAAATGTCCCTGTCTGACAGCTTTGAAGAGAGTAGTGGTTCTCCCAGCATGCAGCTGGAGATCTGAGAATGGACTGACTGCCTCCTCAAGTGGGTCCCTGACCCCCGAGTAGCCTAACTGGGAGGAAACCCCCAGTAGGGGCAGACTGACACCTCACACAGCCAGGTACTCCTCTGAGACAAAACTTCCAAAGGAATGATCAGGCAGCAACATTTGCTGCTCACTAATATCTGCTGTTCTGCAGCCACCACTGCTGATACCCAGGCAAACAGGGTCTGGAATGGACCTCCAGCAAACTCCAACAGACCTGCAGCTGAGGGTCCTGACTGTTAGAAGGAAAACTAATAAACAGAAAGGACGTCCACACAAAAAACCCATTTGTACGTCACCATCATCAAAGACCAAGGGTAGATAAAACCGCAACGATGGGGAAAAAACAGAGCAGAAAAACTGGAAACTCTAAAAATCAGAGCACCTCTCCTCCTCCAAAGGAACACAGCTCCTCACCAGCAACGGAACAAAGCTGGATGGAGAATGACTTTGACGAGTTGAGAGAAGAAGGCTTCAGATGATCAAACTACTCTGAGCTAAAGGAGGAAGTTTGAACCCATGGCAAAGAAGATAAAAACCTTGAAAAAAAATTAGACGAATGGCTAACTAGAATAACCAATGCAGAGAAGTCCTTAAAGGACCTGATGGAGCGGAAAACCATGGCAAAAGAACTACATGCTGAAAGCACAAGCCTCAGTAGCCAATTCAATCAACTGGAAGAAACAGTATCAGTGATGGAAGATCAAATGAATGAAATGAAGTGAGAAGAGAAGTTTAGAGAAAAAAGAATAAAAAGAAATGAACAAAACCTCCAAGAAATATGGGACTATGTGAAAAGACCAAATCTAAGTCTGATTGGTGTACCTGAAAGTGACGGGGAGAATTGAACCACTCTGCAGGTTCAGTTGGAAAACACTATGCAGGATATTATCCAGGAGAACTTCCCCAATCTAGCAAGGCAGGCCAACATTCAGATTCAGGAAATACAGAGAATGCCACAGAGATACTCCATGAGAAGAGCAACTCCAAGACACATAATTGTCAGATTCACCAAAGTTGAAATGAAGGAAAAAATGTTAAGGGCAGCCAGAGAGAAAGGTCGGGTTATCCACAAAGGGAAGCCCATCAGACTAACAGCTGATCTCTTGGCAGAAACTCTACAAGCCAGAATAGAGTGGGGGCCAATATTCAACATTCTTAAAGAAAAGAATTTTCAACCCAGAATTTCATATCCAGCCAAACAAAGCTTCATAAGTGAAGGAGAAATAAAATCCTTTAGAGAGAAGCAAATGCTGAGAGATTTTGTCACCACCAGGCCTGCCCTAAAAGAGCTCCTGAAGGAAGCACTAAACATGGAAAGGAACAAATGGTACCAGCCACTGCAAAAACATGCCAAATTGTAAAGGCTATCAAGGCTAGGAAGAAACTGCATCAACTAAGGAGCAAAATAACCAGCTAACATCATCATGACAGGATCAAATTCACACGTAACAATATTAACCTTAAATGTAAATAGGCTAAATGCTCCAAATAAAAGACACAGACTGGCAAATTGGATAAAGAGTCAAGACCCATCAGTGTGCTGTGTTCAGAAAACCCATCTCATGTGCAGAGACACACATAGGCCCAAAATAAAGGGATGGAAGAAAATCTACCAAACAAATGGAAAACAAAAAAAGGCAGGGGTTGCAATCCTAGTCTCTGATAAAAGAGACTGTAAACTAACAAAGACCAAAAGAGACAAAGAAGGCCACTATGTAATGGTAAATGGATCAATTCAACAAGAAGAGCTAACTATCCTAAATATATATGCAACCAATACAGGAGCACCCAGATTCATAAAGCAAGTCCTTAGAGACCTAGAAAGAGACTTAGACTCCCACACAATAATAATGGGGACTTTAACACCCCACTGTCAACATTAGACAGATCAATGAGACAGAAAGTTAACAACGATATCCAGGAATTGAACTCAGCTCTGCACCAAGTGGACCTAATAGACATCTACAGAACTCCCCACCCCAAATCAACAGAATATACATTCTTCTCAGCACCACACCACACCTATTCCAAAATTGACCACATAGTTGGAAGTAAAGCACTTGTCAGCAAATGTAAAAGAACAGAAATTTTAACAAACTGTCTCTCAGACCACAGTGCAATCAAACTAGAACTCAGGATTAACAAACTCAGTCAGAACTGCTCAACTACATGGAAACTGAACAACCTGCTCCTGAATGACTACTGGGTACATAATGAAATGAAGGCAGAAATAAAGATGTTCTTTGAAACCAACGAGAACAAAGACACAACATACCAGAATCTCTGGGACACATTCAAAGCAGTGTGTAGAGGGAAATTTATACCACTAAATGCCCACAAGAGAAAGCAGGAAAGATCCAAAATTGACACACTAATATCACAATTAAAAGAATAGAGAAACAAGAGCAAACACATTCAAAAGCTAGCAGAAGGCAAGAAATAACTAAGATCACAGCAGAACTGAAGGAAATAGAGACACAAAAAACCCTTCAAAAAATCAATGAATCCAGGAGCTGGTTTTTTGAAAAGATCAACAAAATTGATAGACCGCTAGCAAGACTAATAAAGAAGAAAAGAGAGAAGAATCAAATAGACGCAATAAAAAATGATAAAGGGGATATCACCACCAATCCCACAGAAATACAAACTACCATCAGAGAATACTACAAACACCTCTATGCAAATAAACTAGAAAATCTAGAAGAAATGGATAAATTCCTTGGCAAATACACCCTCCCAAAACTAAACCAGGAAGAAGTTGAATCTCTGAATAGACCAATAACAGGCTCTGAAATTGAGGCAATAATTAATAGCTTACCAACCAAAAAAAAGTCCAGGACCAGATGGATTCACAGCCGAATTCTACCAGAGGTACAAGGAGGAGCTGGTACCATTCCTTCTGAAACTATTCCAATCAATAGAAAAAGAGGGAATCCTCCCTAACTCATTTTATGAGGCCAGCATCATCTTGATACCAAAACCTGGCAGAGACACAATAAAAAAGGAGAATTTTGTACCAATATCCCTGATGAACGTCGATGCAAAAATCCTCAATAAAATACTGGCAAACCAAATCCAGCAGCACATCAAAAAGCTTATCTACCATGATCAAGTGGGCTTCATCCCTGGGATGCAAGCCTGGTTCAACATACGAAAATCAATAAATGTAATCCAGCATATAAACAGAACCAAAGACAAAAACCACATGATTATCTCAATCGATGCAGAAAAGGCCTTCGACAAAATTCAACAAACTTTCATGCTAAAAACTCTCAATAAATTAGGTATTGATGGGATGTATCTCAAAATAATAAGAGCTATCTATGACAAACCCACAGCCAATATCATACTGAATGGGAAAAACTGGAAGCATTCCCTTTGAAAACTGGCACAAGACAAGGATGCCCTCTCTCACCACTCCTATTCAACATAGTGTTGGAAGTTCTGGCCAGGGCAATTAGGCAGGAGAAGGAAATAAAGGGTATTCGATTAGGAAAAGAGGAAGTCAAATTGTCCCTGTCTGCAGATGACATGACTGTATATCTCCTTAAGCGGATAGGCAACTTCAGCAAATCTCAGGATACAAAATCAATGTGCAAAAATCACAAGCATTCTTATACACCAATAACAGACAAACAGAGAGCCAAATCATGAGTGAACTCCCATTCACAATTGCTTCAAAGAGAATAAAATACCTAGGAATCCAACTTACAAGGGATGTGAAGGACCTCTTCAAGGAGAACTACAAATGACTGCTCAATGAAATAAAAGAGGATACAAACGAATGGAAGAACATTCCATGCTCCTGGGTAGGAAAAATCAATATTGTGAAAATGGCCATACTGCCCAAGGTAATTTATAGATTCAATGCCATCCCCATCAAGCTACCAAGGACTTTCTTCACAGAATTGGAAAAAACTACTTTAAAGTTCATATGGAACCAAAAAACAGCCTGCATTGCCAAGTCAATCCTAAGCCAAAAGAACAAAGCTGGAGACATCACGCTACCTGACTTCAAACTATACTACAAGGCTACAGTAACCAAAACAGCATGGCACTGGTACTAAAACAGAGATATAGACCAATGGAGCAGAACAGAGCCCTCAGAAATAATGGTGCATATCTACAACTATCTGATCTTTGACAAACCTGACAAAAACAAGCAATGGGGAAAGGATTTCCTATTTAATAAAAGGTTCTGGGAAAACTGGCTAGCCATATGTAGAAAGCTGAAACTGGATCCCTTCCTTACACCTTATACAAAAATTAATTCAAGATGGATTAAAGACTTAAATGTTAGACCTAAGACCATAAAGACCCTAGAAGAAAACCTAGGCAATACCATTCAAGACATAGGCATGGGCAAGTACTTCATGTCTAAAACACCAAAAGCCATGGAAACAAAAGCCAAAATTGGCAAATGGGATCTAATTAAACTAAAGAGCTTCTGCACAGCAAAAGAAACTACCATCAGAGTGAACAGGCAAACTACAGAATGGGAGAAAATTTTTGCAATCTACTCATCTGACAAAGGACTAATATCCAGAATCTACAATGAACTCAAATTTACAAGGAAAAAACAAACAACCCCATCAAAAAGTGGGCAAAGGATATGAACAGACACTTCTCAAAAGAAGACATTTATGCAGCCAAAAGACACATGAAAAAATGCTCATCATCACTGGCCATCAGAGAAATGCAAATCAAAACCACAATGAGATACCATCTCACACCAGTTAGAATGGAGATCATTAAAAAGTCAGGAAACAACAGGTGCTTGAGAGGATGTGGAGAAATAGGAACACTTTTATGCTCTTGGTGGGACTGTAAACTAGTTCAACCATTGTGGAAGTCAGTGTGGCGATTCCTCAGGGATCTAGAACTGGAAACACCATTTGACCCAGCCATCCCATTACTGGGTATATACCCAAAGGATTATAAATCATGCTGCTATAAAGACACATGCACAGGTTTGTTCACTGTGGCACTATTCACAATAACAAAGACTTGGAACCAACCCAAATGTCCAACAATGATAGACTGGATTAAGAAAATGTGGCACATATACACCATGGAATACTATGCAGCCATAAAAAATGATGAGTTCATGTCCTTTGTAGGGACATGGATGAAGCTGGAAACCATCATTCTCAGCAAACTATCGCAAGGACAAAAAACCAAATACCGCATGTTCTCACCCATAGGTGGGAATTGAACAATGAGAACACATGGACACAGGAAGGGGAACATCACACACCGGGGCCTGTTGTGGGGTGAGGGGAGGTGGGAGGGATAGCATTAGGAGATATACCTAATGTTAAATAACGAGTTAATGGGTGCAGCACACCAACATGGCACATGTATAGATATGTAACTAACCTGCACGTTGTGCACATGTACCCTAAAACTTAAAGTATGATAAAAAAAGGAAAAAAAAATATAATTCGATTTAAAAATGAAAAAAGTCTATATATGAGAATTTGCATTAAAATTGAAAATAAATGCAAGTACGATATGTATACTTGCTATACTTGCACTATCAACTTGCAAGTATGTCAATTTAAGATAGGTCAAGTCTAGAAGTGAGTATGGGCAGGAGTAATTAATTATCTTTGTGATCTAGACTGTAAGCCTGTAGTGAGTCACATTCTTTATGTCTAAGAACTGTGACTGGTACATAATGCTGAACTGTTGGCTGTAAAATAAAATGAAGTTTTATCATAACCATATTGGCCTATGGTGGAAGTATTCCTTAAAGGAACCAAGGAGAAGTCACTTCTGGGTTTTGCACCAACAGAGAAACTTCCTATCCTTCTTCCTCTGTGTTACCAGTGTCTGCTGATTTCAGCTGGTCTTCTCACTTTTTGATACTCTTAGTTTTGGCTTCCACACTATATTTGCTTTTAAAATGTAAACTCCCAGAGGTCTGTGTTCTTGCTTTAATTTTAGCAAGCTCTAAGCCAACAACAAAGTGTTCTATGCCCAAATCTGAAAAAGCCCAGGCACAGTCCAAGCACTCAGCCTTCCAAAGTATACTTTGCAACTGACTTGCTGTGTTGGCATCAGGCAATTCATCTCTCTCCTTCCATTCATTCATTGCTAAATAGTAATAATAGTCATCCTCACTTACAGCAGTGTTTCCTTTGTCATTAAATATTTACTAAGCATCCACTGCATGACACAAACTTGGAGCTATACAGGCTAAACCAGCCAGATGCTGTCCTTGGCTTCAGAGAGCTTTTATGATACAAAAGACAGGTGGAGGCTGGGCACACAAGTACTGGTTAAGAGTATGCAAACTTGTGTGTATGTGCACGTGTGTGTGTGCCAAAGAACAAAGGATTGAACCACAGCCCATTTGCTATTTTTTTTACTACATGTGTTAGCCTTGATTTTAGGTTATCTTTGGCCATGAATAAATGGAAATATATGAATTTCAAAAGCATTGAACTTCACACTAGAGAGTAACCAGATTCTGCTTCTTTTTCTGTTTTCACAAAGGACATTCACTAGCATATGCCTAAAGGTACTCACATAGGAGGTACACAAAATGACCCCACAGAAGAATAATGAGCAACTAAACATTGACAGTAACAATGAGACTGTGGCCAATGAGATCACACCATGCAATGAGATAGGTTGGTGTTACCTAAGTGCATAATACCACTATGACATTATTCTTTATGGTAGAGGTCAACATAAGACTGAATTGCAATGGTTATTTCTGCTAAGAAAATACTTTCTCTGGACAAAAGAGGGCATTTGGAGAAATGGGAACCAAGAGGGTATAGAATGGAAATTATGCTGTGTTAATATGTCTCCAGCTATGAAGCCCCAGCCATTCCCATTAACCTTGTGTCAATTTGTATTATTTAGAGACAGTCAATTATGTGAGGTACATTATAATTTTTTTAAGCCAGCAATAGTTGGAGGTTGTCATCTGGAACCTAGCTGTGTTTCCTTTGTTTGCTTAATCTATGCTTTTGGTCTTTCTGAAAGATGAAAGTCTGCCATTTTAGCCTCAATGCCTCATAATATGTATGTTAAACTCACCACTGCCTCATTATTTATTAATGTCAATTTATCATACTTCAGTAGAGGATGGAGGCTGAAGCCACAGCAGTGACAGATGTTCCAGAAGATCAGCTTATATAATGAGAATTTGGGCCAAATCTGTTGAAAGTGGTGTTTTTTAAAAAAACACACTGACTTCAAAGAAATGAGTTGTGGCATCTGTAACATCTACAGGAGCAGTGCCAATGGAGGCTAGCGGGTCTGCAGAGGAGCAGCTCAAGTCATGCGATTACTGGAGCTTGCAGCAAAATGACTGGAACAACATCTGGGCTGCAGCAAGCTGGCCAGGACATTTTAAAAGAGCTCCTGTGGTGCCTCCAACTTTGATTTTACAGAGCTGCGGGGAAAGAAACAGGCTGTGTTCAAGAGCTCATGTGTTTTGCCTCACATGTTTTGTCCTCGCTCACTGTGAAGGGCCTCACTCAGCTGGGGACCCTGAGGGACACTCTTGGGCAGTCATTCTCTGTCTACTCTGCTAGCTCTGTAGGTTTGTGCTAGGGTCTGGGCAGGCAATCCCCACAAAGGGTATAAAATAAGAAATACCTTGCACTAATTCTTAAAATTTACACTTATTCTTTCTCAGCAAGAAACTCTCAAAGGATGCATTTGTGCAAGAAGTTGACACTGATCAGTTAGTTGGTTTTGGATAATATGCTAGTTGGAAACAAAATAGGATGTGTATGTGTGTGTACATCTGTGTGTGTGTGTGTGTGTGTATATGCATGGTGAGGGAGTGAGGAAATTATGTTCTACAACTGAGAATTAAGAATATCCATTCCCAGTACCCCAGTATGATTCTCAGTATCACAACATCACAGTGTTTAAAAGCACTTTTTCCCTGTCCTCTCTAGAATATTCATTTACTTAACAAATATTATTGTGAACCTAACATGTGTGTGACATATAGTAGAGAGGATCCTGGACAGAGACCACCTGGGACTGAATCCCAGCCTTGTAGCCCACCAGTTTCATGAGCTTCTACTACCGAGATGCTTTGGAAAACATTTATAAGGTGCTTTGGAAACCCTGAAGTTCCATAACATAACACAGGAGGTGGGACAGCAGAGTGATGAAAAGCATGGTCCCTGGAGCCAGGATCCTTGGGTGCAAATCTTGACTTTGACACTTACAGGCTGAGTGACTTTGGTCACATTATTTAATCTCTCTTTATTACTCAGTGTTCATGTCTATAAGATGGGGTGATAATAATAGCATATATTACAGAGGCTTGTTGTTAGGAGCAAATGTGTTAATATATAAGATATCTTTAGAATTTTACTTGGCACATACAAACCATTATTAAGTATTTGATCCATTAAAACTCTCTCTCTCTCCTGCCCCCATCCCTTCCCCCAAAGCCCATAGTGGCACATGTGTCAGAGACCTTAGTTGAGGCCTTAGTCAACTCACAACCTCAGATCATATGTAGGGAGGGATATGGGAAAAGAAATGACCTAAACCAGTAAGAAGGAGAATGAGAAAGCTCAGTTCTTTCTCTTTCCTCATTTCTAGTCATAGATGCTTAATGGCATTTGCAAATGCCTACCCAAATATGCCAGCAGCAAAAGGAATTTAAAAATAACTTAAATATGATATAATTTTCATGAGATATTGTATTTAATGCAATCTCCAAAAGTGACACTTATCCTGGTAGGACATTTTAGATTCAAGTGCTTCAAGAACTAACAGAATCATCCCAATGCGGAGGCCCCATAAATGATCACTTTGGGAAAAGCATTTTTTTTCTTTTTATAAACTCAGTAACAGCAGAAACAGATCATAGTCTCTAGAAGCCACAGTGATAATCTTTCCTATACAACCATTTTCACTTTATGATGAAAGATGGTGTTGGGGCCCAGCAGATTTTTCTTGAAGTTTATAATGAGTCAACTACACAGACAAGAAGTCCAGCCTCCTCTTTGATATCTCCCTTTTTCCCCTTATCTAAGCCAACTCAGTGTTACTTTTTATTGGATTTCCATTACTTCAATGTTCTTCATGGAGCCTCAGTTCCTGTAACTATTACAGCTGATGGTAGTTTAGTACTTTGAACATAATTAATTAAATCACTGCATCACACAGGCCAGACATATTTCCATCAAAAGTTGCTATCTTGTCTTCCAGCTTAGAAACCTTGGCATAGTGCCTTCCTGGAAATCCTGGATTGCATCTAAAACCATGTGGCAGAGGGAGAAACAACAGACAGGCCATCCTGAGAAGACTCAGGCTGGGACGAAAGCTCTGCTCTCCAGGGACAAAGCAGCAGGGGACCAGCCATGCTCAGAAATACTCCACTGGCCAGTGCACATTTTTTTGAGCAATTTCACTTGCTTCCACACCACCTGCCCCCCTAACACTTCTATTAAAGTGGCAAATAAATCTGATACCCAATTTCAACTGCACTTTCTTTCCAAAATATACGTAACACTAATACACCTGGTGTATTTACTGCTTATTATTAACCAATAATCATTTCCATGGAGTATGAAAGAAATTCCTCTTTTCTCCAACAATCCTCTAAAGATCGTCTTTATATGAGAACATATCCTGGGTCACAACAATTAACCATCTATAAAGAAAGACTCGATTTTTTCCTTTGACTGATGAAGTACTATATGGCTACTACAATGAATATAAGGAAAGAAGTAAAGGATAGTAGCACTTACTAAATACCTATTATATATCAGACCTATTCTGTGACTTCAAAGATCTTACATTCATATTGTTAATCTAAGGCTAACAAGCTCACAGTAGTGGCTACCACTTTTAAAGCGCTTTCCAATGATCCTGCGTTCCATCTCTGTGTGCTTCTCTTTTCAGTCCTTACATTTTAAACAAAAGATACCGTTTCGCTACCAGGTACAAAGTACACACAGGTACCAGATATCCTAATGCTCCTACTTCTCATTTTTCCAGTAATTCCTAGGTAAGACTACATTTGCTATAGTATTCAACAGAATAACATTACGTTCCCCAGTCATAGAGCTATTTCTCTGACTGATGCTTCAGAACTCTGTCCAGTATGGTAGCCACCAGACACATGGCTACTGAGCACTTGAAGTGTGGCTAATGTAGCTGCAGAACTAGAGTTTTAAAATTTTGCTCAATCTTAATTAACATAAGTTTACATTTTAAACCGAAAGCAGTGTAAAAAGTGAAAATTCACTTACTGTTAGTGTAAAATAGAAACTGGAGCTCAAAGACTAAGTACAAAAACAGTAAAATCCTACAGAATTAAGTTTTATATTAGTTATATGTTTAAATAATAATATTTAAGATACATTGGGTTAAATCAATTATTAAAATTAATTTTACTGTTTTTTCTTTTAATTTGGCCAGTAGAAAATTTTAAATGGCATATGTGGCTCATCTTCTATTTCTATTGGGCAATGATGCTCCAGAAAGAGAATTATAAAAAGAATAGAAAGAGTATTCTCTACACCCGGAATGTATAGGGTGAAGAATAGAGGGGGAAAAAATGAAAAAATACTAATTTAACCCAGCTAACTACATGAAAGAAAAATAATTTTATCTGAGACTAAATCATGGACTCATTATTCCCCATAGGATTAATTTTCCATTCCATGTTCCTCATTAAATCTGACCTTGAGAAATCCTTCACTGGCCACTTCTGGGTGGTAAGATTGCCTTGTGTGATGCTGACTACTCAATGTCTGATCACAACTTACCCCTCTATCCTTTAGTAATCCAGTAGAAGGTTATAGAAGATAAAATTTTATTCATTCATTCATTCATTCGTTCATTTATGTCTACATGATCTGAGGTCCATGTTTTTGGATAGCACAATTTGGCATGCAAATATAATAAATAAATTGAGTTTCAAACATTTTTAAAAGTACTTAAATGGTATATTAAACACACAGCTTACAGCAATGGCATTAAATGTCCCGTATGTGATTTTTTTGGGGGGGTGCTTAATGAGATGAAAGGATTACACAAAATGTTTTTGTCAAAATGATTCTGTAAAGTGGGACTGTAGATCAAAGTTCACCACTGTCAAATATACAACTTGAGAACAAACTAAAGTGCTGCTATTAATCATGGTTTCTGGGGATTTGATGACACAGATTAAACTGCTGTAAAGAATACTGCTGTGCATCATGTTCTTGCAACTGTCATCAGCACTTCTGCCAAGTGTCCACAGATCATGAAGAAAAGCTGCCTAACCTCTACTGGAGGTATCTCTCTCACTGAGCTTAGTCAAGAATATGAATAGCAGGTTTAAGTTCATGACAATACCTCAAAGATACTGTGTCTGCAAAGCCGCTGCTTTCTTAGGGAAGAAAAGGCTTGATGAGTTTGAGAGGCAAAATGGAGGTGGAACATGAAGCAAGTAAACTGAGATCAGATACCACATGACTTTCATTTCTATCTAACTTTCAATCAGATAGACTTTCCATAAATATTCTGTAAAATATTTTAAATAATTTATAATGTGCCATATTTCAGAGGTCTGAGGCTATGTAATTTTTTTTTTTTTTTTTGAGACAGAGTCTTGCTCTGTTGCTCAGGCTGGAGTGCAGTGGTGCTGTTACTGGGTGGGTCTTTGTTCTTAGAGCTCCTAAGATGGTGGCGGGCCACTCCCAAGATGGGGCAGCAAGCCTTTTATTCTCTGACCTGGGGTTCCTGGCCTCACAGATTCCAAGGAATGGAACCTTGGGCCACGTGGTGAATGTTATAGCTGTATTAGAAGCCATGGGGTCACAGAAGAGAACCATGGAAACCAGCACCTAGCGTTTAGCTTGATTAGGATGAACGTAGGCACTTAGCCATGCAGGAACAATGGTGAGACTCTAGCCCGAACGGGAGCGTCAGTGGGTGCCTCGCTGGATCAGAAATGCAGCAGACACCCTGCCAGATCCAGAGGGGTGGAAGTCAATGGCGGGTCTGCAACGGCGGTGAACAGCAGTGGCGGACGGTGAGCGAAAGCTCAGCAGGAGCCAGAACAAACGTGGACCAGAAGAGTGTGCAGTTGCAAGATTTAACAGTGAAAACAGAGCTCCACACAATCGGAGGGGACCCAAAGGGGGTTGCCACTCCCTGCTCGAATACCTGGGTTTGTATCCCGATCATTGACCCTCCCCCTGTGCTCTCAGGTGATATATGATTTGACTATTTCTTTACCTCCTGCTTTTAGCCTAATTTGTATTTTAGTGAGCCATCTTTACTACCTGATTGGTCATGTGTGAGCTGAGTTACAAGCCCCGTGTTTAAAGGTGGGAGCAGTCACCTTCCCAAGCTAGGCTTAGGAAGTCTTAGTTGGCCTAGGAAATCCAGCTAGTCCTGTCTCTCAGTACCCCCTCTCAACAGGGAAACCCAAGTGTTGTTGGGGAGGTTGGCCAACAACGGCTTTAACTGCTTCCTGCTGAATTGGGGTGTAGTAGGGGTTGTGCAGTTGAGATTTCCTCAGGAGGGATGCCTTCGATGTCATCAACATTGGAGCATGGGCTAGCAGGCCCGTCCAGGGGTCCGCAGTAGATCTTAGTCATGGACTGCATCTGGGGCTCCAATTGAAGAACCATTTGTAGTTTTACAGCTTTGATTCTGGAAGACACAAACTTAACAAGGAGGTTAAAGATACAGGGATTGAAATGTATGGCCTGAAGTGCAGGGGCATATGGGTGTGGGCGGTGAAAGTGGAGTGTGCTTTAGAAAAACTCCTATACTATGGGGTATCAACGTTTCCGGGAAGCCGCATTCTCCATAGAAGCTCTTGGTAAGGGGAGCTACTGGTAGTGCAGTGGCATGGAGAAGGTGCAGTGAGTATGAAAGGGGATAAGAGAACAGTAAAAAGAAAAATATGGCAAGGGAGGGCCATGGGGATCTATGATTCTAGTTACTTTCCTCACAGTTGTCACTTGAAGAGCAGGCACAGATCCTCCAGAGGTTCACAGGAATAGTTAGCATTGTTTTCTGGATTTTTGGGTTCCTTTGGCAGTATCCAGGGTTTGACTCGAGTGTGATGTATGCAAAACTCCACTCCAGCCACTTTAACTGTGGTTGGGGTAGATAAAAATGACTGGGTAGGGTCCTTCCCAGGATGTATCTAGGGATGGGGAATTAGAGAGAACGGACTTGACTAATACCATGTCACTAGGGTGGAATAGTTCCTCTCCCTCCTCTCGGGGACAGGTTCCCTGTGATGTTTTAAGAACTTGTTGATATTTGGCTAAGGAGGTGATGTCTGCAACTAAGTTGGCCATCTCTCAGTCAAGCACAAGGTCATTGGTTAGGAAGGGCCGTCCATATAGCATCTCGTATGGGCTAAGTCCTGCTTTTTGGGGAGAGTTATGGATTCTTAGTAAGGTTATAGGCAACAGAGCAGGCCATGCAATGTGGGTTTCTTGGGTTAGCTTTTTTAGATGTTTGAGTGTTTCATTCATTTTCTTGACTTTTCTGGAGGATTGTGGCCTCCAGGCACAGTGTAAGTGATATTGTATGCCTAACACCTGGGATACTCCCTGGGTTACTGCAGCCTTGAAAGCGGGGCCATTGTCACCCTGTAATCCTGGGGGAAGTCCAAATCTGGGAATTATTTCATTAGTGCCTTTATTACCTCTTGGGCCTTTTCTGTCGTACAAGGAAAAGACTCCACCCAACCAGTGAAAGTATCTGCCCAGACTAGTAGATACTGAAATCCCTGACATTTGGGCATGTGGGTAAAATCTAGTTGCCAGTCTTCCCCTGGGTAATGGCCTGTTCTTTGTTCTCCTGAAGGAGCATGGCGATAAGGCAGGGGATTATTTCTTTGGCATGCTTCACGGGCCCTATCTGCTTGATAGTTTTGAAAAGGCCTGGTCCAGTAAATAATGATTTGGCCATCTGATGGGTGCTATCAATGCCTAAGTGAAAGGTCTGGTGAAGGGTTTTAAGAAATTTCCACTGGTTAGCTGCAGGCAAAAATATTTTTCCTTCTTTGGTGGCTAGCCATCCTGAGGGGAGGAAACTATGTCCTCGTGAGGGTCCCCATTCTATTTCTTCTGCTGAGTACTGGGGCTTGGTTTCCTGGAGGAGATTACCTCATACTAGGGGTCCTTCTATAAGCATTTTGAATGGAGGGTCCCAACTTGCAGCTCTTTTGGCTTCAATATCTGCTTGGTGGTTCCCTTCTATTTTCCTTTCTGATGACCCCAGTAGTGTAAGACTGCCACCTCTTTAGGTTCCTGTACAGCCAATAATAATCTCCTAATGGCTTCCTGATGTCTGATAGGTGTTTCCTCAGAAGTTAGGAATTCCCTTTCTCTCCATATTGCTGTGTGGGCATGGAGGACTAGGTAAGCATACTTAAGAGTCTGTATATATATTTGCCCTTTTCCCTTCTCCTAATTCTAGTGCCCGAGTGAGGGCTATTAGTTCTGCCAGCTGAGCGCTAGTTCGTGGAGTGAGGGGATTTCTTTCAAGTATTCCATTATCACTGACCACTGCATATCCCACCTTTCAAAGTCCTTTTTCTACAAAGGAGCTTCCATCAGTATACAAGCTGAGTTTGGGATCAGTCAAGGGAACCTCTAGAAAGTCCCCTTGAGCAGCATAGGTTTGCGCATTTACTTCTTGACAGTTATGTTCTATCTTTTCTTCATTATCTGGAAGAAATGCAGCTGGATTAAGAGTTGCACAAGTGTACAGTCACAGCACTGACCCTTCAAGTAATACAGCCTGATATTTAAGCAAACGGTTGTCTGACAGCCACAAGTCTCCTTTAGCAGTGAGTATGCCGTTCACATCATGAGATGTCCACACGATAAGATCTCTTCCCTGTATTATCTTAACTGCTTCAGATACTAAGACTGCTACTGCTGCCACTACCCATAAACAATGAGGCCAACCCTTCGCCACTACATCAATTTCCTTACTAAGGTATGCCACAGGTTGCAAGCTGGTTCCTTGGACCTGTATAAGGACTCCTAGAGTTATTCCTGTTTTTTTCTGTGACATATAAAGAAAAGTCTTGCCCTGTTGGCAAGCTTAACACTGGGGCTTGGGTTCAGGCCTTCTTTAGGGCCTGAAAGCCACTTCTGTTTCAGGTGTCCATTCTACTAAATGGGTATCGGCTTTCTGAGTTTCCTTAATTAGTGTGTATAATGGCCTGGCTATTTCACCGTACCTGGGAATCCATATTTGGCAGAAGCCTGTTATGCCAAGGAACCCCCTTAATTGCTTCAGGGTTTTGGGATGAGGATAAGCCAGGATAGACTAGATACATTCCTCACTGAGGGTACTGGTGCCTTTGGATAGTTGTAGCCCTAAGTATTTATGTAAGCAGAGCTGAGCCTTTGGTTTGGAAAACTTGTAGCCACAAGTGGTGAGGAAGTTTAAAAGCGCTTGGGTGGCTTGATGGCACGAGGTTTCTGAAGGGGCAGCTAGAAGTAAGTCATCCACATACCGAAGGACATGAGTGTCCAAGTATGAGAACTGGCTCAAGTCTTGGGCTAATGCCTGGCCAAATAGATGGGGGCTATCCCTGAACCCTTGGGGTAAAACAGTCCAGGTGAGTTGAGACGTTGGGTTCGAAGGATCTTCAAAGGCAAACAAGAATTGAGAGTCAGGATGTACAGGGGTGCAAAAAAAGGCATCCTTAAGGTCCAGGACTGTAAACCACTCTGCTTCCTCTGGTATTTGGGAAAGCAGAGCATAAGGGTTAGGTACAGCTAGGTATAGAGGGACAACGGCCTCATTGATAATCCTGAGATCTTGCACTAACCTCCATTGTCCGTTGGGTTTCTGTACTCCTAAAATTGGAGTATTGCAGGGGCTATTGCATGGTTTTACTAGGCCTTGGGCTTTTAGGTCCTTAACAATCTTTTGCAGTCCTTGTTGGGCCTCGGGTCTGAGGGGGTACTGCCTTTGGTAGGGAAAGGAGGCAGAATCCTTTAGTTGAACTTGAACAGGACGGGCATTCTTTGCTCATCCTTATTGTCCTTCTGTTGCCCAGACTTCAGGATTAATTCCTTCCTCAAGTAGGGGACAACAAACAGATGTTCCTTCTCCTATGTTCAGGTGTATAATGGACCCTGCTTTTGCTAGAATGTCTCTCCCTAACAAAGGAGTGGGGCTTTCAGGCATAATTAGAAAGGCATGTGAAAAGAGTAAAGGTCCCCAGTCACAACTCAGTGGTTGGGAGAAGTATCTAGTGACTGCCTGTCCTAGGACACCTTGGATAGTGACAGATCTGGAGGATAGTTGTCTGGGACGGGAGAGTAAGACTGAGAAGGCTGCGCCAGTGTCCAGAAGACAGTAAACCTCCTGGTCCTCAATGGTCAAGCATACCTGGGGCTCTGTGAGGGTGATGGCATGGGGTGGCGCTTGCCCTGGGCACCCTCAGTCTTGCTGCTGGATCATCTGGTTAGTGGCTTCTGATTCAGAGGACCTTCATCCCCTGGGGCAGTGGGCCTTCCAGTGATTCCCTTGACATAAGGGGCATGGACGAGGGGGCAGCTTATTCCTATTTGGATAATCTTTTTTAAAGTGTCCTTGTAGACCGCACTGGAAATAAGCCCTATTAGGCATTTGATTTGCCCAGCCTTTCCATGTTCCAGAGCCTCCAAAGTCTGCTTGCCTGAGAGCCATGACTAAAGCAGTGGCCTTTTTCTTATACTATTTGTCCCATTCTGCCTGCTCCTCCTGATCTCTCTGATAAAAAACTGAGGTTGCCAAGTTCAATAGGGTTTCTAAGTTTTGCTCCGGGCCTAAGGTGGACTTTTGTTTTTTTTCTAATATCTGCAGCTGACTGAGTGATAAACTTATCCTTTAAGATTATTTGGCCTTCCATAGAGTCAGGTAACAGAGAGGTATGCTTCCTCAATGCTCCCTTAGTCTCTCCAGAAAGGCAGTAGGATTTTCTTCATTTCCCTCTATTACAGTGGACATCATTGAATAATTTATAGGCTTCTTCCTAGTTTTCCTTAGTCCTTCTAGCATGCAAGTTAGCAAATGTCTGCAGCACCAATCTCCATGTTCTGATTCTGTGTCCCAGTGAGGGTCTACACTGGGAACTGCCTGCTGGCCTGTGGGGAATTGTTCTCCTTCCTCTGTTGCAATCCTATCATTGACCTGACTGAGATACCAGAGCTCGCCAAACTCTCAGGCTGCAGTTATGGCGGCACTTCTCTTATTTGGGGCTAGTGTCTAATTTAGCAGTAACATATCTCTCCATGTCAGATCAAAGGATTGTCCTAACCCTTGTAAAACATCAGTATAGCCATCAGGGTTATCTGAGAATTTACCTAGGTCTATTTTAATTTGTTTCAAGTCTTAGAGGGAAAAAGTTGCATGCACTCTGACTGGGCCGAATTCTCCTCCCACCACTTGGATGGGGCATAATCAGGGAATATTGGCACTCTTGGGTTCATTGTTTACCCCTTTGTCTATCTCTTTTTGGACCATTTGGGTTGAAGGGGGGGGTCCTTATTAGTTGGAGAAGGAGCCGGGGGAACAACAGGGCAGGGGGGCAGACTCTGAGGGCTTCCTGTAGGGCATAAATTTACACTTTTTACATAATTGCGAGTTGTCTCTTAATGAAAAAAAGGTTGTACATATGGCACTTCACTCCATTTGCCCTCCTTTCTACAAAAGAAGTCTAGCTGTAAGATGGTGTTATAATGTATACTTCCCTCAGGGGGCCAGCTTTCTCCCCCTTGAAGAGCATATTGTAGCCAGGCGGTAATGCAGAAGAATATAAGTCATTTCTTTCTTAGCGTCTGAGGGTCAAATTGGTCCCAATTCTCCAGAATACATCTTAGGGGCATTTTTGCCTTGGGGGGAATGTTTCCCATCTGAAAAAAGAACATAGGGATGCCAGCACCCCTAGTTATTTTCTGATGAGCATTAGTCCTAGAGCGTCCTGTATGGTCCTAATGCTTACTCCTTTCCAGGGTGTGTAACCAACCATGGACCTCTGCTTATCGGATTAGTTATGCTCACCGATGTAGCAGTTCTGCACCTGTTTTCCCACCTCTATTGACCACAGAGAAAGGGTTCTGGGCTGCTGGATTCTTGTGGTCCTTTACCAGCATGCCCAAAATATTGGCAATAGCCTTTGCTCTCAGGGTGAGTTCTAGAGCTGGGCTGGGTTCCTGAGTATTTCGTAACAACCCAGTTGCCCCATCAAGATGCATTCCCATAAACAACAGTTCTTATGCAAATTCATTTCAGAGAGGGTGTAGGTAATCTTCTGAGTCAGGATTGAGATAGAGTTTTTTTTAAAGATGATAACCATTTTTTCCAAAGCAAACTTCCTTTATGTGTGTGGACTAAACTGTCTAAGGCCACAAGATTAGAAATTAGGATAATACAGGTTACACTGTGAACTTTTAGCAAAATTTACTTTTGTTGAAAACCTTGTAAGTCTGGAATTTCAATTATCCTTTGTTATTAATAAGACCTTGTTTAGTCTAAATTAACTTAGAATTGGTATAGATGGTTCCTTTCTGTTTCTGTATTTTAAGGCTTGGCTGAGTGCCAACAGCTCCCACGTTTGAGCAGACCAATTATTAGGCAATTTTCCTAACTCTGCTTCTACAAGAGTTTCCCTATCAATATTTGAATACACATTGTGGTTTTTTTCCCCTCAATCACGCGAGAGGAACCATCTATTGTCCTGTCCTGAAGGGGGTTCCTCCTAGGTTTGTTTCGACCTTTGTATGGTAATTAAGATTTAGATCACCTGTTACGAAATCTGCTGGGTTAAAGGAATTATCAGTGGTTAGTGTTAAATCACCTTTTTCTAACAGAATAGCCCCATACTTTAAGATTTTTGAGTTAGTAAGCTACCTTTTTGCTTTTTTTGACTTAGGATAGTTCTGAACTGGTGAGGTGTGCTCACAATGAGGTTTCCTCTAAAAGTTATTTTTCTACTTTCTTCTGTTAGCAAAGCAGTTACTGCTACAGATTGAATGCATTTGGGCCATCCGTGGGTTACTGGGTTAAGGATTTTTGATACGAAGGCTACTGGTTGTCAGTGGTCTCAGTGATTCAGGCTATGACCTTGTTTGGTATTGGAGTATTATAGGGTCCCAGAGAAGATCTTCAATTACCAATTATAGGTTTTAAATTTACCCTGGCTTTTAAAGGAATAGGGCACACTGTTTTTTTCTTTACTACTTCTCTCTCTGCCTTTCTCTTTCCCCTCTCTCTCTCTTTCCTCTCTCTCGTTCCTCTCTCTCTTGTTCCTCTCTCTCTCTCTCCTTCCTCTCTCTCTCTCTCCCCTCCCTTTCCTCTCTCTCTCTCTTTTTGTAGATGGATTTTGGGAAAACAGCAGGAGGATGTTTGCTCATTGCCCCCATTTGCCACTGTAGGAATATGTGCCTCCCTTAAATTTACTCAATTCGTTTTCATCCTAATCTATTATGTTGTTGTATACCCAGTTCCAGTTATTAAAGTACTGGGTCATCAGTTCTAAGGCCCTGGCCAAGGAGCCAAGGCTTGGAGATTGTATTGCCAGGGTGGGGGAGGGGAGGGGATGTTAAGCTGGGTAGAAATTGGGGAGGAGAGCATCTTACAGAATGAGAGAACAATCCTCCTAGCCATTTACAAACTTGGGGCCCTGAAAAGGTGGTGGGGAATGGGTCTCACATAACTGCCCATTCAAGAGCTGTATATCTAAGTTGGGAGGGACACCAGGGGCAAGACTCCCTGGGTTCATGGCCTAGTTGCCCAAGGACACAGTGTTGAGCTTCCTTAGATCCCTTTGGAGATACAACTTGCTCTAATACTTGGGAGAGGAATTGAAAGTCTTTAGCATTAGTACCTAGGAGGCAGGGATTGGAGGAAGTAGATTCAAAGGTAAGGAGAATTTTGGGGCTACACTTTCAAGAAAGTCATGGTCACGACCCAGGAGGTAAGGGTCAGAAGGAGAGGTAGGGGCGCACGCATGGGCGACTGAGTAGAGACTTCTGGCTGCACCATGATGTCGGCCAATGCCGGGAGTTCGGGACTACAGCTTTCTGCCTCTAGTAGGCCCTCAGCTGCCCCAGGAAAATTGTGAAAGTGGAAGCTGCTTCCAGGCAGACCAATGCTCCCAACCCAGAAGGGTTGGGGGTTGTTAGAAAGCATTTTCCCAGGAAGCCTCACACCTGAGTCTTAAGTCCAGCAGCCATGCCAATTGTTTTTAACTGGCCGAGAGGTGCCTGGTATTTTCTTCAATTCTAAGGAAGGATAGGAAAGAACAGCAAGGGAAAGTGGTCCAATATTACTCACCACTTTGGAGAATCCCCATACGAGGCCACCAAATGTTACCCGGTGGGTCTTTGTTCTTAGAGTTCCCAAGATGGGGCGGCAAGCCTTTTGTTCTCTGACCTGGGGTTCTTGGCCTCATGGATTCCAAGGAATGGAATCTTTAGCCATGAGGTGAGTGTTATAGCTCTATTAGAAGCCATGGGTCACGGAAGAGAACCATGGAACCCAGCGACTAGTGTTCAGCCCAGTTAGGATGAACCTGGGCACTTAGCCATGCAGGAACAATGGCAAGCCTCTAGCCAAATGGGAGCATCAGTGGGTGCCTCGCTGAATCAGAAATGCAGCAGACACTCTGCCAGATCCAGAGGGGTGGAAGTCAACGGTGGGTCTGTGATGGCAGCGAACAGCAGTGGTGGATGGTGAGTGAAAGCTCAGCTCGAGCCAGAACAAACATGGACCAGAAGAGTGTGTAGTTGCAAGATTTAACAGAGTGAAAACAGAGCTCCACACAATCGGAGGGGACCCAAAGGGGGTTGCCGCTCCCTGCTTGAATGCCTGGGTTTATATCCCAATCATTGTCCCTCCCCCTGTGCTCTCAGGCAATATGATTTGACTATTTCTTTACCTCCTGCTTTTAGCCTAATTTGTACTTTAGTGAGCCCTCTTTACCACCTGATTGGTTGGGTGTGAGCTAAGTCACAAGCCCCATGTTTAAAGGTAGGGCTATTGCCTTCCCCAGCTAGGCTTAGGAATTCTTAGTTGGCCTAGGAAATCCAGCTAGTCCTGTCTCTCAGTGTGATCTTTGCTCACTGCACCCTCTGCCTTCCAGATTCAACCAATTTTCCTGCCTCAGCCTCCCAGGTAGCTAGGACTACAGGCACACATGACCACACCCAGATAATTTTTTGTATTTTAGGAGAGACAGAGTTTCACCATGTTGCCTAGGCTGGTCTCGAACTCCTAAGCTCAGGCAATCCACCTGCCTTGGCCTCCCAAAGTGCTAGGATTAGAGGCATGAGCCACTGTGCCCAGCCTCAGGCTATGTAATTTTTAAATAATTTCAAAAATCTTCCAAATAGGAATGCTTTTCAGAGTTGATGGCATCTTACAATCACTGTAGGGCAGGCAGCATGCTTGTTCAATTTTAATCACTTTCATTGAGTTCTTTGCACTGCTGGTACAGCAAGGATTGAATTTACCAAATAAAATGTCTTCAACGAGGTTACATAGCAGCATTGAAACAAAAGACTACTGTGCACATAAGGCTTAGAAAGAAAAAGGTGGGGCATAAACGTGACATTAATGAAGGTCACAGAAGGAATGGTGTCAATTCCACATCTTCTTACAGCAACAATAAAGCACTTTATGGAACCAAACTAGTAGAAATCAACTTAGAGTTTGTTTGAGACATAGGCAAAAGGATAGACTATTGCATGCCAAACAATGCAATGGAAAGCAGAAGACTTCAAAGTAATGAGGGACTGATGTGACTGATGACATGCTGCACAGGACTATGGATAAGGCATTGTATCAAGTTTAATTGACATCATGTTTTCTTCCTGGTTCAATAACTAATGACACATCTTAGATTTTAAAAAGTTAAATATATAAGTAAACAGGTAAATGGAGACTTGTGAAAGAGTTTGTGCTCTCAGTTTTTTGGGGGGCTACAGTGATCCATTTATAAGGGACTTAATTTTCTTTTGGTAAATAATAAGTTGTCTCCTGCTCTCCTTTCTAACATAGGGAATGTTTGGATAAAGTTTACATATCTTCTTATATACTTTTTCAAATGATTGTTTTAAGATATGTACCGCCTGTATCTAAAATAAAAGCTGAAAATGAAAAAAAATATATATATGAATCATTTGGTCTCTTACAGGTGAGCAACACTTACGTACAGAAATAATGGAATTTTCCTGTGTCTTGTTACCTACAAATAAAATCAAATGATTTCCCCTTCTTACTTACTTATGATCTAATAGAAATGACTATCGAGATTTACTACAGAATGTTGATAGCCTGCTTTGATTGCCAGGAGAATTAAATGCTAGTTAGGTGAGGATCAAATACATACCACTTGCATTTGTGTATCAGGCTTCTGTTTTTAATGCCATACTTTGGCAGCCACACAAGAAACATTTCCCATGCTTTCTTAGTAAAGCAATATCACAAATACACTTGGCTTGCAAAAATGAGGGACTCAAGAAAATACTGTTACTCATATTATATTAGAGGCAGCAATACAATGTGTCCAGGATGGAAGTGTACATTTTTATGTCTTCTGTTTAGAATCAAGACCTAGAAAGTGTTTCTTCCATCAATCACGTTCTCCCTAGCATTTGTTCTCATAGCACCATCAATGCCCTTTTCACGAACACTTACACTGTGGTAAGTTTACATTTATTTGAGTTATTATTTGATTACTGTTTCTTCCACTAGATTTTATACTGTATGTGTGCAGAGAAGTTCTACATCGTGTTCACTACAATACTCCTGATCTCTAGAATGATACCTGATTCACAGTTGATGTTCAATAAATATTTGTTAAAGATTGAAAATATTAATAGGCAGATAATTGTGCAACTGACTTTCAGAAAGCCATGAGGATTATTTTAAGTCTGTCTTACTAAAATTAGCACAGTGCTTTGATTGCACCAGCATCTTAACCATTTTAAGTGTACAGTGCTATTGAATTAAGTGCTTTCATATTGATGTGCAGCTATCACCACCATCCATCTCCAGAACTTTCTCATCTTCCCAAACTCAAACTCTGTACTCATTATACACTTACTCCCAGTTCCCCTCTCCTTCCAACCCCTGACCACCACCATTCTACTTTGTGTCTCTGTGAATTTGACTACTGTAGGTATATGTAAGTGGAATTATACAATACTTGTCATTTTGTGTCTGATTTATTTCATTTAGCATAATGTTTTCAAAGTTCATTTATGTTGTAATGTGTCAGAATTTCATTCCTTTTAAAGCTGAATAATATTCCAAGGTATGTACAGCCATCACTCAGTATCTCTGGGGGATTGGTTCCAGTACTCTCCTTGAATACCAAAATCCACAGGTACTCAAGTCCCTTATAAAAAATGGTGTGGTATTTGCATAGAACCTGTACACATTCTCCCATATACTTTAAATCATCTGTAGTTTACATATAATGCTTAATCAGTGTATGTAAATGCTACGTAAATAGTTGTTACACTGTATTGTTTAGGGAATAATAAGGGAAAAGGCCTACATGTTCCGTACAGATGCAAGCATCCATTTTTTTTCAAATATTTTTGATCCATTGTTAGTTGAATCCATGGATGAGGAATTCGTAGACATGAATACTGCATTTTGTTTACTCACACATGCATTGATGGACACTTCAGTCTCTTCAAATTTTGGCTATTGAGAATAATGTTACTATAAATGTGAATATATAAATATTGATTCGAGTCCCTGCTTTGAATGATTTTGGGTGTATACCCGGAAATAAAATTGCTGGATCATATGGTAATTTTATTTTCCATTTTTAAAATACCCTCATATCATTTTCCGTAGTGGCTGCATCATTTAACATTCCCAGCAGCAATGCACAATGGTTCTAATTTCTCCATATCCTCACCAAAAGTTATTTTTTAGTTTTTTAATTTGCTTTTATGTTAATCATCCAAGTAGGTATAAAGTGGTATCTCAATGTGATTTTGATCTGCATTTCCCCAGTGATTAGTGATGGTGAGCATCTTTTTATGTGCTTACCAGCCATTTGTATATCTTCTTCAGAGAAATGTCTATTTAAGTCCTTTCCCTATTTTTTAATAGGGTTGTTCATTTTTTGATGTTGTTGAGTTGTAGTTCTTTATATATTCTAGATATTAATTTCATATCATATAGATAATTTGCAAGTATTTTCTCCCATTCTGTGGGTTACCTTTTCACTTTGTTAATAGTGTCATTTGATGCATTGAAGATTTTAAATTTGAAGTCCAATTTATCTGTTTTTTTCTCTTGTTACCTAGCATTATGTTTTACAACACAGTGAAAACAAGTCTGGGATCAGATGGACTTGAGTTCAAATCCTGATTTTGCTCCTTTCCAGTTGGGTAGCCCTGGTAGGTCAGTCCCTTATTTTTGTTTTAATCACATATTTATAAAATCATACTAAATAGTACCTTCCTTATTTAGGTTTTGGGGACTAAAATATGTTAAGTAGCTTTGGGGTCACAATTCATGTTATATGAATATTAGTTAATGTCAACAATCATAAGATTTCCCTCCCAGAAATAAGTTTATATTATTATTATCTTTATCTTTACTATCGCAACATATTTTAAAAATATGTTTAAACAGCATCTCTACCAAACCTACAAAAATTAGCCAGTCATAGTGGCTTGCACTGGTACTCCCAGCTATTTGGGAGGGTAAGGTAGGAGTACCGCTTGAGTCCAGGAGGTGGAGGCTGCAGTGAGCCATGACTGTGCCACTATACTCCAGCATCAGTGACAGAGTAAGACTCTGTCTCAAAAAAATAAAATAAAAATGTTTACAGAGGTCTGGAAAAAAGAGTTTTCTCTGGAAACCTCACCATTAGAAATAACTTATCATAGCATTTGGAAGTTTTGTACATATATATATCTCTAGGGGAACTAATATCGTAAGAGCAAAAGCTGACAGGTTCATTTCCCCCTTTCCAATCTTTAATAGTAAACTCTTAAAAAATCACCAAGACTTTCCCACTGGCTGTGCCCCAGCTCTGAATTCCTCAGCTCCCCACTCATGGTAGGGTGTTGTTTACTGGATGGAAATAAGTAGCTAGATGAAGGGAAGTTTTGTTGAAGGATATGCTTTGGTGATTGCTTCTACCAATCAATGCTTTCACTGACAGGAACTTCACCCCTAAGATGGCACCCACTAGCTGCTGGGTCAACAGCCATCCACATGGTTTTTTTCAGAGCAAAGCAGAGTTTCCCCAAAGTGTCTCGGATCTCCAACAAGACAGGAAAAATCAGCAAGGAGAAAGAACCTTCATTCTCTTTCCTCTTCCCTTCCCTTCTCTTCTCCCTCCTTCTCTCTCAGTAAGAATTATTTCCCTAATAATTATTATTGCCCTAATCTCCTTCCTTCCATGTTTACAGATGCCATTTAGGCATCAGAAGACTTATGCTGAGTCCTAACTTTTCCCTTGATGGCCAAGTGATTGTGGGTAAGTCTTTAACTTCTGTGAGCCTCAGTTTTCTTACATACAAAGTTAGGATAAAAACATCTCACAGGATTGTTGGAAAGACAAAATGAAATAATGCATGGGAATCTGTGGTGTGTAATATAAAATGCTGTGTAAATTCTAGTGGGGTTTTTTTGTACCTCATATGAGGGAAATTCTGCATTAATTTTTTTCTGTCTTCCCCTGGGAGGCATTGTCTTCTTAATGCATTTAATTTAATAGAGGTAAGGCAAGAGAAAGAATCACATTCACCAGCAAATGATTAGCTGGGTTTTGGTCTGGTTTGAGAAGGGAAGAGGCTGAAGCAACAGCAGAGAAGCTTTTCTCCAGTGGCTCAACAGTGGGCATTAAATGGAGATAATGAGCATAGGACCAGGAGAAAAAAGCAGGGCATCAGCATCTCCTCATCTAGGAGGTCAGTCAGACACTGTACGTGTTCTGTGTCAGTCTCCCCTCTTCAGAATTAATGGCTGCTCTTCCCAAAACCAACCTTGTCAAAGGAGATTACAATGTATAACTCCCCCAAGGAAACTTTTTGGCCACTACCTTATAGAAAGGAAATGACATGTGTCCTGGGTCATTTCTGGACAATTGTGTGATAAGACTAACTATGGAGGACAGAACTGGTTAGGCATTCAATACACTGATTTGTCATGAAGCAGTTGCCTGGCAGAGTCACCTAGCATTATCAGTCAGTTTTCATATAGTCACAGAGTCATGACTACTCATAGTAACCCTCCAGAAGCATCATCCACACAGAGGGTGAGCTGTGCATTCAGGGAACTGTTCTCCCATTGTCATTGTTCACATTTCTTTTAGGGTGCATATTACTTTCTGCTTTGCAGAGTTTCTAAAGCTTCACTGCCCAACATGGTAGCCACTAGCCACATGGGGCTAAACTTACATTTAAATTTGAATTAATTAGTATTTAATAAAATTTGAAATTTAGACCCTCAGGCAGACTAGTCTCATTTCAAGTGCCCAGTAGTTACATGGTCTAGTGGCTACTGTCCTGGCCAGTGTAGACAAAGAATATTTACATCTTTGCAGTAAGTTCTATTGAATAGTACTGTTCTAGAATACTCACTTACCATTTCCATCACCCTTCCCTAGCTATTAGCAAATGGTCCCCCATCTTCACAGCTCTCCTTGATTCTTGATCCCTCACATCTCCCCCATATAACCTAAGTCACAATCTCCAATTTTCCTACTGTTCTTTGTAAATACCTCTTACTATGGTTTGAATGTCCCCTCCAAAACTCATGTTGAAATTTAATCATCGGTGTGGCATTATTGAGAGGTGAGGCCTTTAAGAAGTGAGGGAAGACGTCAATGATAGACTGGATAAAAAAATGTGGCACATATACACCATGGAACACTATGCAGACATAAAAAGGAATAAGTTCATGGTCCTTTGAAGGGACATGGACAAAGCTGGAAACCATCATCCTCAGCAAACTAACACAGGAACAAAAAACCAAACACGACATGTTCTCACTCATAAGTGGGAGTTGAACAATGAGAACACATGGACGCAGGGAGGGGAACATCACACACTGGGGCCTGTTGCGGGGTGGGGGAAAAGGGGAGGCAGAGCATTAGGATAAATACCTAATGTATGTGCGGCTTAAAACCTAGATGATGGGTTGATAGGTGTAGCAAGCCACCATGGCACATATATACGTATGTAACAAACCTGCATGTTCAGCACATGTATCCCAGAACTTAAAGTAAAATTTAAAAAAATTATGGCAAAAAACCCAAGACTGTCAAATTTATGAATATAAAATTTCTGCTAAGTTCACGACAAAATTAAAATGTGTTATTATCTCAAAAAAAAAAAAAAGAAGTGAGGGCAAAGCCCTCATGAATGGATTAATCCATGCATGGATAAATAGATTAATGGGTTATCATGAGAAAGAAATGGGTGGCTTTATAAGAAGAGGAAGAGATACTTGGGTTAGCATGTCAACACACTCAACCTCCTCACCAAGTGATGTCCTACAAAGCCTCAGAAATCTTCAGAGAGCTCTCACCAGCAAGGAGGCTCTTATTAAATATGGTCCCTTGACCTTGAACTTTTCAGCCTCCATAAGTGTAAGAAATAAATTTATTTTCTTTATAAATTACCCACTTTCAGGTATTCTGTATACGGAACAGAAAAGGAACTAATACACCTCTCTTTGTATATTTATCACATTGTATTATGATTATGTGTTTGCACATGTGACCTTCTGATGAGTCTGAAATTTTCCAAAAGAACAACTTTCCTTGCTCATCACCACATCTCCAGCAACAGATTATGGCACTTAGCAAGTACTCAACAAATGCTAAATGCAGGTATAAATGAATGATTGAACTTCGAGTAAACAAGTAAACATGTGTTAGGAACTTAAGGTGTCATTCATATCCCTCCCCCTGAAATTCTGACAGATGCATCACACACATGAAGCATAGGGAAAAAATGTAGAAACCAAATACAGTTTTATTAATCTGGGCAGATATCTGGTACCCACAAAACAGAGCTATAGTAAAAGCTGCGGTAGGGAACTCTGGAAGGCCTCCTGCCTACTCTATATCTCCTCTTCTCAGTCTATGCCTATTTTATCCCCAATCTCTTAGGTGCTCTTACCATAAGAACCTGAGCAAATACTAAGCCAAAGTAGTCCCATACGTTCCAGAGAAAAGGGAATGAGGCAGAAAGCAAGAATGAGCATGCATATATGTATAAAGAACTACAACTCAACAACATCAAAAAATGAACAACCCCAATATGGAGTGCCTCACTCATCTAAAGGATGTATCCTCACACAGCATAAGTTTCTGGGTCCACAACCACCAATGTGGCTTTTTCTCAGAAGAGAGGTTTTCTCCAAAATGTCTTGGATCCCTCCCTAGAGAGAAAAAAATGTTTTGTCTGACAGAGCACCTCTAATCTATGGGGTATTAGAGAGTGGTCTAGATACTCTTATTATTCTATATAAGAAAACAAGTACTTTTTTCTAGATGAAATAATATTTATTGCAATATCAACTCACTTGCAGAGAAAACCTAGAAGTAACCATGTTAGTAACCTAACACATCGATCCCTTCAGAGACCCTGGGCCCATACCTACCAGGATATAATATGTCCATCTCTTGTGAAGCTTGGGCTTCTCTGTCACATAAACTGTCTCACTGCTATCAATGATACATCTGTGGCAAGCTGGATGCCCTAGGACATAAAAAGCCTCTCTTTCCTGATGTTATTCCTAAACTAGACTCTAGGGGGTACCTGCAACAGAAATTGTCAATTCCTGAAACTACAGCTGAAGTTCTCCCTAGATGGAATGATGTCCAAGTTGCATACAGAGAACTACCTTCTTCCCTTAGGAGTAGTTCTCTGTTAGATTCATGTAACATCCTAATGGCTTTGGAAGATATTAATGATAAAATACTACAATTTTAGGAGGAGTATCTTATTTAGATGTCAGGCCCAACCCTCTGTTCATAAGAATCTGCTCAAGCAGGGGGAAAAAACAAATTAAAAAAAAAAAAAAAGTAAAGAAAAGAAAAAGAAGCATTTCCTTTCCTGTCTTTTTGTGAGGAATCTATAGTCCTCTTTGTCTCTTCTGATATGGCAAATGGGCAGCTGACCAATTAAAACCTCCAGACCTCCCAATTTGAGGTTTTATTCCAAAGCCTACAAAATTCATTGCTTTACTCACTTAATCACATATTTATTTATGTACTCCCTCTTTTATTAATCATTTTATCTTTGCTAGGTCCTGTGGCAAATACGTAAATGAGATATAGCTCCTGCCCCAGAGGACTCCCATTATAGCTGGGCTGGTTGATCTAAATGAAAAGGGGATGTTTAGGTATGTTCTTCAAGAGGGCACAGAGCACTGTGACAATATTTTAGATGGAGAGCTGATTTCTCCTGGGGAAAGGTAGATGAGAGAAATAGAAATTGGGAAAGTCTTTGCTGAGGACAAAAGTCCTTGAGTAAGTCCTTGAAAATAAGAAGGTGGGTGAGAAAGGACATCCAGGACTAAGAAAAAAAAATATGAAGAAAGACAAGGCAGCCTGAAAATGCTTTATGAAGCCTGCCAAGGGGACTGTCACTGAAGTTGCTGAAGCTTGTAGATGGGTCACAATGGTGACCTCTGAAGGTCACATGGGTCTCCACACAACTATCTCCTATTTGATCTCTAAGGACCTTCCAGTTCTATATTTTTATGTTTTTGTCTGTCTGTCTTCTTGGTATCCTCAAGGTTAAACTGAGTAGACCGCAAATATTTAAACATACACAATTTCTAGTTCCTTTCTTCCCCATATACCAAGGTTATCAAACTTAGAAAGACAAAATGAACAAAAGCTACAATGGGTCCACCATAAGGTTCATTCATTCTTGGCCAAACTTCCCCAAGGCAATGGACTACTAGGGCTTTGTACACTACTTGATAGAAGTGCCATTTTTTTTTTTTTTTTTTTGAGATGGAGTTTTGCTCTTGTAGCCCAGGCTGGAGTGCAATAGCACGATCTTGGCTCACTGCAACCTCTGCCTCCCGGGTTGAAGCGATTCTCCTGCCTCAGCCTCCTGAGTAGCTGGGATTACAGGCTTGTGCCACAATGCCCGGCTAATTTTTCTATTTTTAGTAGAGATGGGGTTTCACCATGTTGGCCAGGCTAGCCTCTAACTCCTGACCTCAGGTGATCCACCCACCTCGGCCTCCCAAAGTGATGGGATTACAGGCGTGAGCCACCGTGCCCGGAGATAGAAGTGCTTTTTAAGATTCTCTTTATTACTGCTGAGTGACAGCTTCAATTGTTTGAAAAACATATGGTTCAACAAATTTTCCCTTGAAATTCATTTAGGCAAATTAAGAAAAAGGAATCTGCAAATCTCTGCAATCCATTTCACCAAATACCTTTAAGAAAAATGTACAGGAGTTTTCCCAAGCCCTAAAAAGCACGGTTTTCACTTCCTGCTATTAATAGAGAAATATCTTATTACAGTGCTGTAAACAGCCAAATTCAAAAAAATGAATTTTAAACGATGTTAGGGTTTCCAAAGAAAACCACAAAACAAACTCAGAGTTAAGGTCATAATGCATCCCTGTTGTACCCTGGCACAGAAGCAAACATTTTGCAGTGACCATCTGGGATATGTAACATAGTAATAAGGGCGAGGGCACCAACTCATAGAAAAGCCAAGAGGAAATAATTTTTTTTTCCTGCCAACTGTGATATATTGCAGTATGAATATATATATATATACACATGTTTTTTGCCAGCAAATCAGCTTTTACAAGATGTTTGGTTATACCAACAGTGTTCTTCACTATTGTATCCCAAATGACTAAAATGATGCCAAGGAAATAGTCAATACTTAATATTTATTAATTTAATAAATATTGAAATTGCCTACCATTTCTTATGGTAATAAAATGTTTCTGATGCTTTGGAATCCTTCTGTCTTCCTTTAAGATACTGAAGGAATCATTTATTTCTCCAAGACTATTCAGGTGTGTTGGGAAGAGGGGTAATTTATCAAGTACTATTAAATTTATACACCTGAAAAGCGCCTTCAAAATACATTTATATTACTACTACTACTACTAGTACTACTACTACTACTACTACTACTAGGAATGTCAAAAGGCTGATTGAAAGAGCTCATCAAAATGCTTTGGTCCTCACACCAAAGACATAAACAACAAAATTAAAAAAAAAATAGATAAATTGGACCTCTTCAAAATTAAAAGCTTCTGTGCTGCAAAAGACATAATCAATACAACTAAAAGACAGCTCAAAGAATGGGAGAAAATATTTGCAAATCATATATCTGATAAGAAGCTTGTATTTAGAATATATAAAGAATTATTACACCTAAATAATAAAAAGACAACCCGATTAAAGAATGGTCAAAGGATCTATATAGATATTTCTCCAAAGAAGATACACAAATGGCCAATAAAGCACAGAAAAATAAGTTCAACGTCATGAGTCATCAGGGAAATGCAAACAAAAACAATGAGACATCACACCCACTAGGCTGGCTGTAATAAAAAAGACTGATAATAACAACAGTCAGTGCAGATGTGGGGAAACTAGAACCCTCACACATTGCTAGTAAGCATGCAAAATGGTGCAAGTGCTTTGAAAAACAGTCTGGTGGTTCCTCAAAAGGTGACCTCAGAACCTTCCAATTCCACTGCTATATAGCCAAGAGAAATCAAAGTGTATGTATGTCTATACAATAACTTGTACATAAATTTTTATAGCAGCATAATTCATAACAGCTAAAAAGTGGAAACAACCCAAGTGTCCATCAACTAACGAAGATATAAACAAATTGTGGTAAATTGACACAACAAAATATTATTCAGCACTAAAAAGGAATGAAATATTAATACATGCCACAACATGAATGAACCTTGAAAACATTATGCTAAGTGAAAGAAGTCAGTGCCAAAGACCACATATTGTATAGTTCCCTTGACATAGATGTCCAGAACAGGCAAATCTATAAAGACAGAAAGCAGATCAGTGGTTGTCTAGGACTTGGTGATAAGGAAGGAATGGAGGGAAAAGGAAGATGACTAATAATGGGCACGGAGTTTTTTTGCAGTGATAAAAATGTTCTAAAATTGATTGTGGTGATAGTTACACAACTCTGTGAACATATTTAAAACCACTGAATTGTTCAATTTAAATAGATGAATTATATGGCATGTTAATTGTATCTCAATATAGGTGTTATTTAGAAAAATCTCTTTGTCTTTTTATTAAGTAATTCTAGTGATGTAATTAATATGATTTAAAAATATGGACATAGGATGTGTGTGTTGATTCAGCCTTGTATAAACTCAGTGAATTGCAGAGTAATAAACTGCCTCATATTATTGTATCTGAGTCTCAGTAGGAATAAAATTATTCAAAAAGACACAAGTGTTTTCTCGAGGATTTAAATGTATTTTGAATGGACTTGGAATGATCTCCATATATTGTAATAGACTGCTATACTTATTTCACAACAAAATAATTTAATGCCATGCAATTAAGAGCATCATGAAAAAGAAATTTTATTAATGTCTTTTACTATTCACTATAAAAGCAAATACGTTACTAAGTATAACTTCCTTCTGATATTAAAATACTAAAATTTATCCTGTAAAACTAAAGCACAGTTCCATTTAAAGGATAAATTTCACATAATTCAACAAGTTGAAAATAATACTGATAGTGTTATATTCTTTGTAAAGCCACAGATACAGTATATATATATATATCCAAAAATAAACAGAATGTATTCCAAAAGATATAATAGTTTTATAAAACTAGTTTCCCAATATTAAGCTAAATATTTATATAATAGGACCATATGAATTGGAAACTAAAAGGAATACTAACAATTATCATCCCATCCATTCCTTTCACACATAGCAAAACTGAGACATAAAGCAGCTAATTTTTTTACCCAAAATCATGATTGAGAAATCCATAGTCTCAAACTAAGTTCTCTAATTCCCGAGGACATGTTATTCTCATCATACGAAAGTTCAATGAAAAGAAAGCACATTATTTGAAAATATATCAGCATGTAGAGGGATACTAAGTTTATATATCTGTTGAATGTTTGTATACTTGAATATATTTGTCAATTTCTAGCACTGATAATTTTTAAGGTTTGAACTCTTAGAATGCTGTAATCATGTATGAGTACTTAACTGCTCATATATTTAACCTTACTCTCAACTTATCTGAGCATTTCTTTTTAGAAAGGATGAACAATGAGATTAAAACACAACATGGTAATAATTTAATACAATTAATTCTTAAGGGAAAGCTTAGAAAAACCTTCATGTAGATGAGCCAATAAATTTCTCATGAGGAAATAACACTGTGTTACACTTTGCAACAAAGGAATCTTTACAAACCTCTCTAATTAGAGACAGCATCAGGGTAGGTAGCATCCACCACCTCTACCAAGGTTCCTGAAAGAAGTTTATGAAATGATTATTTTTAATGCTCTACACCAGGACTTCATGGGACACTGTAGAGTTTAGTTAGGGATCTCTCTTCTTGCACCTTCTCCTTCCCATACAAATCTTCCCAGAATTGTCCTGCTACAAAAATTACTTTTTCCTCTAAGTCAAACCTCCAGCTATCTCCAAAGCTGCTGTTTATTAATTTCACACTAAGGTGTGAGTTACTGGTAGGATTAAGTCTGGAGGGGTGATGAAGAGCTATTTACATTTTAAAAGTGAGATTATTTTTCCTCAAAATTTTGCTAATTGATGTAAAGAGTGAGTATGATCCTTCCTTATATAGGTTACACTGTGCCCCAACCTTCTCTGGGGGCCACCAAGGATTCCTGACCCCCTACATTCCAGAAATCAAGGGTCAGCAACTGGGTGCCTCACTTGTGAAAAGCTGTTGACCTCTGGAAGGCAGCTTGTAAAGAAGCAAGTGTTAATTTTCAAAATGTGACTGGTCTTGATAGCAGCAACCTCACCCCATCGTGATGTCCCTTGGAATGTTTACTAGTCAAGGGGCATAGAAGTAATCTGTCATCACTAGTCAGTGGTGCAAGCCACTCATTCTTGTAACCTTGCCTTTCTCCCCTGGACCCAAAACAAAACATACCACCCCATCCCTCTCCTCTCACATTCAAATTTTCATGTGTTCAACATTTGTCAGGGCCTTCACCTTCAATGACATGGTCAACACACCAAGAAATTACATTTAACACATGAAACATGAACAGCAGGCCCATTTCTTTCTGCCATGTATTTGAGAGGTACAGAATTTGCGTTTGGGGTATGCATGTGTGTGCTTATTCTTGGATCAATATTTTTAGACATTAAAATGATTACCCTCCAAAATCATAAAAGGGTTTAATAACACATTTTAATATAATTTTAAGTACTTTTTAATAAAATACAGATATATAATTATCAATGTATGCATGTCATTTAATTCAGCAATAAAAGGCTAGTCTCTGAAGTGACATGGTGATTAATATTTACAGTAAAACCTAAAAAAAGCATTTGTACAATATTGCTAAAATTTTACCAGAAAAAAGATTAATAAAAAATTATACTCATATTGTGGTATCATCTGAAATTATCAACAGCAAGAAGGAAAATGCTCTTATTAATACATATGGGTATAGAGCATTACTTTCCATGTTTTTTCAAGATGGAAAACTCTGTTCTTGAATTATACACCAAGCACTATTGGCTGAGATGGACTCATTCTTAACACCTTTCCCCAAATCTTTGTCTAGCTATTAATGCCATACCCAAACATCTTACATAGATCCACCTACTGCAAATATTTCATGTCCCTTCATGCTAGTTTTAAATTTAAAAATTTAATACTAATTTGATGAACTGCTAAGGAATCCAAAAGGAAATTTGTTAATATGTATAAACAGAGTCACATCCTGTGCAAATTCAACAGTATATCTCCCTACGTATCTAACAAATTGTGTTGTTTGAAAGTGAAACAGCAAATCAGGAGTTGTACCCTTTCCCCACCAAATCCAGGGATGAGTTAAAGCAACTCTTTTTAGCAATGAGAGAAAATCATGCTCTTTTGCTTAAGATACATGAAATGTAATGAATGGGTCAATGCACAGACATGTTATTTCACTTTCTCCTCAGAAGGGGAATGTGCCTCATCATGTATTCTTAGCCTTTTTTATTTATCTCATACTGTGCTCTCAAAGTTACTTGTTTTTAACTCTTCAACCATGCATATATTATTTTAGGAATTAAAAAATTTAATACTGATTTTAATTTCTCCAGTTCTGACGTTACAAATTCTGTTGAGGTTAAAAGTTTTATAGTTCCTTTATCATAATTAGTATCTTCCTTCTTAGTCCTCCAAGAGGGTCTTTATAGTAATGGGCTTTGGCCTTTGCACTATAGCTCCCAAAAGACAGATTGCTGGAGATAACCTACTGAAATTCCTCACCGCGTTATTTAACACCATACAGGCCTAGGAACTATCTGTTTTGGGAAAGACCCAGGCAGACGGACAAGGTTAAGAAGGGGAAAAGGGTTCAATGTGTAGGAATTACAAGATATAAATAAGTAGCATAAATGCATTTTTTTTACTTATATACTATCGGTCAGGAAGCTCAGAGCAAGATGGAAAAAATATTCTAAATTTAAAAACAAACTATACAAAAACATAAGGTATAGTTAACAATAGTATTACTCTTGATTTAAAAGATAGACATTTCTCATTGGAATCAATGAATTTGAGGTGGATTTATTTTCCTTTTGCCATTCCACTCATATCACATATTCCTCCCCTGGTGAAAACTGGAATTTAAAAATGTTTATAGAACATTCTTTAATGGTCTATTTGATATATAAAATAAGCAAAAAATCAAAAATACTGGAAATTTGTTCTCTACAGATGAATAAGAACCTCTTATGTGCCCAATGGAAAGTGTAAAAAAAAATCACAAGCCTCTCCTTTACCTTCCTTAAGAAAATAACAATTATTATGGGTTATGATTTTTTTATAGACCCAAGGTCATATGGTATGTGTGGTAAATAACAAGCAGGAATGAAAAAGCTGATCCTTCATGATTACAAATACCTCAGGACTAACACTAAGACTTCAACTGGCTTTTGTATTTTAGATTCTCACACTGTGTCCAAGAATAACAGAAATCACAAGACTCTACATGCTGGTTACTGCTGGTTATCAACACATCAAGTATGAAACCGTTTAGAGCATTTTTCTGATAAATTAAGTTATAAGTGTTCTTCTGGATAGTATCATTGCCAAGTTTTAAGTTTACCATCTTGTTTTTAAAAGAGTCTGAGAACTTTGCTTAAACATACTACACACATGCCAATACTCTGTGCAACTGGATGAAACAGGGGAACAATAGGGGCCGTGATACTCCATGTGCTATGTATATACAGCATACATATATACCATAGATAATTACAATCTCACCATGATAAAGTCAAAAAACCCAGTGAGCCTTCATTTTCTATTATATGTACATTTTATAAACCACAGAGAGTTTCTTTCCACATAGCTTTTAAAAAAGAAAAAGAAAATATGTTAGACAGATCCAAATGTCATTTAACTTAAAGGCTTCATCAGACCATATGTGCAGATACTTGAGATGATGACAGAGTTAAGCTTCCTAGGGTCCTAGAGTCAAAGAAACTCTGCTGACCCCCACTGCTAAGCAGGTGCACTCCTTCCACAGGGGGCAACATCTGCCGATCCGTCATGGTCCCACTCGGTGAGGACCCCAAGAAACTTCCTTGGGAAGAAACAATTTTCTCAGGACTGGCAGCCAGTTTGGGGGATGTGGAGAAGTTATATCCATATAGTGCACAGGGGCTGTGTAATCTAAAAGTATTATAGGAACCCTGATGGGTCTGGTTAGTGGCGAAGGCATTGCTGGAGGGTGATGGCATGATATACTGGAGCTGGGGGGACATTCCCGAAATCTGCATGGATAAGCTGGTCTGTGGGCAGCTGAAGGTGTCCCCATCAGTGCCACCCATGGACATGTTCACGGAGGTGCTGCTGCTCACGCCCACATAGGAGGGAGTCCTGGGAGGGGCGAAGGTCTCACCAGCCTGGTTGGTGAGCCTGTTGTAGGTCTCTGCCAAAGATGTGCTGTATCGGTTGAGGGTGAGGCCTGAGCGGGCACAGGCAGAATAGTCAGCAGGGGCCAGACTACACAGCTGGCTGGTGTTGGGCCCCAGATGGAAGGCAGGAGAGGAGCAAGAGGAGCCAGACAAAAGGTGAGGGTGAGTGGCAGGAACGCCATTCCCAGTACCTTGCAGCAAGGTGGAGGAACTTGCATTGCCTACAAAAGAAGTTGAAATGTAAAGAATGACTCCACAGTCATCCTTTCCTTTCAATTTTGTAAATATGAGCTAGACACAGCTTGTTACAAGGCAAGGGTTGGAGGAATGCTACAGAGATGAAAAGGAGATGGTCTCAGCTTTCAAGGAATTATCTGGTTGAAAAATCTCATTTCCAATTAGAAAACAAGTTGTTGAATCACATGCTAATACAAGAGCAGAGGTCCAACAAATCAACAGTCCTGTGAAACTTAGAGAGGGTAGTTAACCCTGTGTCCAACCAATGGCAGTGATGGTGCCCCCTCTGGATCTGCTGGCAGACTGATGTTTGCAAACTTGACAGAACTTAAGGGGAGAGGAGAATTCCAAAGGGTTGGACAGGTTGTAAAACCTTCATTGCTGTATTGATGGTGTTTTATATAGTGTCTCAAAATAATCCAAAAGCCCAATCCAACCAATGATAATTATCTGAAACCCAGCATAGCAAATTCTCACTGGAATCTGGGCAGGATGATGGTAAAAAGCCTGAATGTAGAAGTGAGCTGAGAGTGTTACCTATGGAGCAGACCAGAGAGGAAGCAACATCGCTTTCCATGCAGTTCCCTCTGAGAAGAAATCAGCCCTGGGCTGCTGAGAAATATTCAGAGATGAGCCCAGGAGGGTCTGCCTGAATGTGCCTGACCTTCCTCATCATTAACCCAACAGGAGAACCCTACCCAGAGGCAATTCTGCTGAAGAAACAAAACAAACAAGATCTGAAGAAAGGGTGGACTGGGGGCACCATCAACAATTTCTTGTGAACAGGACCTGGCATCAGAGCACCTCTAATTTTAATACGAGATTTAAGGATGAGGTAAAGGTCATGAAATATATAAACAACCTAAGACATCTAAGATTTAATCTGTGACCATGAGAGCCGTTTTTTCCTGATCCATCCCCATACCATGCAGAAGACAGATGGAATCTGTAGGACAATGTTGGTGATGAGGTCATTATTGTAAGTATAAATAATGACTTGTATACTTTTAGTGCCTGAGTTTCTAGGCAGGAACGGGCTGTATATATGACCCAGGAGACTTTGTGAGTTACCTTGCTTGGGAATTCCAGGGATATCTTCAAAGGTCAGAGTCCGTAGTGATGGTCGCCAGAATGCATATGATTCCACCAAGGCTTCCAAACCCATTCTAAATGGAAAGGGTCAGGATAGGGGTGGACAAAAGAAGTCTAGTTAGGAGCATTTGGATCTTTCACCAGCAGCAAGCATCTCAAAACAACACTGGTATTGACAGTACCCCCACACTGTCCAGTTAGGATCTTGCCACTGGCAAGAAGAAATGCTTCAGCAATGGGCTAACAACATCCTGTTACCAGCAGCAGGAGAGAACTGAAATCACCCACCCAAGATGCCTGTTAATGTTCTCAGGAAAACTCAGCTGACCTGAGGGGTGAAAAGCTGTTCCCTTGGGCTAAGGAGCTGAGATGAAGAGAGTCCCTCCTGGCTGCTGTGAGTCCAAGGCTCTGCTGTGATCTGGAACACACCCACTCTCCTTGTCCTGTTACTTCTCCCTCTAAGTGAGGAAGGCATTGCCACAAAAGCACATTCCTAGAAAACCAGCTCTTTTCTAAGGGTCATTACTGCCCATCATCTGGTGCCTCAGCAGCCAGCTCAGGGAAGCACACCTCCAAAGAAGACTGACTTCTCTCTCAGGAGCACAATCTCTACTACACCCAGTGTAGCCAGGCTGGGCTCCCACCAGCAACAGGAGGGCCATGAAGAAACAGCACTGGCCTCTCCCTGCAGTGTGTGGGAGGAGAGCAGGAAGGTGACCTCACAGGGCTATCTAGTATATAGAGTTACTATTAAATCACAAATTATTTTAAAACCCTGAAATACACTTAATGAATGGATACTTAAAGAGACAGGGTAAGTTTCATATAGACTACTTACATGACATACATATATTTTAAAACAAGGGCAACTACTCTAAATACATATATCAACCATCTCCTACCACGAATGATTCAGAGACTTCCCCTCTGTATATCAAGTGACTAAGTCCTCTGGGTTCTGGGAATGAGGCCATTCACTCAACTAGATCATTCTCAAGACAGCCACACCTGAGACCTCATCACTCTTCCTTCAACCACCTCAGCCCTAAGTAATTTGTTGATCTAGGTAACATTACACTTTTCATGAAACCTGTAGCTCCACTGTAGAAAATACTTGCTTCCTGGGATGTCCAATAATAGACATCTCCTTTAATAGTTTGACTCAAGGTGCTACCACCTCCGGAGTCCCTGCACCCCAAGTCATAACCTGCAAACTAAGACTAGAGGAATCCACCCCAGAGAGTCATACCACATACACAATATGGTGAAAGCTCTCTAAACACCAGAGGTAAGTGATTTGTGCCAATAAAACTATCTTACACTACTTGTCCATCTGTTCCAAGGCTTCACACACAGAATTTACTTCCTTAGAGTGTTCAGGGTATAGTCTCTGTTAATTGATTTCTGTACTCACTCTGGAGGAATATGCCTACCCCATCTTAGTGACAGAATGATGTAGCTATGCATGTGTGGAGGGGTGGTGTGTATACATGCACAGGCTTGCATGCACAAACACACCTCATGAGGCTGCACATAAGCCTGACTCATCTCTTAAGTCACAGGCTCTGGGGGTGCAGCTCTGAGGGCACTTCAAAGAGATGTCTGCAGCCCCAGAGGGGATAGTGCAGGATTGCCAAAGAAAAGAGCAGAGCACAGAGGGGACCTGCACCTGCTCCACCTGGCCTACCCTGAGAGAGAACAGAATCTGGCTTCAGATGTAATCAATGTGCCACAGAGAGAGAATTATTTAGTGGTAAGGATACTAGATTGGGGTCAGAAAGACTGCATTGGCACTGCAACTCACTAAAACTCATTGTCTGACCTTAAGCAAATTTGCTAATCTCCCTGGACTTCAGTTTCTCACAAAGAGAGGATGAGATTACAAAAGGTCTGAAACCCTTATTAATCCTAACATTGTTTCATTCTAAGAGATTTTTTTTCCAAACCAGTCATCATATCTGTGGCCAAACTACAAGCCAAATCCAAGTTCATGCCACTTGATAGTATTTTCTGTACTAGCGCATTGATTTCTGGGCAGTTTGGCAGACCTGGTCAGTTCCAAACCCCATGTTGCCTGTGGGTATGTTTAACACTGGACTAATGAACTCTGGGTCCTGTTTAGCTGATCACCCTCTATTCAATTTATACCAATACTAAATTTTGTGACTTTCCAGAAATACAACGATTTTAAATGCAAAAGAATGTTAAGACACAGCTTAATATAAAACAGCTTCTTACTACCACATAGATGAGTTTAATTGTAGTTTTAAATATTAAAAATACTAAAGCGATTATAGAGCAGTCTTGAGGGAAGTTTACTAAGATAATTAACAAGCAACCACTGGACTTAGAAACTGACTACAGAGATGTATCTTACTGCATTATTTGCTTTAGCAGTGTAAACTTTATTATGATTCAAATACAAATCCATAAACTAAATTCTTAGGGAGAAGTTATTGATCATCACAAATATATAACCCTAAGCTTTAAAGAGATGCTCTGAAGGTGACATATCTACAAGTGATCTGATTTGGAGCAATCGATATTTTTCCTGAGGCTGCTGTTTCACACTACAAGTTCCAGAAAGGATTTTAGATATTTTGCAGGAAACAGTTATAAAATGTTTATTAGCTGAATCTGGACATTTTTAAAAAAGCCTTCATTTTCTCCAGTAATGGAGACCTTTCCTGGCTAGTTAAAGAAAAGATAAAAGGCACCTCCTGCAGGAGTGCAGCCAAGGCGATAATTTATACAAGATGCCTTTGAACAATTTCCACATTTTATCACTGCCCTAATTTATGCTATCAAATGGCCAAGTTTATTTAGTAAAATGGTTATGTTTTTCCCGAAGTATTTAAAGAGAAGAAATTTTTGTACCTTCCTGAGTAAAAAATTTTATAGGGTCAAACCTAAGGCCTAACTGAAGAATGAAACTATTCTCAGCACATAAATTCTCTCTCACATAGCAAATGTCTTGCAGGAGAGCTCTTAAGGGCCGAAGCTACTGATTCCTGTAAAATAGGCTGTGCAGCCATAAATAGCCAGAAAAGGATAATTTTTAATTAAGGCAAATTGTTTCATAAAGTTTAAACAATCACAAGTCTATGTTTATTTCTTGTCCTGGTCAATTTGTATATTTCATGTACAGGCTCGGGGAAATAAAAATAGAATTTGTTTTAAAAACCACTAACAACAGCACAATAGAACCAGGGGTAATAAAGAAATATGTTAAACTTTTTCTCATAGCTTTACTTCTCTACTAATATAATTAAAAAATCATGCCCCTTCATGCCCATGCTCTCCAAACAACCGTGCCCTCCACCAAATCTTACATATAACTTGGTCTTTTTTAAAGGAAACTAATACACAAGTTAGAAATGCTCACTTATGTAATTCAGGTGACTGAATTATCTCTTCTCCAAATGTGTCTTTTGCATTTGTCAACGGAAAATGTTACAATCAGATTTTTAAATAGAGGAATAATGATTTATAGATATTTAGCATTCCAAAGTAAGAAGTATTAGTAAATAGCTTGTCTATAATAAGCAAGAGAGTTTCAGCAAGGAAAAAAGTTGAAACTTTATTTCACTAGCAAGAAAGCCATATATAGGCTCAATGTGCTTTTCATGTACTATAATATTGTTTAAACGCTTGGAACAAAATAAAAATTTTAAATTTTAACAAAATCTTAAAAGCATTAAAACATAATTCACTGTCTTCTGTATGTTCCTCCAAAATTTTTAAAGTTTTAGAGTCAGGGAAGAAATAGTAACAAGCACCATGGATGTCAGGCTTACATACTCCTGAAATAGCCAAAGGGATAGAAAAATCCATATCAAAGCTAGCATTTTGAACTCACCATATCAAACAATATAGTCCTAGTATTTTATATTCAACAACACCACTGTCTTTTTCACTGACCAAATTTAAGTATCCAAATGTATTTTCATTATGCTGAGTATCTAGAATTCTTCCTGAAAACTTGTCATATGTATCTGTCATCTCGCTTCTTGTAGAGGTTTGTTCACTATTATCTGTTCAAAATATAAAGTATTTTTCAAATATTTTAAATTTATCCCTTCAAAAATGGACTATTTACAAGCATGTGACCCCTGAGTCAGTAGCAGTGAAGACTTTGCTAGAGTAATTGATAGCTTGGACATAGTTGCTAGTTGTATATTCTTCAAGCCTGAGTATTTCTCTCCTGGAATTTCAGTGTTTTAATAAATTCCTTTTCTGGTTAAGAAAAAAAAAACTGAAAGTAATACAAGACTCTTAAATGGACAAATACTATTCTGCTATAACAAAAATCACAAAATAATTCCATCAAAGCATTCGCCAAGGTAGAATAGGAGTCATCCCAAAGGTTCTCTTCAGTCACCTCACTAAGTGGCCATCTCCAGTTATTAAATGATGGTTCAATTTGCATTTTAATTTTCAGAAACACCTCTGAAAAACAAGGTTAACCAGGAGCTAATGTAACAAAACAAAAGACAAGCAATTTTTTTCTCTACATTGAAACACACATTTAAAAAACAAAATAATTTCAATACAGCAGACAACTTTCATGTGTTAGGAATATCTGCAAACTTTCCTACAGAGTGAAAAATTTCAGAGGGAAGCCCTGCTATTAGTCTTCCTGATCTACCTGCACTAAGTTGAAGGCTACTCTACTCTCAGTGCAATTTAGCTGCATTTCAGTCCTCATGTTGCGTGGTGTTTCAATGATGCCACTGCATATAACAATGACGTCACATCTCTGCAAGAACTTGAGTGTATTCTGAGAAAAGGTCTCTGTCACCCATCTTGTTCAATTAATCAACTGAAAGAACTAAGAATCTGGATTGTTTTCCCTCTAAAATTTCAAATGAAACTGCCTCTAAAATAATTGGGGATTTTCAAGGAGTATTAGAATAATTTCAGGAGTAAAGTCATAAAGATTGTTCAAATACTTCTTTTTAAAAACAAGCTGCTTTTAAAAACATTTAAGTAGAAGCCTTACTCTGAAAAGGCATTTGCAGAACTGTAGTCTATTATTACTCTCTATTACTACTTACTAACAGTTACTTTAGAAAATGTTGTACTGAACTATATTGGAGTAGAGTCATATCAATAAATTCAAAAACCCTTTGGCACATAGACTAGGTGATCTGCTTTTTGATAAAAGTAAGAGTGGAATTCATTATTGTGGCTCTACCACTTAGTACAAACACCACAAAACGTGAAACAGAAAAAATAAACAAGTATGTGGCTGTCAGCAGAGCCAAGACAAATTTGGAAACTAAAGAACATCACCTCTCTTGGCAATGGAGAGTAGTTTCATATTCCAGCTGGAAATATGACTTAACGAAAGACCCTATCATACTCCACAGACAATATCAATAGATAGTCGCATCATCACTAAAGAAATTCTAAACCAATAGTAGAGGCAGAGAGGATATTTAATTAGGATACTGAAGCCTCTGTGCCTGTAAGGGCAGGTTTCTTCAAGGCCCCTTTAGAAACAGCATGCAGTGTACATCCTGAGAGCTTCGATTTTCAGCTCAGCAGCGCACATCTTAGGGTAGGTCACACCATTACACTACAAAAATAAGTTATCTCCGAGGCACAACAGTCCTCATCAGAAATGATTTCAATATCGTATTAGTAAATTTAGCCATTTACTTTGTAATAGAAAATTCATAATAAAATATCAAATATATTTATCATAACCGGAATGGTCTTCACTAAGGCCCACCTGTTGCGCCCGGAGTCTCGGAAGCCTTTAGCAAATGGATTCCTATCTATCTTCAGGCGAGTAATCTGCAGAGTAGGAAAAAAATATATCAAATCTTATATAAATGTCAAGCAAGTTTTTACTTGGTTGCAAAACTACAATGAGTCAAAAGTTAACTGTTAGAGGACTCTATTGTATACGCCTCTTTTATTCCCCAAGTATTTTAATATCCTAGCAGTAAAGCTAAGGAAAATTTCAGAAATCATCTAGAACATTCATCTGCTCTAAAAAAGATACTTCACTCCTTTTCAATCTGCATTAATAGATATAAGTTAGTTTTGTTTTTTAATATTTCTGGAAAAAAAGATTCTGAATCATCTGTTGGTAATGTGCCCTATAATTGACAATTCCCTCTGAACTGAAGTTCTTCCCTTTAACTCTGAGATGTGGTTTAATCCTGTTTCTATCTCAATAAAGCTAATGAGGAATAACTTGTATCCAACTTTTATTTAACAGCCATTTAAATGTTGTTAAGCTCCTACACAGCTTTCTCTTCTTTAAAATTAGCTAATAATGTACACATTCCTTTAATTTTCTGTCTCTGTATTTTTCTTTGTCTCTCCTTTAATATTCTTTGTGGCTTTTATCTGAAAGTTTTATTCTTTTATCTGTGGAGTCCTAACCTGGTCAGAGCACTACAGTGAATGTCTAACCAGAGGTAACCACTACTTGAAGGTTCTAATGACATCAAATCTCATACTAAATGGAGTAAAAATAAATGATGCTTTCACTTTAACTTTCTTTCAAAATAAATTGTATTGTGTTATATGGAGGTACACAACATACTATGAAATATGTATAGGTAGTGAAATGGTTCCTATATATGATGTTTTAGTTTTAACAAGAATTCTAATTTGTTGACTCATAACCAACTTTTTGCTCACTAAGACACCAAGATTAAGAGGGAAATTTTTTACAAATGGTTTAATTATCTCCATTAATAGTCTTTTTAGTTATGCCATCCTGAACTTGACACTAATAAATACCATCCCATCTGCTTATTACCAGATCTCCACTTTGCCCAGAGGAATTTACAGACTATTTTCTAAGAGACACATCATGTTTTGGCTTCTAAATTCCTGGGCTTAATGAACTCTACAAAGTTAATGAACATACTTCTAATTGCACCATCTTGGCTAAGGACAAAAACTGTTAAATAAAAGTCATCTGCAGTCCCCCTACATTGCTTGTGCACGCCCTCCAGTCAGCCACGCAACACTTAAGACATATGTGTTCCATATGATGTTATCTTAGTATGTGGATAAAACTACATTATAAATGATATAATGAAAGGGTTTGCTAATTAAGTCATCATGTCTGCCACTCTGTCATTGAAGGAATTCTTCTTTACAGATCAATATAGCTCAATTTTCTGTTTATTTTAATAATGTTTAAAAACATTAAGCAATGTAAATGTTCATTTAAAATGTTGTTTTTTAAAAAGTACAGATTTATATAATGGTGCCTTGTTAAAACAGAGACATAACACAATTGCTACTATCATCATTTTTATTACTAACATATGTATTGAGTGCATAAAATGTACACTGTGCTAAGTTTTCGGCATACTACTCATTTAATTACTAGAGCAACTTATGTATAGCTATTATCTCAGTTTTGTGTTTTATTTTAAACTGAAGCTTAAGTAAGCCAGGACCACAGGCTGCAGAGCTCATGCTATTAACCACTAATCTGCTAACAATGTTCCGTTAAGTTCTTAAAAATAGTAGCCAGGAAACTAAAAAGTAAATGTGATTGCATGTTATCATTATCAATTTCTCCTCTAATTTGTCCATCATCTTAATCAACTTCTCAATGTTCACTAATTTGTGTTAGTCACAACATGTACCAAAAGCTGACTGCATTGCACTTACTGTACCACAGAGGGTGGAAGAAAATATGCAAAGTGCACAGTTAATTTGTTTGTGAGAGAGAGACAAAAAGAGAGGAAGAGAGACAGAAAGAGGCGACGAATTGAGATTGTTAAAAGAATACTAAATGCCTCTGCTATTTTCTCATGTATTACTTTTTCTCCCAAAAAATCGTTTTCTGTCCCTAATATATTTTAATATATTAAATATATAATTATATCTCATAATATACTAAATATAATTATATTAAGTATATTATAATTATATATTATATAACATTTCATATATTATATATTATTGTACAGTATATTTTACTATTTATATATTTATATTGATATTTATAATTTTAATATAGTTGATATATTAAAATCATAAATACATTTATTTATAATTACATACATTAGAAATATATTTTATATAATGTATATATACCTTATATATTTATTATATTAAATATATTAAAATTATAAATACATTATAATTATATACTATATTAAACATATTACATATGTTATATATAATACGTTAAATATGCTATATTAAATATGTTTGCTTCAGCAGCACATATACTAAAATTGAAACAATACAGAGAAGATTAGCATGGTCCTATTATTATTAGCATGGTCCTATATTATATCTATTAGCATAGATAATAAATAAATTATATTATTAGCATGGTCCTATATTATATCTATTAGCATAGATAATAAATTATATCTATTAGCATAGATAATAAATTATATCTATTAGCATAGATAATAAATTATATCTATTAGCATAGATAATAAATTATATCTATTAGCATAGATAATAAATTATATCTATTAGCATAGATAATAAATTATATCTATTAGCATAGATAATAAATATATTATCCATGGATCTTTTAAAAATTACATTTCATGTTCCTTCCTAAAAGCTTATAAAAGAGTGGCAACATGAGTGTGAGAGGACAGGACAGCTTCGGTTGTGATACTGATGTCTCCGTACGGATAAGAGCTATTGAGCCTCTCAGCCCAAAGAACACATGGGATAGGATCCAAATCTTCTAAGAAGCTTTATAACAACAGAAACCACAACAGAGAGATTTAAAAGCCTTAAATTTGTAATTGAAATGTATATAAATGTAAAGAGAAATGGAGACCCAGAACAATTCTGCTGACCACTGAAATTAAAAAAAAAAAATCTACCACAGGCCACATCGGCTTATATTACATGGATATTTCTTATGAAAACCAGCTGGAATTCCAGCATGGATTACATATTGCCTCTGATTCAATTCTCTACCTAACTGACACATATAAACATAGCCTTAGAGAAATATATATATTTACCCATATAGAAAGGAAATATTTCACTTCTCAAACTATTTCTAACTTTATGAAATAAGTATTCTACCATTGCTGATCTCTCAGACTATAAGCAAGTTTATCATCCTCTATCACAATTAAAGCATATCTTGAAAGAAATAGCCCTTTTGTATATGTACCAAAATGACTATACAGGATAAATGTTTCTGAACTATTTTAAGAATGTAGTTTAAAAATAAAGTGAGCTATCAAGTCCCATGCTCTATGATACAATTCATTTTTAATATTCTACATGTCTATTTTTTAGGCAATAAAAATACATTCTAATTTTAATTATGATATCATAATTCAAAAGCTCAAAATGGAAAGTAAACCTACACTGTCGGTCACAAGACATGGTTTGTCTAAAGAAGTCAACATTAGAGCAGACTTACTTGGAAAATCATGGATAAAGAACTGTTATTCATATATATACACTTTGAATGTCATATATGGCAATGCTTTATAATTCATAATATTTAGAGTGAGAAGGATAGCTAACTTTCTCTCTTCACTTGAAATGAAAAGTCTACAAAGATTCCAATTCTGAGAACAATACCTGCTGATTCTGATAGGCAGTGACGGTTGTGAAGACAGTTTCTGGAAAGGAGAATGCCTTTACTCCCTCCCCGGATGGAACAGGCTTGATGGGAGAAAGATCGTCTCCACAGTCTTTACGGATGACGTGCACTCGCGGTTGGTATTTGTGCATAGAATGAAGAATAATCTATATCAAAGAAGGAAAAGCCGAATTTATCAGAAGCCTCTGCCCAACCTCAACAACCTGACTAAATATTTAATGTGTACAATCAATTCTGATTGGAAATCATTTCCAAGGATGCAGAGGTGTCAATTTAATAAGAAATATCAGAACTGGAGAAGGAAGGCTAAGAAGTTATTTGTAAAATGTACATAAAAATACAAAATAAAAAGCACTATTTTAGTGAAACCCTGTGTACAACCATGTGAACTTAATATCAAATTTTCTGTTGCTAAAAACACAGGAATAAATTAATAAGCATTTTATTTATAATGAGCCCAATGGAACACAGAGTCCAAACCAATAAAATTACAAATGAGACTGAAATCATCATTTAAATTGCACCACACCCATCCCCTAAAAAATAAGTATTCACAGACAAGGTTTTTTTCAGAGGAAATGTTTCCCCAGTTCGTGACTACATATGTCTATTCAAGGGCAAAGGGAATTTTAAGGACACTCCAGCATCTGTTTTTTGTGTGGCTCACAAAGTCTCTGGTTTGCTGGGAGCGCCCAGTATCTGTGCCTCTATCACAATGAGGCTTCCATTACTCAGACTGCAGAGAACAGAAAAGCTGGCCCTCTCAGATGCTGCTGGGGAAATCTGATAATATGGTTCAACTACCTTCTACCCAATGATTCCACATCTGAGAATTTATCCTAAGGAAATATTACAAATTCAGAAAAGCTTTTCATGTACAAAGACGGGCATCAGATTATTTGTAACAGTAGAAAAACTATAAACCACTTACATATCCAACATGAGTAAATTAGTTAGGTGAATGAAATCCACACAATGAAATACAGCATTATTTTTTTTTACCATATAATGAAATAATACTTTTAAAATCTTAAATTTAAAAAATGACCTAAATTGTTTATAAGCTTGTTAAAACTACATAAAAATAGAGTAAAAATGACCCATAGAAAGATATAAACAGTGATTGCCTCTAGATGATGGAATTGTGAGTGAATTTTTTCTTCTTCTTTGTATGTTCTATGCTTTCAAGGCTGATGGGGTAGGGTGAAGAAACAGCTTCATCCAATGGGATTTTCTGTTTGCTGCTGGGATTCCATATTCAGGTACTCATTAAGGAGTTTCCTTGAGAAACCTGTATCTTTCCTGAGCTATAAGATTTGAATTCAATTTCTGAGCCATTATGAATTTATAGAACAAATGTTTACAGAAAAGTCTTAGGGAAATGTAGTGGTTGGCCTGCCTTGTGTTTATGATGTGGGCAGTTTAATAAGACACATTCAGAATATTTGGTCAGCCCAAACACAGATTGTCCTATATCTGGAAAGTGTGTTTGCTGCCACAAGAAGATTCTTTACTTTCTGGCAGCGCTGTGGCTAAGATTTTTTTTTTTTTTTTTTTTTTACCCTGCAGTTTTCCTTCTATCAGTGAAAGAAATGCCTAGATAGCACATGATCATGCCAACCAGACACACTAGGAGAGGAAGCATGAGTATGAGGAAAGGACAACAGGGGAAAACAGCCCTCATCATCACCTGAGGACACAAGCAAATCTGCAATCTCAGGAAAATTCTCTTTCCAGAATTCTAGAAATTCTGGAAATTTCTCTTTGCTCTATGTAAAGGGAAGAATTTTAATGACCCATTAGTGACTTATGAAATCAACATGAAGGGTTGCAACCAGAAATTTTTTAAATAAATAAAAGTACAAAATAAAGTAGAAAATAAAATATATAACTTGCTGTTAGGTAGAAAGTTTGAAAAACACAGAAGCAACATTTAATTCTAATGGTTCTAATGATCAGCACACTCTAAACAGATTTTTGGTGAATATGGATATTTTTCTCATTTCTTTTGTATATTACCTGAGTAATATGTTCACTAATCCTCATTTAAAAAGGTATAATCAGCCGAGCATGGTGGCTCACGCCTGTAATCCCAGCACTTTGGGAGGCCGAGGTGGGTGGATCACAAGGTCAAGAGATCTAGACCATCCTGGCCAACATGGTGAAACTCTGTCTCTACTAAAAATACAAAAAATTAGCTGGGCGTGGTGGCACGTGCCTGTAGTCCCAGCTACTTGGGAAGCTGAGGCAGGAGGATAGCTTAAATCCGGGAGGCGGAGGTTGCAGTGAGCCGAGATCATGCCACTGCACTCCAGCCTGGTGACAGAGCGAGATTCTATCTCAAAAAAAAAAAAAAAAAAAAAAGGCATAATCTAAATCTAAGTTTATGTTCTTGGAAGCACAATATCTCAGCAGGGTTGAAAGGTATCTTGCAGACATGTGGACCCAGTAGATATTCTTTTTCAGAACTACATTAGGAAAAAGGAGTAGGCAAGATGGATTCTGAGGTCTATTTACCGCCCTCCAATTAGAGGTGCTTCCCTTCCCTGTTTGATATGCAGGGTTCTGTGTGACATTACATTAGATATATTTAAGTCTGAAAAAACTGACATTAATACTCCAATTTACAGATAGAAAACTAAGGTCTACACAAGCAAGAGACTTCTGAATCCTCAAGGCTGAACCTGGAAGCTGGGTCCCTTGGCCCATGCTCGTCCTCCCACCACCACGTTCATGTGCATTCATTATAAATTCGTATTTTTTGGGCAGGCATCATCACAGGGCCAGGTCCAACAAAGGAAACACAAAAAAGGGTCTCAGCCTATAGAAGCAGTTAATTAAGCCCCACCTGGTGTCTCATTAGTTAACATACTCTTTAACACACTCTTTTAATATAAATATAAAACAGCAAATGACCAATCATATCATAGCAACCATTAATGTTAACTCTGTTTTTCCCCCTCCCTCTTTATTTCTTAATTAATTTATCTCATTAGAAAGTGAGATTCACTTGATATTTTGGGGAGCAGGGGAGTTTAAGGGAGAACCCTTCCTCTTCTCCAAGGTAAGAAACAAAATGCCACTGGTAAGCAAACAACAAGGGACAAAACAATGACATTTATAAACTCCCAGGGAGAATTAGCATATCTTTTAGAAACAAATTTCTAAGCAGAAGAAAAATTGGAGAAAAGTTACTTTACATTAAACAAACAAAAATAAATGCATAGCCAATTTCAGAAGATTGGACTGAGTTGTAATTAAAGAAACAAAGATTCATTTGGGTTTCTTTTTACTAGTCAATGAAAAGCAGGTTCTTGTTTTATGAAGACTGTTCTCTCAAGCAGATTTCTCCATATAGTTGTATATATTTTAAGGTTACTTTTCAAAATATCCTTACCATATTTCAAAAAAGACTTCAAGTGGGGTATATTGGAGTAGGATACAGAAATGGCTGATGTATGTCTTTGTTTGCATGTTAAGAAGCAACTATCAATAGTAATCTGAAGATTGCTCAAGAAAAATAATATGTATTCAGTATTATCTATAAGAACTTTATGTATCCCTGGAATGTTTTAGGGATGGAGAAACAAGCCTCAGTTCCTCTTTTTATGATAGCATTATGTGCTTTTTAATGTCTCATGTGGTCATGCGTCCAGTCAAAGCACTGCAAGGATTTCATTCCTGCAATCATTTTGTGCGAAATGAATAAAAGTCTCAGATCTATATGGAGTTCTTAAGTCACCATGCTGCACACTTGCACAGATTTGGCAGAGTAAAAGTAGGAATTGAGGAGAGAAACAAAAGCAACTTAGACAGCAAGCTAGAAAATCATCTCTCATTTGAGTCTACAGCTTTACTAATTAGAGATCAGTGTTAACTTCTTTTGGAATTGGGGGCTCTGAGGTGGGCAGGGGCACAGGGGATGAACCATTTGATTATTAACTACCAAACTTACAATCACGAATGCTCAATAAAAGTTTGCTTATTTAATAGAGCAAATATAACCAGGAGAACCACTGGTCGTATAAACAAGAAGACCACAATGATATGATGCCCATCTCCAAAACACAAATAATTTCAAATAATTCTATGTGATGTGTAATGTTCAGTGCTCTCTGATCTGTTTAGAATGATTATTTTCTTTCGGGTTTAGCTAGTATTACAGTCACAGAAGTCCATAAATACAGACTGCATTCGCAGTACAGGCTAATACACATTTTTCTACTTTAAGGACACCTAGATTTGAGTCAAAAAAAAAAGCATAATATTGTTTATTTCTCATCTGATGAGTCGAAAGAGCCTGAAATCTGACAGAAAGGCAACTGTGTCTAGTCTTACAGGATAGCTCAATAAGAAAACACTCCCTGCTGACTGGAAATTTTCCAGATGACCTAAATTCCCATGATATAATAAGTCAATCAAAGGACCAACAAGAAACAGATAACAAAAACCTTGCTCCCTACATTTTTTGGTAACACCACGTACTGACTCCCTTTAAATGGTAGGAATCAAGGCTGTAACAATGAATCACAAACTCCATAGCAAGGTAGCCTTCTTTTTGTTTTACGCATGATGCTGTATATAATGGACTCTTTACAAATACGTCCTTTCGAGTTCATTAGCTCATTTAGTTCACCCTAAGTTCTCTGATTCCAATATAACCCATGAGAAAAATCAACCCTCAGAGAATGAAAGTGACTTGCCAACAAACACAAATGTGTCATACCTCTAAGTAATTGCAAGGTCCTTCCACCAGGGAGACCTCAGCAACCTCCCCTATAACTTGCTGCTTCCACACCTGATTCTCAAGGAGAAACAGAAAGAGTGAAGGCATCAGTATCACTGAGTCCTCAGCAGCTGGGAGTACAGGTCTTCCCACAGGTCCCACTGTGGCTGTCTGGCCATGCTTCCTTCCAAAGCACCACAGCACCGTGGGTACAAATCCTTCTGAGGCTTAAGGTACACCACTACCTGCTAAATGTCTTCTAATTTTTAATAAAAATGGTCAACTAAATGTTTTCCTTCAGATGGAAAATTCCAGAGGAATTGGGAAACATGTACATGATGGGAAGGAATTACCCTACTCAAGCATACTAACTCTTCTGCATATGGGTAGCTCAAGGACCAGTCTTCATTTGTATAAAAGCCAGCATAAAGCTCGCTATGGATTCACCAAGGATCAGGAAGAGATTAAGGTCTTCAAAACATTCAAAAATTAGCTGTGGAGTGCTGGAACATTTCCACTCTGGAATTTCACCACTATTCCTCTCCAAATAATTCATGATATTTGAACAACTGAAAAGTCACTTTTGGGAAAACCTCAATGTCACATCATCTCATGTCTCATGTGCTCCTACGTCCAGTCAAAGCACTGCAAAGATTTGATTCCTGCAATCATTTTGTGTTAAATTAATAAAGTCCCAGGTCTCTAAGGAGTTCTCAAGTCACTATGCTGCACACTTGCACAGACTTGGCAGAGTAAAACTAGGAACTGAGAAGAGAAAAAAAAAAGCAATTTAGAAAGCAAGCTAGAAAATCACCTCTCATTTGAGTCAATAGCTTTACTAATTAGAGATCAGTGTTACTTCTTTTGGAATTGAGGGCTGAGGGTGGGCAGGGGCAGATGGGATGAACCTCAACTATGTAAGGGTAGAGGGGTAAGTTCCCAAGAGGTCTCTGCATCAGCAAAGGGACTTGAATTAGAAAGTCCTACCATAACAATACTACTGTCTTCTTATACCCTGAACACAATCAACAATAAAATCAGAAACAAATTCCTAATATTTAATCTAGCCTCATTTAGGGTCATCAAGCTGAGTAAATAAACAGATTCTTTCTTCATAAAGCCTTTCCCATCTTTCCTGGCTGGAATACGGTGACACTGGCATCTGTACTTCTCTGAGCTGTCAGGATGATAATCTGTGTTCATGGTTTCTTCTCTCCCCACATGGGCTAGAAACTCACAGAAAGCAGAGATCATGGCTTTTATCTTATTTTTTATTTTTTGAAGCAGAGTCTCACTCTGTCACCTGGGTTGGAGTGCAGTGGCATGATCTCAGCTCACTACAACCTCTGCCTCCCGGGTTCAAGTGATTCTCCTGCCTTAGCCTCCCAAGTAGCTGGAAGTACAGGCAAACACCACCACGCCTGGCTAATTTTTGTATTTTCAGTTGAGACGGGGTTTCATCATGTTGGCCAGGCTGGTCTCAAACTCCTGACCTCAGGTGATCTGCCTGCCTCGGCCTCCCAAAGTGCTGGGATTACAGGCGTGAGCCACCATGCCCAGGCCAAGCCACCGTGCCCAGCTTTGCATCTTTTACCACACAGGATAACATCTTCCGAAGTATCTTTTCTAAATGAATAATGGAAAAGAGCACTTTCCCTCCTACATCATCCTCTAGTATCAAGTAATACGTATGTACATTTTTACCATTACCAAAGGCAATTCAATTGCTTCCAAATTGTACAGGTACATCTCTCTCCCTGCTCCCCACATGTTAATGTACCTGTATTTATTCAACTAGTACATCCTGCTACAACCTTAAAAGAAAAATTTCAGCAGTTAGACAATATACATCTCTATATTTTGCCTATTTTCTGCTATGTTATTTATTTCCCTAATAGTAAAATATTATAATTATTTAGGTTTAAGTAACTGAATTTCATTTGTAATCTATTATTTTGTGTTTTAAACAAATGCTATGTGACAGTTAATCTTATGTGTCAAATTGGCTATGCCACAGTACCCAGATACTTGGTCAAACACCAGTCTAGATGTTGCTGCCAGGTATTTATTAGATGAGATCAACATTTAAATCAGCAGACTTTGAGAAAAGTGGACTACCCTTCATAATGTGGGTAGGCTTCATCCAATCAGTTGAAGACCGTAGGAGAAAACAGACTGAAATCCCTGGAGAAGGGGGAATTCTATTACAAAACTACCTTCACACTCAAGCTGCAACATCACTTCTTCCCTAGGTCTCCAGGTGGCTGTGCAGATTTCGGACTTGTCAGGACCCAAATTTTCCTGGGTAAGCTCCTTAAAATAAATTGTTCTCTCTGTGTCTGTTTTTCTCTCTTTCTTTCTCTCTCCCTCTCTACACACACACACACACAAACATGCACACACCCTATTTTCTGAAGAATGCTGTTTTAAATAAAGTCTATTGAAATCATAAAGTTAATATCATATAGGTTGATAAATTACTAGATCTATATCTAATATTTAGTACATTAGATATTAGATAGAAAACCAGTAATTTGAACGGAAAGAACTAGAACTGTAAAATGATTATATTGATTTAAATTATTAAGAAGTTTATAATATACATGAAGGTATATAGTTTTTATCCCCACTTATCTCTTTAGAGCATACATTCTTTAAACTGTAGAACTCACAAAAAATGGTAGTGTACTTAAGGTTTTGATAACAAGTAACACTAAAAACATTAAGTCTAAAATGTTCTATTCCAAAAAAAAGTCCTTCAATGAATGTGCTGAGTATATTTCACAGTCAGCTGCCTCAGGGACACAGAAGAAATCGGTTATTTCACTGAATTCCTGTGAAAAATAATTGTTACAACTTGACTGTGTTAAATTGTAAAAATAAGGAATAAAAATAAGGAAAGCCAAGGAGTAATGCACTAAAATACAGGACATGAAGTTGGGTACAGAAAAGAAATCTACTATGTTACTTTTTTATTTCCATTTTAAGTCATAAAAGGCAACAATCAAGAAACAAAAACACTGGCAGTGTGAGATCTTACTAGTTGCATCTTAAAAATCCACCTACTGCATTTGTATCACAGTGAAATTTGTACTGGAATGTTCTCATTAAGGTCAATTTCTTAAGACATTGTTTAGCAACTTCCAAACCATATCCTGTCATCACTATATTATTAGTTTATGACAACTTGCATTTTGTTTTAAAAGATATTCTCATAAATATGCTATCTTTATATCACTCCTTTGAGAAATAAACAAGTTGGTATTTCTTTTATGTATGATATATTCTTCGAAAGGCATTTTAATCCTGCCTCAATCAAAACTATCTTAAATAACAGAAACCTAATTTTAAAAATGCTGGCTTTGAACAGAAATCAGCATGTATCCAGTTACTTATTTATTAAAATAATAGTGTAGAAATCTTGCCTGGGAACAATACTGCATAAAAATTACTAAGGTGTTAAAAATGACTGCATTATTGGAACGGCTGAACTTTGACTTATGTATCATGTTTCAGCAGTTTTAAGAATAAAAGGAATGATTGTTGTAACATTTTGACACATTAGATGTCATTACAAAACAACTGGGAACTTGCAGATGGAACACACAAACAGCATAAGCCTAGACAATTACTGAGAAGCAATGAGCCTCAGCTGACAAAGCTGGATGCAGGCAGGACACAATAAATCATTATCCTTATTAACCCAACTCCAAAGTATTCATATTCACAGTATAATAATTAGCACCTCAAGAGATTTCACACAAATGTTTTGCCTAACAACATCTCTGCTTCCAGTACTTTCATTCCAATAAAAATGCAGTATCTAGTTTTAACCTATTAAATGCCTCATCGGATAATTCTGGCAACAGGCACAGTCTATGCAATATAAACTTGATTCTGCACAGACAGTGTACATACTAATCAATCAGGCAATGAACATTATGATCTTAGAAGCATCCATTTCCTTTAGTCAGGCACAGTGTAGATGTGGCTGTGCCATCTACAGATACATTAGAGAGGCCATCTACTCACATGGCCTTGGTCATCCAGTTCATTGTTGGTGAGCTTCAGCTTGTCGAAGCTGATAACTTGTCTCATCCAAGTCTCCCCCGAGGCAGGCGAGTCTGGATGAATGTACACACGGGGTGGCACAGGTGAGTCAGCATTACCTGCCACCATCCATTTCGAACTGTGGTAAACATACCTAGAAGGCAATGACCAGGCGTTCAGTATACTGTTTTTATCTTGGCATGTCCAACTCAGTAGAATCAGACAAAATGTGTGCCTATTTTGTTTCAGTTTTAAAATAAATCAATTTCCTCTTTACACTAAAAATAAAATTTCAAGCGCTTTTCCAAACCATTCTGAGGCAGCAGTGGCCTACTGATAATTCAGACTAAGGGGCGTGTTAAGGGCTTAGTGAAAAATATGCATACTATCACCACCATAAATGCAAGCATATTCATTCTTATGAATGACACTTATTCACCCTAGACATTCCATCTCTGATATTTTCCACTTTTCTTCTGAATATTCCATCGACACGAAAAAACAAATAGCTTGTCAAGTTCACCTTTAAGTAAATCTCAAAAATACTTGAGAGTTACATTTTAAAATGCCCCGCTTCCTTCAAGATCATTTCTGATGTTAGACTATGTAAAGGCTTATGGAACAGACAGTAGAAAGGCAAGAGGAAATAGTCAGAAGTTCTAGAAACTTTTATTTTAATAGGAAAAAATGTTTTATCTGTTATCATTTGGTATTTTTTCTAATACTATGATACTATATATTGAGGACAAAGTATTCAGTTTAATTGGAAAATTTTGTATTATCATAAAATGTAGCCCCTTATTCATCTCCTATATTTCTTTCTTGATCCTTATAAAAAATTCTTTCAAATCATTTTCAAATATTGCTAACCAAAAAATAAACTTTGAAAATAATGGTATATCTAATTAATATTACTTTTCTAATTAGGAAACAAAACATCCTTTCTATTTCTTTACATGACAAATATATTGACTCAGTAAGAATAATACGTTTGAATAACAATGCCTCAAGTAAGAAATATTAATATTTAACTATATTAAGATTACCATTTATTAATAATTTAAAATAAGCTAATTAAAAAACTAGAAACTAGTATAACAATGAAGAAAAAATTATAAAATAAAATTATATACTTAGATATTTTCCTTCCATTTGTGTGTTAAGATTAGCATACAATTTAAAGCTATAATTTGCAAATAGTCTCAGAAAAGTCTACCTGTGTTATATACACATTTCTTTTTATAAGAGCATAAAATATTTTCAGAATGTCTCTGATGAGGCCCTTTGTTTCAATTCTTTGTCACATATTTCATTTTGGGCTCAATATGCCTTCTAGTCTTTCATTTCTTTTCTTGGGAAAACATATACAATCATAAAATTAGGGATAGTCTTTCAGAAATCTTCCTTTAGGCCAGAGGCGGTGGCTCATGTCTATAATCCCAACACTTTGGGAGGCTGAGGTAGGCGGATCATGAGGTCAGGAGTTCGAGATCAGGCTGGTCAACATAGTGAAACCCCAGTCTCTACTAAAAATACAAAAAGTTAGCTGGGTGTGGTGGGGAGCGCCTGTAATCCCAGCTATTCGGGAGGCTGAGGCAGGAGAATGGTTTGAACCTGGGAGGCGGAGGTTCCAGTGAGCCGAGATCACGCCATTGTACTCCAGCCTGGGCAACAGAGCAAGACTCCATCTCAAAAAAAAAAAAAAAGAAAGAAAGAAAAAGAAACCTTTTTCTTTTAATTGGTATGATGTAATTTCAATAAGTTCCTAACTGTGGGCTTTTGTGAATATTAATTTTACATTCTAATAAGTGACAATAATTTTTAACTTGACTAAATACCACTCAAACATTAGAAAATAAGCCAAATTTTTTCCTAATATTGCTGAAAACATTGATAAATGAAATGAAAATCTTAGAGATTCAAGAAAAATTACACTGTGGAAATGAATTGAGTTACTGCCAAAACAAAGAGTAATAGGCTCTAACAAAACCTTGAAAAAGTATGCATTTTGAATAGTCAAAACTCCACACCCACTGACAAAATAAAAGCTACAAGTTACACATTCTTTGTAAAACATTCTAAATACAAATAGTACAAACAAATTTCTTCTTGGGAAGCAATATAAGTGAAAACAAATTATGTTTTACAATTTGATCTTTTAAAACCTGACATCTTAATACTAATTTCTGAAATTTCTTTATTTCTATGAGAGTAAATTTGAATCAATTAAGTAAAATAAACCAACCAAAATGTAGGGAAGACATTGGGAAAATAAATAGGAGACAAACTTAGAAGAAAAAGGAATAATTATTAAGCTTATTAAGAATTGTATTATCTTCCTCAGCACAAAACCCCATTTGGAATATGGGTTTTAAATCAAGTATATTTAAAAAATGAACTTTAATGTTTTCTAGCTTCTGTCATGTGGTAGATCATTTTAGCAAAACTCCCTAATGACTTATTTAATTAAAATAACTTATACACAAAACAAATAATAAGACTGTCTTTTTTATTACCCCTTTTTGTAATATTCCATATGTCCATGTACTAATTAAAATCTGTGTACTTTTGATACCAGTAGGCTATTTCAAAAAAGCGACTCCTTAAATTGTTGAAGTGATAAAAAACAAATCTGATTTTGTTTAAACTTATTAAAAGCTCTGTCCCATGCAACAACAAAAAGCGAGAAAGAAACGAAGACAAGCAAAATTTAAAACAGTATCTTCGAATGTTCCAAACACACAAAACTTCCTTATTTAAATGTTAATGTTTTTAGCTCTTCAGAAAAATATAAAGCATTGTCACTGAAAATTCCTGATTTGTTTTCTTGCAAAAAAAAAAAAGAGTAAAGATTGGTTTGAAACTGAAGAACGTGTATATTTTCAAAATTTACTTGATCTTTACATAAATATGTCCTCTTTCAAAATCCAAATATTAGAAGTTTTTAAAAGTTATAACACATACCAAAAAAACAACAGAAAGGTAAAAATTTATTACCAGTTTAGTGATGTCTTAATATCACATAAATTAGAAGATTTTAATTTTTCTTACTTGTAGAAAACCTTAAATAATATTCTGAAATTTTAAAAAAAGCCTACAAACATTGATGGTTTTGTATGTAACAAGATAAAGGAAATTTACATGACCAAAAGATCACAAAGAAATTATGACTTTCCATTTAATATAATTTATATCTATAAACATTACATAACATTTCCTCTCAAAATTCGAATTGAAGTGTAAGTCAATATAAAAGACACATTTAGTTTGGCAACACCAAATTATCCCCTTTAAAAAGTTCTCAGTATTTGAAAACATTTCTCTATCTATTAAAAACAAAACAAAAATTAAGTTTCCACATTTGCCGCAAGAAAAGGCACCATCTGGGCCGCTGGCACCCATGGGCGTTAGAGTATGGATCTGGAAATTCTACAGACTTCTGGAAGCAAAGATCACAGTCCTCACAGATCAAACAGGCACTAGCCTGCAAAATCCTAGTGTTTTTTTTTTTAATTGTTCAGTATCTAATCACTGTACCTGTATCTTTTGTTGTCCACTGGTACAATATCCATGGCAATGTAATATTGCTGGTGAGGATCTAATCCAGAGATCTTCACTCTCATTGCTGGAAACATGCGCCTATTTAAAAAGGCGAAGAGAAAGAGGGTTTGGGGTTTTTGTTTGTGACTAAGGATGGAGCGTGAATAAGCAAAGAAACCTCTTGGATCTCTATTTTTAATATGGATAAATTTATAGTATTCACTTTGCCAATGTAATTCAAGGAGTCAGGACATAGAACATATCAGAACTGAGATTTTTAAATGTAATTTGTTGCACCCTGTGTACATGTGTTCTGTGTTTACTGAAATGTCAGTATAGCTAAAAGTAAAATAATTTTACACTGAGGGAGTAATGGCACAAAAGAAAGCATCTTATTTTTTAAACAAAATTGATAAGCATATTTACTTTAGTAATACAACTAATAAAATGTAACAAATGGTAGAAATATAAAATTTGGATCTCTGAAAGTGATAAAATACATTATAATGTGAAATTTTTAAAGGGTTATAAAAAACCACAAGGAGCCAATGTGCCATGCTATAACCAAACAATATGTTCTTTATTGAGACAGGACTTCCTGTCTGCAGCATGGTAAAGGTGAAGTGCAAAAGTTGCTCTAAATTTGAAAGGTATAGTAAAACTTCTTTATTGAAAGCAGAAACTAAACACAACGTATATTTACCAAATCATTTCTTCCCCCGCCATACCATGGAAATGTTTTCTTACTTAACCACACTTAAAACTTTGCTAATTAAAACAGATGAAAATTTGCATTTATCCTGGCTTCCCAAAGATGCATATCAAAGGAGATGCTAGAGTAAATGCACCCATCCTTTTAAAAAGGCACAGCAGCAAAGAATACAACAGTAAATTATTGTATATAAAAAACAAATACAGCAGTTTGATTTTTAAATATCATTTAATGACTTACGTTTAAGTCCCTTCCAAGGAAATCTAATTTTTGTTAATTTTAACCTTATAACAGAAATTTTAGTAGTTATTTACCAAATTTTTTTCTATAACAAAAATACCATGAAAGACTACTTCTAGAAAAAAATAAAGTCTATTACTCCTAACTAGGTATGAGAACAGTTTAATACGCTGGCTGTTTTAGTATTATTTCAGTGCACCTGTAAGATAAAGAGTAAAGGTCTTTAACTACATCCTTTATAAGACAACTATTGCTTTGTGTTGGTGAAGACTGAATTTGGATCATTAATAAAAGCTCTGTGAAAATGTAGAAGGTAGCATGTGGATTCAATAAAATATGTTTTTTTGTAATTTCTAATAAGTTTGGATACTTTTTATGCTATCCAGGTTTTTACCATGTGTACTCCCTGAAAGAGTTGTGTGTGCTTTCTAAAGTTCCGTTTAAGGAAGCTCATTATTCATAGATTTCACTGCACTAAATAAACTGAAAACTTTAAAATGCAAATATTCATGTGCCTACCTCAAATTAATATGATCTGCCCAACAAATCCATTTATTTTACTAACCAATGGATGGGAAAATTTCACACTTTTTAAAAAACCTATGTACCTTTTTATAAAAATTTTTTAAGTATTCCTCAGCAAATTCAGGCTGTGTTGGATTCCATTTAGGACAAAAATAAATAAATAAATAACCAGGTACTCTAAATCTATAAACAGGATGCTTTTTAAAAATCAGGGTAATTATTCTTGCACCTATACATGATTAAACATGTATTGTGGGTGAGTCCAGTGACTTTTCCTCCTAGTCTAATATGAAATAGCAGGACAGATCATCTTATCAAATTGCCAGGATATCTTCTGATAAAGAACCAATCTGCCTGGGAGTTTCAAATCTGAAAAAGCAAATCATAGTTTACTGGAGTAAACTGCTGTTTAAAAATAAAAGAGAAAGGAAAAAAAAAAAGAATGTTTCCTAGTTCCAGAACTGACAACTAGAGCCTAAATACCTGGACAAGGGTAAATATGACCTCAAATTTATAACCGCCCTGAACGCAGAACATCAACCGCGACAGCTGTGGCATCAGCGGCGACAGTAATTTTCTCCCTGGCATTCAACCAGAGGGCAGTTGGACTGTGCACCGACTGCACTAGTGGTGGGTAGACAAAGCTAGCCTCCAAAGTGAACCACGGTCTGGGGCCTGGTCCCGTTTGACCGAAATTGCTATCCAGAACCCCCACCGAGCTGCAGGCCCTTCTTCCTGATTGAGCTAGAGGTGAGTGAAGACAGGGTCTGGGGTAGGGAGGGGCATCCACGCCAGCTTGCCCATTACCTGCCGGCCTTGGTGATGATCATCTCAGTGCCTATCTCATGAAAGCGCTTCCAGAGCTCGGCTCCCTGCAGATCCACCCGCGGGGCCTGCGGCGAGGGCAGAGGGGTCCCGGGCCGGGCCAGGGAGCGCGCCGGGGACCCCTTGGGGGAGCCTCCCGGTGACGCCAGAGGGGAAACTCCCTGCTGGAAGCCGTCCTCACAGCCGCCTGGACAGCAAAGGACAGAGAAAGGGAACTGGTGAGGGAAACAGAGGGGAAGCCAGCCGCGGAGACGGGCCCACCGGGTGGCTGAGAAGAGGAAAATGACCGGGAGAAAAGGGGAAGCTTTGGTGCCATCAGGTCCTCCTAAAGAACAAGCCAGTCGATAGACACCCACATTCTGCCTGTCGAAGGGGCGCATTCAGAGCTCCAGTGTGGCCTGCTTGGTCCCCAAGTCCCAAGCCCGGGAGAGGCGCGCGGGCAGCGTCCACCCCACCCGCTGGGCCTCCGCAGGGCCAAGGCCCCAGCAGAAAAGGCTTCACGCCGCCGCCGGGGTCTGGGAAGCTTGCCCGACGGAGTCAGAGGAGCTCCCGGGTCCAGAGTCCCCAGTGCAAACTCCGACGCAACCTGCGCCTCGAAGCGCACGCAGCAAAAGCGCCCGGACTCTGGTCCCAAGAGCCTGGGCCTCCTTAAGCCATAAGTGTCTGCGGCGCCTCGTTTTGGGCCTCCTTTTGGGCCGGGCCAGAGGCATCTTCTAGAAGGCTCTTCAGACCCCGCTTTCGCCAAACTCCCGGCGCCCTGCGCTTCCAGCCCAGCAGAGAAAAGTGTGAAAAGCAAGCCCGCGGTCGCCGTCGGCCTTGGCAGAGAAATCAAGAGGAGAAGGGAAGGGAACCGCTCAACTACCCTTCGGGAAACCAAGTTTCCAAATACGCCGCCCTCTTCCTGGTTTGCACAAACGGTTTAGGGCATTCGTTCCGGTTTTAGGGTGGGGTATGCCGTCGCTCCCCTCCTCCCCGCACTGTGCTTTTAAAAGTTAGGAAACAAAAAAGAGCACCCATTGGCTGGAACCCCAAGGGAGGCAGATGCAGGAAGCACAGAGCTGCACCGCTAGGCGCAGCAAACAGCCGCGGCCGAAGGCGCGGGTCGCCGAGTGGGCGGCGGCCGCCCGCGAGGCGAGGCTGGAAGCAGTATCTGAACCGTCTGGAGGGTGACCAGGTTGTGCAGCGAGCTTTGCGACTGACACGGCCAATGCGCTAGTGGCTGAGTGGCCTTGGCCATGTAGGGACGCGGCGCGCACGCACACCCACAGACTCGCAGAAGTTCAGGTTCGCGCCGGAGAGACGTTATAGGCAGGAAGGGGCCCACTCACCCGCGGCTCCGCGCTCCAGGTCTGCGCCACTCCGAGCCGGCCCAGACGTCGCCCCAGCCGGCGGCGGGAGCGCAGCGCCTTCGTCTCCCTCAGAAGAACCCTTTTCGCCCGCGCCGCCGCCGCGGCTGCATCCTCCGTCGTCCACGGCCCCCGCCGCCTCTTCGGCGCCCAGTTTTCGCCGCTTCTTCTGAAGCTGTTGCTGCTTCTCGGCGCCGATCAGCGCCTCCACCGAGAAAGCGTGCGCCTTGAGGCTTAGCATGCTGCACGGCGAGCCCCTTCGCTTCTCGGCCATCCCCCCCGCCCCGCGCCCGCCCGCCCCTCTCTCATATACACTCACGCGGGCACACGCGCGCTCTCGCTCTTCCCCCACCAAAAACTAAAAGGCTCTCGGGGCCTCCCGAGATCTGCCCCCTTCCCCACCGCGGGCAAAAAACAGATTTGGCGTTTCCGCTTTCTCGCTTGTGTTGGGATCCGAGGAACCGGCGACGCGCCGGCCAAGTCTCCTTTCCTGGGTCTCTCTCGCGCGCTCTCTCACTGATGCATTCCTTTGCTCCCACCCCTTCCACCTCCTCCTGCTGCTCCGAGGTCTGCCTCAACTGATGCGCCAGAGAGGACTAACATGGGTAAAAAACACTCTGTGGACACAAATTAGGGATTGTAATTGAAATTTGTTGCCTTGATCTGTCAGCACTTCCAGGCAGGAGAGCGGTGGGAAGAACTTGCTCATTAGTGTCAATAAAGCGGCGGGGGCGGAGCCCGGGTCCCTGTCCATCACCCAGACGGCCGGCCAATCAGGAGGCGCCGACTCCGCGCAGCCCGCGCCCACTTCCTTACAAGGTAGCGAAAAACCAGGAGTGAAAAGCGCCGCCGTCTGGCTTGGATGTGCCAACCACACGGACGCTGAACTCTGTGTCTCTCACGTCCGTAGCTGAGTCCAGCCCCGTAGTCTCCAGCTTTCCTCACCAGGACCTGGAAAGGCGGAAGTTCCCGGCTTTAAACTAGACGTTCAACAAGTTAGAAAATCAGGAATCTTTCAAGGTTCCGTAAATTGCCGTCCCACTTCCGTATCGCATAATGTTGCTACAACTCAGAATACTGGGAAGCTGGGAAGAATTCGCAGGCCCCTCCTTTCTCATTTAAATGTTCCTGCACTCAGTCTGCGCCAGATATGGCTTAGGCTTATTTAAACTTTACTCCGTGATTTTTTTCTTAGGGGATACCAGGTTAAGAAATATGTAAATTCTTTAGGAGTGCAAAATGTTACGTTAACGCTCAGTCCGTCATATAAATGTCAGAAAAAGCACGCCCTTTCCGCAGCCCCCCTTTTCTTTCAAAGAGTGGTAGTTATTTTTAAACGTAGGTCATGGGATTTTCATTCTGTACGTCTTTAACGATATGGACAACTTTAAAACCCCTTAAAACTTCGCAAAATGAAATAAGTATGAAGACGCAATAAAATTCCCCATTTGAAAAACTTCTCTGTGATTTAAGTAACTTTATATTTGTCCTACTTTTGACAATTTACGATCGTTACTTCAGGCTTTTAAGGAGTCCATTGATTTATTTAAAACAAATTTAATAAAATCAGTGCTTTTTAATTAAATGACACCATATATATTTGTTTGTACAATCTGTTTTGTAGTTTCAACTCGACTTTTTGTTAGGATTAACAAATATATATATATATGTTTGGTATAAATAGAGCAAATCTCTTGTGGAATAAAATTAATCGTGCATATTACTCCATCTTTTGTATAAAATACACGGCAGGCCGGGCGCGGTGGCTCACGCCTGTATTCCCAGCACTTTGAGAGGCCTACGCGGGCGGATCAAGAGGTCAAGAGATCGAGACCATCCTGGCCAACATGGTGAAACCCCGTCTCTACTAAATAAGTAAATAAATACAAATAGTAGCTGGGCGTGGTGGTGCACGCCTGTAGTCCCAGCTACTCGGGAGGCTGAGGCAAGAGAATCGCTTGAACTCGGGAGGCGGAGGTTGCAGTGAGCCCAGATCGCGCTACTGTACTCCAGCCTGGCGACGCAGCAAGACTCCGTCTCTGTCTCTCTCTCTCTCTCTCCATATGTGTGTGTGTATATACATACATACATATATATATATATATATATATATATATATAAAACAAAGGAATTTTTTCCTCTCCCTCGTCCCTCGTTTAATTCAATCTCCGCAACCGTTGGCTGCCCTTTTATCTCTGACTTCTCTGTAAACTTTCAGTAGAGTAGCATTTGGGGGTAGATCCGCCACTGAGACTGATCCTTTTATTGTAGAAGAGAACGCGCCGTTCCTGGAGGCCGGACACCACAGCGGGAGTAGGAACCTGGCAGGCGATGAGCAGAGGCACGAGCAAGCCGCCCAGCCAAACCTGGCAGCCTTGAGGTCAAAAATGATTTTGTAATATCCTTGCGGAGGAAGCCTCTTTTAGACGCCTGAGAAACAAACTCAGTTGGGAGGAGGTGTTTTGCATTTTACAAAATGAAGGCTTTGCGACCGATTTAGAGCTGTGTGGTCCCTAGTGGGTCTCCAAGCTCCGGGGCACCCTAGGCCGGTATTACATCATTAAAAAGAAGCGCAAATCCCATTTCTGAAGTTTAGCCGAAGGCGGGCGCCGGCAGGGAGAGCTGAGAGGCCGCCTAGAGAGTTTGGGCCGGGAGTGGGAGTGGGACAAGGCGGGAGCTAACTTAGCAGGAGTAGACGCCGTAAGAAGTTCCATTCAGCTAAGGTGCCCCGCCCCAATCCCAGGCTCTCGGGGACCGCAAGAAGGGAGATATCCGGTGCTTCTCCGAGCGGTCCTTACAGCTTTGGAGACTCTGCTGCTGCCCAGGGGTGTAGTCGTCGGAGCCCTCGGGCCTGCTGGGGCTCAGCAGGGGTAGTGGGAGCCCCTACCCTGGGAGAAACTGCCAGGGACAAACACTGTTTGCTGACGCAAAGCCTATTCTGCAAAGGAGTTCTCCCTGTATATGTCCTGCAGCTCCAACTGATTTAGAAAGGGATACACAGGCCTGCAAGGCGCTCTCGGGATCATACAGCCTCACGCCCTCTTCTTTTCCTCTGCCATTTCTTTATGTCTTTCGCCTTCACCCTGGGCAGCAGACCCCAGCAGGCGGGGACACCCGGGGACTGGTGTCCGCATAGCCGAAAGGCTGGAAAGCAGAGCCTCGTCTACATCCACGATGTTTCTAGAACGTGGCCCTTAGAAATAATTCAAGTGTGAGTAGGGCGCCGAGGACAGGACAAGGCGTTTGCCCCCTAGTCCTGCTACTGGCTAAGGAGAATCATAGCAGTAGAGCCGCACCACTGCTGCCGCCGCCTCCAACTTGCGTTAAGTTCGGCTCAGGCTACTGGATTGAGCAGGACCAGCTAACTCAGGTCCCGAGGGGCAGTGTGTCACAGACTGCAGCCCACTCCAACCTCGGCTCCTGGAGAAGGGGCGTCGAATCTCTCTTGGGCATGGGAGGGAAAGACATTCCGAGTTGGCTGGGCGGAGTGGCAGCCTTGAGAGTGACGAGTGACAGCAAAGCCTCGTCCTAGCAAGGCCTTTTACCAACAGCGCGGCATGCCCTTTCGAGGAGAGCGCCAGGCCCTCGCACTTTGCAAGTCAAGAGAGCAAAGAAAGCGGGGACAGGGCGCGTAATCGCAATGTGCGGTCGCGCGTGTGCACGTGTCTGTGTTTGCATGTGTGCGTGAGCATGTGCACCTGCTCAAGTGTAAATGTGTCTGTTGGCAGTTGGGGTCTAAGTACCTGAGAATGTGTGTCTTCTGTTGCTTTAGGAGATTAAAATGTCTTTTCCCAGTATTGAGCTACATTGAGGAAACAAAACTGAAATAAACTGTCAGGCCTCTCTCAAGACCAGCCGGATTCTATGTTAAATAAAAGTCAGCCAGAGGAGAATATTGTCAGAATGAATCAGTCTCAAGGACTTGGGGAGAGAGAGAAGGGCAAAAGATCCTTGAGCTCCCAGATCTGGGACAACGATATACAGTGGAATCCATGTCCTGCCGGACAGCAACACTAACTGGTGGGAGGGGGCGTGCAGGGGCGGGAGATGGACTTTTAAAAAGCATATCCGGTCTCTTCTTTATTTTTCTTGGTGCAGTTTAAAATTGGACAGTTCCGAAATAGTGCTTTTTTGTTGTTGTTGTTTTAAACTCATTCTCTGTCGGCTTCCACTCTGCTTTTTAGCCTGGAGCCTGTTTACATAGCATTGATACATGGCCAGTTGTGTATAGTTTGCTATTTCATCTTACCTGATTTATAAGATACTTACATTTTATTTATAAACAATTTTTCTTTTTTAGGTTATAATTGTTAAAGCTCTATGCGTCCGGTCTTCATTCCTTCGAAAGACTGAATTTTTTTCTTTTACACTTGACACTCGCTGTATTTAACCCCTATATTTAATTTCTCAGACTCGATAAGGTAAGCCCTGAGTCTGTTCAGACAAGAATCGGTTCTTTGCCCCTGATCTCAGGGCACATCAAATGGTCCCCGAGTCTCCAAATAATCCGGACCCAGACTTCTTTGCCACACATAGAGAAGTTTATTATTAGTAAAAGATGAAGTGAGCTAGAAGCAGAAATGGGACAGAGAGTATGGGTGGGCAACGGCCAAATCCAAACACCAAGAGGGGTACTTATTTGGCTGCGTTCCTCTATAGTTTAATCTGGGAAGGAGCCATAGCCTAATTGGAGACCGTGAACATCAGCCTACGCTGAGTCACCAGGCAGCGCCGCACAAATGGGCTAGGGCTTCCCGTTTCCGCGATTCCTGTCCCTACTCTTTCCCACTCTCTTTCTTCTCTTTGCACATACTTTTCTTCTCGCCTCTCCTTCTGATCTGGGTTAATGAAAATATTTTATCTTGTACAAGTTTATAAAGCCTACGGTAGTAAATTCAGGCGTCCCAGGGCTCAAGGACTGCACTCTTGCGGATTTCTCTGCCGGGTCTGGTGCTGCAGATGCAAACCCAGGCCCCGTGAACAAAGCGATCCGGAGCTGCAATTCCTCCCTGCTCACTCCTGTGGCTGACTTGCACGCACAGACATCGCCTCCCCACTTGTTGGCGACTGTTTTCCATTCTTCCCCCAACAATTCGTCCTTCTCAATTCCGATTAGCTGAGACTGAAGCCCTCTACAAAGGACCTGTGCAGCCCACGGAACAATTCCGCAGTTCTCAGGTAGAAGAATCAGAATCAGGTCTGAGCCCGCGGGGTATCTCTTTAAGCGCTGATTTTTTAAAATCAATGATCATTTCTCATTGGGGCTCCAGGGAGGTGCTCGGTTTCTGGAGTGTCAAATGAGAGTATACTCCCAGGGTAAGCTTGTCTTCATTCCTCTCTCTCTCCACCCTCCCCCCCTCCGTTTTCCAGCTTGGAGAAAGGAAGGGGAGAAGGGGTCTTCTGGCCCACCAAGTCGAGGGACATTGAGGAAGTAATGAATCTGTGATGCGTCCAGAAGAAAATTCACCCTCTGGGAAAATGAGCTTCCGTATTCATGCTTGGTGTATCTCCAGCAGTATCTGCTCTACCTCCAAACAACACTGCAATTATTTTTTTTCACCCCGTGGGTGAAAAACCGCTGCCCTATCTCCCTCATTTATTGACTCACACTCCTCCCACAAAACTACAGTGTTGAGGGATCAGTAACAGAAATGTTCAAGAAGGCCACACTTGTCTTTATCACTAATATGTGACATGTAAGATGGCTTGAAGGAAGTACTGAAATTAACACCCAGATGTAAATGAATACCCGAAGATGCCTAGCTGGACATTGCTAATATCAACATTGCAACAGATCAATTTGGACATAAAGCAAACTATTCAATAGGGAAGCTAACTAATATTCTCTAATTAGTTATAATGAGCATTTTAATAGTCTATGCTATATAAAAACATGTTTGAATTGATATTTAAAATACACAGCTTCCTATTCTTTGAATTAAATATTTAATGTTATTTTTCCTTATAGACAAAAAGTTACCTTGAGTCTGCTGGTTTTACAAAATGAATTGAAAATGGAAATAAATGTTCCCGTTTAGGCCCCATTTAAGAGTCACTAGATTTAGTGTTTAGCTTTTAATAAAAATTATTGCACCCTCTAATTGGCTGTAAATTAGGTCCTGTTCTCATATTTTACATCTGTAGATACCGACAGTTCTTAAACAGTGGAAATTTTGTGCACATTCATATAATCTGCTGAAAGTATAAACAATGAAAAACGTGGCTGGAATTTATTCATATTTTTGTACTGACAGATGAGGCATTTCAGTTTCAGCTGAATGAAAGGATTTTTAATGGATTAATTTAAAGCCAGCACTGGAATTATGCAAAAAGAAATATGCTATTGAAAAATCAAAAAAGAGTATTAGCATTAGGAATGAACCCTGCATTTAAACACATGAGCAAAAGTTTGACAAGAAGTTATGACTTTTCAGCATGACTTTTGGTTTGGTTTTTTCTTCACTTTAAATTGTGTAAACCATTGTGTCCTTTAAAAAGTGTATCATAAACAATTAAGAAAAAATTTAAAAAATGAAACAGCTTAGGGTTTTTCCCACTTCAATATAGAATTCTTAAAATTTATTTCAAATACAATAATCATACTGGAATATATTTCCAAGCTGAATTTTCAGAAATAGTCAAACGAGAATCCTCAAGTAAAAGGCTAAAGAGTAGTCACCATGAGAGGAACTCTACCAAAACACTTAACATGTTTTGGAATTTCCAAATTCAGTCACATGAAGAAAAGGGAATGAAAAAAAACCTATCGCAGGCCATGCATAACAGGTGATGTAAATTTAGAATAACTAGCATTTCTAGAAAGTCTTGTGCTTTTTAATGTTCACCTCTAGTCTTCAGTGCGGGTTCCTTCTCAAATTACATAAAATGTACTTTAAGAAGCACTCACTACCTGCTACAGATGTCCAGGAAAACTGAATTATGGAAGTCGGAAACATATGGCAGTTGCCTATTGCACAAGGAAGGTACATATGAAAGTTATAAATTTCTTTCTTTAAGTCAGAATTGTAAACGCATTTTATAGGGTTCACAGTATGTATTACATCTGTAGATTTAATTTTTGAAATATATGTTTTTTGAGATATTTGTGGTTTGAGATTCTAAGATAAAGAACTTATCTTGTTGTATTTTTAAAAATCAAGAAAAAAACCCTAACAAATAAAAATAAATATGTGGAGTGGCAAACATTTTTCTTTTATTTCTCAGCTTGTTATACTGAAAAGGACATCAGGCCATCTATTGGCAAATAATTACTCACAACACGGGAGGTACCTGTCAGCAGGGCGTGCTGTATATTGAATTCCCTATACAAAGAAGCAGAGATATCAATTGAGGAAAGCCAGCTCGGGGCTGATATAAAAACCATCAGATTAAGATCTGGACCATGCATATGTCAAAAACACACCAATTAAACTTGCTTTTGAGAAAAAATTCCAAGTGCTTGCTGATTTATTTTCCATCAAAATATTCAATTTATTTCATTTAACACGTTTGAAACATTTTGATTGCAATAATAATGTAATACTACATACTCAGTATTATCAATGGATATCAAGTACTATCAACTACCAAGACATCTTCCCTTCACCTTCAAAGTGATTAAAAAAAATCACTCTAATTTTCTACCTGTAGCACCCTGTTATCTTTAAATTTACATTTAATTTTGTAGATTTTAAGAGTCAGAGCTCTCTTGTTTCAGTTTATTTGGAGAAATTTGTGAAGCAAGTTATCTAAATGGTCTTGGTCAAAAATGGGTTCAAACAAATAAATACCCTGAAAGTAGGCAGGTGCCTACAGGTAAGTTCGCTGTGAGTTCGCTTCAAGAAAACCATCTTTAGATTTCCATCGTGGAGGCATAGGGAAACACGCAAGATTGGTCTCCACTTTGTTGTAGAAGAATGAAACGGATTTGAGGGGAGAATAATGTAAAATTACAGCAAATGTTCCCTACCCAGGCAGAAGTTTTATTTGGTTGTGTTTTGAATTTCCCCTTTGCGATCAATCGAGTGGTCGCCAGTATTGGTTTTCTCTTCTTTCCCAGTTCCTGCTTTGCCCAGGGCTCCCCCTGGCCAGGCTTTGGATCACTTGGTCTCTGTGAGACAGTGAGGAATCGAGCGTTTCATATTATGGGTTTCCAGAAAGACGTGGGAGACGAATGAGGCGCAGAAAAACCTATCAGCTTCTTTTCCATCTGCCTACGGAAAGGTGGAAACAAGGAGAGCGCTGCAGAAATTTCTGATTTTTTTATTTTCCAAGTTTTTGTTGCTTCTTGAGCTCCTGTCCTGCCCTGTCCAGGCCATTCCACGTCCCCTTGTTTCCACTTATAATTAGAACTTTGTAAGGGGGCCCCAACCTGACTCCATCCGAGAGTAAGCTTAGTTCGGGATTATTAATTTTTTATGTAGCATTTATTACTTGATATTATTTAATAACAAAACTCTCAATAAAGTAAAAAGAAAGAAGTCAGTCCAGTTTCCGGGGACACCCTAAAATCCCTGGGGGCGGTTCCCACTGGTAAAATACTAAGGAATTCGTATTTCCCACTGGTAAAATACTAAGTTCCACAGCTGAAATTAAAATCCAGTCTGGGTTTCTGAAGCTCATATTGTTTTGGGCAATATCTGCGTTTTCTTTCATTTAGTTTTCGTTCTTTCTGGTTTTGGTGCTTTTTTTTTTCTTTTCTTTTCTTCTTCTTTTTTTTTTACATTGCCGAAGACAATCTGATTTACAGTTTGACTGAGAGTTGCATTTCTGTTTAGAAGGTGAAACGTCTAAATCGCTTAGCCAAATTATTCCCCGACGGCTCCAATATTGTGCCAGAGTTCCAGAGTCAGTTATTTTTATGTCTGACTGTATTTCACATGTGCAGGGTGATAAATAAAATCCGTCTCAAGCTACAAACTATCTGAGTGTGATGAGGAACAATCGACAAAAATTAACCCAGCCAAAGCGTTGGGGTTCAAGCGAGCGACTGGACCATAAATCAGCGTCGCGGTGGCGTCGGGACGCTGAGCGCTCGGAGGTGCACTCAGCTGCCTCTGGGTTCGCCCAGTCCGAGAGAGCGGGGCTCCGTCGCGGGAGCCCGGGCAGGAATCGGACTCCGCCAGGGGTTCGGAGTCTTCTGGGGAAAGGGCGTGTTGGGAGAGAAAGGCAAGCCCACGCAGGAGCGACCTCCTAATTAATTCATCATCGAGAATTCTCCAGTGGGGTGTGTGTGTGTGTGTGTGTGTGTGCGTGTAAAATCAAAAAAGACTTGGGAGGCAAACTTGGGTGGGAAGCACTGAGGAAGGCGAAATAATTCCCAACTTATCTGGATCCCAGACGAGTCCCTCTGATTGCTTAAGTCACTAGAAAAGGAGATTCGTCTCAGCGATTAACAATGATACCCTTTTTAAGAGAGATCAAAGGCGGCGCCTAGGGAAGCTCTACAACGCGGCTTCTTGGAGTTCTGAGGCCGCCTGCGCATTCACTTTCCAGTGTAAGCCCCCGCTCCGGAATCCCGGCTCCAGCCCAGCCCGCGCCCCGTTCCTGGAAAGACCTGGCCGGCCGCGCCCCCGAACCCCCGAGGCGTGGGTGTCAGGCTAAGCGGGGCTCGTCCGACCGGTCGCTTCCAGCTCTCTCCACCTGTTGGAAAGCCCAGGCCCAAGAACCGCGCCAGCGGCGGCAGCACGTCACTCGGCGGCCACTGGGAGTCAGGGAGCGCGGAACGCGGGTTTCTGTTGATAAGTGCAAAGTACGGCCCTCTCGGTGCTAAGTGCACAGTAAGTGCGAAGAATAAATACATCATCTCCCGGGGCGGCTGTCTCGAAAACGCCTCTCAGCTGCCTGCGTTTCAGAGCCCGTCAAAGGTTATAGCTTAGTGCGGGCGTCTGCGCCGCGCCTGCGCCTCCGAGCGCCGGCCGAGAAGGGCGCGCAGCCACGGCCAACACATGCCACTAGTCCCGCAAGGCGCCCGACTCCTCTAAGGGGAACTCGTAATGCTCACCAAAAGCCTCAGAAACCCTGGAACCTATAAGACCGCACCACCGCGCAAACGGTGTCCCGGGCTGCGCTCCCGCACTGCACCGGCAGCCTATGAGGCGAAGCCGACCCGGAGACTGCGCGCGACGGGCGAGCGTGCGTGCGCCCGCAGATTCGCTTCAGGCGGTAGGTGTGGAGTACCTGGGCAGCTCCGGCGGGAATGGTGTTGGGGAGAAGGAGCTGTCATTCATAGTCTTCTACATATCTGAATAAAGAATTGCTTTTTAAAAATAGGTTCAGAGCCTAGTGAGTGAAAACTTAAAAGTCCCCGCGAGGAGCTCTAGTTCCCGGGCGGCGCGGCCCCGACTTTCTCGTCGGTAGCGCTCTGGCCTTGGGCGCCCGCCGCTTTGGCTATGGAGGTACAGTGGCCGCGTCCCGGGGAGCCTGGGCCTCCTTGCGGCTCCGAGCCTCCGCGGCGCCCGCGCCCCGACTCTCCGGTCCCGGCTCTCTCCAGGCCCGGCTGTCTCCAGTCCCTCACTGACTTCGCCAGCCGCACCACCCACCTCTTTCTCCCGCAGACGTAAACCCAAATACGCCCCGGCCTTGGGCCTTGGGCCTCGCCTGGCTCTACAGGATTCGGGGGCGGGGTAGGCCGGCAGAGCTCAGCTCGCGCCGTGGGTCCACATGTTTTTATTTCGTGACCCTGACCGCGTCCCGGCCATAACTTCCTCTGCGTTACAACGGGGATAATAATCCCCGGCCGGCCTGCCGGATGGTGGCGGGATAATATATCCCGGTGAGGGAAGGACCGAGCTTGGCAGAGACACTTAACTGTCCCACTGTGTGGCTGTTCACAATCCGCCCAGATTTAGGGGTGGGGTGGGGGGTTTTCGGACCCCGGCCTGCTCCCCCTCTCCAGACCCCGCAGAAAGGGGTTCATGGGCAATTAGGTTCCGCTGGACTCCCCGGGCTGCGGGCGGGTGAGCGCCGCCGGGCACCGGGCGGGGGCACGTGGCGCCCTCTGGGGACCGTCCGCCGCACTGCCTGGCGTCCTGCCTGGGGAGGCGCAGCCTAGCCGAGCACCTCCCGCCGCCTCAGGCTCGGAGGAGCTCTGTACCTGGCTCCGCGCTGACCCCTCCACCTGGCTGAAGGCAGCAGCCCTGGGAGACTCTGGCACTCTGGGCCGGAGCAGGAGCTGTGCCCCATGGCAACCCAGACTGAAAGGGAAGCCCTGTCTGTTGCTCTTTGCTGCGGATTCGAGGGAGGCCGTCTCGAGTCGCTCAGAAGCGACCTAAAGAAGGCACTGGCCTCTGTGCGCCGAACCTCCGCGAGATAGACTCTAAGTCTCCCAACCGTTTACAAAAATATGAAGCCATCTGGAAAAGCGAGCAACCACATGGATGGAGGGAAATAATTAAAAATAAAAGGTAATTAGGAGGAGGGACCTGAAAGGAATATTAACGTAAATGTTCTTTGCGCTTGAGTGTGAGATAACCCCAGATTTTATTTTATGAATTTCTGTCTAAACCTCAGAATTTTAATGGAACAAACGAACCAACCGACAAACAAAAATGCCAAGTATCCTCAAGCCCTGGCCAGCTAAGGGATATTTCCCAGTCAAGTTCCCAAGACCCATTACCGTTATCATCGCTCCATATAGTGGTGGATGAATGAGCAACTCCTCCATTGCATTTCCATTTAAAATCCCAGGACACTCCACCTGTAACTTTCTTTGACTTCTCTCATTAGTGAAGTTATTTTTGCCCCCCCACTTTTTTTTTTGTTTAGAAAGGCACATTTCACAAGTTTATCAGTAAATCAACTGTTTTAAACTGCCCCCATCTTGAATGATAGCTGACCAAAAAAAAAAAAAAAAAAAAGCAAAGTAAAGGCATATAGGGTGGTGATCTAAAGTGCTTACGGACTCTCAGTTGCATAGTTATTTCTAAGACTTCATTTTTTACAAAATGAAACATTTTGGGGCAGTTACAGTTACATTAGTACATGTTGTGGAAATAAGCTTGCATTTAGGGAAAAATTATTAGAAACAGCTGTGATGTTAATGATTCAAAACCCGAAGTACTCAGTATGCTTAGTATCTACTTTTCATCATATTTTTTTGTGTGCATCCACATAATGCATACTCTCTGTGTGTAATACAAGACACTTGTTTAATAAAGCAAACGATTGTCTGTGTCAGGGAGATTTGGTCCTCTCTCCCTCTCCCAGTCCATGTGCAGAACAGATCAAAGACCCGAAGTACCTCTGTCTTTCCAAAGGCAGCCAGATGGTGTCTTGATTTTTCTTCAGAATTTTTTTTAGCAATAGAATTAAAAGGATTAAAGAATCTGTGTGATGCTACAGATGAAAGCCCTACCCAGGTAAATTACTTTTCTTTTTAATGTCATGCATACCTTACCTTATTCCACTAAGGTTTTGAGGAGTCTCTGGAGAATACATATAATAAATATGTAAATGGTGAGTAAATGATTAAAACCGGGTAAAACTGAAATCACAATCCAGAGTCAAGATTAGAAGAAAATAAGAACTCTGATATGCATGGAAAATACTAGATAGTTGTTAAAGAGGAACTTTAAATTTGTCTCAGAGCTTCCTAGCAGCAAAAGTAAAAAGCAAAACATGACCCTATCAAAAGACAAGAAGAAATTATATCAGTTACTTACAGAAAGCAATATATTCCCTAAGGTGGTGGTGATGATGATGATGATGATGATGATGACGACGATATGATATTTGCTGCAGTAGCAATAGTATGTTTAACATGCTGCTCTGTTCGGGAAACCAACTGTCCCTGCCTCACCTCAACACACACAGCTGTTCTTCCTGGGCTATTTTTACTTTGTTACATATAGATTAAAGCTGCTTCTCTATAATAGAGAGGCAGTTTGCTGTCTGAATTTTGGAATCAGACCTGGATTGAGTGCCGACTTCCTGCTCTGCTGTAACCCTTGGCAAGGCACTTCATCTCTCTCTCTCTCTCACTCTCTCTCTGAGACCCCATATTTTTATTAAAATGGAAAAAATCTATCCTATTAGCTGAAAGAGAGACTATTCTATAGCCTGACATGTCAGAAACTTTTTATAAGTGTTAGGCTATTATTGTTGTTTTAATTGTCATCAATGTACCACAAATGTTAGTTTCCTTTCCCTTTTTCACAATTTCATAGCATTCAAGGGTACTTCTTCTTTTGGACCTCAGAGCAAAGGAGAATGCTAAAATTTGAGCTCCAAGATCTGTCAGTACAGATGAGCAAGATCTCTGAGCTCCCTCACGCTCCCTGCTTGTCTGTAGTGGTTAAAGAGTGGAGCCAGTTTCTGGGAGAGAGCAGTGAGTGCTGGTAAGATGTGCCTTAGATCAGCAAGTACAGGAGTGGGCCAGTCCCTGACTGCTCTCTGTAGCAGCCCCACTCCTAGTCACCAGTGGGGATGGCAGCTAGCTGAATCACCTTAATATTGGGATAAGTCATGGCATGAATTAGTTCCAAAAGGAGGTAAGTATATCCAAAAGAAGGTAAAGAATATTATTTTGGAGTGGGAGGTTTTGCATGTCACTACAGAAAGTCAATATTCTTTTAAAGTATTCAGTACTGGGGATTTGGGGGAGCCTAAAAAAGGTCACACTCTCTTCCCACCATCCTTCCTCATCCTGCCACTTCCTGTGTAGTGCTTTTAAACTGAGTACTTGCTAAGACCCAGCAGTGGTGCCAGGTTTTATGGAGATGAGCTCTCTGTTCTGGATCTATCACCTAAGACTATCCAGGCAATTGGCCTCCAGAGAGGTCTTCTGTTTTTGTTCCTCTTCTGTCTTCCCTTCTTTCACCTGCTAAGCATCCACTAAACTCTTACCCTTCTCTTCCTGCAAAAACTTGTGGGTTGATAATAGATTAACTATCAATCCAGTGTATCTAAGACCCTATATTATATTTCCCAAGGTTAGCTGTATCTTAGAAAAGTATGGAGAAGTATATGTGCATGTTTGATGTATTCTAGTAGATTGTAAGCTTCCTAAGGTCAGAAACCTCATGATGTTTATGTACTGATTGGCCAAATCTAGAACAGCAGATAATTTGTTTCAGCTTGATGCAGCCCCATGACTAAACTTCCAAGAAGCCACATGACATAGCAGGGAGGACAAGGACTTGGAGTCAGAAGAGGGTGCCCAAGGCTTGTTGGCTCTGTCACTGGCTCTATGAATTTGAGTAACTACTCAACATCCTGAGCTTCTACCTGAAGTATTTAGACAGGATGATCCCAATAGTGACACATAGCACCAACATTTTATGGTCCTGAATCCACTTTATAGCTGAGACTGACTTCATCTTTCTCTGAATTAACTGCCATGGCATTTTCTGTCTTCGTCTTTTAAGGGATATAGCACTCCTACCTTGTATTATAGTGATTGCAAACTATTTCTTATCTTCTCTGTTAGGCATAAGCCCCATGAGTTCAGGACAGGTGTCTACATCAGTGTTTCCAAAAGAGCCAGCTCCATGTTTTGCACAACTGTGCTCAATAAGTAGTTTCGAGTGAATAAAATCTGACCCTTTATAACATACACTAATTTGATTTAAAAAGAGGGCAATGGCTGGGCACAGTGGCTCTCACCTGTAATCCCAGCACTTTGAGAGCCTGAGGCAGGAAGATTGCTTGAGCCCAGGAGTTGGAGATCAGCCTGGGCTACATAGTGAGACCCTGTCTCTGTTTTTTCAAAAAATAGCTGGTTGTGGTGGCATGCATTTGTAGTTTCAACTACTCGGAAGGCTGAGGTGGGAGGATCGCTTGAGCCGAGGAAGTTGAGGCTGCAGTGAACCATGATTGCACCAATGCACTTCATCCTGTGTGACAGAGCAAGACCCTGCTTCAAAAAAATAAAAATAATTAGAGAGCAAGCTAACACTCTCCCATTGTTTGGCACAGACAGCTAGACTTTGGGGGCACTGGCACACATAGGCTCCTTCTCTGTCAAGTATTACTGTCTTGTCTCCATGTCAGCCAGGATATATACAGTCATGCTTGTGCTTGTTATTTTTGTTTGAAGGGTACAGGCTGAATGGTCTAGAACAATTATTCACCTCTTTCCCTTAGCTAATGTATAGAATGTGGCAGAAAAGAAGGAGGCTTTATGATGGCAGAAAGGAGAAAGACACATGGGGGGAAATTTTTTCTCATCTGATGAAGATAGGTAGTGGGTATTGAGTTGTGTCTTCCTAGTCCCCAGTATGGGCAGACGGAGAGGCCTGCCTGTTCCTGTGGCATGGTTTCTTTGTCCATATTTGCCAACTCTGTAAAACTCTCCCAGGGAAATGGAGATTTTTTTTTTAAAAAAGGAGTGAGAAGACAGCTCTACTCTTGTTTGAAATGTATGTCTCTAGATTCCTCTTCTGTAATGGATTCCAGAATAACCAGTAGACTGCTCTTTAGATCTTTAGAGTAATACTGCTAAGAGAAGATACAATAAATCCCTATGAAGAGTCTTTTTTTTTTTTTTTTTAACTCCTTCTACCAGTGAGGTCTTTGGGACTGCAGCCCTGCCTCCATCAGGCCGTTATACTCACCTTAAACTGAAGTTCCCCCAAGCAGCCTTTTATGCTGTAGCCAACCCAGAGCCTCAGCCTAAGCCAGCTGGCCCAGAATTCACACACTTTTTCCCTAGAAGATTGGTGCTTCTGGAGCTTCTGCTGCTACTGCTGAATGCCACCAAGTGGCTGAACTTTGCTGTTGCCTCTGTTACTGATGCCATCTCCATGGTCAAACCGATTTCCCATTGCTGAGCCTGGGTACAAGCTTGGATCTTGCATGTCGGAGGCATTGCTAAAGTGGTCCAGTTTTGTTGCCTTTCCCTCCTGCTCTGGGTTCTCCTGCTTCTCTTTTCCTAGCCCCATCCCCACACAGCAGTGAAAGTCCTTTTCAGTGAGCTAACGCACTCTGGCTATTCTTGCTGAAGATCTTTTCCTTGACTGCCAGGTCCAAGGGTGTGGTGGGGTATGATGTGAAATAGTACTTCCTTTGTACCTCCCCTTGTAGCTGTAGGAATCTCCATGTATTGACACATGGAAGCTGATCTCTGTTCCCCTTCAGGCCAGTTAGGTTTCCTTGAGCTCAATTGGATGTATGTTTATTCCCATCAATGTATCATCTAAATCTTTATATGGTAGATTTTCAGTACATTTATCTTGTAAATCTTAGGATTATTTATTTTAGAAGCTATCAACATTCTAGCGGTTATTCATTAGTCATCAAAATTAATGCTAACCGCAATATAACACAATCCCTGAATAACTGTGGAATAACTCAATAGTTTTCTTCTCACTTAAGAGCCGAGTGAATCAGGTGGCTCTTCTGTGCATCCTTCTTTCAACTGGTGATTCAGGGACCCAGAAGTTAACTCCTTTTTGTGGAGCTGACTTCCATGGAACTCCTTTTTGTGGAGTTGACTTCCATGGAACTTGACTTCCATGTTTGCAGTGGAAAGGGAGGAAAGAGTATAGAGAAAGTGCACCTGTTCTTAATTACCTCAGCCTGGAAGTGACATTGTAATTTCTGTTCACATTCTACTGGCAAGAAATCATCCCCAAAGCCCCATGTACCTGCAGAAGAATCTGGAGAAATGTAGCATTTCTTTGTTCCCAGGAAAAAGGAAATAAAACAATTTGATGACTACCTAGCTTTCTGTCTGTCATAAGTTTTAAAGGGAAACTTTTATCTTTTCTGTGCTGGAGAAACACCAAGGCCAGTATGCCCCTGGACTCAAATGACAGAGAAAGTAGAATCTACTGTTGAATCAGGTGTAAAAACTAGGTGGAGTGCTATAGGCCATTATTTGGCTTTGCACTTATGGAACTGGTTCAAGGACAAAGTTCTCTTTGAGGTCGGGGAGAAATACATGTCATGGAATTGAAACAAGGTGTCCGCAGGAAGATGAGGATGTGAAGAACTAAGGGATACCCACTTATTGTGGTAACAGCCGTATCAGTGTTAAAAGCCCCCAAAGCCATTCTATTACAGATTTCCATAGTCTTTTTATTACCAAAGTAGTTGCCAGTGACTTGAAACTTGGGAAAGTTTTGCCAACAAGCTGTAGTGATATTCCAAAATCCATGATTTGATCACCTCTTTTCTGGTCTTTTACTTTTAGTACTAATACATGCTATCAGCACTCGCCCTTCAAACTGTCTTGGTTAACACTTTATTTGTATCTTTAATGATTTAACAGATGTCAAATCTTGTTATTGGTTTGACAAGGGCTGACATTGCTCTAACGTCTTTGCTCAGGTCTGGTTAATTTATGAGAGGATAACAGACCACTGATGTTATTTTCTTGTGCTTTGATGGAAGTTTTAGTGTCCCAACTACCCTGTGGAAGGAGCTTTATACTTCTAAAGTGGTTGCAGTGTTCTTGTTAAGTTTTTTTTTCCATTACAGTCTTGCATTTTACCTTCTCACCAAACAGTATATTGTAATACCATTTAGGATAGTTGGTTCAACACCATTACCATCAAATTTTCCAGATGATAAGTACAGCAGAGAAGAAAACTAGAAATCTTTCTATTCTAGGAGAGAAAATGGACATTGCAAGCTAATCTGTATTGGGTCAAAGAGACTAGAAAAACATCTGTGTTGTCTATTTTTAGAACAATTGCATTTATTGTTTAAAATAGCTTAACATTATTCTTATTTCTGAACTTGTATGGTAGTCTTACAAGTCCTCCAGAATCTTATAAATTGCTTTATTGGCTAATGTTCACTGGCCATATCAAAAGCACCTAAGGAAGCCTCTAGCCAAATAAAATAATTTAATGGAGATCCACCGAGTGACAGGAGATACATGTTACAAACTGTACTGACCACAGAGAAGATGTGGCCTTGGCCTTCAGGAGTTTATAGCCAAGTAAACTGTATGGTAAATAAAAAATCAATTAACTCTACTAATAAAGCAAGGAAAGCATAGTCAGAGGCAAACCCATGATAGTACGTAAAGGAAATGTAGGTAAAAATATTTGGGTAATATTCTTTTAGGGAAAAATGTCAAAAAGTGTCCAAGTAGGAGTCAGGACAAAGCAAACCATAAGAATTGAGAGGTTGTTTCTGGTACAGATTCTTTCACTTACTACCTGTATGACTTTGGGTAAGTTCTTTAACTTTTATGAGCCTCCATTTCCTCAAATGAAAAATGAAGAGCGTAATGTGGGCCCTGGCAAATGCATTAACTGACTCTGCAGGTTGGATGAGACTATATATTTGAAAGTGCTTTAGGATGGTAAAGTGCCACATAAAGTAAAGGCAAGGAGAGGCCTTACTCTTGTACTTCCTCATGTCATTCTCTCCTCTCTGCTTTCTCCTTTCCCCCCTCCACACCCCCACATCCACACACAAACAGCTGTGACCCTTCATTTCAGCACATGGAAGAAGCCAACAGGAAGCAACACATTTTAGGGAGGTGGGATGGGGGGGGGGAGAATTTTTTGATATGCTATTTGGCATCCTGAATATATGTAAAAACAGTAATTTTGGTGAATAATTTTTCCACCAAACATTTGCTTCCAGGCTGCTGAAAACATTTGCTTTGTGAATAAAGACATAATTTAACTATGAGAGGAGGTAGCCCTTGGTGGTGGCTCTAGATCAGTTGTCTGAAAATCAATTTGCCAGATTACCAATTGCAGGGTAACCATCCAGGAAGTACATTTTACCAGAAAGAAGAGCGCTTTAAAAGGCTTCTCACTAGCAGAAGTAGAGGCAAGGATGGGGCACATGCCACTGGGAAAAGAGAAGGCTGTAAACTGTACTTAAAGGAAAGCTTGTCTGCTCATGTTTTAAATGTTAAATCCTGGAAAAATGCTTCAGCATCTGAAATGTGAATCACATGGGAAACTGACATTGAAATGAACAGACCTATGAAATCATCTGTGAAAACTGCTGATGTAGTTTTGCTAAATCTACTACTGATTAGTTTCACTAAAACTAACATTTTGAAAAAAATCAATAACAATTCAGTGAATTAGTTATTTAACAACTTGGTCAGACCAGTAAAGGGTGACTATTGATTCAAATGAGAGTGGATTGTGTCCAAACTGCTTTTTTCACATGTGTGTTTGTGTGTGTGTGTGTGTGTGTGTGTGACGGAAGGGGGAATACTGCAGGGGTGTCATTTAGGCAGTGGAAATTTTTAAAGCTGGGTAGGAGAGTCATAATTTTTCTACAGTTTATGCAATTTGGGGAAGGATCTAGAATGGTGTTGAAGGTAAGAGAGGAGTGGAGGCAAATGCTGGGGAATGTATCCCATAGAACTCAGGTGTGCAAGACCCATCCCAGGAGCACTGAAGTCTGGATAGAAAGAAGCCAATCAGATTTCAGCAGTAGCCACAGTAGGTTTAGAGCTCTGATGAGGAATGGCTATGGAACCCCCAGGTGGTCAGAGATGTGGATTGGTGGCATCAATGCCAGCATCTGAAGAGTTAAGAACCTGACAGCTAATGCTGGTCCAGAAGTCAGAAACCCCATGTTCTGGCCCCAGATCTTCCCTTAAATTGGCTTAGATCCATGCTTCTCAAACTCTGTCAAGGACTAATTTAAAAAATTTCCAATTCTTTTTGGACTGATACATGGTCCTAGTATACATGACTTACACACAGCTTGTGCCACGTATGATTTACCGAGAGAATTAGATTACACTCAAACTGGTATGTACTCTATTCAACGAGGTAAGTATACTGATCATGAGCTTAGATGTTACAGAAATGTAAAATTTCTGTGAATTCTTAAGTGTTTATTCTCAACTTTTGATCTTACCTCTTTATGCATTAGTAACAAACCGTTTGTAGACTATCACTGGAGATGATCTCTAAGGTATTTTCTACTCTGACAGTAAAATGCTGATGTGGGAGGGGCACTTATCTTTCAAATACAGAAATGCTTCCTTTATGTATTGTTGGAGAGTGAGACTGAGACTGTGTATTAGGGAATTTCTCCGAGAATGGAAGCTTGAAACACTGGGTAAGAGGATGCTGATGGTCTTGCACCTTTTATTCCTCCTTCTTCCTTAGTATCGGAACCCGTAATCTTTAGCTGAACTCATAACTCCTGGAATAGAAATTACATTTCCCAGATTCCTTGCAGTTGCTGCAGTCATGCGCTAAATTCTGGACAATAGGATGTAAGCAGAAGTGCTTTTTTCAGTGGGCTGGTTCAGGTTCTTGACTTCAACACATAAAATTTGAGAGCAAGTCCAAAGTGAAGGTAGGTAAAGAAGTTTATTGCAAAGTGAAAATACACTCTGATAGTTTGGTCAGAGCAGACTGTTCTAGAATGAGACAATACCATCTGGCACTGAGGAAACTTCCTTTATGGGAATCTTGCATGATTATTTATAAAGGAATGGGAATGGGCATTGTTGCTAAGCATATTGTGAGTGGTCTCCTGGATGTGCATGTGATATTGCTGTACATACTAGTACATATATGACATGTCTCATTAACATTTTAATTCTCCACCCAGGGGTGTGTTTTTTATTATTATAGTGAGCATAGGTCAGCCCAAGGAGACTAATCATGGGTTTCTGTACTTGCGTGAATATGAGGATTTCCCTTCTGCTCTTTTACTCCCTTGTTGCAGGATGTTCTAGCCAGAAGCTCAGGGTGCAATTTGTGCACTGTTGAGCAGTTTGCTCTCTCCATCATTATGGCAAGTTTGTGCCCCTTTAAGGGAGGCTATGATCACCCTCTCTAAGCTACCTCAGTGTGACAACTTATGGGAAGCCTCCTGAAAGGAAAATAACTGGAAAGTGGACATAATTCCTTTATATGTTTAGCTGTCTTGGGAATGGAGGCCATGTAAAGCACAGCCACAAGCTAGATGGAGCCTTGATGCCTTCCACCACAGCCCAGCGTATAAGTGGGAAAGGTGAATTTAAAGCTACATTTAGAATTTTAAGTGTTTCATTTATGAATTTTGTCTTTGTGGGCACTTTGGAGTATTAAAGTGTTTCATTTGTTTATTTGGGTGTTTTTAAGCAGAGTAATGTTGTGACTTTAAATACTAAAACTTAAATGTTAGGGAAATAAGTCAGACAACACTGTGAAAGATATATTAGATGGAGAAAAGAATGGAAAAGCAGGTAGTAATATACTGCAGTCTATTATATACTACAATCTACTACAGCATAGATGAGAACATGACACAAGGCATCGGCCGTGAGGAAGGGAGATGCATGCGAGACATGTTTTTACAGAAACAAAGAGACTTGGGTATTGGCCAGGTATGGGCGATAAAGGAAAGCGAGGGGTCAGATAGTTTCAATGTAGATGATGGTACTTTTAACTGATATTGGACTCAAAAAGCAAATAAAGTTTAGGGAGAAAGGTGATTTTAGTAACTTGGGGAATGCTGAGATAATGCCCATAAAACATGAAGGTTTAATCGTCATACAAATGTTTTGTAAATTTCTATAATCTGCTCCTGAGGGCATGTTTTTCTTTTTTCCTGTAATGTCCCAACAAATGGTGTTAATGACAAAATAATTTACAAATTGAAAGTTCTCAGGAGGAGATGGGACTTGGAAGTCAGTGATATATGTATAATGCTGGTGAAATGAACAATCCTGAGCAGAGGTAAAAAGAGAATTTAGGAACCTTAGGAAATCTCCTTTAGGAATAAAGAGGAAAACCAGTGAGAGGATGTTTCAGAAGGGGTGAAAAGACAAAAATGTGTTCAAGAAAACAGAGTTTCTTGAAAGAGATGAGATGTTGAAGAATGAGATGTTGGTGAGTTATATTAAATGCCACCAAAGAGGCAAATTTCATAGAAACTAAGGTCAATGACTTTGGAATTAAGAGTTTGACAGTGATCCTTGAGAGAGCAATTTCTATAGAGTGGTGATTCTTACACTTTAGAATCATCTGGAGGGCTTGTTTAACACAGAATACTGGACCACACCCACCCTCTATCCTCCTATTCTGATTCAGTAAGCCTGGGAAATTTGCATTGTTAACAAGTTACCAGGCAATCCTGCTGTTGCTGATCCAGGACTATACTAATTAAGACTTCATCACCTACTCGTGATGCAAGCAACAGAATAGATTTTTCTTAAATGTTCGGAGCTGAAGAACTTTTGCCAAGACATACAACTTCTTTTAACTTCTGTTTTCTGTTCTGTATAAATAGGGGTAATAATAAAACTTGCCTCTACTCATTGCTCTTAGGAGTAAAAGAAATAATATTCCAGGGATATGACAGCATTCACTTCAGTGTTTGGTTCTCAAATAATTGTGGAATCTGAGCATATACATTATTTATCCAAAGATGAAATAGCCTTTACACAATTTAATGTATTTGGTTTTAATAACTGCCTATAGAAACTTTCTGCAGCCCTCCAAAAGGTGTCTTTATAATTAGCACTCTAATGCCATCTGTAAATTAAAAATTCAGCAAATACAAAAGGCATGATGACTGTTTTCAGAGACAATGGAATTTTATAGTACATGCCACAAAACATTTTCCTTCTTTCTTTTTTAACATGTGCTGTTTAAAAAATTCTGTCTACTGAAATATTATCCTCTGGTATTTTAAATAAACATTTTAATTAATTGCTTATCATTTAGTTTATTAATGTGATGAGTGAATATAAATCACTAAAACATGTTTGAGGAAACTGAAAATATATTTAATAAAAAAGTGAATGTTTGCTAAAGAATTTAACTGGATGCCAAAATAAACACTGTCAATATTTTTCATTAAATAAAACAGTATATATTTAAAAACAAAACAGTATATATTTAAGTCATACTAGGTTTAAATAATTAAACTCCACAAGGATAGGTAAATAAACCAGGATTTTGAAAAATTAAATTTAAATAATTTTAACAGATATTCTAATCCAGTAATTATCTTTAGCCAGGCAGTGGTTATTGAATGCGTCTTTTTTTGTTTGTTTGTTTGTTTTTGAGATGGAGTCTCACTCTGTCGCCCAGGCTGGAGTGCAGTGGCACGATCTCGGCTCACTGCAAGCTCCGCCTCCCAGGTTCATGCCATTCTCCTGCCTCAGCCTCCTGAGTAGCTGGGACTACAGGAACCCGCCACCATGCCTGGCTAATTTTTTTTGTTGTTTTTTCAGTAGAGAGGCGGTTTCACTGTGTTAGCCAGGATGGTCTCGATCTCCTTACCTCGTGATCCACCCGCCTCTGCCTCCCAAAGTGCTGGGATTACAGACGTGAGCCACCGCGCCCGGCCTGAATGCTTTTTTTATGGTTATAGAACAATAATATTTTAAAGTGTTCCTGAATTTTGAGAGAAGGAAAATATTATCTATGATAATATTGGTTTTATATAATTTTCTGAGGGTTTAAATTAGATAATATAAACATACTTGGAACAGAGTACACATCGTAATAATAACAACAATAATAAACATAATAGCTATTGCTATTTTTGTCTGAAATTGCAGCCAAATCATTACTCTATTAGCCCAGTTTAATCACTAGTACATCACCATATAGTAGATATTATCTCTAGACTCATTTTACAGGTGAGGTAATTAAGCCTTAGAAAAGTGAAGTAGCATCCTAAGCAACACAGCTAATATGTATCCAACACATCTAATTTTAATTCTAAGGGTTTAATTACAAAACATGCTGAAGTTAACTTGAATACAGAAAATATGTCTAAATGGAGATTGTGATCATTTAGAGAGTTACCAAAACATGCCAAATAAAATTCTACACATATTTTTCCACATTTTTGCAATTGTGAATTGTGCTGCTATAAATATGCATGTTCAAGTATCTATTTCATATAAAGACTTCTTTTCCTCTGGGTAGATACCCAATAGTGGGATTGCTGGATCAAATGACAGTTCTGCTTTTAGACCTTTAAGGAATCTCCACACCATTTTCCATAGTGGGCATACTAGTTTACATTCCCCCCAGCAGTGTAGAGGTGTTCCCTGTTCACATCCATGCCCACATCTATTATTTTTTGATTATGGCCATTCTTGCAGGAGTAAGGTGGTATCACATTGTGGTTTTGATTTGCATTTCCCTTACCATTAGTAATGATGAGTATCTTTCATATGTTTGTTGGCCATTTGTGTATCTTCTTTTGAAGATATCTATTTATGTCCTTAGCCCACTTTGTGATATGATTGTTTGATTTTTTTCTTGCTAATTTGTTTGAGTTCATTGTAGATTCTGGGTATTAGTCCCTTGTCACAACTGCAAAAATGTGGAATCAACCCAAATGCCCATCAATCAACAAGTGGATAAAGAAACTGTGTACATGTCTATATGATGGAATACTACTCAGCCATAAAAAGGAATGAATTAATGGTATTCACAGCAACCTGGATGGGATTGGATACTATTATTCTAAATGAAGTAACTCAGGAATGGAAAACCAAGCATCATATGTTCTCACTCATAAGTGGGACCTAAACTATGAGCATACAAAGACTTAAGAATGATACAATAGACTTGGGGACTCATGGGGAAAGGGTGGGAAGTGGGTGAGGGATAAAAGACTACAAATAGGGTTCAGTGTACACTGCTTGGGTGATGGGTGCACCAAAATCTCACAAATCACCACTAAAGAACTTACTCATGTAGCCAAATACCACCTGTTCCCCAAAAAAACCTATGGAAGTAAAAATAAAATTCTACACATATTTTTCAAATAATATTTCCAATAAAGGTCTTGCATCTAAAATACATAAAAAACTCTTACAACTGAATAATAAAAAGATAACCCAATTTAAAACTGGGCAAAAGATCTGAATAGACATTTCTCCAAAGAGGATATACAAATAGCCCATAATCACATGAAAAGATGTTTGACGTCATTAGCCACTAGGGAAATGTAAATCAAAACTGCAATGACATTACACTTCACACCACTAGGATGGCTATGATAAAAAAAAAGTCAGATAATAGCAAGTACTAGTGAGGATGTGGTGAAATTGGAACTCTCATGCAATGCTAGTGGGAGTATAAAAGAGGGTGCAACCGTGTTAGAAAACAGTCTGGCAGTTCCTTAAATGATTAAACATAGAGTTGTCATATGAGTCCACAAGTCCACTGCTAAATATATACCCAAAAGAGATGAAAATATGTGTTCACCCAGAAACAAATGTAAAATTTACAGCAGCATTATTCATAATAGGCAAAGGGTAGAAACAGCCTAAATACCAACTGATGAATGGATGAATAAATGTGGTATATCCACACAATGGAATATTGCTTGGCCATAAAAATGAATAAGGTACTGATACATGCTACAACATTGATGAGACTTGAAAACCATTATGCTAAGGAGCCAGTCACAAAATACCACATATTACATGCTTCTATTCTTATGCAATGTCCAGAACAGGCATATCTATAGAAACAGAAAGCAGATTAGTATTTACCTAGGGTTGGAAGAGGTTGAGGGAGGGTGGGGAGAGGTGGTAGCTAAGACATACAGGGTTTCTTTTTGGGGTGGTTAAAATGTTCTAAAATTGACTGTAATGATACTCACATGTATCTGTGAATATGTTAAAAACATTAAATTCACTTTAGATGAGTAAATTGTACGATATGTGAACTATATCTCAGTAAAACTGTTTTAAAAATAAAATGTGTGTGCATGCACGTGTGTGTGTGCACGCAACACGTTGGGGCAGAGGGGTGTTTGTGTGCATACTTAAAAATATGATTAATGAAGAGGAATGGGTCCAGATGGTACCAAACACTTCATAGCAACATAATTAAAACACGAAATTGTGTTAACAAAATAGTTTTTTTTACATATAAACCATGTTTTTAAGATTCTTAATTTTTCATTTTAAGGCATTATCTACTAACTTTCAACACTGGGTGGGGGGGAAATTAGTTCTCTCTCACACCTCTTCTTTCTCTCCCTCATCACTCACTTGCCGACTTCTCATCTCCTCTCCTCAGAATATAGTTATATCACAATTTTACTTAGATCTATATTAGTATTTACATTATTATGACTATGTAAATGGTATTGCAGGTGAGCTTGTTTGATACCTAAATGTCAAACCCTCTCTTCAATATATTCAGACACATTACACTTTCTACTAGGTTTGCATTCCAGAGTTTTTTGACCTGTTCTAATCTGTCCCAGTTACTCACTGAGCACAGTTCTGGTTCTGGGATCTAAGGGAGTCCTGGGGAGTTTCTTTTTCTCTCTCTGTTCTTGGATTTCTGTTATCTGGACTCAGTGTTTTCTATTTCTTGGTGTACTATTTGATTTGGTGGAATACCTCTTTCCATAGCTTCTTGATAAAGCACACACACTGAGTAAAAATGTTCAGAGCTTGAATGTCTTAAAATTTATTCGTTTTACTCCTGCATTTGACTAAGTTTTTCTGATATTGAATTTCAGGTGAAAGTCAATTTTCCTCCAAATGTATTATATCAATTTTTAAAGTCATTAAATCCATTATTTGTATCAATTTTCCTCTAGCTTCCATGTTGCTGTAGATAAATCTGATTTTCTGATTCTTGATTCTTTGGATGTAACTTGTTGTTTCCTACTGGAAGTCCTATAATTTCTTTCTTCCCACTGTTTTAAAATTTCATGGTGATGTATCTTGGTGTAGATCTTTTTAAATTTTATTATGCTGAACATTAGGCCACTTTCAACCTAGAGTCTCAAGTCCTTCAGCTACAAAAAATTTTCTGAAATTACCTTGTAGATTTTCCCGTTAGCGTTGTATCTTTTTTTTTTTCTAAAACTTCTTTTGTTGGACCTCCTGAACTGAACTTCTATGTATTTTGTTTTTTTTACATATACTTTTTCTTTCATATTTTACCTAGTCCTTATGCTCTACATTCTTGGAAATTTCTTCAAATTTACTTCCATTCCTTCCATATAGTTTTCATTTCTGCTATCATATTTTACTTGTGAAGGGTTCTTCCCTTTTTCCCTGAATGTTTCTTTAAAAAATCCTTCTGTTTTGCCTTACAAATGCACCATCTTTTATCTCTTATTTTACTGTAGACTAATAGCTTTCATATTTCAAGATTAGAACATGTAACATTGCAGAAGAGACTGATATAAATTACTCTAGAAGATATATGACAAAATTGAAGTTTCAACTGAAACTTTCTATAAATAATAAGCAATACATTTTCACTTACCTTGTCTTCTCTGCTGCTATTAATAGATTTTGTAAAGTTTTCACCTCACTATACTGTTTATTCTAAGATGCTCTTCCTCTAGATTTACTTTGGTTAACATATTTTATAACAGAGACTTTCCCTGGATGTCTGGGTATGATCCAGCAACTAGGTATGGTCTCACAGGACCTGAAGAAACTCTGGCTTCTGGGGTGGCTGTGTAAAGGGGCTAGGTAGTACACCCAGAAGTGCTGGGAAACTAAAGCCTCTTGTGGAAGTCTTTGACCAATAGATAGGAAACCAGAGATGAGTCAGCACATAAATTGCTCACTTCCCCCATTTCCTCCCAACAACAGACTCTTCCAAATTACTATGATTATATGTGGTCTCCCTGAAGAAATACCATGTGACCAATTATTGAGCCTGTGATTTCCTGAGGAGTTACGGTGAATTGACAATGCATTTGCTTTCCTTTTTTTTTTCCACCTCAGTTTTCCCTTTCTGTTGTTTCACTGGGGTTGTATTATCCAAAAAAGTGGCAGCATATAAGCTTTGCTTCAGGATCTGTTTTCTAGAGTAAACCTCCTCATATGTTAATGTTCATAAAAATTACCTGAGTAATTCAATGAAGTACAGATTCTGATTCAATACTCGGGCTGGGGACTGAGAGTCTGTGTTTCTAACAGGCTCCCAAGTGATGCCAATGCAGCTGGTCTGTGGATCACATTTTGAGTTACAAAGCTGTAGGAAACACAGTGTAAGGCAATTGGTATAGAAGTGTCATTGTACTAACCCCTGTTGTGCTTTACTATATTAATATGCTTTAATATGTTGTTAAAGCTGTTACATATGGTTAATTTGGCTGAGGTACAGGTGAGTGATATAGCATTAGAATATATCTCCTGTACTTGAACATTATCTGAGAAAACAATAATTATAAGGATTGCAGTGTTGATGGCTGCTTCTGACATCAACAGAAGCCTTGCAAAAAAAAAAATATGGGCTTAAGACAGCTGACTGATAACCTATGTCATGCTGTGACAGTCAGAGGACCTTATGGCAATTTTAACAAAACTTTCATCTCCTGTAACTGCATGACTGACTGGACTGAAATTCAGTCCCTCGATCTGTTTATAAGATGGCAAGTCTGTACAAAAAACTAAATGTGCAGGCTCAATAGTTCCTCTGTGTCTAAATGACAGTTCTGATAAGGAAAAGAGTTCTGAGAACTGGGGTACAAACACTTGGGTGAATATGCCTGAGAGCCATTAACCCCAAGGAGGTCAAGGAGAGTATGTGTAACCCTTTGCCAGGCCTTGGAGAGTATGTGATTACTTCGAGTAAGTCAATGCCCCAGACGATGATGTTCATTGTCATTAAGATCTGTCCCCACCATATTTCATTGCTTCCAGACAATAACCGGGGTTAGGTCCCAGCACAGCCTAAGCAGGGAAGTACAAGACTGATGCAGAAGAAACAATTACATACCAACAGAATTGTAGAAACAGGATGTATGTATATATACATATATGTGAATATGAATATATATATATATATTAATGAATACACACACACACCAGCAGGAACATGGGATTACATGCAGGATGGGATCTTGAGGGGGTTAACTGGGGTGAGGTGAAGCATATGGGTTGGGTAAGAGAGAATTCATAGGGATTTCACCCAGTTCAGTGTTCTAACGAGTATGTCTATAGCTAGTCTTAATAATTTGTTGAGATAACTCCTTGAAACTTGGATATGCAGTGGCCTACAGTAAGTAAGGTAGTAATGCCAGAACTTTTTTTGGCAGAGTATTGAAGAAGGTCAGAAGGCTTGGTGTGGTGGAAATCTTAGAACTGAATTAGCACCTGAGACCCCTGACTATGTCCCTGAGAGGCAAGAGGGAAAAATCCATTCTCTAAAGCAGTAAGCACTGGTGAAGGGAACCTCCAATATCTTTGAGACCTTTGGCTGTGGTTGTCCTCTGAAGGTCATAGAACTTGGATCCCAATATCAATGGGGATGGTGTTATTATATAACAACTGAGGCTGGTAGCAGCATTAGTTATCAGAGGTAAAAGGAACATGATTACTATAATGGGCAGTAAGACAAGAGTGGCAATCAGTGAGCCTTGACCACAGACCTATGGTGATGGCTAATAGATTATAAATTTCTTAGGACCAAGATAGAGGGGAAGTTGACTTGAGTGTTGCTTGATTTGTATAACAAAAATAATTGATATCTAAAAAGCAGACAGCTGACATCAGTTGTAGCCATGGAAAAATCATTACCTTACCTGGTTTCCAGACTGGGTATAGTTCACAGCAGCAGAGTCTAGTGAAAAAGAGGCTATTCCTCTTGGAAAAACAACCTGAAGTGCCAACTCAGATACATATGATAAATGTATTCAGGTCTTTTCCTCAAAGACCCTGTGACCAGGGTAATTTTACTCTGGGAAAAATGGAACATCTAGACTTTTTGAAGACTGCAAGATATGGCGGCTGAGCTGACACTTATAATAGGAGATCTGAACCATGCTGGTTCTCTGGGTAGAGTGGAGATTTATGACGTTCAGATACTATACGGACTTTTAGTCCAAGGTTTTCTCATTGTGGGTCCACGCAGTTCGCAGATCTACCCCATGGTTATACTTCAAATATATACTTAGAAGATGATAGACTCCTCACAATGAAGGGCCAATTACAAGCTCCTAGGGCTAACCTCCACTCTCTTGACCAGGATAAGTGTACCAAAAGCATACAGCATCCTGAGGGGTATTGAAATGAGCACTGCTATCAAACACTTAGAAGATGTAAAGTGGTTTCCGTCATGTCTCCATTAAATTTACCAACCAGACCTCTGCAAAAACCAGATGGATCATGGTTGATGAAAGAGGACTACTGGAAATGTAGTGTGTGTGTGTGTGTGTGTGTGTGTGTGTGTGTGTGTGTGTGTGTTAGTGGTGGTGGGTATTGGTAGCTTCATTTTTGGCTACTACAGCATCGAGACACTTGGTATGCAACTATTAATTTGGGGAATGCTTTCCTTTGATCTCCAGCAGTAGGAAGAAATAAAAGCAATTTCATTTACATAGCAAAGATAGCATTTCACCTTCCCTACTTCCTTTCACAGATATCCGACCTGAATTGCACTCTCTGACTGTTTATTCCTTTTCCTCTTCCTTTTATCTACCACAAGCATTTTCCTTAATACATAAATTGAACAAATAATACCATCTTGGAGTGGTAGAAAGTATTTCTTGAATGATGATACAAATTAATATAAGGTAGAAGTAGGATTTATCCATTCCCAGTAGTCCATTTATGGAATTTCTGTTTCCCTGACCTGCCTCTTTAGGGTCTGCTGAGTTAGAGTTCCTTGGTCACAGATGGTAGTGACTTCTTCTAGGAGACAAAGTCAGATCCACTGACCTGAAAGCTGTAATTATTACCTGGCCATTCTGTATTAAGCATAACTAGACCAACAAAGCCAGGCATAGTGAATCTTGATTATCATTAGGACCTTGGGTTGTGACTACAAATTTGGGGGCATGGAATAATTATGTCTGATAGCCAAAGGACTCACTGGTTTGTCTACTGATGTGCTTCTGTGGCCAGTGATAAGGGGTAGTGGGCAATTCCATCCACCATAGCAGTATAATTGAAGGCTTTGACTTCTCAGGAATGATTGTCTAATTCCACTAAGTCAGCACAATGCCAGCCAAGGATGAGGGAAGTCTAGAATGAGGTAGAGTAGGGACCTAACTACTAATTATGTCTACAGGAGTAACTGCAGCATTAAGGATCAAAGTTTAGCTCAGCATTAAGGATTAAGCATCCACTGTAATGGCCAGTGAAATCTTCTAAAGAGACCAATTCTACTGCTCTCTTTACCACTGGCCATTATACCTGATGTGCTACTTAGAACATTTTAGGTATTCAATAAATGCTTGTTGAAGAACAAAAAACATAACATCAGCAAATTGCTTCTACTCATGATGGGAGCCCCTAAATAGGCTTTCCTAACAGCTTTCCTGTTCTTAGTGTAAATGATATGCTGTACTTCTAATAGTAAATCATTAATTTGGGGTTTTGCTATAAATCACTCTCATGACCTTCACTTGTGTAAGTTTTCCAAAATTCTGATCACTACAGAAATTGTTTGATCACTAATGTTCCAACTTGAAGCTTTGACAAATCAAATATATTAGAATATAAAAGCTGTCTGAACATCTTTTGTCTCCTCCAGGTCTTCTGTAAGTTTGAGAGAGCCTGGGCTGTTTTTGATGCTTGCAGGGTATTAGATAATAAACATTACATGGAGTTAAAATAACTGTAGTATATTTTAAATGTTTACAAGCAATAAAATAATGTTTTTACCTCTCAAAGTAAAACTTATTGTAATTATTATAATTATTATAATTCCCTTATTACCATAGGCTGTCAAAAGTCTGAATATGAGGCCCATCATGAATGTGGGACTGGGACAAATAGATCTCAATGTTCCACTCCACTGAGCTTGACCCTGCTCAACTCAACAGACTTTTAACTTGTTGGCACTTTAAAGCATTTTTCAATGACTCTTTTATGCTTCTGAGAAATAGTTCTGCACTTCCATAAAGTGCACCTGGAAATATTGGTACATTTTGAATAATAGCTTTCATATTTCAAAATTAGATCTGATAACTTGCTCTATGGAAGAATGAGAAAAACAGAAGCTCAGCTAGAAGAAATTATATAACATGCAGTTTAGGTTGATATACATAAAACTATGCATAGGTAATAAGTGATATCATACCACTTGAGGGGATATTTTTGGAAATAAATACTATTCCTTTTATTAAGTTTAAATAAATGTTACATACATAGCAGCAAAAGTATTTATCAGTGGGAGCTTTTTAAGTGGGGGTTGGTGATATGGTTTGGCTGTGTCCCCACCCACATCTCATCTTGAATTCCCATATGTTGTGGTAGGGACCCAGTGGGAGGTAATTGAATTATGGGGGGAAGTCTTTCCTGTGCTGTTCTCATGATAGTGAATAAGTCTCAAGAGATCTGATGGTTTTAAAAATGAGAGCTTCCCTGCACAAGCTCTTTCTCACTCTCTTTGCCTGCTGCCATCCATGTAAGATGTGACTTGCTCCTCCTTGCCTTCTGCCATGATTGTGAGGCCCTCTCAGTCACGTGGAACTGTATGTCCATTAAACCTCTTTCTTTTGTAAATTGCCCAGCCTTGGGCAGTTGGTATAAATTATCCTTGGAATCTTCTGGAACTAAATTGTTTTGCAATAATCTTTGAGTGTGCCCATGATCACAAAATTGAGTAATATAGATATGGGGACCACAGGCACAGAACCTTGTTGTTGACATGTGATCAGGATATGGCAAGGGTATGTATCTTTCTTGTGACTATAAACAGTTGAATGTCCTTCTGGCTGTCAGATTTTGAATCCTACAAACTACTATTTGTAGAGCAGAATATTGTGGCAGGCACTGTGCTATGAATGTTGATTTAAGACTCCTCATGAGTGGTTATTCTTTCTCATTTATCACTCTATCCATAATGCTGAAGACACAATTAGGAGCTTGACAATTATTGATGGCATGTTTTAAAATGAATATGCTACCACATTTGATCCTCACACTGACCCCATGAGATATGTATTATAAACAATTCTACAGATGAGAAGCTGAGGTCAAGTAGCTAGTAAGTAGTAGATTTGCTAGCTACTGAATCTTAACTTGTAGGCAGATTCAATTTGGGATCAATTATGCTGAGACGTCCGGAGGGCAGAGTATTATGGCACAGACATTTGGAATTTGCTTGATGGGCTTTATTTGCACATTAAAAAGCACATTACATAGCCAAGTGATATAAACACTCATTTGGGGTCAGAATGATGACTAAGTGGGTAGCTCTGATCCTAAGTGTTCATGATATTGTTATTCCATAGTATATATTCTATATGAGCCTCTGGGAGAGGCATGTATATATTGTTTTTAACTTGAATGCCTTTTCTGTTTTCCTAGAAACCTGAGCCAATACTTTCCTGAGTAACTGGAAAGTGTTTAAATTGTATTTTACTTGTTTTTCTGTCTTTTTTCCCATTTAGAACCATATATTCAAGACCAAAGATCATATCTCATAATGAGGAGCAGCATAAGATGGAAGCAGCTGAATGAATAAAACTGAGATGAAATAATTTGTCCAAAGTTGTACATTTGGTAAGTGGTGGAGCCTAGATAAGAATCTAGGTTAGTGTATTTCAAAAGCTGATAATCCCACTTCCTTCCCTGATGTCCCTGAACAATGATAAAAGATCTAACTATGTGAAGTTGTTTGATCCTAACATATAGTTGGATCCTTTCTGCTCTGGTAGAGACATATATCTGAATTTATTGATGTTTCATATTTTTATGCTTTGAACCTGGGAAAAACAAATCAGGCAGGGGAAACAGGTATAAAAGAGTAACCAACATATTATTAGCTGCTGTGCACAGATGTTTAAACAGTTAAATATTTATGTTAATTGTGCTGTAATTCTTTCCTGTATGTGGTGCATGCAGATCTTGGTTGTAGCTTTGATTGCAGCAGGTTCTTCTATGTGGTGAAATCAGGCTTGTATGGCTTGAGAATTAATATAAGATCTAACCTAAGATATGCAACTGACCTAACTGCCATGACAGAACTTTCTCACTGGGCACATGACAGACATAGTTTTGTGGAGCCTGGTAAAATGATGCTTTAAGCTGGAAGTAAAAAGTGGCATCACCTAAAGGGACCCTTAACAGATGAAGCAGGTGTGAGGCTCTAGCAGTACCCCAGGCCCTCAGGAAACACACTATGTCCCACAATTTAATCAATAATTCTGCTGTTGATAACTCTTCTGACCTTCTGTGGACACATCTGTGGAGATGGTGTGTGCCAAGAAGTCCACCTGGAATCAACTGAAGGCCAATGTTTCAGTCTGGGTGTGGAGTGGTAAGCAAAGAGACTGGTCCTCGCTGGGTGGTCTGGAGTAGGATGTTGTTCCAGTTCAAAAGAATGAGCTGGAAAATTGCCTACACACACATTCATGAAACAGTCTAATGTGTTCTGGAGGAAATTGCTCATAAAGTGCTGCATTCTAAGGATCTGGTATACAATCCAAGCATCACACTAGAACATTTAAATTTATTTTATTATTTATTCCTTTACTTAGCAAGTATTTATGGACTACCAAGCATGTGTCAGGCACTATCCTAAACCACTGAGGCTCAAAGATGAATGCAACACAGTTTTTGCCCTCAAGGAGCTCTCAGTTGAAGAAGGAGACAGATATATTAAAATGTGGTTATAAAATAAGTGCAATATTATTGGCAGTTTTTAAATTGCAGAGGATATTGCTGGAGCACCAAGAAAGGACAACTAAACTCATGTGGTGTGTAGATGAAGTTTCAGGGAAGTGTCCTGGTCAAGGTAGCCCTTGTGTTGGGTCTGAAAATAGAAGCTGTAGTGTATCTGGCAAAATATAGGGAAAAAAACAATCCACGTGGAGGAACTTGGAGAAGCAAAGCACCAAACAGCAATGTGCCACTTTTGAGAATGTCATGAATTTTCTTGTTGATGGAGTGCAGTCAAGATGAATATAATGTGTCCAGAATGTAATCTTCCCTGTCCAAAAGCATACCCAGGTTGTTCTCTTTCTCGAGCTCTTTAAAAAAAAGAAAAGAAAAGAAAAACAAAACGAAACCAAAAAACTCTACAAAAAATGAAAGAGTCCTAATTTGGTGTGATTTGCAAGTATTCATAATTTGAGTAATAAATCAGATTTCAAGTGATGAAATTTCCATGTGTAATAATCGTGACAACAGAATCACTCTCTGGTCTGTTTCTGGATAAAGAAGCTTAAGGCTGGAAAGAGGCACCTGCTTTCTGCAGGGAGAAGACTGCCAAATTAAGCAGAAATGTAATCAGGAGCACTACCCTGGCATCTTTTTAATGGAGACACTAATCTCTGCCTTCCCTTCCGGTTTGTGCAATTGTTTTTGATTGACTGTCTTGGTCTGTGGGACAAGAACAGTTTCAGAGGTTTCCATTCAGTTTTCTCCACTATGATAGCTCTTACTCCATAGGCTGAGGACTCAATGTAGGGTAACGCCATCTGCCTAGTATGTCAATTCCAGTTATAAAATGGGGAACTGAGGAAATGACCACTTGGTCCATACACCTTATAAGCTAGATTTTAAGCAGAACTCCATTTATTATCAGGCATCTGAAAGTTCCCTCTTTAAAAGGGGGCTATGATGATGCTTTGGGTCTCTGGGAACCAGTGTCGACTCAGACCTTGTGTCTTGATATGTCTGGGTATTCCTCTTTTCCCAGTGTATCCAGTCACCCAAGTATATGGACATATATCTCTTTGGGGAAGGACTGCGGAAATCATTACGGTATATGTTTATTGCAGTGTTGCAGTGTTCTTCTTCTAGGGACCCCTTGAAGTCAAGGCGTTTTGGATCTACAAATTGGCCCAACTCCAGAAACTGAGCAAGAGATTGTAACTTTTAATTAGGGCGACTGTCCTCAGCTTCTTGTTCTTCCATTCTTCCCTTTTTACTTGTTGTAGAGGTTATACAGCACACTTTCTGGCTACTCGTCTGTTGTATAACTTGAAGATGCCATGTCCTAATAACCATCTTCACAATTCCCTGTGGGACAAGACTCTTAGCTACCTCAACAACCTTGCAAGGGATTATGGTAATTGCACCTTCCTGGTTTCTGTTGGTTAAATACACCCACCTAGCCTCTATTACTTTCAGGTCCCATCATCATCATGAATATTAATGATGACTGCCTTCCCTAAAGTCAGCCCTAGCCTTCTGAGGAGAGGTACCACGTACTTCTCAGTGATGCTCATACTACTCCCACCCATGCATTTTTAATGGCCTTAGTGAATGGTATGCTCTCCAGGCTTTATGTAGAACATAATCATCTAGTCTTAACAATATATCCATTCCAGCACACACTCTTCCCTCAGCCTCTACTATAAGCCAAGGCAACTCAGGAATTTCCACTTTTCTCAGCATTTGCCGTAACTTTCTTCGAGCATCAAAGAGCTACTCTAGCAGTGAGTTTGTTGTATTACCTGGAGTCTTTGCCAGAGTACTAAATATAATTCACCAAGAAAGTGTCCTCAAGCCAGTAAATTTTTGATTATTTAATCTTACATTCTGGATCCCTTGATATAGTACCTTTTACCAATCTGGGTCTAATTACAAACCAGAAACTACAATGTAATATGAACAAAGGGTTTTAAAAGTAAAGAATTATTAAACTATGGTACAGGAATAACTATAAAGATATAAAAATGACCCTAAAGTGATTCCTAGGACTAAGGAAACATATCCAAGGAAGGAACATCTTGGAAAGAAGGTGTCCTCCCAAGGCCAGGGTTCAGACCTCAGTGGAGTAGGTATGGTTGCAACTGGATGGCTGAGATGTTTGCTGGTTTTTTTGGGCCAAAGTTGGTCTGCTTTTGTCAGGTGGCAGAAAACAACCTTTTGGGGTATAGGTGAACTGGGGCTGGTGGGTGAGCATGGAGAAGGGTTTAGGGCGCCATTGCCAGTGCAAGTTCTGGGGTGCGCCAGTGTTGACAACAGGAAGACTGCAGTGAGGTGGTCACTGGAAGGGCTGCAAAGTCATCAAGGGAAACTGTTCAGCTTCCATGTGCACTCCTGTATACTTCTTTCTAACAAGAGAGACCTATCCTTTTTGTAGGTGAAGAAGTTCTCTCGTACTGTTACCCAAAATGAGATGACACACAATTCCAACAGTCTCAGGAAACACTGCAGAACCGTTTTCAGAGTAATCCATCCAGGTGTCCCATCCAGTAGTTTAGGGTGTCCCAACCAGGGTTCTTAGCATAACAGACTTGCCTTGGGTGAAAGTTGAAGTGTCTCTGGAGCTCTGAGACTCAACTGTCGAAGCTCTAGGGTGTTGCTCAGCTGTGTCTACTCTTCCACTTCAGAGATAAGGGCATCTTTTTAAGCTACCAAAGTGTTGTCCTGATTCTCACGGTTAGGTTTTAACTGTCTGTTAATGACTCACAGTTACTCATCATCCCTATAGGGCATCAAAACAACTTAGCCACCTCTATTTCTTTTTTGTATATTTTCTTTGTATTTATATTTTCCAAAATATTTTTCATGTAGTTGTATCATTTTATGGCTGAATTTGGAGGTAATTAGAACCTTTCTATGTTGAGTTTTCAATATATAATCATGGCATATCTCTCTATTTATGAAGGAATTTAAAAAATATATTTCAATATAACTTTATAGAACAATGAGAGACATATTATAGAACAATATATTTCGTAATATTGAAGTTCTAGTCCATGAACATAACTCTCCATTGACTTATTTATGTATTTATTTTATTTTATTTTTTGAGACAAGGTCTTGCTCTGTCACCCAGGCTGGAGTGCAGTGGCACAATCGTGGCTCACGGCAGTCTCCACCTCCTGGGCTCAAAGGATCCTCCCACCTCAGTCCTCTGAATGGCTGGGACTACAGGTACGCGCCACCACACCTGGCTAATTTTTGCATTTTTTGCAGAGGTGAGGTTTCTCCATGTTGCCCAGGCTGGTTGAGAACTCCTGGGTCCAAGCAATCCACCTGCCTTGGCCTCCCAAAGTGCTGGGATTGCAGGTATGAACCTTCATGACCGGCTCAGTTGTTGCTTTTTAACAGTGTTATTAAGAATCAGAATCAGATGGCAGTATGAGGTAAGTAGTTTATTTAACATTTGGAGTCAGATATACCTGGGTCTGAATCTTAGTGTACTTAACAATAAGATTGAGTTAATAATAGTGTTTATCTCAGAAAGATCTGTGGTAAGGACCAAGTAAGATAATGTACATAAAGCTCTTAGCACAAAACATAACACATCACACTCAATAGATTTTCCCTGTAAAAATATTCAACAGTTAATTAAAGACTAGAACCATTTCACAACTATAAGGATCAAAGAAATGAGGGACTGGAAACAAGAAAGATAAGCAGGGAGTCAGAATATTTCATTTGTTAAATTCTGTTTCTTGGTGGTTTCATTTTGAAGATGGATAGCTCATTATCTTTTGGTCTAAAAGAGTTCTTTTATCTCAGCAACTGAATTCTAAGGGAGGTAGCAGTGAACAAGCTTATTAAAATCTCCATAATAAGGGAGCTTACATTCTAGTGGGGTATGGCTGTGTGTTCCCTCATTTCTGCAGAAACCCTCTTTGTCTGCATCAGAGGAGCTCTCTGCAAAGATTAGTTCAGCTGGAGCAGGAAGGCTGTGGTGGATTTCTACAAGGGTAGGAGAGAGAAACATCATTCTTTGCAATACCTCTTGGGTTCTTTATCAGAATTTTCTTCCTTCTCATAAACAGTGTAGTGGTTAAAAATGTAAGCCCTGCCCAGATTTGCATTTGCTTTCACCCACCAAAATGCTTTTGTATGTCCTGGGTAAATTACTGTACTAGGCTTCATCTGTTTCTCCAAATCTGTTCTCCAGTCTTCTCCACCCTGCTCTGCAGCCTGGAGGCTGGCCTCTAGGGACTGCATTGCCAAGTTCTCTTTACCTCTGGTTTACAGTTGGGTTCAACTAATGGGAGATGCTTCAGAAGATCCAAGAGAGGAAGAAGAGCGGGAGGGGAGGGTAGTTATTCTCCCAGATGCCTGCCTTCCAGGCCACAGTTTGTCAATCACTGTGCACTTGTCTCAAAGGCTTCAGCTGCTGTTGACTGGTCTTGCAATGTTCCAGATTGGGACAATAAGGACTTTCTAATGGTGCTATCCCTTCACCATTGCTTGCTGGTTTCCCTTAACCATTCCCACAATTTTGTAAATAGCCCTTCATTTAATTATCTTTGTTTACCTCTTTTGAAGTTTCCTTCTGTTCCCTGCTGGGATGGATCCCATCAGGTACAATTATCTTTCGTCTCTAAATCTATTTCCTAAGTATAGCACTTACATCACAGAAGTTTTGTGATGGTTAAGTGAGTTAATATAGGTAAAATTCTTAGCACAGTTCCTAAGACATAGCAAGTATTCAATGAATGTTAGCTGTCATTCTCATTACTGTTATCATGATGATCATTTGTATTTAGGACCCAGACATAGGGACTGAGATAAAAATGCTGAGAGCTGGGCTTTTGACCAAAACCTCAGCTCAAGTCAGGATACTTGGCAACATCTAAGTGCAACCAAAAGTTGGGTTCCCTTAGGCCCATTATATGATAAATCTACCCTTGCCAATATTCCTGTGATTGATAAAACTCACAGCAGGATAGTTCTGATCATCATTATTTCTGAATACATTTATAAGATAATGGTTAGTGCCATTCATTTTTATGTATCCCTTGATGCAAATTAAGCTAATTTAGAGAAGAAATTCTTAATCAGTACCATGAGGTAGAGGAAAAAATTCTTTAAGCACATAAAAAGGCATTACTGCAACTTAGAGAAGCAAGGCTATTTCATCCAAGTTCTTGAATACAAAATATATTATAGTGAAAGAAAAGTAATACTGAAGATAAATAATGCAATTTGTCTATGTAATCTTTGTAATCATTTTCATGACCTCACTGTGGCTTGGATCAGTTAATTCGGTCATTCAGGAGATAATAGTCCTAATGAGACTGGATTGTAGATCTTATCTTCATGTAAGCCTGATAGCATAGAGAAACATTCTGCTCCATAATTAAAAATTGTACTCATATCCTTATAGTCTGTGTTGCAAATGCATGATGATGATTACAAGAGAAATGAAGAGAAAGTGGAGGGAGAATATGGTACCAATAAATTCCCAGTAATGGGAAAAAAACTCCAAGGGCATGTTTTTCTGGGAGTGGATAAATAGTATTACTTTCCGATGGAAAGGGCTAATTGTGTTTGTGTGTGTGTGTGTGTGTGTGTGTGTACATGCGTGAATGGAATAAATTGTCATGTAAAGAAAAAGCAATGTAATAAACATACAAGTTCTAGTAATGCACCATTAGTGTCTATGTTAGTGTCCTAGGGCCATAATGAATTACCACAAGCTGGGTAGTTTAAAACAACAGAAATTTATTCTCTCACAGTTTTTAAGGCTAGCAGTCCAAAATCAAGGTATCAGCAAGGCCATGCTCTCCCTGAAAACCCCAGGGGGAGATTGATTTCTGCATCCCCCTAGGTAGTGGTAGTTGCCAGAAGTCTTTGGCTTTCCTTGGCTTATGTCAGCATAATTCAATTTCTGCCTCCATCTTCACATTTCCATCTTACCTCTGTGTCTGTGTTCAAATTTCCTTATTCTTGTAAGGATACCAGTCATACTGAATATAGGGCTCACTCTAATCCTGTATGACTGCGTCATAACTTGATTACCTCTGCAAAGACCGTATTTCCAAATATTATCACATGCACAGGTTCTGGGTGGACATGAATTCTTCAGGGGAAACTATTCGATTTATCACAGTACCAATCACCCTAACTACTGAGGTCTGACTCATTTCTTTGTGGTTTCTTTTAGGCTCTTGCTTTCCCTTTCTTCTTTGGTATTTAATTCCCATCTTTTTAGCCTTTCTTATTTTCTTTCTTTAGAAAAAAGTTATTTCGCTCATTCAGAGGAGGAAGATGTAAGTTACATCATTTTAATGATTACACAGTAGACAGGTTCTGTTTGTGGAACAGATGGTCCACCTGCTCCTTCATGTGGGGTAGACTCATATTCTCATTATCCCTATGCTACATGGTATATATGGGTTGGTGGGGGAAAGGGATTTCAGTGAATTATGAGCCATCAGCAAACTTATCCCTGTAGCATTTTATAGTCCATAGACTGCCATGAAATGCCACTCCAGGTAATTCCCAGATCTCTATTGCCTCCCCCACAACTTCCACCTTCCTAATGTTTTCTTTCCTAAAGTTACTCATTGTGAGATCACCGTTAGCAAGCAGACTTTCTTTTGACCCCACCTAATATGTCATTAAAAAAAATCTGACAATTATTTTCCATTTCCCAGCCTATCTCATTAAACATATAGAACTGATAGATTGTTGGTCAAAGAGAAAACTGAAGCAGAGAGAGAATCCTCCTACCTTTTCAATCCCTCTCTGCTCAGCCTCTTCCACGCTCGTCCCCAATCAAGGAAGGGCTGCTAAGCTGATTGTTCATAGTCTGGGATGACTGATTGGTGGTCAGGGTCACTTTGTTCATGACCATGCATTTATGAACTCTTTACTGTGACCCTGCATCTTGCTGCTAGTGCAGCAAGAACGCCAAATGCTGTCTTGTTCTCTCCCAAAGCATACCTGCATTTGTTAATCATTGCTTTGATTTCTGTACCATATTTCTGGCCAGAAGATGATAACAGCCTAATGTCAGTAAGGGCTTGGGGATAAAGAAAAGGCTCCATTTATTTATTTAGATTATGTTGAATAAAGAGTCAAACTTGTTTTACCTTCACTTGGTACTGGAGGTGATTGGCCATGGCTAAGCCAGTAAAAAACAAACACCCCCCGATTCCCAGCCCTCCAACACTTTGTGCTTTGCTTCCCTTGTGCCTATTGTGTGTGTGTGTGCGTGCAAGTGTGTGTGTGTGTGTGTGTCTGTGTTTGTGGTGGCCCACCAAGTACCTCTTCAGAGGGATGATTGTTGGAGTAGAATATATCTATTTTGGGTCTTATAACCAAATATCATCAACACCCCAGCAACGCTTCTAACAAGTATGTTGTAAACAATGTCTAAAATAAGAGATCTGGGTTTATTTGTTGACTTAACTTATCCAGGATATTCATTAGTTCAAATAATTAGGAACTGGTCACATTGTGGCAGCCCATGTATGTTCCTAGGCAGATCATTTCAAAGGTGAAACTACGTTACACTGTTACTAGAAGTATTAGACGTGCCTCCTTTGAAAGCAGCTTTGTACATACTTATTGCATTGGTATACAACAAAAGAATATACATAACTTCTTAGTGGCTCTGACTGATGCATTATTAGCTGGTTGTTAGACCCTAGTGCTTCTATCTCTGTATAATACTTCATTTTTCATGAGATATAACACTCTCTTAATGGTAGTGTTAGTGGAATATTCTTATTCAACTTATTCAGTGACTAATTTAGAGATTATGACAATATTTTACATCCTAAGTCATTAGTTGAATAAGTACTAGAATCTAATTGTTTGTCTTAATTATTACAGTTTTTGTCTTTGTCTATCATTACATGTGTAGAAGGTTATAATAATAAGGAATCTCATTTATTAAATACCCACTACAGGATCATTATTTAAAACTAAATTTGGAAATGTGGCTTATTTCAAATTAGACTAACATGTGCCTTATACTTCAGATGCCATTCAAAGCAACAGGACTCTTTTTATTAATTGTTTTATTTTACTTTAGGTTCTGGGATAGGTGTATATGACATGAAGGTTTGTTACATGGGTATACATGTGCCATGGTAGTTTGCTGCACCTATCAACCTGTCATCTAGGTTTTAAGCCCCACATTCATTAGGGGCTTTGACCGCTAATTCATTTGACTAACAGGACTCTTAACAATCTTTCATGGGTTGTCTAAACAAAGCTAAATTTTGAAATACTGAGATATAAAATTTTGGCATAATCAAACAATTGTTCTATTTCATAAGAGTATAGATGTAAAAGCACAACATTTTTAAGGAATTAAAATTGTACTTAGCTCCAATTTTAGTCATTTGGTTACTCATTGAACATCTTTATTGTTCCAATGGAGCCCAAGCTAATGTAAATAAAGATGATTATAAATACATAAATACACAAAACTATGAGAAATATTTTATCACAGGTAGTGTACAGTTATTACCTATAAATGAGTATAACCATAGCTGATGAATATAATGTAGGTAAAAATGTTCAATATATTGAGAAGGGAGCTACATATTCTTGTGGGGCCTTTGCTCCAGAATTTGAGGGGACTCTTTGATGGGACAAATTCCTACTTGTTTTCTCCCACAAGAACATGCAGAATTTCTTGCTCTGATGCTATTAGTAAGGGTACATTAGTAATTGCTTATTTATAAGGCTATAAACTGAAGGTAAAGTTCTTATCTGACTTTCACCTACAAATATACACATATTATCCCATGATTTGTCAAGGGCAGCATTTCCCAGTTATATTTCCCTCTTTATGGCATTGTCAGTGAACTTTTAGGAAATGACACAGAGTAGCTTCATTTTGGGTCTGAGGAAGCAATGCCAGTAACCAGAATCCAGGGGAGCCAGCCTGAGGGAAACTAAAGCCCACAAAAATTAAGTATTTATCCATGGTGACCCAGAAAATCATTAGACCCAAATCCTCTGACTCCTGAGACCAGCCTTTTTTTGCTTTCATTTATGATGTTATGTGCCTCCCCATGGCACCTTCTTAACATACCTTCTCAGTATGTGCTTTGGCATGGCTAAATTTATTGAGGCTGTTAACTGGACCTTGAAATGTACGTTCCACTTTGTGGTGTTAGGCAGATTCAGATGTAAAATCTGAACTGCGTCCTTATGACCACATACTGACTTCAATCCTTTTGGACAACTTTAACTTAATATCACTAGAAATTCCTTGCATGGATCATGAGCAACATGTGACCCTCAAATTCTTCTCAGTTCATTATAACCTTTCATCTCTTCTATGGCATCTGAATTCAAGATATATATATTCTATTTATTATGTTTAATCTGTTAATAATTTAAAGAAATATTTAACTCTATGAACATGAAGATTGCAACTGAAGCAGAAAGAATATTCAAGGAGTGTTTGCACTCCTTTTTCTTGGTTTAATTGCTCAAGGTGAGTTAACTGCAAAATTATCAGCTCAATGCTAAAGAGATTGGCCTGCCAGCCCACCCCATTCTTGTTTCAGTGTCCGGTGCTACTGAAGTTCTTCTCATGGCATAGGGCATTAACATTATTCGTCCCTGTATTTGTGCCTGTGTCTGTTAAGACCTTTTATACAATAGCCTCAGAACTCTGGTTGCAATTAGAGTTTTGATTAGCTGTCAGTGATGTCATAGCCATGCTTATTTTAAATCCACTGTGCTAAGTGTTTTCCTTTTCTTAATGTACTGTAGAAATTCCATTTCTTGACAGCAATAAGACACTTCAGGCAATGTGTTTCAGGGCCAATATTGTACTTCTCATGAAGTTAAGACACTTGGCCTTCAGCCTCATGACTTATAACACAATCTGAGTTATGCTATAATCACCCAGATATATACATGGCCTGTTGTGTTTTATTGCTTAAATGGAACCTGCCCCAAGAGCCTCATCAACTGACAAGGTGGGAATATAGCCCCGAATGATTGTTCAGAATCCCAATGGGACTTGCATTTGGTCAGCTCTCCTTCAGCCTTTCACGGGTTGCACTGAAACTCTGGCGGCCTTTCATACATTTACCGCGCAACAGAAACCAAACTCTCCAGCATCTCGGGTCTCACTGCCAGACTGCCTAACTTAGTTTGCCAAATATCTCCCCCTCAACACATTTATTGAACTTTAAAACAGCAGAGCAGCATTGAATGAAGTCCAGTAATTTTTATAGGATATATTTTAGTCACTAGACTTTGAAGGCTATTCCAACATTAATTATGAAGTTTCTGTGTCTGGATAACATATTGTTAACAGTTATTTTGCAAGTGCTAATGGCAAGATGGAAGATTTCCAATAATTTTATTGAGGAAGTGGCAATTAAAATGTTGAGCACTACAGCATACATACAAAATAAAAATAATCTTGCAAACAGTGTACTACTTCATGGCAAAAATGGGGAAATAAGTTTTTTAAAACAGATATGATGATTTGATTTTGCATTTCCACCTCTTTTTTGCTCAAGGAGGATGAAGAGGTCTCTTTTTTGTTTGTTTGCTAACGTTTAAAAGCAGTGTAAAATGCCAGAGCTCTGGGCTGATTTGATATTGTTTACTACGACATCATGAAATGATTTTAAGACAAGTTGTTACCCATATTTCTTTCAATAACAAATATCACTAAAATGAGATCATTGGCTTAGTGTGACAATTTATGACTCTAGAAATGCATGAGCTGTCTTTTCTAAAGACTTTTAAAGACCTCATCTAACATGCTTTTTCCTCTAGAGCTCTCTGTGTGACCACCCATCTTCCAAACTCACCCTACCGCAGTCAGCCAGCAGCTCTGGGTCGTTAGCCTGTCAGAACCCTGAGAGCAGAATGATGGACAGCAAGAGGCAGCAGGCAGGATGGAGAACACTCCAGCATACACGATGTTGGGTACAGCACACAGGGATAAGAGACACAGAGGGAAGTGGTGGATGATGCCTGTGGACTCCAGGTCCAGAAGTCTGTCATCTTCAACACACTGCTTCTGATCATTTTAAATTTAGAGTGCAAATTATTAATTGCAGAATCAAGACCACTGGAATCAAGACAAACTGACTTTGTGTCAATAATTTAATGCCATTGTATTTTGAAAGAGTTCAGAAAAAGAGTACATCTGCTTCACAACTACTTGATCTCCATTTTCTTTTTTATGCATATCCTGACTGCTATATAACTTAAGCCTAGGTTTTTTCTCTCATCCATTTGGTGGAATATTTTTTCCTAAATGAAGAGTAATCTATATTTTCTATTTTGATTTAAATCTATAATTGGAGTGCTTATCAACATTGGCTAATGAAATCAACCTATCAACACTATAATATTACAGCATGAAGTTTCTGGCTAAAATATTTTCCTTATGGTTCTGCTTTTCTAGGATCCATATTATATTCTTCCCTTGGTCTTTCTTTGGGAGTCATTTCTTAAAAACACCCCCCCTTTTTTTTCTGAAGACTCACATGAGAGCAGTGGAATCAAGAGTTAGGTCTTTCTTTTCTCACTTAAGAACAATAAGCATACAGAAACTGAAATTATACAACAAAATTTTACCCATTTCTGCTAAATTAAAGAGATTTTTAAAAACAATTTTAAATGTCAATACACAGAAAAAGAATAATTCCCATTAATGGGGTTTCCTCTTTCTTAACGTGTATTTATGGAATTAATTCTTATATTTCCTGTTTATTTACTGATTCTTATGAATCCTAAATATTAAAGCAGGTTATTGTTCTTTATTTTGTTTAATAGCACATTAAGGGAATTTGAATTTCAGTTAAATTATTTATTTCCAGAGATTCATAATCTAACCCAAGAGCAATACTTTAAGGTGGCATCCTATGAAAGAGTTTATCATTTGTTGACTTATTGCTTCTTATAAGAGGATTTATCATTTGTTATTTACTCCTTAGTAAATATTTCTAGATCATATTGTGTGTATGTATAACTTCTCCACCTTTGCCTCTGTGAGGAAGCAAAACATGTCCTTTTTTTCTTTTTATGCTCAATGTGTTAAGATGTCTTCATTTAATTCGTGCTCAACAAAATGCTCACAAACTAATGGAAAGCTGAAGATCTGTATTTAATTCATCACATAATTATTTTTCTTCAAGAAAATTAATCCTAATTCTTGAGTCACAAAAACCATGTATGTTGAAAAAAATATTGATTATTGCTTCATGTAAGTGACATTTTCTGATTTTCCAACTGATTTTTAAGATGGACAAACCAATGCAACAGAGCATGGAAGAGTGAGAGAAGCTTCTGGATGAGAACCAATATAAGGGAGATAGATGGTAAATTTTGAGTGGATTTCAGCCTAAAGACGTCAGTCTTATTTTGCTAACATACTTCAAAGAATATGTACAAGACTGATTTTAAAATACAAAGTTTTAAAGCTAGATATAAAACTTGTATAATTTGGTTTAGAAAATAAAATAGTTTCCTGTTGGTGGATGGGCCCCCTGAGAGCCAATTAGTGAATTCTTCATCTAAATTACACCTTAGGTCTGGAAAGTATTAACCTCCAAAGGGTGTACAATTTATCCCCAGGATGGGTGTAAGTAGTCTGCTATTGGATGAGTGTCCTTAAAAAACCTGGAATAACTGTTACCTTTCTAGGAGTCACTGGAAAGAACAGTAGTTACCTGTTACCAATATAGAAAGCTTTTATGACTAATGCTCCAGAAATTTCAGTTCCTCCCTCTTGATTCCCTTCTGTGTCTCTGTGACTCTGTAGCTGTTCTACCAGGTACTAAGTACCACGGTTTGAACTAGACTCAGTGTAGCCAATTGAGAGGTAGATCTCCTAGAGTATGATGGTTTGGACTTTGAAGTCTGACAGATTTAGGTTTGATTGCTGTCTCTGCTTTATTATGCCAATGAGAGGCAGATCTCCTAGAGTGTGATGGTTTCAGCTTTGAAGGCTGATGGATTTGGGTTTGACTGTGTCTCTGCTTTCTTATCTATGTGAAACTGGAATATTACTTAGATTCCCTGAAGTTCAATTTCCTTAAACATAAAATGGGGGTTATATATCAGCCTCAGAGTTATTGTAAGGTTTAAATGAAAAGGTATTTGACAAGCCCTTGGCATAAGTTTACATGCATGATAGGATCACAGGATATTTGCTTTGATTTATTTGCTTGGTAACATTGTTAGGTTTGTACTAATCCATATGTCCTGAGTTCTGTCCCCTTACAGAAATGAAAGAGAATGTCCAAGGCCAGGGTGTAGGGGGAGAGGGGAAAGCAGACTTGAATCCATGCACAGTCTTAGTTTTATTAGGACCACCTCACCCTAAAAATAGAGCTCCCCAGTGATTGGTAGAAAAGCTATAAGATTCAAAATCTTGTGGTAGAGTTGGAAATTGGAAGCCTAATGAAGGAATATATTATACTTCAGATGCCAGCAATGAGAGAAACTCTAATGAGCAATGTCCTAAAGTGTAAGGATGATAGTTAATAATTATTGAGTCTTTACGATAGACAAAATACTATGTTGGATGTGGGGTCTTTTACCAGTGTTAAAAGAAAAACTTTAAACAAATTGAATTTAACAGGGTTTAATTGAGCAAAGAACAATTAGCAAATTGTTACTCGCCTGTTTGTTGCAAGTGTAGGTTACAGTCTGTTTACACATCCAGTTAGGTTACAGTTTATACATCCCGTTAGGTTAAGGTAGGGAGAAACCTTTAGGCTGAACTTAAAATATGTGAGGAGGCAGCTTTAGGCTGTATTTAATTTAGCATCAGAAACCATCGCATTTGAACATAATAACAGTGGAGGATCCAGACACTACTCTTATGTCATTGTATAGATGAGGAAAGTAAAGATCAGTTGTTTGAGGAATTTATCCAAGGTCTTTCCAGGTGTATATGGCTCCCTTCTACTGTATTGCTTCCAAACAGAATGGTAAGAAAATTACAAGAACTGAAAGGACAGACTATATCCTCAGGACCTATTAAAAATCAGAGCTGTCTTTTGGTTTGGTTTTGCTCTGTTTTGTTTTTATGGAAAGGACTCTTTATACCAATAACTCACCTATTTTATAATCTTGTCAAATTATCTCTGAATAAAATTTCTGAAAATGCTCTTGTGGAAAGTATGCTAGCTGGGGCAAAGACTTTTCGATGATCAGCAAGAGCTTTTCTTCTTGCTGTAAAAAGCCAGACGTTCCCCAGACTGTCTTACACTTGGGTGTAGCCAGGTGACTGAGTTCTATCCAATGGAATGTGAGTAGAAGTGATATGTAGCATTTCTGGGCCAGGTGCATAAAAACTTCACATTATTGTTTCTCTGTGCTCCTTTTCTTCACATGATTTAATGCAGAGGGGCATGGTAACCTTGAAATCTATTAAAGTTCATGGAGCCTCAAGATAGAAGGAACCCACACCTCTGAATCAGTGTTCACAGGAGAGCCCCAGTTAATCAGGAATACTCATTTCATCTGCACATGCGTGAGAAAGGAGTGTTTGAGCCATTATAAGCTTTGAATTTGTTTTTTTTTACAGCAGCAAGAATACATTAACTAATTTTCTGTCTAATTAGAATTTTTTATAGAATTTATTTTCTCTCACAACTTGTTACTTATGAATACTTGAAGTCCTATATGTCAGCTTTTGGTGATGTCTTTGAAAGTGAGCAAAAAATTCACATTGAGCGAATGTTTATCCGTCTGACCATATTGTCATGATGCTTATTTTTACTGTTCTCTGCCAGCCCTGAATTTATTAAAATACACAGACAGGCTAGTCCTATTTCAATTTGTCTTTTACTGATGTCCACATATCCTGCACCTCCCTCCCCACCACCCGCCAATCCCTACTCTGCCACTGGAATTCTGCCTAAAATGAAACAGCAACAGAACAGAGGTCAAGAACTTGGAAGGATTCATATGGGAGAAACCAGGTACAGCTTGATTTAATATCAATATTTCATATGTTCAGAGAGTGAAGTTTCAGGCTACACGATAACAGCCCATCATTTTTATGCCCTTCCATCTGTGAAAAGCTGTTCCTCAAAGAACAGTGTATGAACAGCCTCGCAGCTTTTCATCTTAGGCATGATACTCTGAAAAAAAAAGAGATCTTTTGATGCATAACCAGACTTTGAGGATAATTCAAATCTATGGAGTTATAGGGCCAGACTGATAAAGAATGCAGATTTTCTATCTGAAATATATTACTGGGGAAAGGTACAGAACACAAATCTTTAACAATGAAACCTTTGCCTCCTGCATATATAAAACAAAGGTTACACTATCTACTATATGCCAGTGAAGAAACAAGTATGCACATTTAATAGATGGTGAAATAAGAGTCACAGGGATAGAATAAAGGGTTAAAAAGAAGTAAAATTATAGTTCATTTAAATTTACAGAGTCAGGTTTTATTTTTAAAAATGCACTTCTTCCTGCCACCATGTGAAGACGGATGTGTTTGCCTCCCCTTCTGCCATGTCTGTAAGTTTCCTGAGGCCTCCCCAGCCTTGCAGAACTGTGAGTCAATTAAACCTCTTTTCTTTATTACCCAGTCTTGGGTATGTCTTTATTAGCAGCATGAGAACAGACTAATACAAATATAAATCATGAATTAGGGTTATCAGGCACCATCCTGGGCCAGAGACATATTACACCAGGTATTCAGCTCCCCATTAAAGCAACCAATAATGCACACAACCTTTAAAACACTGAGGGACACTGTGACAGCAAAAAGCCCAATTAATCTAAGGATGTCTCTTGTAGCTCTAACCACTACAGATGGGATCATTGCCCCCCTCCTTTTTTTTACACTTTTGCAGTCACATTTTCCCACGGGGAGACCTTTTTATGTGAAGTCAATGTGAATAATTCATTCACTTCACAATTCCCAGAGGAGTAACTTTTCAGAAAAGTAGCATTTTTTGAGTTATAGCTACTCAAAACATACATATTCCAATGAGAATACATTTAAAATGGATCATCTTTCTTCCAAACTTCATCATATCTCTCCTTATATGAACTATATGAACTATAAGCTGCTATAATGTATTATTTGAGTGAATCACAAATATATATATATATATTTTAAAAACTTCTTAAGCATAAATAAATCTCTGAAATGTTTCTTGAATTGCCAATTTACTCAATATTAACCAAACCTACTACGTTCTAGGCCCTAGGTACTGTAAAGCATCAAGGAATAAACAGACAAATAAAACAAAGTAGCTAGCAGTTATTGGAATGCGTCACAAAATGTTGTGAAGTGCTGAGTGTCCATTGTTTTGTTTAATATTCACAGTAATCCTATGAAGCAGGTACTATTATGATTGTTGTTTTCTAGATGAGGTTTAGAGCGGTTGGTTAAGTCATCCATCTGAGCTAGTAAAGGGCAGAGCTCCAGAATATGTGCTTTTATTCTCCATACAATATTAGCCATGGTATCTACTCTAAGACACTACTGTTTACTCTAGTGGAGGGGACAAGTATGCAAGCAAGTATTTTTAATGCCTCAGCATGTTCCTGGAGCACAGTGGAGGAAGAGAATAATGGTGAACTGCAGAGTGGGAAAAAGAGGTACTATTACAGAGCACTTGCTGGAGGGAGAATCAGGGACACATTGCAAGTAATGAGGAATTGAGTTCAAAACCAACAAGGCATGAGATAGCACACTAACAATGAGATTCTCAGCATGGAAGTTAGGCTAGGAAGTTAGGCCAAGGCCAGATGGTTAAGAATTCCAAATGTATAACATGTTGAAGAAGTCTTTAAGCAGAGAAATTAGGCAGACAAACCCCAGCCCCCAACCTCTGCAAAGCTAGTTGTAGTGTAGAGAATGGACAGAATGGGGCGAGGTTGAGGGATGGGCAGAATAACATTTTTACTTTCATTTTTTGCTTCTGAGTATATTTCAGAGAGTGAAGGTTCATGTTTTGTGGAAGGAGCCACATGTACATAAAACATAATTACATCTTCCATGTATGAAGGTCCTACTATAAGCTAGTTTCTATGTTTGAAACTTTCCATATGCTATTTTACTTAATCCTCAAAAATATTTTTGCAATTATGCTGCCTGTATATTCCAAGATAAATTTCTATGGGAAAAAATCTCCATTTCATTGATGAGGAAATGGAGGCACTGAGAGTTTAAACAACTTACACAAGATATCAAAATTCTACAGACTCAAGGAATGAGTTCCAATTATATTCCAAACAAGGAAAGCAGAGTCAGATATTTGGAGCATTACAGATGACATCATTGAGCTGCACAAGTTCTTGTATGTCTGTTTTTTAGAAAGTCTTAGTACTTTTGTAGTCGCACAATATTTGGTAAATATTGGTCAGTATGGATTTTCAGTCTTTGCTTTTTCAAACATAATTTTGCAATTGGCATCTGTTCATATTGCCCTAAGGAAACTCTAAGGAAAATGTCAGTGACAAGCAGAAAAACTCTTAGATTAGCAGTAACCTCCCCAACAAATCTAAAGAGACTGTCTAGTACTATCACACAAATGCATCTTTGGTATTGATTGCTGGAACTGCACACTGACCACTGTCCTTCTCTGCTGCAGGAGTTCAGCCAGCAGCCAGCCAAACTAGCATAGATTTTGGAAAATCAAACTGATTTTCTTTTTTATATTTGCCCTCCATGTAGCACCATTTCTCATATATTCGAGGCTGACCTAAGTTTGGGAAATTTGCCAATGAATTGTTCAGACTTCTTTTTTTATTTTATAACCCTGAAGATACTACTGACCAACACAGGAACACAACTGTTATAAAGAAAGCCAAAAGCTACTAAGAACTTAATAATACATGGTCACGCTTTTCCTTCTATAGGCACTCCAGAATTGAGTATTAAATTCAATCAACACAATTAGCTTTAATTAACTACACTCTTATAGGGGTTGATGCTTCACTTTGTCCAGTTTTTTTTTTTACAAGGTAAATAGGATAATTCACCTAACATTTCTAAAATTTGGAGTGGAACTAGGGAAGGTGGAGGGGTTGGCAGTTAGCAAGTACAGCACCATTCTTTTCACTCCTTAACGGAGGTTTGAAGTTCAGCCAGAGGTCTTGGATAATAGGAGTTTTTAGAGGATATTTAGTGAGGTCCCTATTGGAACGTTATCTGTATTGCAAACAACTGTACATCATTTAGTAATCACGGGCAAGTTTTGGCTTGGGAAAGACCTCATGCTAATTAGCTTTATGTAAAGTGAAAATGTCACAATTTTGAGGATGCCAACATAATTCTATCCCATCAAATCCCACATGTCAGGCAGGATTATCTAGTAGAGGAGTGGAGGTAGGGGAAAGGGAGAGAAGCTCTGAAGCCATCTTTGGACACTAGGAGGTTTTCATACCCTCTTGTTGGCTAGGATATAAAATGTAGGGGTGGGCTGTGTGGTCTACAAAGTCTCTTAAAGCTTTCACATGATTTGTTCCTGTCCTCTGTCCTTTGCTCTCTCAGTGTGAATGTAGGGTTTGGGCGATTCAACCTGTAGTGGTGAGAAGGAGTTTCCCAACAGAGCCACCTGCTGCTGTTGTCATGAAGACTGGGCCAAATTCTCCATGCTCCTTGCATTTGGGGGCAGCTGGTACCGCTCCTGTGTAGCTGATGGGAACTCACTTTGCAGCTTGCATGTTTTGACAGCCACAGCATTTTCAGAAATGGCGTGGTCACTCAATCTGAGCTACAGTTCTCCATTTTTAGTATTTTAGTTAAAAAAATTTATTATACTTTAAGTTCTGGGTTACATGTGCAGAACGTGCAGTTTTGTTACATAGGTATATACGTGCCACGGTGGTTTGCTGCACCCATCAAACCGTCATCTACATTAGGTATTTCTCCTAATGTTATCCCTCCCCTAGGCCCCCACCCCTCAACAGGCCTCAGTGTGTGATGTTCCCCTCCCTATCTCCATGTGTTTTCATTGTTCAACTCCTACTTATGAGTGAGAACATGCGGTATTTGGTTTTCTGTTCTTGTGACAGTTTACTAAGAATGATGGTTTCCAGCTTCATCCATGTCCCTACAAAGGACATGAACTCATCCCTTTTTATGGCTGCATAGTATTCCATGGTGTATATGTGCCACATTTTCTTTATCCTGTCTAATACTGATGGACATTTGGGTTGGTTCCAAGTCTTTGCTATTGTGAATAGTGCCACAGTAAACATACATGTGCATGTGTCTTTATAGTGGAATGATTTATAATCCTTTGGGTATATACCCAGTAATGGTATTTCTGGTTTTAGATCCTTGAGGAATTGCCACACTGTCTTCTACAATGGTTGAACTAATATACACTCCCACCAACAGTGTAAAAGCGTTCCTATTTCTTCACATCCTCTCCAGTATCTGCTGTTTCCTTACTTTTTAGTGATCGCCATTCTAACTGGCATGAGATGGTATCTCATTGCAGTTTTGGTTTGCATTTCTCTAATGACCAGTGATGATGAGCTTCTTTTCATATGTTTGTTGGCTGCATAAATGTCTTCTTTTGAAAAGTGTCTGTTCATGTCCTTTGCCCACTTTTTGATAGGGTTGTTTGTTTTTTCTTGTAAATTTATTTAAGTTCTTTGTAGATTCTGGATATTAGGCCTTCGTCAGATGGATAGATTGCAAAAATTTTCTCCCGTTCTGTAGGTTGGCTGTTCACTCTGCTGATAGTTTCCTTTGCTATGCAGAAGCTCTTTAGTTTAATGAGATCCCATTTGTCAATTTTGAATTTTATTGCCATTGCTTTTGGTGTTTTAGACATGAAGTCTTTGCCCATGCCTACATCCTGAATGGTATTGCCTGGGTTTTCTTCTAGGATTTTTATGGTCCTAGGCTTATGTTTAAGTCTTTGATCCATCTTGAGTTGATTTTTGTATAAGGTGTAAGAAAGGGGTCCAGTTTCAGTTTTCTGCACATGGCTAGCCAGGTTTTGCAACGTTTATTAAATAGGGAATCTTTTCCCCATTGCTTGTTTGTGTCAGGTTTGTCAAAGATCAGATGGTTGTAGATGTGTGGTGTTATTTCTGAGGCCTCTGTAATGTTTCCTTGGTCTATATATCTGTTTTGGTACCAGTACCATGCTGTTTTTGGGTATTGTAGCCTTGTAGTATAGTTTGAAATGAGGTAGTGTGACACCTCCAGCTTTGTTCTTCTTGCCCAGGATTGTCTTGGCTTGTGTGTTCTTTTTTGGTTCCATACAAAGTTTAAAGCAGTTTGTTCCAATTCTGTAAAGAAAGTCAGTGGTATCTTGATGGGGATAACATTGAATCTATAAATTAGTTTGGGCAGTGTGGCCATTTCCACGATATTGATTCTTCCTATCCATGAGCATGGAATGTTTTTCTGTTTGTTTGTGTCCTCTCTTATTTCCTTGAGCAGTGGTTTGTAGTTCTCCTTGAAGAGGTCCTTCGCATCCCTTGTAAGTTGTATTCCTAGGTATTTTATTCTCTTAGTAGCAATGGTGAATGGGAATTCACTCATGATTTGGCTCTCTGTTTGTCTATTATTGGTGTATAGGAATGCTTCTGATTTTTGCACATTGATTTTTTATCCTGAGACTCTACTGAAGTTGCTTATCAGCTTAAGGAGATTTTGGGCTGAGATGATGGTGTTATCTAAATATACAATCATGTCATCTGCAAACAGAGATAATTTGACTTCCTCTCTTCCTATTTGAATACCTTTTATTTCTCTTGCCTGATTGCTCTGGCCAGAACTTCCAGTACTATGTTGAATAGGAGTGGTGAGAGAGAGCATCCTTGTCTTGTGCCAGTTTTCAAAGGGAATTCTTCCAGTTTTTGCTTGTTCAGTATGATATTAGCTGTGGGTTTGTCATAAATAGCTCTTATTATTTTGAGATACATTCCATTGATACACAGTTTATTGGGAGTTTTTAGCATGAAGGGGTGTTGAATTTTGTCAAAAGCCTTTTCTGCATCTATTGAGATAATCATGTGATTTTTGTGATTGGTTCTGTTTATGCAATGGATTACATTTATTGATTTGCATATGTTGAACCAGCCTTGCATCTCAGGGATGAAGCCGACTTGATCATGGTGGATAAGCTTTTTGATGTGCTGCTGGATTTGGTTTGCCAGTATTTTTTTGAGGATTTTCATATTGATGTTCATCAGGGATATTGGCCTGAAATTTTCCTTTTTTGTTGTGTCTCTGCCAGGTTTTGGTATCAGGATGATGCTGGTCTCATAAAATGAGTTAGGGAGGAGTCCCTCTTTTTCTATTGTTTGGAATAGTTTGAGAAGGAATGATACCAGCTCCTCTTTGTACCTCTGGTAGAATTCGGCTGTGAATCCATCTGGTCCTGGACTTTTTTTGGTTGGTAAGCTATTAATTACTGCCTCAATTTCAGAACTTGTTATTGGTTTATTCAGGGATTCAACATCTTCCTAGTTTAGACTTGGAAGGGTGTATGTGTCCAAGAATTTATCCATTTCTTCTAGATTTTCTAGTTTATTTGTGTAGAGGTGTTTATAGTATTTTCTGTTGTTAGTTTTATTTCTCTGGGATCAGTGCTGATATCCCCTATATCATTTTTTATTGCATCTATTTGATTCATTTGTCTTTTCTTCTTTATTTTATTTATTAGTATGGCTAGTGGTCTATTTTGTTGATCTTCTCAAAAAACCAGCTCCTGGATTCATTGATTTTTTGAAGGGTTTTTCATGTCTCTATCTCCTTCAGTTCTGCTCTGATCTTAGTTATTTGTTGTCTTCTGCTATATTTTGAATTTGTTTGCTGTTGCTTCTCTAGTTCTTTTAACTTTGATGTTAGGGTGTCAATTTTAGATCTTTCCTGCTGTCTCTTGTGGGCATTTAGTGCTATAAATTTCCCTCTACACAGTGCTTTAAATGTGTCCCAGAGATTCTGGTACATTGTGTCTTCATTCTTATTGGTTTCAAAGAACATCTTTGTTTCTGCCTTCATTTCGTTAGTACCCAGTAGTCATTCAGGAGCAGGTTCAGTTCCCATGCAGTTGTGTGGTTTTGAGTGAGTTTCTTAATCCTGAGTTCTAGTTTGATTGCACTGTGGTCTGAGAGACTGTTATGATTTCCATTCTTTTGCATTTGCTGAGGAGTGTTTTACTTCCAATAATATGGTTAATTTTAGAATAAATGCAATGAGGTGCTGAGAAGAATGTATATTCTGTTGATTTGGGGTGGAGAGTTCTGTAGATGTCTATTAAGTCTGCTTGATCCAAAACTGAGTTCAAGTCCTGAATAACCTTGTTAATTTTCTGTCTCGTTGATCTGTCTCATATTGACAGTGGAAGGCTAAAGTCTCCCATTATTATTGTGTGGGAGTCTAAGTCTCTTTGTAGGTCTCTAAGAACTTGCTTTATGAATCTGGGTGCTACTGTATTGGGTGCATATATATTTAGGATAGTTAGGTCTTCTTACTGCATTGATCCCTTTACCATTATGCAATGGCCTTCTTTGTCTCTTTTGATCTTTGTTGGTTTAAAGTCTGTTTTATCAGAGACTAGGATTGCAACTCCTGCTTTATTTTGCTTTCCATTTGCTTGGTAGATCTTCCTTTATCCCTTTATTTTGAGCCTGTGTGTGTCTTTGCATGTAAGATGGGTCTCCTGAATACAGCACACTGATGGGTCTTGACTCTTTATCCAATTTTCCAGTCTTTGTCTTTTAATTGGGGCATTTAGCCCATTTACATTTAAGGTTAATATTGTTATGCATGAATTTGATCCTGTCATTATGATGGTAGCTGGTTTTTTGCCCATTAGTTGATTCAGTTTCTTCATAGTGTCAATGTTATTTACAATTTGGTATGTTTTTGCAGTGGCTGGTACTGGTTTTTCCTTTTCATATTTAATGCTTCCTTCAGGAGCTCTTGTAAGGCAGGTCTGATGATGACACAATCTCTCAGCATTTGCTGATCTGTAAAGGATTTTATTTGTTTCACTTATGAAGCTTAGTTTGGCTGGATATGAAATTCTGGGTTGAAAATTCTTTTCTTTAAGAATGTTGAATATTGGCCCCCACTCTCTTATGGTTTGTAGGGTTTCTGCAGAGAGACCCACTGTTAGTCTGATGTGCTTCCCTTTGTGGGTAACCTGAACTTTCCCTCTGGCTGCCCTTAACATTTTTTCCTTCCTTTCAACCTTGGTGCATCTGATGATTATGTGTCTTGTGGTTGCTCTTCTTGAGGAATATCTCTGTGGCGTTCTCTGTATTTCCTGAATATGAATGTTGGCCTGCCTTGCTAGACTGGGGAAGTTCTCCTGGATAATATCCTGAAGAGTGTTTTCCAACTTGATTCCATTCTCCTCGTCACTTTCAGGTACACCAATCAAACACAGATTTGGTCTTTTCACATAGCCCCATATTTCTTGGAGGCTTTGTTCATTCCTTTTTATTCTTTTTCTCTAATCTTGTTTTCTCCATTTATTTTATTAAGTTGATCTTCAATCACTGATATCTTTTCTTCTGCTTGATTGATTCAGCTATTGATACTTGTGTATGCTTCATGAACTTCTCATGCTGTGTTTTTCAGCTCCATCAGGTCATTTATGTTGTTCTCTACACTGGTTATTCTAGTTAGCAATTCATCTAACCTTTTTTCAAGGTTGCTAGCTTCTTTGCATTGGGTTAGAACATGTTCCTTTAGCTTGGAGGAGTTCATTATTACCCACCTTCTGAAGCCTACTTCTATCAACTCGTCAAACTCATTCTCCATCCAGTTTTGTTCCCTTGCTGGCGAGGAGTTATGATCCTTTGGAGAGGAAGAGGTGTTCTGGTTTTTGGAATTTTCAGCACTTTTGTGCTGATTTCTTCCCATCTTTGTGGATTTATCTACCTTTGGTCTTTGATGATGGTGACCTTTGGATGAGGTCTTAGAGTCTATGTGCTATTCCTTTCCGTTTGTTAGTTTTCCTTCTGACAGTCAGGCCCCTCTGCTGCTGGTCTGCTGGCGTTTGCTGGAGGTACGCTCCCGACCCTGTTTGGCTGGGTATCACCAGCGGAGGCTGCAGAACAGCCAAGATTGCTGCCTGATCTTTCCACTGGAAGCTTCGTCCCAGAGGGGCACCTGCCAGATGTTAGCCAGAGCTCTTCTGTATGAGGTGTCTGTAAGCCGCTACTGGGAGGTGACTCTATTTTAGTTCTTAAAACATATCTGCCCTGGACTCCTAATTCAGGGACCTTCAAAGTTTTTTGGACACAACCCACATTCAAAAAACAAAACATACAGCTGATACAGATCTATATAAAAACACACAATTTATACAACATTGTCACAAAATAACAGTGTTATTCCATGTAATGCATTTTTTTCATTATTCTATTTTATTTCACTTTAAAAGAAGTGCTTGTTGTGTTCCATTCAGTTGATGTTATAATCCACTATATTATGATCTACTGTTTTACAAGCATTGTTCACATGATTTTAATTAGATTAGCATGATGGTTAATACTGAGTATCAACTCGATTGGATTGAGGGATAGAAAGTATTAATCTTGGGTGTGTCTATGTGGGTGTTGCCAAAAGAGATTAACATTGGAGTCAGTGGGCTGGGGAAGGCCGACCCACCCTTAATCTGGTGGGCACCATCTAATCAGCTTCCAGTAAATACAAAGCAGGCAGAAAAACATGAAAACGTGAGACTGGCCTAGCCTCCCAGCCTACATCTTTGTCCCATGCTGGATGCTTCTTGCCCTCAAACATTGGACTCCAAGTTCTTCAGTTTTGGGACTCAGACTGACTCTCCTTGCTCCTCAAGCTTGCAGATAGCCTATTGTGGGACCTTGTGATCATGTAAGTTAATACTTAATACACTCCCCTTTATATGTGTTTATCTATCATATTAGTTATGTCCCTCTAGGGAACCCTGACCAAAACAATTAGGGACTTGTTCTTTATGTCATTTTCTCTTCTAGAAGAGAATATAAATACTAAGGGCAAGAGCATTGCATGAGAGGCTGCAATATTATCATAGTACTACAAAATAACTAGCCCATACCATCCAGAGGATCTTTGCACATAATCTAGTTCCTGGTCCTGGAATTATACCTGAGACTCATAGAGTGCTTTCACCCAGAACCCAAATTTTATTTCTAGGAAATAGACACTGTTTGTCATCATTCCTGGTGTCCCATCCCATTCATGCTAGATTAGTTATGTTTATCAAACTTTAGGTTACAGCAAAGAACTTTTCTATGGCTAGGCATATATTATCATATAAATATTTTATTTTTAAACAAAACTTGTTTTCTATACGTACTTCATTAACTGATTAGCATCATATCTTTTTCTTCATGTTCTTCATACCTAAATATATGTTTTATAAAGAAATCTGAAGATATTTGCTGATTTTTAATGATGGTTATGGTTGCTGGTGAACATTTTTAAGATTTTCTTATACAAATTTAGCAGTTACAAAGCAATCTCAGAAAAAGTTCTCAATTTTTTTTTTTGTAGATCTTAACTATGAGTTAAGAGTTTTATAGAAGGATGATGTGGGCACCGCATATTTAAATTCCTTGCACAATGTCATACTAAACATAGGAGAAAAATACCCAGGATTTCAGGCTTCTAATAAAATTCTTATTATAAGTAAGCTTATCCTACTTTAAGGTACTTGATAACAATTTGTGTGAAATTCTATCTGGATATTTAAGCTTTTCAGTGTTCTGAGGGTGTGACTGGTTATAACATGGTGCTAAGGGGAGAAAATACCTGGGGTCCCTCCATAGAGAATTCCAGAGTCCCAGACTGTATTTTTATTTCTTTAATTAACCATTCATTCATCATTTTTTTCATTCTTTCATTAGGTCCCATCCACACACATATATTGAGTGTCCATCATATGGCAGTCACTGCACTTGCCACTAAAGATGAATTGAAGGCATCCGAAGATTCACAAGAAATGCTCTTGGTCCTTAAGGAACTTTGTCTCCAGAGTCATAAATTATAATAATAATTGCTAGTTGGTGATGCAGCCATACCTGTACTGTGTGTGTTCAGAATCTGAATAACCAGTTTAATAAAGTCAAATTGTTGTGGAAAACACTGGGGAGATTCTGGAACCACTTTGAAAAAAACCAAAGAACCTTGGAAGGAAAAAAATATAAGCTTCCAAATAGAAATATTAATACATAAGAATTTAATTCCTCTACTAAAAATAATGGCTACCCAAGACATTTACTAAATATTAATAGGAACAAGATGAGAGGCTTGCCAGGAGAATAGGGAACAAAGGTGAATATCGTACTAGGAGTCTTCTATAAAAGAATGGAAATCCTTGGTCTTGAAGGAGTTATTAAACATCCATGAATTTTTATTTTAATAAAAATCAGGTAGAAAATACAGAAAATAGGCTTGACACAAATAATTTTACTATAAATCGGTGTGTTGTTAGTACACACAAGTGAATGAACATTAAATCTACGTTGACAGCTTTGCCCAATAAGAATGTATAAATATTGAAAAGAAAGGGATTCAAAGAATGAAACACTGGGGAACACAACAGAAAACCAGATTCCAGTTCAATTCCCACACTAGAATTACCACTGCAGAAAAGCAAATGCTGAGAAACATTACGTTTGAAGGAGCAGGCTCACAGGGTTCAACCATTCAAACAAACTCCATTTTGCATAGAAAACAGAGAACAGACAATGACCTTCTGGAATCTTCTCATGCAAAGTTACCATCTGACCTCTCTGGTGCTATCTCTGTGTAAAAATAAGAAGTGAGAAACAGTAAACATTCACACAAATATTTTGGGAAGGATGCTGCTGACTCAGCTAGAAGATTGTGACTCACTGGGAACTCAATTGGCTGACCCAGGATGGTATGCCAAAAGAAGTCTCACATGAGGGAGTGGAACCTGGCCTGGCTACCTGATGCATCTACGATGTACAATTCACTTTTTTTGTTGTTGTTGGAAGAAACTCATAAAACTCATTAGAAGGCTTAGGAATGGAGACCTAATTTTTAAAAAAATTGTTTTAAACTTTTATTTTAAGTTCAGGGGTACATGTACAGGTTTTTATGTAGGTAAAATTATGTCTTCGGGGCTTATTGTACAGATTATTTCATCACCCAGGTATTAAGCCTAGTGTTCATTCATTATTTTTTTAAATTCTCTCCCTCCTCCCACCCTCCACCTTCCGATAGGCCCCAGTGTGTATTGTTCTCCTCTATGTTTCCATATATTCTTATCATTTAGCTATCACTTATAAGTGAGAACAGGCAGTATTTGGTTTTCTGTTCCTGTGTTAGTTTGCAAGGGATAATGGCCTCCAGCTCCATCCATGTCCCTGCAAAAGACATGATCTTGCTATTTTTATGGCTGCATAGTATTCCATGGTGCATATGTACCACATTTTTTTTAATGAGTCTATTATTATGTAGCTTAAATCTTAAACATCATAGAATCAAGAGTTACTAAAAAACAACCACCTTTCAAAAAAGAGATGGATAAATCAAAATTAAATGCAGGTGCCTAAACAATATGAAAATATTCTAATTTTGTAGTAATGAAATGGTAATTTTTTTAGTGCTTTTCTCTTTTTTATTATTATTATACTTTAAGTTTTAGGGTACATGTGCACAATGTGCAGGTTTATTACATATGTATACATGTGCCATGTTGGTGTGCTGCACCCATTAACTCGTCATTTAACATTAGGTATATCTCCTAATGCTATCTCTCCCCCCTCCCCCAACCCCACAACAGTCCCCGGTGTGTGATGTTCCCCTTTCTGTGTCCATGTGTTCTCATTGTTCAATTCCCACGTATGAGTGAGATCATGCGGTGTTTGGTTTTTTGTCCTTGCGATAGTTTGCTGAGAATGATGGTTTCCAGCTTCATCCATGTCCCTACAAAGGACAGGAACTCATCATTTTTTATGGCTGCATAGTATTCCATGGTGTATATGTGCCACATTTTCTTAATCCAGTCTATCATTGTTGGACATTTGGCTTGGTTCCAAGTCTTTGCTATTGTGAATAGTGCCGCAATAAACATACGTGTGCATGTGTCTTTATAGCAGCATGATTTATAATCCTTTGGATATATACTCAGTAATGGTATGGCTGGATCAAATGATATTTCTAGTTCTAGATCCCTGAGGAATTGCCACACCGACTTCCACAGTGGTTGAACTAGTTTACAGTCCCACCAACAGTGTACAAGTGTTCCTATTTCTCCACATCCTCTCCAGCACCTGTTGTTTCCTGACTTTCTAATGACTGGCATTCTAACTGGTGTGAGATGGTATCTCATTGTGGTTTTGATTTGCATTTCTCTGATGGCCAGTGATGATGAGCATTTTCTCATGTGTTTTTTGGCTGCATAAATGTCTTCTTTTGAGAAGTGTCTGTTCATATCTTTCACCCACTTTATGATGGGGTTGTTTTTTTCTTGTAAATTTGTTTGAGTTCATTGTAGATTCTGGATATTAGCCCTTTGTCAGATGAGTAGGTTGCAAAAATTTTCTCCCATTCTGTAGGTTGCCTGTTCACTCTGATGGTAGTTTCTTTTGCTGTGCAGAAGTTGTTTAGTTTAATTAGATCCCATTTGTCAATTTTGGCTTTTGTTGCCATTGCTTTTGGTGTTTTACACATGAAGTCCTTGCCCATGCCTATGTCCTGAATGGTATTGCCTAGCTTTTCTCCTAGGGTTTTTATGGTTTTAGGTCTCACATGTAAGTCTTTAATCCATCTTGAATTAATTTTTGTATAAGGTGTAAGGAAGGGATCCAGTTTCAGCTTTCTACATATGGCTAGCCAGTTTTCCCAGCACCATTTATTAAATAGGGAATCCTTTCCCCATTTCTTGTTTTTGTCAGGTTTGTCAAAGATCAGATAGTTGTAGATATGTGGCATTATTTCTGAGGGCTCTGTTCTGTTCCATTGGTCTATATCTCTGTTTTGGTACCAGTACCATGCTGTTTTGATTACTGTAGCCTTGTAGTATAGTTTGAAGTCAGGTAGTGTGATGCCTCCGGCTTTGTTCTTTTGGCTTAGGATTGACTTGGCAATGCGGGCTCTTTTTTGGCTCCATATGAACTTTAAAGTAGTTTTTTCCAATTCTGTGAAGAAAGGCATTGGTAGCTTGATGGGGATGGCATTGAATCTATAAATTACCTTGGGCAGTATGGCCATTTTCACGATATTGATTCTTCCTACCCATGAGCATGGAATGTTCTTCCATTTCTTTGTATCCTCTTCTATTTCATTGAGCAGTGGTTTGTAATTCTCCTTGAAGAGGTCCTTACATCCCTTGCAAGTTGGATTCCTAGGTATTGTATTCTCTTTGAAGCAATTGTGAATGGGAGTTCACTCATGATTCGGCTCTCTGTTTGTCTGTTATTGGTGTATAAGAATGCTTGTGATTTTTGCACATTGATTTTGTATCCTGAGACTTTGCTGAAATTGCTTATCAGCTTAAGGAGATTTTGGGCTGAGACAATGGGGTTTTCTAGATATACAATCATGTCATCTGCAAACAGGGACAGTTTGACTTCCTCTTTTCCTAATTGAATACCCTTTATTTCCTTCTCCTGCCTGATTGCCCTGGCCAGAACTTCCAACACTATGTTGAATAGGAATGGTGAGAGAGGGCATCCCTGTCTTGTGCCAGTTTTCAAAGGGAATGCTTCCAGTTTTTGTCCATTCAGTAGGATATTGGCTGTGGGTTTGTCATAGATAGCTCTTATTATTTTGAGATATGTCCCATCAATACCGATTTTTTTGAGAGTTTTTAGCATGAAGGGTTGTTGAATTTTGTCAAAGGCCTTTTCTGCATCTAGTGAGATAATCATGTGGTTTTTGTCTTTGGTTCTGTTTATATGCTAGATTATGTTTCCTGATTTTCGTATGTTGAACCAGGCTTGCATCCCAGGGATGAAGCCCACTTGATCATGGTGGATAAGCTTTTTGATGTATTGCTGGATTTGGTTTGCCAATATTTTATTGAGGATTTTTGCATCAATGTTCATCAAGGATATTGGTCTAAAATTCTCTTTTTTTGTTGTGTCTCTGCCAGGCTTTGGTATCAGGATGATGCTGGCCTCATAAAATGAGTTAGGGAGGATTCCCTCTTTTTCTATTGATTGGAATAGTTTCAGAAGGAATGGTACCAGCTCCTCCTTATACCTCTGGTAGAATTCGGCTGTGAATCCATCTGGTCCTCGACTTTTTTTGGTTGGTAAACTATTAATTATTGCCTCAATTTCAGAGCCTGTTATTGGTCTATTCAGAGATTCAACTTCTTCCTGGTTGAGCCTTGGGAGAGTGTATGTATTGAGGAATTTATCCATTTCTTCTAGATTTTCTAGTTTATTTGCACAGAGGTGTTTACAGTATTCTCTGATGGTAGTTTGTATTTCTGTCGGATTGGTGGTGATATATCCTTTGTCATTTTTTATTGCGTCTATTTGATTCTTCTCTCTTTTCTTCTTTATTAGTATTGCTAGTGTTCTATCGATTTTGTTGATCTTTTCAAAAAACCAGCTCATGGATTCATTGATTTTTTGAAGGTTTTTTTGTGTCTCTATTTCCTTCAGTTCTGCTCTGATCTTAGTTATTTCTTGCCTTCTGCTAGCTTTTGAATGTGTTTGCTCTTGCTTCTCTAGTTCTTTTTATTGTGATATTAGGGTGTCAATTTTGGATCTTTCCTGCCTTCATTTGTGGGCATTTAGTGCTATAAATTTCCCTCTACACACTGCTTTGAATGTGTCCCAGAGATTCTGGATGTTGTGTCTTTGTTCTCATTGGTTTCAAAGAACATCTTTATTTCTGCCTTCATTTCGTTATGTACCCAGTAGTCATTCAGGAGCAAGTTGTTGAGTTTCCATGTAGTTGAGCGGTTTTGAGTGAGTTTCTTAATCCTGAGTTCTAGTTTGATTGCACTGTGGTCTGAGAGACAGTTTGTTATAATTTCTGTTCTTTTACATTTGCTGAAGAGTGCTTTACTTCCAACTATGTGGTCAATTTTGGAATAGGTGTGGTGTGGTGCTGAAAAGAATGTATATTCTGTTGATTTGGGGTGGAGAGTTCTGTAGATGTCTATTAGGTCCGCTTGGTGCAGAGCTGAGTTCAATTCCTGGATATCCTTGTTAAATTTCTGTCTCATTGATCTGTCTAATGTTGACAGTGGGGTGTTGAAGTCTCCCATTATTATTGTGTGGGAGTCTAAGTCTCTTTTTAGGTCACTAAGGACTTGCTTTATGACTCTGGATGCTCCTGTATTGGGTGCATATATATTTAGGATAGTTAGTTCTTATTGTTGAATTGATCCCTTTACCATTATGTAATGGCCTTCTTTGTCTCTTTTGATCTTTGTTGGTTTAAAGTCTGTTTTATCTGAGACTAGGATTGCAACCCCTGCCTTTTTTGTTTTGCATTTGCTTGGTAGATCTTCCTCCTTCCCTTTATTTTGAACCTATGTGTGTCTCTGCACATGAGATGGGTTTCCTGAATACAGCACACTGATGGGTCTTGACTCTTTATCCAATTTGCCAGTCTGTGCCTTTTAATTGGAGCATTTAGCCCATTTACCTTTAAGGTTAGTATTGTTATGTGTGAATTTGATCCTGTCATTATGATGTTAGCTGGTTATTTTGCTCGTTAGTTGATGCAGTTTCTTCTTAGCCTTGATGGTCTTTACAATTTGGCATGTTTTTGCAGTGGCTGGTACTGGTTTTTCCTTTCAATGTTTAGTGCTTCCTTCAGGAGCTCTTTTAGGGCAGGCCTGGTGGTGACAAAATCTCTCAGCATTTGCTTGTCTGTAAAGGATTTTATTTCTCCTTCACTTATGAAGCTTAGTTCGCCTGGATATGAAATTCTGGGTTGAAAATTCTTTTCTCTAAGAATGTTGAATATTGGCCCCCACTTTCTTCTGGCTTGTAGAGTTTCTGCCGAGAGATCAGCTGTTACTCTGATGGGCTTCCCTCTGTTGGTAACCCGACCTTTCTCTCTGGCTGCCCTTAACATTTTTTCTTTCATTTCAACTTTGGTGAATCTGACAGTTACGTGTCTTGGAGTTGCTCTTCTTGAGGAGTATCTTTGTGGCATTCTCTGTATTTCCTGAATCTGAATGTTGGCCTGCCTTGCTAGATTGGTGAAGTTCTCCTGGATAATATCCTGCAGAGTGTTTTCCAACTTGGTTCCATTCTCCCCATCACTTTCAGGTACACCAATTAGATGTAGATTTGGTCTTTTCACATAGTCCCATATTTCTTGGAGGCTTTGTTCGTTTCTCTTTATTCTTTTTTCTCTAAGCTTCTCTTCATGCTTCGTTTCATTCATTTCATCTTCTATCGCTGATACCCTTTCTTCCAGTTGATCGCATAGGTTACTGAGGCTTGTGCATTTGTCACATAGTTCTCGTGCCATGTTTTTCAGCTCCATCAGGTCCTTTAAGGACTTCTCTGCATTGGTTATTCTAGTTATCCGTTCGTGTAATTTTTTTCCAAAGTTTTTAATTTCTTTGCCATTGGTTCGAACTTCCTCCTTTAGCTCGGAGTAGTTTGATCTTCTGAAGCCTTCCTCTCTCAACTCGTCAAAGTCATTCTCCGTCCAGCTTTGTTCTGTTGCTAGTGAGGAGCTGCATTCCTTTGGAGGAGGAGAGGCACTCGATTTTTAGAGTTTCCGGTTTCTCTGCTCTGTTTTTTCCCCATCTTTGTGGTTTTATCTACCTTTGGTCTTTGATGATGGTGATGTACAGATGGGCTTTTGGTGTGGATGTCCTTTCTGTTTGTTAGTTTTCCTTCTAACAGTCAGGACCCTCAGCTGCAGGTCTGTTGGAGTTTACTGGAGGTCCACTCCAGACCCTGTTTGTCTGGGTATCAGCAGCGGTGGCTGCACAACAGCGGATATTGGTGAACCACAAATGTTGCTGCCTGATCGTTCCTCTGGAAGTTTTGTCTCAGAGGAGTACCAGGCCATGTGAGGTGTCAGTCTGCCCCTACTGGGGGTTTCCTCCCAGTTAGGCTACTCGGGGGTCAGGGACCCACTTGAAGAGGCAGTCTGCCTGTTCTCAGATCTCCAGCTGCATGCTGGGACAACCACTACTCTCATCAAAGCTGTCAGACAGGGACATTTAAGTCTGCAGAGGTTACTGCTGTCTTTTGTTTGTCTGTGCCCTGCCCCCAGAGGTGGAGCCTACAGAGGCTTGCAGGCCTCCTTGAGCTGTGGTGGGCTCCACCCAGTTCGAGCTTCCCTGCCACTTTGTTTACCTACTCAAGCCTGAGCAATGGTGGGCGCCCCTCCCCAAGCCTCGCTGCTGCCTTGCAGTTTGATCTCAGACTGCTGTGCTAGCAATGAGCGAGGCTCCGTGGGCATAGGCCCTTTGAGCCAGGTGCGGGATATAACCTCTTGGTGTGCTCTTTGTTAAGCACGATGGAAAAGCCCAGTATTATGGTGGGAGTGACCTGATTTTCCAGGTGCCATCTGTCACCGCTTTCTTTGACTAGGAAAGGGAATACCCTGACCCCTTGTGCTTCCCGGGTGAGGCGATGCCTCGCCCTGCTTCGGCTCATGCACGGTGCACTGCACACACTGTCCTGCACCCACTGTCTGGCACTCCCCAGTGAGATGAACCCGGTACCTCAGTTGGAAATGCAGAAATCACCCGTCTTCTTCATGGCTTACACTGGGAGCTGTACACTGGAGCTGTTCCTATTAGACCATCTTCAAAATGGTAATTTTTAATAACACCAAGAGGCTATTCTTCAGCTCAACAAACAAATTAGTGTAAGCATCATATTATTATTTAGAATGGCCTGTTTCTGTGGAGATTTAGAAACATGGGCACTCATGGTTATTTTGCTGATTTTTGGATAATTAATAACATGTATCTAAATAAAAATGTTTCTTTGCTTTATTTTAGTAGTTCTGCTTCTAAGAATTTATTTAATCCAAGAATATAACCATTAGATATGCTCAAATATTGATCTATTAAGATGTTCTTTGTACCACGGTTTATAACAGAAATAGTACAAAAAGGAAACAGAACAACTGTCACTTAGTAAGAGGCTGACTTTGGATATATTCTTGATCTAGCCCATTGCCTCCACTTTAGTCCTGAGGGTCACCATCACTTCTTACCTGAACTACTGCAGTAGGTCCTAACTGGTTTTGGGGCTTCCACATTCCTCATCCTCCAATACGTTCTCCACACAGCAGCAACAGGAATCTTAAACTATAAATCGAGTCATATCATTCCACTCCTTAAAACCTTCTGGAGCCTTCCGTTGCCCTGAAAATAAAATCTACACTCAGTCCATGAGCTCAAAGTCCCTTCAAGAAATGGCCCCAGCCACAATGTGTGTGTGTGTGGTTGTGTGTGTTTGTGCTTATGCATCCTTTGTTTTTAAAAAATTTGTATTAGAGTATAATTTACACACAGTGAAATGCACAGATATTGAGTGTATAATTTGATGAGCCTTGACAAATTTATTCACCCATGTAACAAACACTCCTATCATCATATAAGAGAGTTCCAATACCCCCCGAAATACCCTCATGTCCCTCCTTAGTTAACCCCTGCTCTACTTCCTAATTATGGGACAACTATTATTATAATTTCTATCACCATAGATAAGTTTTGTTTGTTCTAGAATTTCATATAAATGAAAGCATACCATGTCTTCTGTTTTGTGCCTGGCTATTTTTACTCTGCATAATGATTTCAAGATTTCATCCATGTTACTGCCTGTATCAAGTTATTCCTTTTATTGCTAAGTAGTGTTTCATTGCATATCCTAGGTATTTATACTCTACAGACCTTTGACCTTCTTCTCAGTAGTCACCAAACTTGAGCCTCACTGATCTTTGATTTGTTCCTTTAATAAGCTTCCTTTGAATCTTCAGGGTCTTTGCATCTGATGTTACCTCTGCATGGAATGCTCTTTCCCCATCCTTTGCATAACTTACTCCTTCTCATCATTTTCGATCTCAACTAACATGCCTTCTCCACAGACAGACATTTTCTGACCAGGCTATATAAAACACCTTTGCATAATTTTTCTCTATTATTTCTTTCTGTTATGACATTGATCACAGTTTGCAATGGTTTTATTTATTTTTCTGTTATTCTATGTTTTCCCTTCTAGAATAAAGGCTCGCTGAATGTAGATACAATCTCTCTCTTGTTCACTGTTTCATCCCTAGCACTTAGGAGAGTGCCTGGCACATGGAAGGTGTTCAATAAATTTTGGGTAGGACTAGCTTTATTTAAATAAATAATAATTATTTTAATTGAATTACTTCAATCACCATTAAAATAACCCTGAAGGAAAATATATTGTGAAACATTTAGGCGAAATGACAGTTCAATAGATATATTACAATAGTAATATGCATAGTATAAACTCATTTTTGTGAAAAGTAAAAATTATATGTGTTTATGTATAATAAAAATATTGTTGGGCAGCATAATTTTAATCTTCTATCTCACCATTTTAATATATTCCAAAATTTGTAAAATAAAAATTATTTTCAGAATTGAAATTAATCATTTATTTCTAATCAGCTGCCTTAATCTGTAGTTTGGTGCCATGCCTGTGCCTTCCTTTGCCTGAAATGCATCAGGCAGGCGTGTGCTGTGTCTGAAATGGAGGGGGTTCATTCTGAATATTTTGTAGGATGATAGTAAGAAGTGTAGAAGTCAGGGAGAGCCTCCAAGTAAAATCTTTACTTCTTTTTAGTGAAGGAGTCACCAAACCTTTTCTGTAAAAGGCCAGATAGTAGATATTTTAGGTTTTGTGGGACATTTCTTTATTGTGGCAGCTACTGAATTCTGCCTCACTGTGAAAGCAGCTAGAGACAAAATGTAATCCAAATGGGCATGGCTATGTTCCAATAACACTTGATTTACCAAAACAGTTGGCAAGTTGGATTTAGCCCCAAGGATTATGTTTTGCTGACACCTTGTTCTAGCATAACATCTTGATATGGTTTGGCTCTGTGTCCCCACTCAAATCTCATCTCGAATTGTAGTCCCCATGAGGGAGGTACGTGAATGGATCATGGGGTCATTTCCCCCATGCTGTTTTCATGATAGTGAGTGAATTCTCATGAGATTTGATGGTTTTATAAGGGGCTTTCCCCTCTTTGCTTTCTCTTATCTCTTCTGCCACCTTGTGAAGAAGGTGCCTTGCTTTCCCTTCACCTTCCACTATGATTGTAAGTTTCCAGAGGCCTCCCCAGCTATGTGGAACTGTGAGTCAATTAAACCTCTATCCTTTATAAATTACACAGTCTCAGGGAAGTTCTTTATAGCAGTGTGAAAATAGACTAATACACATCTCGAACTTTATTTGCTTATCCTTCTTAACTACCTAGTGAAATCAAATTATCAGAGTTCACAATTCCTGGCTTCACTACTTGCAGGCAGATGGGTCAATGAGCATATTGCTTAACATCTGTAAGTTTGGTTTTCACACCTGGAAAACAAAGCTAATACTAGTACTTACCACACAGAGTCTTTTTGATGATTAGATAAAATAATCCATGCAAAACACTCAGCCCAGGGTGTAGCATGTAGTAAAGGCGTGTCCTAATTACTCTGTTTGTCCTAGGTCCATTCTCTGCCCTGCTCTGCCCTGTGCTGAGGAAACTGACCCCTACACTTACATAACCTGGGCCCCCTGCCTGGTTGCCCTCCACTTGAGTTCACTCACTAGGAGGCACTGGCTATAGACTGCAGGTGGGAGAAAACAGAGAGCTTTACTGAGGTATTTCTTCCTCCCCCTTCATTATTTCAGCACTGCTTTTCTGACCACAGCTGGGACTCTCCCTAGCTAAGGCTTTCAACAAGTAGCCCCTACTCCATGTCTTCAGCCCTCCCTCAGTGAGCTCTGGGAGTGCTATTTTCTTCCCTTGGACTTTTAGACATCCTGCTTTTACTAGTCTGTGGATATCTTCATATCCTTTGCTTATTCTCTAACCCTACCTACACCTAGATAAAAAGTGTCTTCATTTGAACCTTCTGGTGAATTCTATTCTCAGCTGGCACCCTAACTAAAACATTACTCTTTCATGTTAAAAACAACAAGGATAATGGTAACGATGAAAACTACTGTTATTGTTGTAATCATCAATTATTTCAAAACATTTTTCAGGTGTAGGTCTCTAAACTAATTCTTGGTTTACTATCCATTGCTCTTCTAGATCTTTCCAATATAATTATTATCAGCTAATACTATGACATTTGATATTGATGACTGGTGCTGAGAGAGACCCTGAGAGGTCAACTAACATATTTTCTTGCTTTAAGGTATTTTGAAACATGTTTCAAAGTCAGACAGGAATCTACAGTGCTGTACCCTTTTATCTCTTTCATGTAGCGAGAATTAAAATACAGTAACATAACCCCAAGTATAGATTTTCCAACAGTATGAAAATCACCCAGCACATAGAGTGATATTTCCACTCTTACACCACCCTTTTTGCAAGTGGTAGACAGGAATAGGGTGATAACGGACAAGGAAAGGGTAACAAAAGCACCATTACTCAAGGTTTTCTGGAGCCAGACATGTCTGGTCATATATTAGGGCAGCAGTCATAGGTCTGTGGCAGAGAGATGAGGGCAACCTACCTGTGGACTGGGCCCTGGAACAGAGGCTCTGAGCCAGGATTGCCCAAGGGCTCCTTCCTGTTACCTGCCTGAAGCTGAAACCTGCCAACTGCCATCCTTGGGAGCTATTAATATTTGACTTCTCATAATTAGCTCCAAATAGTTTGAATTGGGTGTATTAGTACTGTATTACTTTCACTTTTCAAAGTAAGCCTAAGAGAAACTGTATTTTCAACAATGTCTGTTTAAATCAGGAAGTACAAGGCTGATCTGAATTTGACTTTCACTTCAAGTAACAATGTTAAATGTGTCTGCAAACTGGCCAACAAGTCTCAAGGAAACTGTTGCATTTTATCATTTATAAAATGAAATTTTAAGTCATCATTTTTTGCTTATATGTACAATATGTATTATACCAATATACTTATTTTGCCAACTGTGTTTTCTTGGGAAGAATTGCTCCGTACTCTGAGATACTTTCTACTTTTTTTGATGTTAAAATAATCTTTCTTTTATGAAATTGTAACAATGAAGACAATAACGAGCCACAGTGATTGAATGAGTAGCACGTCCCAGGCACTGTGCTTAGTGCTTTTCTATATTTAGCAGGTAATTTATCTGTAATTCTCGCAAGAAGCCTTGGAGGGGAATAGGACTGTTATCCTCATTTAAAAGAGACTAAAGATGGGGGACAGAGTGGTTAAGAATATTTTTTCAAGGTCTCATAACTATTATGTGGCAGTGTTGGAAGATAAACCTAGATAGTTTGACTCCAAAGGCTAAACTTCATTGTTTTCCCATAGTGTTGGTTGGTGCAAAAGTAATTGCGGTTTTTGCAATTACTTTGGCAAAAAACAAAATTACTTAAAAAAATTTTTTTTTGTTTTATTGTACTTTAAGTTCTAGGACACATGTGCAGAACGTGCAGGTTTGTTACATAGGTATGCACGTGCCATGGTGGTTTGCTGCACCCATCAACCTGTCATCTACATTAGGTATTTCTCCTAATGCTATCCCTCCCCTTGCTCCCCACCCCCGACAGGCCCCAGTATATCATGTTCCCCTCCCTGTGCCTATATGTTCTCATTGTTCAACTCCCACTTATCAGTGAGAACATGCAGTGTTTGGTTTTCTGTTCCTGTGTTAGTTTGCTGACAGTGATGGTTTCCACCTTCATCCATGTCCCTGCAAAGGACATGAACTTATTCTTTTTTATGGCTGCATACTATTCCATGGGGCATATGTGCCACATTTTCTTTATGCAGTCTATCATTGATGGGCATTTCGGCTGGTTCCAAGTCTTTGCTATTGTAAATAGTGCCACAATAAACATATGTGTGCTTGTGTCTTTATAGTAGAATAATTTATAATCCTTTGGGTATATACCCAGTAATGGGATTGCTGGGTCAAATGGTATTTCTAGTTCTAGATCCTTGAAGAATTGCCACACTATCTTCTACAATAGTTGAACTAATTTACATTCCCACCAACAGTGTAAAAGTGTTCCTATTTCTCCACATTCTCTCCAGCATCTGTTGTTTCCTGACTTTTTAATGATCGCCATTTTAACTGGCATGAGATGGTATCTCATTGTGGTTTTGATTTACATTTCTCTAATGACCAGTGATTATGAGCTTTTTTCATATGTTTGTTGGCTGCATAAATGTCTTCTTTTGAAAAGTGTCTGTTCATAACCTTCACCCACCTTTCAATGGGGTTGTTTGTCTTTTTCTTGTAAATTTGTTTAAGCTCCTTGTAGATTCTGGATATTAGAGCTTTGTCAGATGGATATATTGCAAAAATTTTCTCCCATTCTGTAGGTTGTCTGTTTATTCTGATAATAGTTTCTTTTGCTATGCAGAAGCTCTTTAGTTTAATTAGATTCTATTTGTCGATTTTGGCTTTTATTGCAATTGCTTTTCGTGTTTTAGTCATGAAGTCTTTGCCCATTCCTATGTCCTGAATGGTATTGCCTAGGTTTTCTTCTAGGGTTTTTATGGTTCTAGGTCTTACATTTAAATCTTTAATCCATTTTGAGTTGATTTTTGTACAAGGTGTAAGGAAGGGGTCCAGTTTCAGTTGTATGCATATGGCTAGCCAGTTTTCCCAACACTATTTATTACATAGGAAATCCTTTCCCCGTTGCTTGTTTTTGTCAGGTTTGTCAAAGATCAGTTGGTTGTAGATGTGTGGTGGTATTTCTGAGGTCTCTGTTCTGTTCCATTGTTCTATATATCTCTTTTGATACCAGAACCATGCTGTTTTGGTTACTGTAGCCTTGCAGTATAGCTTTAAGTCAGGCAGTGTGATGCCTCCAGCTTTGTTCTTTTTGTTTAGAATTGTCTTGGCTATGTGGGCTCTTTTTTGGTTCCATATGAAATTTGAAGTAGTTTTTTCTAATTCTGTGAAAAAAGTCAATGGTAGCTTGATGAGAATAGCATTGAATCTATAAATTACTTCAAGCAGTATGGCCATTTTCACGATATTGATTCTTCCTATCCATGAGCATGGAATGTTTTTCCATTTGTTTGTGTCCTCTCTTATTTCCTTGAGCAGTGGTTTGTAGTTCTCCTTGAAAAGGTCTTTTGCATCCCTTGTAAGTTGTATTCGTAGATATTTCATTCTCTTTGTAGCAATTGTGAATGGGAGTTCACTGATAATTTGGCTCTCTGTTTGTCTATTATTGGTGTATAGGAATGCTTGTGATTTTTGCACATTGATTTTGTATTCTGAGATTTTACTGAAGTTGCTCATCAGCTTAAGGAGTTTTTGGGCTGAGACGATGGGGTTTTCTAAATATACAATCATGTCATCTACAAACAGAGGTAATTTGACTTCCTCTCTTCCTATTTGAATATGCTTTATTTCTTTCTCTTGACTAATTTCCCTGGCCAGAACTTCCAATACTATGTTGAATAGGCATAGTGAGAGAGGGCATTCTTGTCTTGTGCCCTGTTTTCAAAGGAAATGCTTCCAGCTTTTGCCCATTCAATATGGTATTGGCTGTGGGTTTGTCAGAAACAGCTCTTATTATTTTGAGATACATTCCATCAATACCTAGTTTATTGAGTGTTTTTACCATGAAGGGTGTTGAATTTTATTGAAGACTTTTTCTGCATCTATTGAGATAATCATGTGTTTTTTTGTCATTGGTTCTGTTTATGTGATGGATTACATTTATTGATTTGTGTATGTTGAACCAGCCTTGCATCCCAGGGATGAAGCCAACTTGATCACGGTGGATTAGCTTCTTCTTTTTTTTTTTTTTTTTTTTTTGAGACAGTCTCGTTCTGTCACCCAGGCTAAAGTGCAGTGGCATGATCTCTGCTCACTGCAAGCTCTGCCTCCTGGGTTCATGCCATTCTCCTGCCCCAGCCTCCCAAGTAGCTGGGACTACAGGTGCCCGCCAACATGCCCGGCTAATTTTTTTATTTTTATTTTTAGTAGAGATGGGGTTTCACCCTGTTAGCCAGGATGGTCTCGATCTCCTGACCTCGTGATCCACTTGCCTCCGCCTCCCAAAGTGCTGGGATTACAGACGTGAGCCACTGCGCCCGGCCAGATTAGCTTTTTAATGTGCTGCTCCATTCGGTTTGCCAGTATTTTATTGAGGATTTTTGCATCGATGTTCATCAGAGATATTGGCCTGAAATTTTCTCTTTTTGTTGTAATTCTGCCAGATTTTGGTATCAGGATGATACTGGCCTCATAAAATGAGTTAGGGAGGAGTCCCTCTTTTTCCATTGTTTGGAGTAGTTTTAGAAGGAATGGTACCAGCTCTTCTTTGTACCTCTGGTGGACTTCGGCTGTGAATCCGTCTGGTCCTGGACTTTTTTTGGTCGGTAGGCTATTAATTACTGCCTCAATTTCAGAACTTGTTATTGGTCTATTCAGGGATTCGACTTCTTCCTTGTTTAGTCTTGAGAGCGTGTATGTGTCCAGGAATTTATCAATTTCTTCTAGATTTTGTAGTTTATTTGCATAGTGGTGTTTATAGTATTCGCTGATGGTAGTTTTTATTTCTGTGGGATCAGTGGTGATATCCCCTTTATCATTTTTTATAGTGTCTATTTGATTCTTCTCTCTTTTCATCTTTATTAGCCTGGCTAGCAGTCTGTCTATTTTGTTAATCTTTTCAAAAACCAGCTCCTGGATTCATTGATTTTTTGAAGTATTTTTCTTATCTCTATCTCCTTTAGTTCAGCTTTGATCTTAGTTAATTCTAGTCTTCTGCTAGCTTTTGAATTTGCTTGCTCTTTCTTCTTTTCTTGCTAGCTCTTTTAATTGTGGTGTTAGGGTGTCAATTTTAGATCTTTCCCACTATCTCCTGTGGGCATTTAGAGCTGTAAATTTCCGTCTAAACACTGCTTTAGCTGTGTCCAAGAAATTCTGGTAAATTGTGTCTTTGTTCTCATTGGTTTCAAAGAACTTATTTATTCCTGCCTTGATTTCATTATTTACCCAGTAGTCATTCAGGAGCAGGTTGTTCAATTCCCGTGTAGTTGTGTGGTTTTAATCCTGAGTTCTAATTTGATTGCACTGTGGTCGGAGAGACTGTTTGTTATGATTTCCACTTCTTTATATTTGCTGAGGAGTGTTTTACTTCCAATTATGTGGTCAATTTTAGAATAAGTGCTATGTGGTGCTGAGAAGCATGTATATTCTGTTGATTTGGGGTGGCAAGTTCTATAGATGTCTACTAGGTCCACTTGGTCCAGAGCTGAGTTCAAGTCCTGCATATCTTTGTTAATTTTCTGTCTTGTTGATCTGTCTAATATTGACAATGGGATGGTAAAGTCTCCCACTATTATTGTGTGGGAGTCAAAGTCTCTTTGTAGGTCTCTAAGAATTTGCTTTATGAATCTGGGTGCTACTGTATTGGGTGCATATATATTTAGGATAGTTTGCTCTTCTTGTTGCATTGATCCCTTTATCATTATGTGATGCCCTTGTCTCTTTTGATCTTTGTTGGTTTAAAGTCTGTTTTATCTGAGACTAGGATTGCAACACCTGCTCTTTTTTGTTTGTTTGTTTTGCTTTCCATTTGCTTGGTAAATCTTCCTCCATTCCTTTATTTTGAGCCTATGTGTGTCTTTGCATGTGAGATGGGTCTCCTGAATACAGCATACTGATGGGTCTTGACTCTTTATCCAACTTGCCAGTCTGTGTCTTTCAATTGGGGCATTTAGCCCATTTACATTTAAGGTTAATATTGTTATGTGTGAATTTGATCCTGTTATTATGATGCTAGCTGGTTATTTTGCCCATTAGTTGCTGCAGTTTCTTCATAGTGTCGATGGTCTTTACATTTTGGTATGTTTTTGCCCTGGCTGTTGCTGGTTTTTCCTTTTCATATTTAGTGCTTCCTTCAGGAGCTCTTGTAATTCAGGCCTGGTGGTGACAATATTCCTCAGCATTTGCTTGTCTGTAAAGGAATTTATTTCTCCTTCACTTATGAAGCTTAGTTTAGCTGAATATGAGATTCTGGGTTGAAAATTCTTTTCTTTAAGAATGCTGCATATTAGCCCCCACTCTCTTCTGTCTTGTAGGGTTTCTGCAGAGAGATCCACTGTTAGTTTGATGGCTTCTCTTTGTGGGCAACCCTACCTTTCTATCTGGCTTCCCTTAACATTTTTTCCTTCATTTCAACCTTGGTGAATCTGACGATTATGTGTCTTGGGGTTGCTCTTCTCGGGGAGTATCTTTGTGGTGTTCTCTGTATTTCCTGAATTTGAATGTTTGCCTTTCTTGCTAGGTTGGGGCAGTTCTCCTGGATCATATCCTGAAGGTGTTTTCCAACTTGGTTCGATTCTTCCTTTGACTTTCTGGCACACCAATCATCGTAGGTTTGGTATTTTCACATAGTCCCATATTTCTTGGAGGCTTTGTTTATTTCTCTTCATTTTTTTTTCTCTAATCTTGTCTTCACACTTCATTTCATTAAATTGATCTTCAATCTCTGATATTCTTTCTTCTGGTTCGTCGATTCAGCTATTGATACTTGTGTATGCTTCTTGAATTTCTCGTGCCGTGAAAAACTGCAATTACTTTTGGACCAACCAAATAGATTGCACTTGCTTCTTGTTAATGTTCTTTGTTGGAAAAATTGTATTTTAAATCCCAAATTCTGGGAACCACTAGACTCTTCTCTCTGCTGTATCAGCTAATATGTTGCAAGTAGGCCTGAGAGGAGTGGACAGAGTGGGCAGGCTTGGAAAGCATTATCCAGACCATTGCATCTCCTATGTGGTCAGCATGGAGAGAGATTGCAAAGGCAAGTGTGGTTCTGATATTGCCACAGACATTTCTGCAAAGTCACTGGCTACAGAAACAAAAAGGTCAGAGAGAGGTGTTTTGGCTCTCATGACACCATGGTGGGGTGTTATCACCTCAATAATATTGCCAGCACCATCACAAAGAACACTACCTTCAACATAAGAAAGAAAACCTCCCAGAGGCAGCACATGCTGAGAAAATATGGCTGCAGTCCAGGAGGCTGTTTCCAGAAACCACACCCAGCTGAGAGCCCTCATCCCAGCTGGGAAGTCTGGTTATTGTTTGGATCAGCTCATAAAGTCCCTATGGGACTCCTTTGCTCTGTCTGATGGTAACAATAGAACACAGCTCTGGGAAGTTGGATCTCTTGTGCTGTTACATCCCTTGCTTAATATGTCAATGTATCTTTGTCAGGCATGATGGTGTGAATATGAGAGGTTAAGTTCACTGAATTAATCTGTATATGCTCCAGAAGTTTACCTTAATAAAGTAAAGGTATTCTAGGTCCAGCCGTTACTAGTGTTAAGGCTTGAAAGAAATTTGGAATCTGTATCCTACAAATACAGTGAAGTACATCTACACTAAACCCCAAGTAAGCTAAAATCCAAGCACAGTATTAGTTTTCCAGGAACATAAAAACATGACAGTGTTTATAGTATTAGAAAATCCTACTATTCAGTCATCATTCGTATATGTCAAGAAAAGGGCAAATGCCTACATCACATTGCATACTTGTAAAGACAGTTCTTTGGTTTCTAGCTCTGTGCTCTCACTGGGGATCTGTGTCATTTTATTCAAATCTAGCCATGCTGTTTTTATTATTATGCCAATGATGCATTGCTCAAAGTTGTCTTTAGTATATGCTTTTATTCCACATTGATGATGCATTGCTTGAAGTTGTTCTTTTAATGTCTTTATTTTGAATAACAGCTACCATTGACTAAGCTCCTACCTATGTGCCAGCCACCAGTCCAAGGAATTTATATATTTTATCACACTTATTTATTATAACAACTCCTTGAGGCAGGTACAGTATTCCCATTTTATAGATGAAGAAATGAAATTGAGGTAGTGTAATTTTCCTAAGGTGAGGGGTCAGGAGCAGAGTTTGGATTCAAACAAAGCAGGTCTTTCTGACTCCAAGGTCCACTCTCTTTCCACTACACCAGGGCTCTGTCCTCTGTCTTTTCCGGTGATTATTCTCTAGGTATGTGCAATTATTGGACTTCTGCTTGCCACACAGCAGCTCCTGGGTCTTGCTACCTCCCTGCCCCACAAGTCCTGTTCAGTATGGTGCTGGGCCATGGGATCATGCCTCAACTCCTGCTGCCCAACAGATATTGGTAGAGATTCTAGATTCAAGATCTTAGATATTTAGTTCTGCCAGTTAGTGATAAGTGGGTGCTGCCAAAGCTTACTCTTAAAATTGCTTAAAGAAACAGCTTTCTCATTTTACAATCATAGAGAAAGTTGATAGAACTTTACTTTGAGAACACCATTGTTGTATAGAAAGTGTCTTGATTTTGGTGCTTCAGTTTTCTGCCAGCTCATTATTGAGCAGCCTACTCTTAGGGTAGCAGAGTTCGGCTTTCAGATCCATATAATGAAAGGGAAATTTGGATATGTGGTGGATTTCACTGAATTGGATTGATGTGGTTTTCTTCTACAGTAGAAAGTGATTTTCCTGAAATGGTCCATGTCTTTGTTGTTAGAGCAGATAATGTAAATAATAGTCTTGAGGTTTTTTTGATGATGCCTATATTATGCTTAAATGGAAGATTTTACAATATGGCTGGAAATATAATCTAAGAGCAGATTTCATATAAATATTTGAAATTTATTTCAACAAATATTTACTGAATATGTATTATGTGTCAGACCTGCTCTAAACACTGGAGATAAAGCAATGGAAAAAGCTGATAAAAAAGTTCCTGCATTTAGGGAGCTTATGTCCTGCTGTGGAGAGATAGCCAATAAACAAATAGGTAAAACATATAGTATGTCAGATGGTTTAAGTACTATGGAGAAAAGAAAAGCAGGACATGACAGTGAAGAGTGGTGGAGTAGGAGGAGTATTGCAATTTTTTTATTGGGAATAAAAAGGGAAGGCCTCATCAAGAGAATGACATTTGAGCAAAGATGTGCAAGAGCTGAGGGAGTGAGCTGCATGGATACTGGAAGGAAGAGTATTCCAGACAGAGGAAACCAAGGCCCAGGGAGCATGCCTGGCATGTTGGGGAATTGAAAAGGTGGCCAGTATCAATCAAGTGAGCCATGAGAAAGCAGTAGGAGGCCAGGCCAGTGAGACAGTGTGTGTGTGGCCATGTGAGCTGTGGTGTAACTGTGGCTATTACTCTGTGTTGGGGAAGACCCCAGACTGTTTTAAATAGAAAAAGACGTACATATTAACAGGATCCTCTGGCTGCTGTGTTGAGAATAGATATTGTTGAAAATAGAGAGTAGTACCAGTATATTAGTTCTCTACACTGTGTAACAAATTATCAGAAACTTAGCAGCTTAAAATAACATCCATCTATTATCTCACAGTTTCTGTGGCTCAGGAGTCGAGGCACAGCTTAACTGGGTCCTCTCAAGGCTGCAGTCAAGATGTCAGCCAGGACTGGGTCTCATCTGGAGGCTTGGTTAGGTAAGGAGCTGCTTTCAGGCTGTCTCAGGTTGTTGGCAAAGTTCATATTCTTGCAGCTGTGCGATTCAAGGTAGCTGTCTTCTTGAAAGCCAGCAATGGAAAGAGAAAGAGAGAGAAACACACTCACACGTGCGCATGCACACACACACACACACACACACACAGACAGATTTCAGAGCAGGTCTGCTAGCAATACAGTCTTATATAATATAATGAAATCATGGCCGTAATATCCCATGACCTTGGCCATAATGCATTGGTTAGAAGCAAGCCACAGACCCTATCTGCACTCAAGGGGAGGAGATTCCACAAAAGTGTGAATACCAGGAAGTGAGCGGTCACAGAGTTCATCTTGAAGTCTATTGGCCACAATTAAGAAAAACAAATGAGGAGGCTCTAATATAAAAATTAGACTGAAGGAATAAAATAGAATCCATTATATGATCTTTATGTCCTTGGTGCTGATAATGTATTGAACTGTATAGGACTAATTTGGATGTCATAAGCCAGAGACTTTCACCAACTTCTCTGAGCATCTTTTGGCCTCTCTCAGTCGTCCTTGCCTTCCCTAGTTCCTCACCATCAGGTCCATAATGTCCTTCCCTGAGTGCTAGTGCCCATCAAAGTTCTCCAGTCCATCTTCTCTGAGACAAAACCTGCATTACTCCAATCCCCATTCTGTGGCCAGGACTGCTCCCAGCAGCCACATGGGGCTACTGTTGTGTGTTCCTATGAAGTAGACAGCAGAGCCCAAGGCTGGGCTCCAGGACTATTTGCTAAGTCTGACAGTGGGTCTGCGCTCCTCATGATGACTCTTTCTGTTTGGCCTTGAATTAGAGTTCACCCATCTTCAGAGTCCCCTTCTCCTGATAGTTCCTGAATGCCTGGTCAGAGTCGTGATCTCAATGCTTTCCTCTTGTTGCTGGCATCTTCCTTGATCTCTTCTGGCAAATTCCTGTTCTGGTTGCCTATACTGTATTCTTGGTCTTTTCAAGACTAAAGTCATGCCCCCACCTCTCTTTACAATCTGGTGTCCTTCCCTACATCCCATTTGGTTATTCCTGCCTGAACCACTGAGGATTGACAATGTCATGTTTTTCCCAATGCTTGCCACTGTGGCCTTACATCACCTCTCAGACTAGCTCCTCCAGCCAGCCCAGGATTCTTCTTAAGTATTTTTACATTAAGAGTAAAATTTTTTTCATTGTTGATAAACGGTATGATACCACACAGCCAAGGTTGCCGCATAATGCCCAGGGTCCGGACTCAAAGTTTAATGAGATACTTTCACAATCTATAAATGAAATAAAGAGTCCTTTCTTGGCCAGGCACAGTGGCTCATGCCTGTAAGCTCAGCACTTTGGGAGGCCGAGGCAGGTGGATCACCTGAGGTCAGGAGTTCGAGACCAGGCTGGCCAACATGGCGAAACCCTGTCTCTACTAAAAATACAAAAGAAAATTAGCTGGGTGTGGTGGCACGCACCTGTAATCCCAGCTACTTGGGAGGCTGAAGCAGGAGAATTGCTTGAACCCGGGAAGTGGAGGTTGCATTGAGCTGAGATCACACCATTGCACTCCAGCCTGGGTGACTGAGCGAGACTCTGTCTCAAAAAAAAAAAAAGAGTCCTTTCTTGTTTCCCCCTTGTGTGTCTTCTGAATCTACCTTTATGTAACATCACATCACTCTTCCACATTTTGGCCTGAAGTTCCACTGTAAATCTGGGACTGCAGATTTAATCAGTCACTCATTAGCACCACACAAAAGCACTGGGCTCAATACTGTTGGTAGGGGTGTAAAGTAACCGGAATATATCTGTTCCTGTCTCAATCAGGGCTAGAGTTTTTGCGAAGCCATCTGGCTTAAAAAATATATTTTTGGTAGCCTCTTGCCTTTCCACATAAAATAAGTGGTGATTTTAGTGTCTCTGGAATTTTTGCAGCATTTCTTTAGTGTTCTCTTTGTTGAGGAAAAATACATGACTCTCCTCATTTAGCACTTCTCCTGGTCAGGAAATCTCAGTTAGACTGCTAACAAGCCTGGCAAGTCAGCTTGCCCTTCTCCTCTTCCATCTGTCCTCTCAAATTCTTCACACCTTTAACATTTCTTGGAAATGTTTTTTTATTCACTTAGTCTGCAGACCTAATTGCCTCATACCTCCACACCCAGCCTAGAGTCTCAGCACAGAGACTGTTCTATCTCATAAAAGCTTCCCACAGCCTGTAGCTTCTTATCTTCCCTTGTCAAAAAATTCCTCTGACCCCACCCCTTTATATGCTCCGGCCCTCAGTCTGTTATTCCCCAATCACAAATTAAATGGTTATTTAATATTCTCCATAAACATACAAAGCTCAATAGGATACCCTGTGCCAAAACCACGATGAGGTCTTTGTCCTGAAGACCTCACATTCTGATGTCACTCTGGCTGTTATCAACACATTAGGACAATAACTGTATGTTGGCTCCATGGAAGAGCACCATCCAAGAGAGCAGCATTGCTTCCAAATTTTTTTTGAGAGGGCCCATATCAGGCATTTAGCTTGTGCGAGTCAATTCAGGTCCTTCATCAAAGTCTGCACTAAGCAGATCTGCCCCTGACACACAGTGCAGCTCTCCTTTAAGTCAACAAGAGCCTCTGGTTTTGTGAGTCATCCTTTCCCAGGCATTAAGGCTTAGGTATAGTTTTGATAAAAGACAGTTGAAGTTGTTACAGCTAGTTCACTTAACCCTTATTTTGGGAGTCTATCAGCCCAGAATTTCCTAATTCTGCCATAAAGACTTCCTAGCTAAGCATATGGAAGCCCTGCTGGATATATAAGTAGGCATTCAAATAGTACTGAATGACAAAAAATATATATATAGTTGGTTCTTCAAGTAGCTTGAAGGAAGGGGTAAGGGAAAGGATATGGGCTTTGTAGTCAGTCAGACTAACATTTGAATCAAGCTTACTATGAATCGTATTTTCTCTGAATCTCAGTTTTCATTTCTGTAAATGGGGATAATAATACATCTCACATGGCTCTTGATAGAATTAAATACACAAATACGCCTTGTGGAGTGCCAGGCCCCTAGTGAGCATTTCCCCCTGTTGAAGTGGGTGATGGCATTTTGACAATCAAAGCCCATACACTAGGATGCTTATGCTAGCTCTTTACAGATGAGGACAGCCAAAGTGCTTGCCTCAGTGGCCTTGCCTCAAGAATGACACAGATTCAGAATTTGTCCTACTGTTTTTGTTTCACTCAGTCTTGGCTAAAGGAAGTGCAATAAAGCAGTAACACTTTAGATTAGTTTCAGGCATACTCATAAAATATGGAAACCTTCAGGAACCAGAAGATTCTTAAATTTTCTGAGGACTAATACAGAGGCACCGAAGAGATTTTTTAAAAATAAAATGTACAACAAAGCTTAGGGTCCACCAATAAAGTCAACTCTGACTTATTATTATTCATCTTCTTTATGTGAGAAGAATCTTACAGGTGATGTTCAGGAGGGCAGGAGACAATTTCAGAGGGAAACACTTCAGGCTTTCTGGGCCACACCAGCCTCTTTAGTTTTTCCCTGTACACCTTCATGTGTTGGGAGGATGAGAGTCTGTGAGTGTCAGAAAGGAATATATGTGTGTTTGTATGTGTGTATGAGGCTAGGGCTGATGGTGTATTTCTTTTTTAAAAAAGTAAGATTGAGAGTGGATTAATTATTTACTGCTTTGGATCCTATTCGACACTTTAGCACTTTGTATTTTCTGCACTATTGTGCTTTGTCATGTTATCTTATAATTACATGGCTAGACAACTTGATTTGTGGCCTATACACAATATCTTTGGTTCACCAAATATTGTACAGCTACATGAGCAACTTGTTGTTGTCGTTGTTTTACCAAGAAGTAAGCAAATAATCTTAAAAACAACAAACAAAAAGCATCAGAACTGTATTTGGATCTCACTTCAGTATACAAGTATTTTTTAGCAGGTTATTTAAGGGCTAGTATCAGCTGGGTGGTCTTTTTTATTATATTTTCTTTTCCAAAGTTAATTGGCTATAAATTCACTTTTAAAAATCTTGTTGTATATATAGCCTTAGCATAGGGCAAAGAAAAAATAACCTTCTATAAGATACTATGTCACCATTATTAAGATTCATCAATAGTCAAGCTCTATGCATATCCCAAACTTGAAAGTTATTCTGTCATTTACAATCATAAGAATGTATAAGATTAGAAATTTGCTATTAAAAAGAGAGAGTTTTAATTGATCCCTGTTTTACTGTTAAGCATGTAAATGATCTGTGAAATTTAAGATGACTTTGAGCATATAAGATAAATTCCATGAAGTCTGTCACAGCTTCAGAAATTAAATGATCTAACATTTTGGGAGGTTCTAACTGCTTATATATAATTATATTTTTAGTCAATAATAAAATTAAAAAGTAGTCAAAGGTAAAAATAATAATAAAGTATTACTATTTATATTTGGAAGAATGTATGCCATTAGAATTTATAGTTTTATTTACTTATTGAGGTTACAGGTGATACCTATTTCTGATAGCACTTGTGGATCCAAATAATCACCAAGAGTAGGCCCATTATTAGTACATGCGCCCATAGTAGTATTTCTGCCTATGACAATCCTGCAGAATCTAGTACAACCTTGGTTTCTTGGTGTTAGAATGTTGGAAATTGTAGAACTGAGGGAAAAGCAAATCCACTGGGTGAAGGAACCTATGAGGAATCTCAAAACTAGAACCCTCAGCTTGGAGAGGGGAGGAAAGTGATTTTAAAATAACTAATTAAATGTTTTTTAAAGGATTTTAGAAATAAAAATTTAGTGTAAATGTGAAGCCATTTTAACTTCAGCCTTAAAATTCATAATTAAATAAATAAAAATAATAGAATTATAGAAGGAAGCCACTAGATATTGATCTCTAGTTTCTCCAAATTCATCTCTAGGATCACACCAGGATCAGTGCTGTAGATAGCTTCCCCGTTTAATTCCTCCCGGAGAGCAAGTCATTAAAGCTCTGTCAGTTGCTCCCTGCAAGATTGAACAATTATTACTGTTAGAAAGTTCTTCTTTATATCCAACCTCATTTCTCATGGTGCATATTGAAAATTATTTCCTCTTCGGTAGTGTTTTTTAGAAATAAAATCAGCTACATTCCAACCTCCATGGGGTAGGGAGAAAGTATTAAAGAGAAAACAGTTTAAGTGATGTTGAGAGTATGTTTTTGTAAGTAATGAACTTACTCAAATGTCTTTGATAAGGAATTTAAACCAAAGGATATATCTCAGAACATAGCTGAGTGTCTGACAATCACTTTGTGTGCTTGTTTATAAGCCAGCAACCTCAAAGACTGTGCATTAAGTGATACCTTCACAGAATCCATTCAATCAATGGGAATGTGTATATATTTAATACCAATAAGAAAGTAAGAATGTCCAACTGGAAGCATGCAATTGCTCTCATGCTCAACCTCTAATATAAAAGGAATATGGGGTAGACATGTGCTCTTAGGGTGGGCTTGAGGGTTCATAAAAGTCCTGAACTGTTCTTTAACTGTGGGAGATACCCCAAATCAAGGAAAAAAGGAAAACATTTATGTGCAGTATTGGGTTCTGTGTTCTGAGATGGCCTTGTCTATATGCTAACCTTGTCTGTAGACAAATGCTTCACGTCTGCCACTATCTCACTGGCATATTTGGTAGTGGAATTGCACTGTCTATAAAGTGTTTCAGTTCCTTCAGAAAACATCACATAAATATACAGTAAGGCGTATTTTTTATTATATAGAGCAGAAGCCAAAAACCTCTTGCCAAAGTGATCTTCTAAAATTTTACACCTATTTCATGCATTAGAAAAGAAATATGTACCATATGCTTTCACTTATTTTATGATTAGCTCATCAAATTTGTGTTCTGTGTATACAGAAAGCCAAAAAGCCTTGTGTCTCTCAGGACCCTTCCTCAGCCCCTAATACCTTGCTCCTCTTCTGGCATTGCTTTTTAAAAGATCTGGTCTTGGCCGGACGTGGTGGCTCATGCCTGTAATCCCAGCACTTTGGGAGGCTGAGGCGGGTGGATCACGACGTCAGGAGATCGAGACCATCCTGGCCAACACGGTGAAACCCCGTCTCTACTAAAAATACAAAAAATTAGCCGGGCATGGTGGCGGGCGCCTTAGTACTCCGAAGGCTGAGGCAGGAGAATGGCGTGAACCCTGGAGGCAGAGCTTGCAGTGAGCCGAGATCACGCCACTGCACTTCAGCCTGGGCGAAAGTGCGAGACTCCGTCTCAAAAAAAAAAAAAAAAAAAAAAAAATCTGGTCTCACAGTCTCTCAGAAGTTAAATTGAATTTAAACTCAATAATAATACATTGTATTGATCTTTAAAGTTTACAAAGTGTTCATAAACACTTTGTGTTTGATCTTTAAAGAAATCCTTTAAAGATCATTACACACAAATATATTGTGTGTAATGATCTTTAAAGTTTACAAAGTGTTTTCACATAATTTCATTTGATTCTCACAACTCCTGATAACTCTATGGAGTTAGCCGTTTTGGGAATAATATTCCTATTTTATAGTTTTGGCAATTGAGACTGAGAGAAGAAAGGCTTCATGGCTTGCCTCAAATTATGGAGTTAATAACTAATAGAGCTAGGTCTTGAACCCAAGTCTTGAACCCAGGCTACTTATGGTAGACAGAACTCTAAAACGACCCCTGATGCCCCTCACCTTTATATAATCTCCTCTGCTGGAGTATCTGTGGAACCTCTGAATAAAATGAAATACCATGCCTGTGATTGTGTTATTTTATATGGCAAAAGGGATTTTGCAGATGTAATTAAGGCCCCAAATCGGTTAACCTTCAAGGGAGATTGCCTGTGTGGGCCTGGCATAATCATATGAGTCCTTAAAATATGGGTTAAGAGGTCAGAGAGACAGAGGAGGCCAGAGAGATTGAAAGCATAAGAGGGATTTGATGCTAGGGAGATTCTCTGTTGCTGGCTTTGAAGGTGGAGAGGTCTCCATGGCAAGGAATGTGGGCAGTCTCTAGGTGCTGAGAGTTGACCTGGCTGACATCTAGCCGGGCGAGGGGCCAGGGGACTCTCAGTCTTACAACTACAAGGAACTGAATTCGACCAATATCCTGAATGAGTTTGGAAGCTGATTCTTCTCCTGGGCCTCCAGATGAGAACTCAGGGTGGCCAACAGCATGATTTTAGGCCTGTGATACTAAGGAAACCCAGTCACACCATGCCAAACATCAGACCTACAGAATTGTGGCATAATAAATGGGTGTTGTTTTAAGCCGTTAAATTGGTGACAATTTGTTATGCAGCAATATCAAACTAATAAACTGCTGTTCATTAATATTTATTGAATAATTATTACATGTAAGACATGAATTTTTATTTTTGATCAGTATATTTTGTGCCAATGTCCAGGAGGGTTAGTTAAAAATAAAATAAAAGCAACCCAAGCTTGCTAGAGTAAATTAACAAATATTTCCCTTTCCTTGTGGAATTTAGAGAATTACCATCCCAGTTCCCCTGAAGGTAAGCATGAATATGTCCCTTATTCTGACCAGGAAAAAGAGGAGAGCTGAGATATGTCTATTCCAGGATAATGGCTTACATTCTCCACATTCTCTTGCCCTGTTACAGTCAACTCTAAAACTCTGGAAGAGAAGACAGTGTCACATGGTGGGGTGCCCTGTCAGCCTGGGTCTGGGGAGCAGAACCTCCTGCCAATCTGCTTTGAGCACACCTACCCTGACTGACACACTTGTCTTGTAGGCACTGTGGCCACATGTAATACTGAGATTCATAAACAATGAATGCCACCCCACTGCACATCAGCAATGAAAGCCATGTCTTCTGTTCCTAGGACCTTTTGCTACATACTTTTTGGATAAGAAAAAAATAGAGCTTAACTTACCACCATTTTTTTTCTCCAACTAGGTTAGAGGTGAGAAAAGGAATGAAAGAAGTGGGTAAGACTGAGGAGATGAGAAAAACAAGAAAGAACAGATAGTTCTGTGGCTGAGCTACAATTATTAACTGCCACTAGCTAGACTCTGTGGGGTCCCCAAATATCAGTAACTATAGCCCCACTTCCCATGAGATGTTGACACCCAACATCGGTCATTAGTATAGTAAGGAGTTGAAATGAGGAAATCGTGAACCTTAAATATGTTAAGATGTTTCCATTCTCTAGATTTGCTAGAACACATTTTCCTAATTTGAGAAAATGAAACCAAGGCTGTAAACAAACTATTATGTGGGCTTGCTTTTACATGTCATATTTCTCTGTTTCATTTCTGTAGAAAACTTGGAAAATAGGCATATATGGTAGCCAAGTTAAAGAAGCAGTTTTTATTTATATACCAGAACATAGTAACTAACAGATGTAACACAAATTTTTATTTTCTTTGCAACTATTCTTATAATCCTTCATCAGCTATCTTCTTTCTAAGCTGCAATATTACATAAAATACTTCCTATTAAAAGAGCCATTAAAGTTTGAGAATTTTAAGTGAGCCAAATTGAGTAAGTTGGTTTCCTTAGCCATAAATAAGCATATTTTGAAAATAAACTTTTTTGGGAGGTAAATTCCATAAAGCTGCTAACAAGTAGAGGTCAAAGTGAGCATCTGTCAAAAATATTATTTCAAGAAGTTTTGATACAAAGCAGGGAAATGCTACATAATGTTTAAGCTCTTGGTTTCCAGGCTTATTTCATCATCACTGTTTTTTCCATTTATTGACTAATCAGATGAATCAACTCTAAAGAAGTTTCTTTCATCTATTTGTGAAGTTTTTCAAGTAGATTTTTCTCAAACTAAATTAGATAGAGGATTTCTTTAGAAATTTAAAATTTCTGGAAATCAAAAGTAAAATGGACTTTTAAAGTTTATTTTTCTTGTAGTATGAAAAGAAGAAGATAGTTTAAAAGTGTGGTTTGATTTTCTTCTTTCCTTTGCAAATCAATTTTTCACATTTTAACTTAATTCTGAAGGGATTGCAAGTTGAATATCTTTCAAGGGCTTTCTCTCATATATAACATCAGTATTTTGAACAGAATATAATTTCCATGGTACTATAATATAATTATTAGTGAAACAAGTGTAGATGGTGAATTATGAAGATCCCCCTAATTCCAACTGCAGTGAACATTTGGGGTTAGGAATGATCCTCATCGAAACCAGCATCTTGGCTTGCTTAGGGGGAAGTGCACGTTGGGAGGATAAAGGAAGGCTAGACTACATAAAACTCATACCTGGAACCCCATGAAGTTTCCGTAACTCCCCCACTGCCATATTCAAGTTCTTCATCAGCTTGTTAATTTCATTCTAACAAGATTTTTTTCTTATATGAGCAAATTTTCTCTTCAGAAAATACATGCAGCAAGTAATTTCAATCTGGCCATTAAACAAGAGTGCCATTGAAGGCAGAAAGGCGCCAAGTTTTTGAGTGTGAGTTTTTTCCTTTTCTCTGCAAAAGAAACATACATTTAGTATTTTTTCATTTAAAGACATGCCCGCCCACAAACATCTGAGAAACATCTGTAGACAAAATGCCAAAATGCATAGTCGAATTTTGACTCACACCTCACCACCCACCAAGACCCCTGTCAACTCACAATAAACACCTTTCTAGCATCTGCCCCAGAGAAAGAAACGCCACATTACCCAAAGGTCAGAGCAAACAGATGTCACTTATTGCAGACCCTAATCATATCCATATCCAACCTTAGGAGGCCTGCAGTGGAGCTGACTTCGGGACTACGGGTTCCTCCAGTTGGAGATGCTTATCACTGTGTCCTCCCTCCTGATTTGAGCAAGGGGGGCCTTAGGAGGGCTTATCTCTAGAGACTGTCCCTGCATCCTGCTGACAGAGCACATGATTGAGCACTAGGGTTAAGGAAGCAGAAGGGAATTCTTCGTGGTTGGCCTGCACTTAGCAGTTGCTCTGTTTCTCACCCTGACAGGCTTGCAATATTCTTGCAAATATACTCCCTCATCAACCTCCCTGTCTCTGTTCTTATTGCATTTTGCACACATCTCTGTGCCTCTTTTTATAGCCTTCATCATGTTCAATAACATTAGTTTATGTATTTCACCCCTACAAGACAGCATTTCAGCTAGAGGAAAGAAACAAAAGGAAAGGAAGGAAACAGAGAAGCGGGGATATGGTATTTATAGAAGAACTTTAATAGACAACATTGGCAGTGCAATTTAGTGGGTTTTTTTTAATGGATAAAGAAATTGTAATATGTACACACACAATGGAATATTATTCAGCCAAAAAAATGAAGGAAATTCTGCCATTAGGGACAGCATGGATATACCTGGAGAATATTTTGCTAAGTGAAATAAGCAAGATACAGAAAGAAAATATTGTATGATCTCACATGTGGGATCTAAAAAAGTTGAACTCATAGAAGCAGAAAGTAGAATGGTGGTTGCCAAGGGTTGGAGAGAGAAGTTGGTCAAAGGGTTCCAACTTCCAGTTATAAGACGAATAAATTCTGAGGATCTAATGTATAGCATGGTGACTGTAGTTAATAATACTATATTTTATACTTGAAACTTGCTAAGAGAATAGATCTTAAGTGTTCACACCAGACACACACACACACATACACACACACATGAAAAAGATAATGTGAGATGATGGATGTGTTAATTAACTTGATTATGGTAATCATTTCACAATGTATGCCTCTATCAAATTATCATATTGTATACCTTAAATATATACAATTTTTAGTTGTTAATCATATCTCAATAAAGCTAGAGGAAAACATTTTTTAATTAAAAATGAGCAAAAAAATTGAGGAACATAGCTTACTTTCCAGAATTTCAGTCCCAGCCAACCTCAAATGCACACAGATACAGGTACCATAAACCTGTAGCCTAAAGGCTAAGCTTTATCCAGTTATTGAATCAATCCTGGCCATGTCTGTCAGTATATTAGGGGTTCTCTTTCCCAGTGACTGAGTGACAGTTATGCCACATAAGCCTAGTACCTAGTGATCCTGGAGTGGTTCCACATGCTTCCTGAAATTTTTTCTCTATTCTTATGACTGAGCATTTGTTTTCTGTGTGTTTGTGTACCAATTTCCCCCCACTTGAACTACATCCCTCCTCTGGTTCTTAAACCACTGATTGTAGCCTTCCAGCCAGGCTTATCCACTTAACCTCCCCTGGAGACTGGACCCTGTCCTCTGGTTAGGCAGTGCTCCAGTGATGACAACAACAAGTTCTACTTAGAATCTATTTCTTCAAACAACTTGTTTATATTATTGGCAATTCCAATAAAAAATTTAAGCTATATAGGATGGTCCCCTTTTGCAGATATACCATAACACACTATCCGAGATATCTGATGTCCTAGCCAAAGCTAAGTGACTAAATAGTAGAAGAGCAAGGTGTCTCTGATTCCAGAGCATGACCTTCCCACCATATTTCATTGCCTCCTCTCTGGAATTGACACTATTCACCCTCCATCTTCAAGGGTCTCCTCTTCCATAGATGCTTTGGTGGTGTCTCATCCACCAGACGGAACCCTTAGATATCAATGTCAGAACATACTCTCCTTGAAGACATTAGACTCAGTTTTAGATAATATGATGTTTTTACAGCAATCCCACAAAACTTTAGCATCTTCCCTGAGGCTTTTTTAATATTGTTTTCTGTTATGAGAACGGACAGATGTAAAAAAATGTAGGTGTATAGGGATGTGTTTTTATATAAACATAACTACCATAAAACCTTATCACGTTAGTGCTAATTTTTAGAGAAGTCCAATTTTATTCCTGAGTTGATCACTAGATTTTACAGAAGTGAAGTTTGATATCCCTAAGAGTTTGAAAATGTATATAATTGCAGCTAACCCTTGTTTGCTCTGAACTGAATTATCTATTGAGGAATACAGGGTCTTTTTGTTTTCTTTCCCTCCCCCATCTTCTGAGTTTGTCCAATGAATACCATCGAATAAAAATAATCGTTGAGCATCTCTGTAGACACCGTACTGGTCTACACACAGAAAATTCATTTTTCAAATATCCATTAGTGGATTTTATATCTTTGTGACTCTAAACCAGGTTCTTGAGTTGTTTCTTAATAATATAAAAATAAGATATAACCTTTCCAAATGTGAGTTTCTTTAGAAGAGTTGATGAGGTATTTCCTTGTTTGTTCAAATCCCTCTTCTCCAGATCCTTAAGGATTTAAAAGTTATTTACATACTTTGCCAGTATATATATTTATTTGATTCCTTTTGTATGGATTTCTCTAGTTCTTTATAGTATGGAGAAAGACATGTATTATATAGGTAATATACGGGTAATGTAATGCTTGCTTCTATATCAAACAACACCCAAATGTATAGTGGTTCAAATACAATAGAAGTTTATTTCTTGCTTACATAAATTATAAAACAGATGTGTCTAATTGAAGGATGTCTTTTTTCAAGTGATAATATAGGAACTCCTATTCTTTCCTTTATATGCCTCTGTCATATTTAACATATCCAATGTGTTCATGCATTTTATCTCAAGTCAGTGAAAGAGGAAATCACTTGGAGGAAAATTCTGCATGGAGGATTTTTTGGGATAGTCACAAAACTGGTAAACATCACTTCTGTTTACATTCCAATACACATGGAACTCAGCATATGATAAAAAGGAGCCTGGGAAATAAAGCCTTAAGTGTGGGTTCAGGAACAAGAGGAAATGAGTTTAGTAATCCCACATTGTGGGGTTAGAGTCAGACAGACTTGGGTTCAAATCCTAGCTCTGCAATAAATTCTTATGTGAATCTTCATGTTTCAATTTTCTTGCCTTTTAAGAGATAATAAAACCTATTTTAGTGCTTGCTGTTAAGCTTAAATGGAAGGAATGATATACAAGTGATTAATACATAGTATTATTACTTGAATCAGAAAGGCCAAGACACATTTAGGTTTATGGTTAAACAATTTGTATAACTGTAGATTCTGCCTGGTCCCAAAAGCTTTGTGGGGTCAAGTTGGTCCACATTTTGAAGTTTTAACAGTATTTTACAAGTGCATCCCTGTCACTTAGCAACCTAATTAAACATTAAAGAAAATTTATTAATTAGGTACCAAGAATATACAATGGGGAAAGGACAATCTCTTCAGTAAATAGTATTGGGGAAACTGGACATTTACATGAAGAAGAATGAAATTGGACCCTTATCTCATATTCTTTACATAAACCAACTCAAAATGAATTAAAAACTTAAACATATGACCTGAAACTATTAACATAAAACTGCTAGAAGAAAACATAGGAAAAAGCTTCCTGACATTGGCCTGGGCAATTATTGTATTTTTATGTGACATGAAAAGCACAGAAAACAAAAGCAAAAATAGACTAATAGGGCTGCATCAAACTAACAGTCTTCCTTATAACAAAGGGAAGAATCAAGAGAGTGAAGAGACAACCTACAGAATGGGAGAAAACGTTTACAAATCATACATCTGATAATGGGTTAATATCCCAAAATATATAAGGATTGCAAACAACTCAATAGCAAGAAGCAAATAATCTGAAATTTTTTTTTTTTTTGAGATGGACTCTCACTCTGTCACCCAGGCTAGAGTCCAGTGGCGTGATCTCAGCTCACTGCAAGCTCCACCTCCCAGGTTCATGCCATTCTCCTGCCTTAGCCTCCTGAGTAGCTGGGACTACAGGCGCCCACTGCAAATAACCTGATTTTAAAATGGGCAAAGGATCTGAATAGACGTTTCTCCAAAGAAGACATATGAATGGCCAACAGGTATATGAAAAAGAATTGTTCAACATAATTAAGCATCAGGGAAATGCAAATCAAGCAGCAATGAGCTATAACCTCACACCTGTTACATGGTGTGTTACAATGGCTATTATCAAAATGATGAAAGATAAGAGGCGTTGGTGAGGAAGGAGAGAAAAGAGAACCCTTGTACACTGTTAGTAGAAATATAAATATAGAAATAGAAAGTAGAAATAGAAATATAAATTAGACCGTTCTTAAAATTCTCTTCTTTATGGAAAACAGAATGGTGGTTCCTCAAAATATTAAAAATAGAATTACCACATGATCCAGCAACCCCATTTCTGTATATATAGCCAAAAGGAATAAAGTCAGCATGTCAAAGAGATAGCTGCACTCCCATATTCATTGCAGCATTATTTATAATAGTCTAAATATGAAATCAGCCTAAGTGTTCACCAATGGATGAATGGATAAAGAATATATACAATGGAATACTATTCAGCCTTAAAAAAGAAAATTCTGTCATTTTTGACAACATGGATGAACCTGGAGGATGTTAAGTGACATAAGCCAGGCACAGAAAGACAAATACTGCCAGAGCTCACTTACATACATGGAATCTAAAATAATTAAACTCGTAGAAGCAAAAATTAGAATGGCAGTTACCAGAAGCTGAGGATGGAGGAATGAGGGAAATGTTGGTCAAAAGGACACATAATTGCAGTTAGAGAAAAGTAATAAGTTCAAGATATGTAATGTACAACATGGTGTCTATAGTTAATAATGATGTATACTTGAAAATTGTTAAGAAAGTAGATCTTACATGTTCTTACCACAAACAAAAGTATGTGAGCCGATGGATATTTTAGTTAGCTTAACTAAATGAATTCACAATGTCTACATATACTAAAACTTCACATCGTATATCATAAATATGTCAATTTTTATTAATCAATTAGACTTTAATCAAGGTGAGGAAAAAAGAAAAAATATCATAAATTGGTAGTATATCTTCTGGTGATTTTCCATGCTTGAAGTTATTCCTAACAAAACCTTATGGAGCACACTGAAAAGCTGATTTTGTGTTTCTACTTTGTCATATTTGATTTGGTGAATTGATACAGTTTGGGAGAAATAAAAATAATAGGTATAATTTAATTCAAACATAATGATAAGTTTCAAATTCTATAACCACAACAAACTTAAAGTTCTCTTCAAATGTCAAAAAGTTGCCAGTCTTAAGAATTATGTCTTCATCAGTAATCCAGGTTCAGATAGGCATTTTGCTGTTTCAAAATCAGAAGTTGCCCAATAACCAAGATCTTAGCATAAATGAAAAGAAAGATCAGAATTATTTTTTGATAGGCTGTGCAATTCCTATGTATTCGCCTCCTTTTGGTTTCCCCAGGTACATTTTACCCTTTATATTTGTTTCACTTTTTTTTTTCGGTGCTAGCAGCAATGAGATTTCTGCCAGAACTAAACTCAGCCACTTCCCTGGGAATGTTCTCCAGTTGCTAATTTCACTACCGGAACTGTGTTCCCTCACATTCTGGCCTATTCCACGCATGCCTCCTCTGGAATAAAGGGTCTGACAGTTCTGTAGATAATGGTAAACATATGTAGCCAATGCTGTGCAATTCTTTTAGAGCCAGAAAGCATTAGTAGGTATTTCGGTTGCTACAACAACAACAACAACAAATCAGTGTAAAGAACTTCATCAAGCACCAGAACCCACAGAATACTATACGTCAATAATTTTAATGCACGGCAGAATTCTTCTTTTATTCTTTCTTTTTAAAATCATTGGCTAATTATAAATGGAAATCAGACTTATGACAACCTAATTCCAAACTTTAAAACTACAGGGGAAAAAGCTGGGTCAAGGGGGAAAGAGAACATTTCAACTTGTTTACTCTGGATACTATTCCCATTTCAAGTTAGGCCTTTTGATTCTTTAAATGTGCAAAAGAACTGACTTCCCTGAGTACACAAGGGACAAATTACATATTGTGATGTCATTGCATTGCGGATTTCTCATACCACCAAATACATTAGTCACACTGTCAATGTCACGGAGATATAAAAGAAAAAAAATTAAAAGGCATATTATTTTCATATGAGAATCAGTAATGATTTCTCTTTGGATGTATTTCTTCAAAATCATTTCCTAAATCTCAGTGAAACTTAAGAAAGCTATCTTAAAATATAGAATGACATCCTCAGCAGGTCAACTTGTGGTACTGTATTACCAGCCTAATAGAAACATTACTGTGCAGTGATAAATAAGAATAAAATGAAGACTAGAGGCAGTATCTTATTGGGTGTGTAACTTTGATTCATTTAATTGTTTAATTATTCTATATTGTATTTTTATGATTGCAGTGAGACATTTTCATCCAAACATACTGTAAGTTATAATCTACCAGAGTTCTCATCTATGGTGTTAAATTGATATAGGTGTCTCTAGCCTCCTGCCTACTTTCTCTGGCCTATCCAGTTTAGCAACTTCCTTCTCATGTGCCTGGAAAACCATCTGACATCCCTTACTGTCTGTGTTTTTTCCCCCTGCCCTCTAGCAGATTAGAATTCCTTCCAATCTAATGGTTGAATGACTTTAATATGGAATAGAGTGGTTCAACCCTAAGTAAGTGCTTTTCTACCTAGGCTCAGAACAAAACCTGGAGAACCAATTACAGAGACTCTGTGTAGAGAAAATCATGTTTCAGATCAGGAAGAATTCTACTTGACTGCAGTGAATACAATATCAAAATGTTCAGTTGGCTGAATTCCCTGGATGCGGCTTAACAGAATGTAAGTAAAGAAACGGACACATTAGACTCATTAAAACCTTGTGATATGATGGTGTAAATGAGCCAGAGCAAGAACCATTTGAATTCCATTCACATCAGTCAGTTACTCTGAATATACAAGTGATGGACCATTTCACAGTTGCCCAATATTGACTTCTACCAAGGTTTCTCAATTTGGCACTATTGATTCTCAGAGTTGTATAATTATTTCTGAAGGAAGGGAGGCTGTCCTGTGCGTTGTAGGTTGTTTAGTGGCATCACTGGCTTCTACTCCTCAGATGACTGTAGTGCCATCACCCAAGTTGTGCCAACCAAAAATATCTCCAGACATTGTCATATGTCTCTGGGAGATAGGGAGCAAAATTGGCCCTGGTTGAGAACAACTAAGTTAGATAAATCTGTGTCTGGAGTTTCTGAGATCCGGGTGGCCAGGCACTGGCATCTCACTTTATTGACGGTGACCTAAACTGCAGGATTGGTGGTCAGAATGCTTGACTATTGGGAATGGAGAGAAGGGCTTCGAGCTACATTGGATGGGGCCACTCACAAAACAATGAAGCAAATAAATAATCCACAAATCATTTTACTACATCTTTGTGACCCTCACGAAAAGAAATAGTTTGCCCCAAAATAGAAATATTATGGTGATAATCTGAGCCAATCAGTCTAACTATTACACACTGCATTTTGATAGAGCTATAGGTATATAAGTACAGGTATAGGTAGACAGATATAAATAGCTCTCAAAACACCTTTCCAGACATAACCTTAAGCAATTCTCTCAACTACCCTGTAAAGTCCAGTGGACAGGTGTTCCAGTTACTCTTATTTTATGGGCTACGAAACTACATTTCAGAGAGGTTAGGTGATTTCTTCCAGATTATACAAGAAGAGTTTAGATCAAATACAGGGCCTTTTCTATAGTTCTGTCTTCTTTAAAAATGAAGATTAAGTAGTGAGAGGTGGTATATGCTTAGACCATAAAAATATTTAGTTATGTATCACATAAGCAGAGGAAGATAAGTATTTACTTTTCTGTGACGGAGAAGGAAACCCCAGTAAGTGTGGGCTGAGATGACCCTTGGATTGTGACTCCAAGAGTTCACATGGAATATTTATCAGTTGGGCTACGGCAGCATGTTCTCACCAGGAATACATAAAATAATACTTAATTCTTTCTCCCTTAACATCAAGAACTTGGATCTAGTTTGAAGGAAAGGAATCATTTTCTCAACTATGACAATACTTTAAACAACTTCTTGAACTCATTTAGCGGCCACTGCAACAGATTCTATTGTTTTGTTTTTTACATCATCAGATTTTGATCAAAGAGTTGACAAAAAATTAGAAATACAAAGAGCAGAGCATGCTGTGTATCAGCTGGTGGTAGAGAGCAGATTAAACAAATGCCAGGGTTTATCACAGGCTGGGGACTACCCAAGCCAGCAGTTGCAAATATAGCAAACCCTTAAATAATTTCAAATCCTTTTTTATTATCCATTATAAAAGTGAAGCTGGTTATACACTAGATTAATAAACACTCTCTGAGACATAGGATGACCTAGAGAATAACATATATCATGCCAGATCAAATGGTGTTTCTTAAAATTAAATGTAGAGTAAATATAAATGACAAAATGCAGAATGAACTTTTTTCATGAGTTCTGGAATGATCCTATTTGTGTCATACGCTACCATGATAATCAAGCAGTGTTGCATAATATCATTTGTAGAGGTTTTTAAAAACATATTTTTACTTTTATTCCCTGTTTGTTTCTTTTTCTTGAGAATCTTACTTTTCTTTTTTTAAATTATTTTCTATAGCACAGTATTTTAATTTCTCAAGTCTCAGAATGAATATTTTGATTAACAAAAAAGCCTAAAATCAAATCCTCCCCCCATTTTCTTTCAGAATTTAAGAGACAAGAAACATACTAATAAATACTGAATGATTTCTTCAACCATTTGATGTTGATAGGTTTCAATGAACAAAATTCTTCCAATTAGTATGAGTCTTAGGCTAAAACATGTTAAGATATTAACACTTGTCCTGTGGTTATGATTGTTCTTTGAAAATCATAAACCATGACAAAATGCTCTTTCAATACAAAAAATAAATTCAATTTTTATCAATTATCTGTGAAAGAATTAACGAAGTGGGGGAGGGGAGAATCAATGTTCTATGTAAAAGGTTAAGTAGAGCTTTGTAATTGACAGTGAAAGTCCACAAAAAAGCTAGGATGAGTAATGTCTACAGCCTCCTTGACCCATTAAAAGGTGATGAGTTCATGTGACAGCCAAGAATTATCTGCTCTCATAACATGGCACAAAAAAAGTTCGTTTTACATCTTATGAACTTACAAGTTCATTTCATTGGCACAAATTAGAAATAAGACTGTATGAGATAACCTGGATTTCTTCAAGCATCAGGCAAAACAGAATGCAATTATTGTCAAACAGGTTGGAATTATTAAGTTCTTTCCATTTACCAAACTGTTTTTTTTTTTTAGTTTGTCTTCTTTATTCTTTTTTTTTTATATATACTTTACGTTTTAGGGTACATGTGCATAAAGTGCAGGTTAGTTACATAGGTATTCATGTGCCATGTTGGTGTGCTGCACCCATTAACTCGTCATTTAACATTAGATTTATCTCCTAATGCTATCCCTCCCCCCTCCCCCCATCCCACAACAGGCCCCAGTGTGTGATGTTCCCCTTCCTGTGTCCATGTGTTCTCATTGTTCAACTCCCACCTCTAGGCAATACTATTCAGGACATAGGCATAGGCAAGGACTTCATGTCTAAAACACCAAAAGCAATGGCAACAAAAACCAAAATTGACAAATGGGATCCAATTAAACTAAAGAACTTCTGCACAGGAAAAGAAACTACCATCAGAGTGAACAGGCAACCTACAGAATGGGAGAAAATTTTTGCAATCTACTCATCTGACAAAGGGCTAATATCCAGAATCTACAATGAACTCCAACAAATTTACAAGAAAAAAACAAACAACCCCATCAAAAAGTGGGCAAAGGATATGAACAGACACTTCTCAAAAGAAGACATTTATGCAGCCAAAAGACACGTGAAAAAATGCTCATCATCACTGGCCATCAGAGAAATGCAAATCAAAACCACATTGAGATACCATCTCACACCAGTTAGAATGGCGATCATTAAAAAGTCAGGAAACAACAGGTGCTGGAGAGGATGTGGAGAAATAGGAACAGTTTTTTTTTTAAATTTTATTTTATTATTATGATAGACTGCATTAAGAAAATGTCGAACACTTTTACACTGTTGGTGGGACTGTAAACTAGTTCAACCATTGTGGAAGTCAGTGTGGCGATTCCTCAGGGATCTAGAACTAGAAATACCATTTGACCGAGCCATCCCATTACTGGGTATATACCCAAAGGATTATAAATCATGCTGCTATAAAGACACATGCACATGTATGTTTATTGTGGCACTATTCACAATAGGAAAGACTTGGAACCAACCCAAATGTCCAACAATGATAGACTGGATTAAGAAAATGTGGCACATATACACCATGGAATACTATGCAGCCATAAAAAAGGATGAGTTCCTGTCCTTTGTAGGGACATGGATGAAGCTGGAAACCATCATTCTCAGCAAACTATAGCAAGGACAAAAAACCAAACACCGCATGTTCTCACTCATAGGTGGGAATTGAACAATGAGAATCTTACTTTTTTCTGAAGTTTATTAGTACTTTCAACCTTATTTGCTGGATGCAAAAGCCTTCCCATTGGTTTGTGACATTTCCTTTAAAATATAATATAGTCTACATACTAGAGTCTATTTCAAAGTTATCCACTTCATTTCATCGATCTGACACTTCTTTGCCAATACCATGTGGTGTTAATCGCAAGAGTTCTATATTACATTTTACTATATAGTAGTTTGAGTCTGACTTTAATATTCCTTTTGTTTAAGATTTTATAAGCCATTCTCATCTCTATTTTTATTACCTAGTTTAATATTAGAATTATTTTTAAGTTAAAAAAGTTTAAAATTTTGACTGGCAAACAAGTAATTTATTTGTAATACTTAGTCTCTTTATTCAGAAATGTCGTATGTCTTTCTCTAATATCTTTCAAATTACTTTTTCAGTATATTTCATAAAAGTTATACTTTTTGTTAATTTTCTCCTAGTGATTTCATGTTTTAGACTGCTATTATGAATGGAATTTTCTAACTGGTCACTGCTCATACAAAGGAAAGTTATTTTGGATATTTATTTTGTGTTTCACCACTTTGCTGAATTGTCTTACTTATTTTAAGAAGCTTTTGGTGTGGCTCTTTAAGAGTAAAATAATTTCACATGCGCATAATAAGTTTTCTCCTTAGTCATGCATTTTATTTCATGGTATAGTCTTACTGCATTAGCTAAAACCTCAAAACCAACATTAACAATAGTAATAGTGAGCAGGACCTTGTTCTTGAATTTCTTGGGCACACTGCTTGTGCTTTACCATTGAGCATGGTATTGGCTGTAGGTTTAATACAGATCCTTTTTTACCATGTTGCTATTTCTAGTCCATTCCTACTTTTCTAATTAGGAATAGGTTTAGAAATTATCAATTACTTTTCCAACATAAATGGCATTGTTATGGTAAATAGTATTTACCATAAATGGCAAATTTCAGAGAATTAAATATCTCAACAAATCTATAATGTGTCAAATAAGAATATTTAAGATACCATGTAACAAAAGCAGATATGTATCATTTCAACCTCTTAAAAACACTTGAATTTCTCTGAAAACTACTTGCAATGCTTGTATGCTCTATTTTACTATCTTAGCTCCTAACATGTCCTTGTGACTTTTCAATATTGACCTTGGCTAGCCAGCACCCACTCCCTCTTTTTCCACCCCTACCTCTTGGTTGCTTGACTGTATTTGCTGTTGTCTAGGACTAATCCTGCATACACGTGGTTTCAAAAATCCTCAGCCAGAAATAACATGATGCAATAGTTCAAAATAACTCAAAGAGAGATCAAAAGGTAAGATTTGAAAATGATTTCTATACTATTGTTTCAGTTTGAAATGCTCACTATATCTAGTTCAGTTAATCCACTGTTTACTTCCATTTTTAAAAACAAGAAAATATAAAGCCAGGTTTTCCATTGTGCTATGTAATACAACCTTTCATATTATTATTTAAACTCAGCTTGTACTTCTTAGTCAAGTTTAATTTCATGCAACAATCTTCTTATATCTACCCTAAACTGAATTATAGAAAAAGTTGTTCACATTATTTTAGATACATCAGTAAGTCCAAGATACCTTTAAATACGTTAGTAAGTTCAGGATATCTATCTTGTGATAATGCCTCTTCATTGAAGGAGTCATTCTTTTTAAGCAACAAATTATTTTCTTTGCCACATTCCTTCTGCATAAAGTCTAATTTACTGTATCTTGTGTGTCTCTAACTTTTTTCCCTAAATGAGGGAATAAATTTTCAGCCTAGAAATGTACTGTATCAGATGACAACTTCATTAGAATTTCTTTCCAGTTTTGAAGACCTAGCCTATAACCATAGGCTTCTTTCACCTTCACCCACTCTAAAAATCTTACCATCCAACATCTTTTCTTGTTCTCTTTTCCTCTCTAACTTTCTGTCTTACAGACACACACACACACACACACACACACACACGTGTGTGTGCACATTGAGCAACTAAATATTTTTGAATCTTGTTGACCAATTGTGAGTCTAGGCTGCTTTAGGCAGCAGTTAAAATCAGGGTATGTGAGTAATGCTAGGAAGGCTTGGAGTCAGACTGCTGGTGGCAAAACCGGCCTTCTCACTCATGATGTTGCTTAATCATGCTGTATCTCTCTCTCTTTTTTGATGTTTGTTTTTTCATAAAATATTTATAAGAGGGCATTGATTTTGTTAAATGTTTATAATAATAGTGTCCCTTCAATTAATTTTTGCGAGGATTAAGTACATCAAATTACATAAAGCATTTGGAAGATTGATCAAGATAGTGAATGCTTAATAAGTGCTGATTATTTCTATTATTATTTCATACTAAATAAACTGGCCTTGAAGAAAAGGAAGATGAGGGCAACCTTGCCCTTTAAACGTCTTTAAGACAAGTACATAAGACTGACAAATTACCAAGTATATATCCTAATTGTGCAAGAAACAAATAAGTGTTAATAGAAACATCTTTTGAAACTATGATTGAGAATAGTATTCATTAATGTCTATGCTTGGCAAACCAGTAATGAAAAGAGATACAATGTACAGTCATATCTCTGTTTCAAAAGAGAATGTATTCCAGTGATATACTTGTTACAACAGTATACCAGAAGTAGAAATAACACAGGGATACTGTCAGCTTATTTAGGGGGAAGGGACAGTTATCTGTTAACTATTAATGATTCTTATCAGCTTCCTAGATATAAGATAAGGATGGCATTCAGCTGTATGTAACAAAAATTCAAAATGTAGTAGCCTCACCACTGGGGACCTCATGTTCCATAGGCCATCCTGAGCTGGGGCAGAGGCTCCAATGGTCAATAGTGACCCTAGCTTCTTATTTTTCCTCTCCTATCCTTAGCAAACCGCTTTCATCCTCATAGTTGCAATATGGTTGCTTCACCTCAAGCCGCACATTGAAGTTCCAGATAGGAAGAAGAAGACTCCCCCAAATACCAGCAGACTTCTGCTTATGTTATTTCTATTAAGTCAAAGCTGTGTCACATGATCACCCCTCATTGAGAGGGCATCTGAAAAGGGGTTTAGCTGGGTACATTGTTCCCTGAGCAAAATAGGGCATCAATTAGTGAAGAGGAAGGAAGGCAAGAATAAACACTGAACAGACACCTAGATGTACCTGCTACATGTATCCTATCTCATTTCAAACTAACAACAGCTGCCTGACATAGGTGTTATCATCTTGTGGTTACTGATGATAAAACTGAGGCTTAGAGAGTCGTACGATTATAAAACCATAGAAAAGGCACTGGAAATTAGGTTCCAGAACTGCTATGCCACGCCACACCCCAGTGCTCCGACCACACAGGACTCAGATCCGGTGGCACCTCCTTAGTTCCCAGTGTCTAGGCAATGCCAGCCCAGGAACATGGGCAATTTTCCACACAGACTGAAGACCTGACCCACAGGAGAAGCCAGGATCTGAAAGAACCTCCCTGCCTTCTTCTCCTTTGTCACACCTGTCAAGAACCTAGCCCCCAAAGAGCTACCCGAAACTCTTCTCTGTGCTAGAGCCAAATTTGCCAAAAGAGCTCTATTTGCAGACAATTTATTATTTAAATGTCACTTTTTCTCAACCTTATTTTTGTTATAACCCCATCTTTCTTTCTAGTTATTGAGAGGCAAGTGTACAGGCTCTAGAGTCATGTTACTTGGGTTCAAATCCCAGCTCTAGCGTGGACTCACTGTGTAGCTTAGGGAAAGCTTCTTACTGTATAGGCTTGCATTTCTCTAACTGTGAAATTGTTGTAATATACATATTTCATTGAGATAACACAAGGACTAAATTAATTTGTATGTATAAAGCTCTTGGAAAGTGCCAGAAACATAAAGTTTGTTATCATTTAAAATCAAATTCATAAATGCACATTTTTATCTGTTTTGCAACTTATAAATATTTTGAAATTATTGATGTATAATTTACACCCAACAAAATGCACCAATCTAGGGTTTCAGTTTGATGAATTTTGACACTGGTATACACCTATGTAGGCACCACCTCAAACAAGATGCAGAACTTCTCCATCATTACTAGACATCCCCTCAGGCCTGTTTCTAGTCAAGCCCTGATTTCTGTCCCAGGGGCACCACTGTCTGACTCTATGGCCATAGAATAGCTTTGCATGTTCTTAGATTTCAAATAAAAGAATCATACAAAATGTACTTTCTTTGTGTCTAGCATCTGTAGCTCAACCCTATTTTTGAGATTCATCCATGTTATTGAGTGCACTAATAGTTCATTCCCCTTATTGCTGAGTAGTATTCCATTGTATGGCCATACAGCAATTTTTTGTCCATTTTTCCTGTTGATTTATATCAACATTCAGGTTGTTTCCAGGCTTTGGCAAATCTGAATAAGGTTATTGTGAACATTCTTGTATAAATCCTTTTGCGGACATGCACTTTCACTTTTCTTGGATAAATACCTAGAAGTAGAATTGATTGGTTGCTGATGGGGTAAATGTAAGTTTAACTTTCCAGTAATCTTTTCAACAGTTCTCCAAAGTAGTGTTACTATTTTATAGTTCCACCAGCATAACATGAGAGTTCTGGCTATTCAATGTCCCCCTAATATTTGGTTTTGTCAGTGTTATATTTTAACCATTCTCATGAGTGTGAAATAGTATCTATTAAAGGAATTGAAATTGTGAAAACCTCAAAACTATGAGTTCAGATGATTTCACTGATTCTATCAGATATGTAAAGAACTCTTAAATGTTAGAAAAATGGAGGGTGAGTGAACACGTCTGAGTGCATACTGAGATCTAAGAATCAGTTACTCAACAGATTTCAAGCATTCTGCCCTCACACTGAGTCAAGAGATTCCTAGTGCCACTAATTCCCAAGGCTTTGGCCAATTATGAGGTATTCGTTAGTTGCAATTAGGTTCTCCACTGCTGGCTTAGTATTCAGCGTTCTTGGGTCAGCTACTTAATCCCTACTCATCCAACAGCTTTCCAACTTCCTAAATTTTGTTACTGCAGTCTCATCTCTCATTTTCTCCTCTTTCTGAATTGGTATTTAAAAGAAATCCCTTTACTGTTGTTTTTATTGGACTTGAGGGAAGGAATGAAATTAGATATAGTTGCCAAATTCGGTTTCTCCCTTTGTTTTCTGCAGTCTCTCAGAAGCCCCTGCTAGTGGTAAAATTCTGAACTGTAGTTAGGGAGGTTGCAGAGCAGAGGGGCTTGAAATGCGGTCTCTGGAGGAAGACTGGGTTTGATTCTTCACTGACCATTTATAAGCAATGTGTTTTGGGATGAGTTACTTAACATCTGGTGTCTCTGTTTCTTCACTTGTAAAATGGAGATAATGAAGATAACAATAGTATCTACTGCATGTACTTATGAGGATTGTCTAACATGGAGATCACAGTTATAACAGTGTCTGGAACATAGTAAGGTCTTCATAGGTATTAGACATCATCACTGTTATTGCTCAAACTGGTGGCATGAGAAGGTGAGTTCCTTTGGTGGGTAAATAGTGGTATTTGTGAATGTAACCCAAGTGAAATTGTTTAAACTGTTCACAGGTCTGTGCATTAAAATACGTATTTCAACACCTGCTTATTCATTCTATTTGTGCTTATTGAATCCAATTTTATCCTTGTAACCATGTGTAAGTGAAGATTTATCAAACAACATTGAAAAGCATGCTTATTAATTCTATTTGTGCTTATTTCATCCAAGTTTAAGTTGATCTTTATACCATTTCTAAGTAAATATTTAGGAAATAATTTAACAGTGTAAATATATTTCAAGGGGCTGATTAGCTTTAAGAGAACATCATGCTAGTAGTTTGTTTTATGGTTTAGCACAATTATATGGAAATAAATGAAACTTTTCTTCATTAAAGCAGCTATTGTAGTACCTATCTCTTAGCAGTTAATAGGAAGAAATTCTTTGAGACGTTTTTCAGTAATATAAAACAAATATAAAATATAAAACAATAAAAGAGAAATCTTTTTAGTGAGATCATAATTATATTCCCATAACATATAAAGACAGCATACTCACATACATGTACAATACATACTCACATAAATACACAATATGATATTGAATGCAGATGACTCCTAAATATCCTAAATTAGGAAAAACTGTTGAACACATTTGCTAATTGGATCACTATACAATCATAAATGCCAGTGTTTTGAACTACTTTGGGTAGCCATGGCAAACATTATGTCTTACTGTATGTGTGTGTGTGCGGAGGGTGGAGGGGATGTATCAGGAAGGTAAGAAGTAATGTGGCACGGACTCAGGTCAGTTTGCCAGAGTGAGAGGAATCAGAGTGGTTAGAGAGGAACTGTGCAGTGTCAGCCCTGAAGTCTGGTAGAGGAAAAAGAACGCCAAGGTTGGAAACCATGTGTCAGCAGGTGAGTCGCCAAATCTGAGCAGAGAATATGCAAGAACAGTCAAGCTGACACTCAGGTTTAAACGACTGGCAAAGAATGGGAAACTAAGAAGCAGAAGGCACAACATTGATGGCTCATCAGAGGCCTCTTCCAGGCAGTGGGCAAGACCCCACAAGAATGAGAAGGAAATGGGGGTAGGGGGTGGAAGTAGAAAGTGAAGGGAGAAAAAGGTGGACCCAGGGGCAGAGGGGAGCCTCTGCCATAAACAAGGGGCCAGTCCAGCAGCTGCTGAGGCCAGCAGGTCTGCAGACACACCATATAGGGGCAACCAGGACAAAGTTGCATTCAGTTCTGTTTAGCTTAGTTTGAGTTCAATAATCTGGCTCTACAATTGTGCTTCTGCCAATCTGAAATGGGTAGCATGAAACCAGGTAGCAAGAACCTAATGTAAACAGTATTGCCATATGTTAACTCTTTAGTTAATGCAGGATTGTTGCCTTGCAAGAGAATTATATGAACAAATGTAGTAATTGTCCTATACTATAAAAATTAACGCCTCCTCCATCAAGTGTTAGGGCACCTGTATAATTATAAAAGGCACAGCTGGTTACAAACTTGCTTATACATCACCTTATTTTATCACTGTTTACTCATGTGTAAAGTGAACTGATGACCATAAAATGTTGTAAGATTACTTTCTTGGGAAATTTGGTCATTACCATTTTTGTAAGCTTCGAGCTGGTGTTTCCTGTCTCATCTCTCTGGAGATTATAGGGTACTTTACATATTCCATTCTTTCCTAAAAAAATTAAAAACTCAGAATATTCCAGTCTTATAAAATGTATTCTTCCAAAAGATCCTGGAAATAAATTGGCTCTGTGACAAATAGGTTCTATTTCTACGAAGGATTGTAATGCAAAGCTACTCTTTACATTCTATCTATGTGACTTGGATTTGATTTTTAGTAAAATTTTGCCAAAACTAAAAAAGCATATGAACTCAATCTCTAGGCAGGAGTCTGTACATAGACCCCAAGCCACAGATAGTGTAATCAGCTAAAGTTTCCTTAGACAGTCTGTGACTGTACTCCATGGTTAAGAAAACACAGCTAACCAAGTGCATTCAGCAAATGCCTGATGTGATTAAACAGAGTAGAGTTGACAAATTCAGTTTGGGCCCCACTGATTTTTTTTTTTTTTTGGCTGTATCCCTTTTTGCAAAATTTACAACTCTGTGAAATGTGTCCTATATTTCACATCCTGTGACTGCTGACCTACTTTTTTCTCCAAATTCAGTATTTCAAAAAAGGTTAAAGAAGTAATACTCAAGTGATCAAGCCCATGACACGTCTCAATACTCACAGAGCTGCTTTTAGTATACCCAGATGTGGGAAGCCCAGTTGTTTCACAATGCTTTTGTACTTCCCTCTCTTCCTCTCAGCTTCTAGCTCTCTCGACCACCACCCAACTGATTCGCATAAGGAGATGACATCTCAGCCAATACTTCTGTTTACAATTTCACTTGTTGATAAAAAAAATAAAAATGCACACCACTTCTTGAGGGCCCATGACATGCCTGGAAATCTATCTATCTATCTATCTATCTATCTATCTATCTATCTATCTATCTATCTATCATCTATCTATCTAGTTTACAGTGCTTTAATCATTCATGCCTGGAATTTTATAATCATTATTTTCCTCTCTCCCAACAACCCTATTAGGTAGGTAATGATAACAAGAATGTATTTATTTCCTGTTCGTCAGGCATTGGATTAAAACTTTGATATACACAATCCCAAAATATCCTCACAACAAGCCCATGAGGTAGGTATTATTGCCTCTATCAAATGTTGAAACTGAAGTTTGGAGAGGTTAATAATAACTTGCCCACAGCTTGTGGGCTAGTGGAACCAGGATTCAAATCTACAGCTATTGACTTTATGGCCTCAGTTTTTCCCAAAGCAGCATTCTAGGTCTCTTGAATCTTACCTCCCATGAATGGATAAAGCCACAGGCTAGAGTTCCCATTAGATCCTAAACTCCTTAAGGGTCAGGACCCTCTATTGTTTAACTTTGTGTCCTCCACCAAGTCCAGTCCTACACCTTATGAACAATTGGTTCTGAGAAAGCAGCAAGGTATAGAAGAAAGCACAGGTGTTAAATCCAAGCATATCTCCTTCGAATCTTGGCTTCACTACCTACCAGCTGTGTGCCCTTGGAGATAATGTGTCCAGAATTTTTATCATAAAGGGCTTGTGAGTAGGAAGCAATAAAATATGGGGGTTTGTCTCATGTTGCCTAGCAAGCAGAGAAGAGGGCTTTATGAAGACTGGTTGGGCAGCCATAGCTAACAATCTCCAAGCTATCCCCAAGTACCATCCTGGCTGTGGGTATGGTACACAGCCTCCCTAAGCCTCTGGATAATAGCACTCACCTTGTGGGCTCAATGTGTCCTACAGGGCATGTTCGATAACAGACTACTGAGCCCTATTTAGTATACTGACTCTGATTCAGTGAGAATCTGCATTTCGAATTAATCACCTGGTGGTGCTGATGCTACCAGTCCAGGGACCATACTTTGGAATCACTGATGTAGAGAATAGAAGAAAGGAGGGAGAAAGTACATAGTCAAATATAATAGATTTTTGTTAATTAAATATCCTTAGAGTGGGCATGGAAAATAATAAAGAGGAAAGCATAAAATATGAGAAGTCCCAGGACAAGCTGCTAAGACTGAGTCATGTGTAAGAGGCTCAGATATAATTTGATAAAACTGATTCACCTATGTCCCAATGCCTCTACTGGATTGCTCTCTAGATGTCTCATTTGCAAAATGGAGATGAAAAACATGGTCTCTATCCAAAATGTGAAATTATTGTGTAATACACACACACACACACACACACCATGCCTGCTGTGTGCTGTTAAACCTACTTCTGAAATAAAAGTTGTCCCTGAAGAAGCCAGTGCGTCTGCACTTTTGAATATGAACAACACCCCGGCCAGCTCCATCTGAAGTCAATACCATCTTCTTCTCCAACAATGTTTCTACTGTTTCCTTTGGAAAGAAATCCAACTAGTTGGCCACCAGATTCCAGGTTGTGCCTGGAGCCATGTGAAAGGTTTTGCACGTTAAAAGCAAATCTGGCAAACCTAGGCTTTTTGACAGCTTTGTGAAGTGTGAAAAAAAATCATATTTCTCTGGCACAGTTTTATGAGTTTTTGTCTTGAGCAAAAGGGAAGCTTTGCCTGTGAAAATGGAAAAAGGGTCAAGGAAATGACCGCAGATTAGTGATCCAATTTGAGATCCAGTGAATTCTGAAACTGGAAAATTTCACCAAAATTCTCAGGTTTTCTGTGCAACTGCAGAGGAGCTTTTTTTTTGTGCCAGGGACACCAACTCTGACTCTGCTCCATCACCTGCAACTGACAGGGCCAAGAGTGCTTAATTACAGGGATCTACACAAAAGGCTGCTGAAAAGAGTAGCTGATCATGACTAATTACTACACAGGGCATGGTATTTGCAAGGATTCTTCCAGAAGGCACCATGTTTGTGTGAAAAGATTATTTGGCTAGACTGGAAACATAAACTAAGGGCCTAGTAGAGGCTCATGAGAAAGAAACCCTATCTACAAATTTGCTGTAGTGAAGCTAACAAGAGGATGAAAAGACAGAAAATCTAGCCATAGAGGAATCTGGTCTCCTTCTGTCATTTCAACAGGTAATTTACCACATAGCTAACAAAGCACGAGCCTCACTCAAGGCTCCTATTTAAACAGCCCTTGGAGAGGGGCCTGAGCAATGTTCACGTGGTCATGTGTTTTTTAATTTGTCAGCACTTTACAATTTTAAAATGCATTGTGATTTCTTTTCTTATTCTGTAAATATTTTCTTTCCTATTTTTTTTCTTGAGGAGAAGGCTCAAAAATTGTATAAGCTTCAGGCCTCTCAAAACCTAAATCTTTTCCATCACTTACAAAGTTCACTGAGTTAGAAAATAAGGAGACTTAGAAAATAATATTTCCCAGACAAGGTGACTATATTAGTTTTCTAAAGCTGCCATAACAAAATTCCACAGATTGGGTCACTTAAACAACAGATATTTAGTTCTCCAAGCTCTGAAAGCTAGAAGTTCAAGAGCAAGGTGTCAGCAGGATTGGTTTCTTCTGAGTTCTGTCTCCTTGCCTTGCAGATGGCTGCCTTCTTGCTGTGTCCTCACATGGTCTTTCCTCTGCCCGTGTGCAGCACTGTGTCCTAATCTCCCCTTCTTATAAGCACGCCTGTCATTTTGAATTAGGGCCCACCATATGAGTTCATTTTACCTGAATTACTTCTTTGAAGACCCTATCTCCAAATAGAGTAACATTCTGAGGTACTGGGGGTTAGGAGTTCAACATATGAAATTTAGGGGGACACAATTCATTCCATAACATTTCTCCCTGTGGCCCACCAAGAATGATACAGTTCTTACTGCATTCACCCCATCCCAACAGCCCAGAAGTCTTAGCCCATTCCAGTATCAACTCTAAGTATCTTAATATCATCCATATTATCACTATCATTTCAGTTTTGCTGTTGGGACACTAAAACTTTGGGAAAAGGCTTTTTATTCCTCCCAGCACCCAGAAACCCAAGCCCAGAGCTGCCATTAGTTGCTGGCATAACAGGAAGAAGTGGGCTCAGGTACTGTTGGCAGTTAAAAGAACAACTTACTGTTGAATAGTTCAACTCAACATTTGAAGTTTACACAATTATATTTTCCTCTAAGAATTTAATTGGCCTGGTTTATGACTCTATGCCAGCCCCAGAGGGCTGATTTCACAAGCTGGGTCATTACTTAGTCCCTACCCTACATCAGCAGGAATCTCAGACATGCCACTTCATTTTCCACCAGAGGGTCTCCACATGCCCAAGAACCCTGAGGGTCCTTCATGTTTATCCAGCTTAGCCTCTACCTCCAACATCGCTGCTTTTAATGTCCAACACCCTAAACCCACAAAACTACTCCAAAAGATCAAGGAAACCAAAAGAGAGTTATTGGCAAGGCAGTTAAAATGGCAAATCTCACTTTGTGTTGGCTAGATGGGTCACCAAAAAAGTGAGGACTCTGATCATTCCATAGTTCTGTATTTTATCTCCCATTTCTTACCACTTCACCTTAGAGATGGGATGTTTGTGTGTCTGTGTTTCTCAATCTCTCTCTCTCTCTCCCCCTGTGTGTGTGTGTGTGTGTGTGTGTGTGTGTGTGTGTGTGGTGGCAGCAAGTAGATATGATAAGAGCAAAGAAAATTGTGGGAATAGAATAGAGGCAGAAACATAAGATCAAACTCTAGGATTTCCAGGTGACAATGAAGGCTATTTTACCATATAGACCACACATCACATATATACCTCATACACATTTTTCCACACACACACACACACACACACACACACACACACACACACACAGCACACTGTAAGGCAAAACAAAACAAAAACAAAAATCAAAACTTTAAATGTCATAGGTCCACTATAATTAATGAATCCTAAAAAATATGCCTGCACAAAACTGTAACCCATGCTTGTTGTTAGCTTATTTTTCTTTTTTGTTTACATAGTGGGTACCAGGGTCTTGTTAGTTTGTTCACTCATTCAACAAACATATATTGAGCAATAATCACATACCAAGAACACTGCTAAGTTCTAAGGATTTAAAGATGAATAAAACACAGCCCATAATAATGTAATGCAGAAAAACATGTACTTTCATAGGTCGTTTTTGTATATGCAGCTCAAAGTGGGTACAGAGAGGAAGAGAGTGCTGCCTGGCATAGGGGAATCAGGAAAATGGGGTAACCCTCAAGCTGAGTGGTGAAGATGAGTTCCAGGGAGAATAGCCAAGGGGACTGTCTTAAATGCAGGGAGGTTGTGTACAAAGATGCCATGTCATAAAAGGGAAGTTAGAAAACGAAAGGGTCAGGTTTGTAGACTGAAAGTTGAATACAACCTACAGAAGAAAAGTGGACTCTTCTAGAATTTGGGAGAACTTTTTGGTATAGGCTTTCCTTTTCATTTTTTTTTAAATCTTTTTAAAGAGGTTGAAAAGCCTTGGAGCTGATATAAATATGGTTTGCCCTAAAAATAAGATTAGTAACCACAGACTGCTTGGGGACTATTTCTGACAGAAATGAATTTGAAAGGAAATTCTTCTAGAAAAGTTTCCTTTTTAGATGTGATTTATTTCAGAAACTAGAGGTGAATACATTTGAATGTAGGTGTTTGTGTTTGTGTGTTTATGATTTTTGTGTTGTGTGTTTATGGTTTTTTAAAACTTTTATATCACTGATACCAACTGCGCTCACCAGTTAGATAAGAAAAGATAATCTCTTATTTTATCTAGGTAGTGTAATAGCACAGGGTAGGAACTATAGACTTTGAGGAGGCACTAGGCCACCCAAGAAGATAGAGTATCAAGGAAATTTTGAGGGTGCCCCTTAACATCAGCACCCATTTTTAGTATCCTTTATCTAACATCACTCCAATAGAAGAGCTCTGGGTAGCCAGTGTGATGAGGAATGTAGATTTTGTGGTGTGGGCTGAAAAGATGTCCATAAGGCCACCCAATGCCAAGTGCATGGAATAGCTGTGACTTCATAAATGTGTTGAATGAAGAATCAATTCCAGGTAACTATAAATTTTTTTTACACAGAAACTGATTTCTCTAATGTACTTTTCTTGACAGTAAGTTAATTTCAAGGGCTGACTTTCTCTAGAAAGGGTCTTTATAACCAAATATGCCCATTGACATTTTGAATTGATAAAGAGTTCGGGGATAAAACTTAGAATAATTCTTGAGGGTCCTTCTCATGACATTAGGCCCAATATCCTTGCATTCAGGATTGGATTTTCATTTGGGCCCACCCAACACAGGTATTTGAGGCAGTCTTCTTCTCCTCTCCTACATAGATCATGTCAACTCTGTCTTCATGCCTTTGATTGAAAGAGCCCCTCCCCTGGAATGCCCTCCTGGCCCCTTTCTGAATATCTGAAGCCTGCCCATTGCTACAGGCCTTGCTCAGCTCCAGCTGCTGTGATATACCTGCTTGCCTTCCCAGCACTGGCACCCAGATGTACTTCCTCCTGCCTGCAAACTTCTTTTTTTTTTTAATTATTATTATACTTTAAGTTCTAGAGTACACGTGCACAACGTGCAGGCTCATTACATAGGTATACATGTGCCATGCTGGCCCGCTGCACCCATCAACTCATCATTTGCATTACGTATTTCTCCCAGTGCTATCCCTCCCCCCACCCTCCACCCAACGACAGGCCCCAGTGTGTGATGTTCCCCACCCTGTGTCCAAGTGTTCTCATTGTTCAATTCCCACCTATGAGTGAGAATATGCAGTGTTTGGTTTTCTGTCCTTGTGATAGTTTGCTCAGAATGATGGTTTCCAGCTTCATCCATGTCCCTGCAAAGGACATGAACTCATCCTTTTTTATGGCTGCATAGTAGTCCATGGTGTATATGTGCCACATTTTCCTAATCCAGTCTATCATTGATGGACATTTGGGTTGGTTCCAAGTCTTTGCTATTGTGAATAGTGCTGCAATAAACATATGTGTGCATGTTTCTTTATAGTAGCATGATTTATAATTATTTGGGTATATACCTAATAATGGGATCACTGGGTCAAATGGTATTTCTAGCTCTAGATCCTTGAGGAATCACCACACTGTCTTCCACAATGGTTGAACTAGTTTACAGTCCCACCAACAGTGTAAAAGTATTCCTATTTCTCCACATCCTCTCCAGCATCTGTTGTTTCCTTTTTAATGATTGCCATTCTAACTGGTGTGAGATGGTATCTCATTGTGGTTTTGGTTTGCATTTCTCTGATGAAGAGTGATGATGAGCATTTTTTCAGGTGTCTGTTGGCTGCATAAATGTCTTCTTTTGAGAAGTATCTGTTCATATCCTTTGCCCACTTTTTGAAGGGGTTGTTTGTTTTTTTTCTCGTAAATTTGTTTAAGTTCTTTGTAGATTCTGGATATTAGCCCTTTGTCAGATTGGTAGATTGCAAAAATTTTCTCCCATTCTGTAGGTTTCCTGTTCCTTCTGAGGGTAGTTTCTTTTGCGGTGCAGAAGCTCTTTAGTTTAATTAGAAGCTTCTTGATGGCTGTACCAATCTTCATACTGGAGTCTGGATGCTCCTGAACATGAAAAAAAAACTTTCTAAAGGATATACAGCTAAGGATATCTTTAATGAAACCAATTTTCAGATTCCCAGTTTCCAGGTATACTCCTTTGTAACACTGATCTGCATGAGAACTCACCTAGAAAAAGGTGTTCCTTTAACAACCAACTTTCTTCCCATTTACAGAAGAAAGGCACACCTCTTACCCAACCAAAATCTTACAAAACTGTAAAAATTTCCACAGTGCCAAGCAAACAAAAACATTCAAAATACTGGCATAAATGTTAAAAAATATGCCTGCATGGTTGTAATGACTGACTTTTTTCAAGTCAGGTGGCTTTCAAGTTTTTGCTTTTAATAAAATTGAGGACCTAATTGAGTTTAGATTATTAAAACTTTTAAATAATAGGTCATCATATGACATATATCCCTAAAGGAATTATAAACCTGGGCCATATTGTTTCTACAGACTCTTGTCCATCTTATGATTTATGCAGAAGGGGTTTCTTGGTGCTTAAATGTATAAAAACAAAAGAATTGGAACAAAATTGATGTTGAATTTTGCCTCAATTTGGGAATTAGTAATGGAAAAGAAACAATTAAATGAAAAAAGAAACAGTTCCATGCGTCTCATTAATTTATACATGTCCAGTACGTGTTTTAATTTTTATATCTAATTATTCATAAAAATTTGGTGTATATGTATGTTGCTTTTTATCAGTTGAGTGCTCATTATAACAATCCAATATCAAATAAATGTTTTAATATTTATAGCCTTATGTCTTAGGCTACAAAAATATTTAAATTTAAAATTATATATACATTTTTGTTGAAGAGAGTTATGGGACCGTCAATAAAAGATAAAAAAAAAACTGAAAATATACTATACCAGGATGGGATTCTATGGAGGAAGTAGAATAAAAACACAGGTCAAAGGAATAATCTAAAATTTCTAACTTGTTTGTATATTTTAACAGCTTTTCAAGGTACAATACATGTAGCATAAATTTTACTCATTGTAACTGTGAAACTGTTTTTAAATAAATTTTTATATAAATGCATATGTTGTGTATCATTCCAATTTAGCTTCACGGCATATTCATTATCGTAAAAATACCCTTGAGCACATTTGCAATCTGTTTGTGTATTTTTTAAATAGATGATGAGTATCAAATAACTATAATATTTAGACTTTATTGAATATGTTTAAGAGTGAAAATGCTGATATTTACAATGCATTGGAGATTACACCCTATTTATCTATTTAAAGCTATAATAAAAATATTAGATGTTCACTTAAGAACATGGAAGTTGGGGTTTAAGTTAATTAAAAAATAGGGGTTACCCAGGCAAAATTTGAAAGCCAGTAGCCTACACCATCTCACTGACCACTTAATTATATAATAGTCTACTCTGTAATTTTCTATTTCTATTTTATAAGATAGATAAATTCTGTACTTGGTTGATTGGCTGATTGAAGTTGTTACTGTAGACCTGACTTTGATCCAAACTAGAGGGGTTCAAAATACATTTTTCATTTAAAAATATGCAGCATTTAAATGATATTTCATTTAAAATTATCACAGAGAGAAAGAGGAATAAAATATTTTTTCCTATTTTGAAACAGGATTAATTTTCCAAATCAGAAGACAATGTCATTAAATTCTTGAATGACAACTAATGTCCTGTTTATTTTCTGGTTGTTTAGTAATATTTCTGTCGCCTTTGGTCTCTTGGAATTCTCTTGGCCTTAGATAAAAATTGGACTTTCTTTTTTGTTGTTCCTTTATTTTTATTGGATAAAACTCTTAGGCTTTATTGTCACTAAGTAAACAACATACATCTAGTGTTTTTCTTTGATATAAAAAAAGACTCTAAATCTCACTTTTAAATGAAGTTCTATCTAAACTTTATACAGTACATCTACACACATTCACATGGATATATATGTGTCTAAAAACAAATTTTAAATGATCATTTTTGATTCCATCTTCACATATAACTTTCTCTGAGGGCATGAAAGAATACAATACAGTTCTTAAAATCAGAAATAAAACTGGCTTTTACTGCATAAAAATAAAAGGTGGGTTTGCTTTATTTCTCATTGACTTGCCTACTCCATATTCTTTAAAAAAAATAGAAAAGTCCTTCGATTACTAAAGAGATTAAAGAGTAAGGATCTACGTCAGCATGATAAAGATTTCTAAGTGTGATTAAGGTTCCAATCTCATGACATGTGGAATAACCTATGTAATTATATTCCCTTTAGAGCTACAGAAAAGTCCAAGTGACTGTAATACATGCTAACTTAATCTTAGCCACAGAAAATGTGTTTCTAATTTTCAAATTCGGCAATTTTTCAATAAAAGTTGTTGTACTTCGTCTGATCTATTCTCAAAATACGGAAGTGCTTGAAGCCCGACCACCTGCAATAACAGATTACTGCTCTCTAAAATATTACCATACACCTACAATGTGGAGGCGCAAAGCTTTGCTAAAAAAGATCTTTGTTGTTTTTTCTAAAAGAAAGAAGTGATCCCAAAGTAAAGCTGGTTTTCAGCAGCCTCTCTGCTCCCAAATGCGACCGGCATCAAAGTCTAATGAAAACCTGTTTGCGGACACTGGATCCAATCCAAGGTACACCATTGGCATATTCTAGACCCCTTGGGACATGACTCATATAAAAAACACAGGGCTGTCATCGGATGGCTGGTGGCTCAAATAAATCAAATTTACTTTGAAAACTGAGGCATACCAAAATTTTATTAGGTGAAACTTTGGCATTTCTTATAGCCAACTTGCACATATATATTTTTATTACTTACAGCAGTTAAAAGGTATGCTACCAATCATATGCAAAACAAGAAAAGATTGCAGAGTACATTTTTTTACTGGGTGGTGGTAGAACTACTTTTTATTTTTTATTTTTTTACCTTTAAAGGAACTCCAAATAGTTAGTTAGTAATAGGTGGCGCCAAAGAATGCAGCCCAGTGTTTGCATAATTCACAAACCCTCTGGTGCAAACTTCTCCATTGCAGACTCCATTTAGCAGATCCCATCACTAATCTTAAAGAATGACTTTTACCCGAAAGTGATTTCTTGCTCACTAAAACTATCAACTGCACCACACTTCTTAGGATGATGACAGGTAGTGTTTATAATGTGCATTTATGAGAAACAGACATGAACATACTCAAGTTCTAGATGATCTAAAAAGAATTAAACTTTAAGCTTCAAAGGTCTACTACTTCTTATGCACTAACTCATACATTAAGTCAGTTTCAAATTCTGGTATAGGAACATTTCATTTTCTCTTCAGTTAAATATTAGAAAATTCTTTATAAGTCTAATATATATTTATCTTTTAAATATGCTAATTGATCATCAAAGGCATACCAGAAAACAGGCGTTTACCCAAAGAATAGTATACTTACAAGTCAATACTTACTTTTAAGGTCACATTTCTCACATTTTAAAAGTGATAGCAGCTAATTTTCCTTATTTGGCAACTGCTTCAAGATTTTAATGTGGCAACACACATACTATTGTGTACATGTTCAAATACACACACAGGTACACATTTTACCATGTAGTACATAGATTTCAACTGGCAAGCTTAGACCAGAACCTCTTAAAAGATTTACATGCACCTAAAATGTTTACTTTTTAAATATTGAGTTTTGTATAGAATTCATAAAGCTTATTGTTTTAAAATTATAAAATTGTGGCAGGTTGTGTACAGTTATAAATACAGTCAAAAGATATATATTCTATTAAAAATGCATTGTGCATTTCTAAAAGAGTTTCCAGAAATATTTTAAAATCCATTCTTTCATAGCTTCTTTGATTATTTAATATTGTTCCATGAATGAACAATAGCCCTTTTGCCATACAGCTCACTCAGCAAGCAGTAACAGATATCACAAGGAAAACCAACTTCATGCTAGGCTGTGTTTTCAGTGACTGAGCACAAGCTAGGTCAACACAAACCAAATCAACTATTTTGACTGAATTTACCTATGACTTGAGAAAATCGGTTACTTTGAATACGGATTTGACTGAACAGAAATCATTTCATTTGAAATGGCTCAGTGATTTTCACAGAGATGTAGCTTCAATAAAATCTGTGAGAAAGGAAAAACAGTGATTTGGCCACAGAATACAAGGGAAGAAACACATCTGTAATCAATGAACAAGTAATTGTTCAAGGCTTATTACCTGCTGAGCATTGTGCTAGAACTATGAAGAATAGAAAAGAAATATAAAAAAGTATTCCTGTCCTTCAATTGCTTACAATCAGGCTGAGAATTTATAAATGATTACAGGAATTATCTAGGAGCAAGACAAGATAGTAAGTTGATCCATGCCATATAGTGTAGTAACACACACATTTTATGAAAATGGGCTTAGTTTCGTGTTTTAGAAGGGCAGGATTCTGATAGAGAAGACAGGAGCGGCTGAGACCAACCATGCAGAATTTGGTCTCACCCGTGTCTACCTAAGTTTGTTCCTGTTTCTTCCTCAACTCGAATAGTCTTTGTCCCCTGAACAGATTACTATTAATAACTTCAACCTCGTAATTTATTTTTTAAATTTTGTTTTTAGAAAGCCACCATAAATAAAATCAAAGGCAAACTGTGAACTTGGAAAAAGCTTTTCCGTATCTCTGATAAAGGGTTCATATCTTAACAGCAATTACCAATCAGTGAGGTCAGACATGTACAGCACTAGAAAAAAATAAGTGAGCGTAAGACCACCAATAGGCCACTGACAAAAAAGTCTGGTTGGCCAGTTATAACATAATAAATCATTTAACTTCATTGATAAGTATAGCCATGAAAATTAAAACCATTAAGAAATGTAATTTTCACGAAGCAAACTGCTGACATTTTGAAGATATCAAAGACTGGGAGAAACAGGGACATTTGGTCACAGATAATGGGAAGAGAAATTGATTTAACAATTTTGGAAGGCACACTGGCACTATGTATTAAAAACCACAACATACGTAATAAACTTTGACCAAGAAATTGCATTACTAGGACATTTTAAGGGACTCATTATGAATATGCTCAAAGGCTTAATAGATGAGGATGTTCATGGCACTGTTCTAAGATTTTTAAAATTTGGAAATGACATAAAGGTCCAATAACAGACGACTTTTTTCATAAAGTTTAAAATTTGAGAAATAATATTTAGTGATATGAAAATATTTCCTATATATGAATATACAGAATGGTTCATAAAATATGGAATGCATTTCAAATTTTAGAAGGAATGTACAGAAAAACACTGGAAAGAGATACATTAATATGTTACCAGTGAAATCACGGTTTTCTAGGCAATGGGAATACAAGTTGCTTTTCTTTGTCTTTTTTTAATTTATAAAAATACATGTTATTTTTATTACTTGAAGAAATTTATTCACAAAACAACGGTGCAAAAATATTTTGAAACTAAAGCTGTTTGTAAATATTTAAGATAGCTTTGTTAGGCTAAGGTACTGAAGCTTGCTATAGACTGTTTTCCAGAGGAATTTCTAATAATGTGCATTTCCAGCAGGATTTATGATAATGTCATTTCACTGCAGCTTTAGCAAAAGGGAATATTTAATAATGTTATAGTATGTTGCTAATTGTCTTTTTAAACCATTTTTGAAATTTATATTGAAAAATGCTACATTTGTATATATTTTATCAAAGTGATAGTTTTTTAGTTATGATTAATAGGTACAAAATTGAAACACTTAAAATGTGTATAATTATACAAAATTTTATAAATGTTTATTAATAGGTTTAAGAGACCTTTTCCTAAAATATTCTTAGGTCAGAAGAAATGGGATCAAGAACAGATTTGCTTACCTTTCTTCTTGTAGGACTTATGAGAAGATAAGGAGTAACAAAAATCAAAATTCTAAGCTCTAACCAAGCTTTGCTTGGTGGGTTTAAACACAGCTCATTCTTGACTATCTTAATTAACATAAAAAATAGTGGGCATAGTCATAAACAATAAATAGTCAAAAGCTTTCTGTTATTCTCTTAGCTACACGTGATGTAACTTTTCAGGAAATATGCCATATTGTAATAAATGTATTTGCCTCTGACTATTGAAAATCAGCTGAGTTTGGGAGACACATAAAACATGTTGAATATCTGAAATAAGTCAGTTTGAATTATAAATAGTTCTGCCAATATGGATTATGGATAAAAATAGATTTAGTTCGGCATAGTTCTTTGCCAGTGTGGCTCCTAATTCTAACTTGAAAGAGAAAGACATTGATGAGCTTAACTTGCAGAAATTATTTCTTATAGAAGAGTGAAAGTTTATTCTCACCCATACTTATTCTTCCAGACTGTTCAGTGTGACAGTTTTTTCTTTAAGTTCAATCAGACCTTTGGGCCAATGTCCTTTGTCAACCAGTCAACAATAAAGCTGTTCTCAATCATGAAAAAGGATTTTTTTCCTCATAGCCATTCTTGGGAAAGGGGGAAGTCTTCTTCAGATTTAAATTATAAATTAGAGAGACATTTCTTCTAGGAATAAAGTGATTTTGTTAGTTTCCCCCAAATTAAAAAATATATAAAAGGATAATTTTCTGAGCTTTTTGATGAAGGGGCTATGAACAAACAGCCTGAATTGTATTTGAGCATATATAAGTAGAGTTCAGCAGAGATAAAATACGACCCTCTGCTTAGGGAGTTCTCCTTTGTACACTAGTGATTCCAAGCCCTTATCCCAACCTCGTCACCACCTTGACCCCTCTTCCAACTCATTAAGCAAGTGAAGTTCCTACTGGTGACAGTTTGAGGCAAATTCCTTAGGTGGTCAGACATGAGATCTCAACATTGTAAAAATTTTACTCTCTAACCTGACTTGCAACTATGAGTCTAAGAAAACCTCCCATAGCTTCTTTTTCAGATAGTTCTTGCACAACTGTCTTTGCCCCTCCCTCCCCTGCTGCTTTCCCCTTCTCATTAAAGCTTTAAGAGCAGCTAAGTATGAAGAGGTGCTCCTATTGCTGAAGTTTTATTAGTTTTGTAAAATGCAGTGTGGCATACCCACGCTACCAAGCATTACAAATAAAACTGGAATGTCATTAGCAAAACTAAATAAAATAAGAATGGTGGAAAGAGCACTATTTCAGGAGTCAAGATATCTATATTCTCATACCTTTCTAATTCACACGACTTGTCATTAAACTAGTCATTTAATGAGATGTCTTTGTGCCTCTATTTCCTTTGCTAAAAAAAATGAAGGAGCTGCACTAGCTATGTCCTTTCCAGCTTTAGCCGTCTGTGCACCTAAATCTGTTCATAAAACTGTCTTTAAAAATTATTTTTTCTTCCCGCCTTCAGTAAGACAGCTTTTGTCAGCCAATAATATTGAATGATTACAATCTGATTTGCCACAAAACCTGCCACCAAATCTGTTCGTAAAAATATTCTTGAAAACTATTTTAGAAAACCTGTATGCTAATACTTTTCACATCTCCTGCACAAAAATAGGCAAACAAAGAGTTCCTCTGAATGTGTGTGCTTATTTTATTATTATTTATTCTTTGTTTCAGAGGGCTTATATTATAGAAAAAGTATTAAGCAGTAAACTCATTTATAGACATCCTAAGAAGGTCAAATAGAAAATACAATCATAAATAGATTGTCACTACTGCAAAACAATGCAAACTTTCTCCATCTACTTGGCTTTCTTGCTCCTTAGACTAAGCAAGTGATCAGATATGCTTGTGCAAGTCAGCTATGTTATTTCAAACTATTGCTTTTATACATATTCAAAAGTCATATTAAATAACAGGAATAAAACAATTATTAATTTCTGATAAAACCCAGAGTGCATTTTTTAGCTTCTTTATAGAAGATTGTTGAGCATTTTGATTTTGATTCAGAATGTACCTTTGATGACTGACAACTTCACTAATGTTTTCTTGCATTTGATACTTAACCTTAGAAAATTAATTTGCATGCAAAGTATGTTCTTCTGAATTTGGCAGCAGAGAACTAATTGTCATTAAATAAATCCACAGTTTTATTTTGAGAATGAAGGAGTTGTTTCTTTCTCTCTAAATGTTGTCATTATTATTATTAAACTGTTGGAATACCAGATATTTGTTGGTAAGAAAACTCAGTTGCTTTAAATACCATCTTGTTTTCAAATAAACTGCTCAAAATGTGTTGGGTTGTATTAATAAAATATATAAATATTTAAATAGGTTTTATAAACAAAGTTGATGTGATCCAATAAATACATAGTAAGGCTCCTATTATGCAAAAGACATTGTTTCAGGTACCATGTGACATTCAAAAGCAACTCATCAAGAGTTCTTCTTTGGTAAAGCCAAAAATATATAGTTAGAAATAAACCAAGGAAACTGAAACAGCTATAGCACAAGACAGAATTTAATAAGTGCCAAAGCATAATGTATGATGAGTCAAGACAGAAATCATACTTGGGTGATTGATCAGGTAGGACTTCCTGGAAGAGGTTATTTGAAATGAATGGGAAGTACATCCCTTCAGGAATTGCTATGGGGACAATGTGTTCCAAGGACATGTTAGAAACACTGAAACTGGCCCAGGTTCTCCTGATATTACTACCTCCACTTAGAACTTGTTCTATATATCACTTACTGCTGGTTGCATTTCTGCCTCAAGAATTCTCCCAAAGATCACTGAGCTTATCTACATAGAGAGCAGATATAGAGGAACAGCAAGGGGCTACCTGGAAAGGTAAATGGGACCTACATTATGGAGGGTCTTGAATGCCAAGCTAAATATGGAGCTGATTCTATGGATGTTGGGAAGCCACTGAGCCTTCAGGGCAGGGTTACTATGTGATCAGCTTTCAACAACAGACTGGCAGGAAGCACAGGATAACTTTACCCAGGGAGAGTCCTTAGGGTTCAGAAATTAGGGAGGGATCTTTGAAGACCTGCCCCTGGTGATGGCAGTGAAAAGTGAAGGAGAAGGACTGGTTAAAAGAGACAACTAAGGAGAAAACCAGTAACCTCTATTATATAAGAAATAACTATAGTTTAAGTATTTAATACCATAATGGTTTCCAAAAGTGTTTTTGGAAATTTATACCTGCAAAAAATAGAACCAACAAAATACTGTAAAACTCAGGAGTAGCTGAGTAGAAGGCCAAAGAAGGGCTAAAGTGATTTTCTTAACTTTCTCATTTATTCTTTTTTGAAAATTTATCAAATAGATTTTGATGTTAACAACTGGCTGAGATCTGATTTTCTAAATTAATTTTGTAATGATTTTTTGGGGGTTTGAGAAATCAAAAAAATGGTTAATTTCTTAAAAACTCCAAATAATTATTAAAAGTAATTCTAATATAAAAGTTTTTTAAGAGGACTCTAGAATTTATAGCTTCAGAAAATCAAACTTTCAAAAGTATTTTGTCATATATATTATAGTTAGTGATATTTGGATTTTTTAGTTTCTAGAGCTTTAATTATTGAATTAAATGGAAATTAATGTTTTAGAATTTGAAAAGTCACTTAATTTTCATGGGATGTCTAAAAATTTTCCTAAAAATATAAGGCACTCTATTTGGAAAAACTCAAACATGTGAATCATAGGAGAATTTTATATTTAAGTAGGTTTACTTTTTATAGCCATTTACTTTCAAACCAGAAGTTGTGCGATTAACAATAAAAATCAAGTTTTCTCACACAATCATAGACTTGTTCACTTTGCTACACTGTATAAAGCATGTCCATACATATGTGGAGCCAATAAGGCAAACTGACTAAAGTAAGTGTATCATCATATACACAAGAAAAACCCAATACTCCACATAAAATGTTTAAGTTACTGAATCAATAATATAATGATTATTTAAAATATGGATTTATGTGCTTTGAAAAATTTTCTCTTTTTAAACCAAAATATCTTATTTACACAGAAAAATTACCAAATAAATCAAAATACTGACACCTTACTATAGAGGATTCATCCTGACCCAGGAAAAAATATGAATTTTTTTTTTAGGTACAAAATAAGAATTGTGATTTTAAAAAACAGATTAGTGACAAGAGTAGCAACAAACTGAGCACAAAAACCTACTTACACAGTTGTACGATTAACAATAAAAAATCAAGCTTTCTCACACAATCATAGACTTGTTCACTTTGCTACACTGTATAAAGCATGTCCACTATCGCAAGAACAAAAAACCAAACACCGCATATTCCCACTCATAGGTGGGAATTGAACAATGAGAACACATGGACACAGGAAGGGGAACATCACACTCTGGGGACTGTTGTGAGGTGGGGGGAGTGGGAAGGGATAGCTTTAGGAGATATACCTAATGCTAAATGACGAGTTAATGGGTGCAGCACACCAGCATGGCACATGTATACATATGTAACTAACCTGCACATTCTGCACATGTACCCTAAAACTTAAAGTATAATAATAATAAAATAAAAAATAAAAAAAAGAAATGGGAAACTACTATAGTAATAAAGATGGTTAATTACTTAAAAAAAAAGCATGTCCATATATATGTGGAGCCAATAAGACAAAGAAAACCAAAACAGTTTATTTTTGAATAATAGTATTTGTAGATTCCTTGATAACATACCAGGTGACTTGGAGACAACATTGATCTGGAAGATTATAAACCCAAAAGGTTCTCATGGCTGAGTAATGCTAACAACAGCAGTAACACTCATTCGAACCCTGAAGAAAAATAATTGGGAGGACCAAATTTGCTCTGCAGAAAGTACCCAAACTACTGAGGTTGAAATAGTCATTTGAAGTAAATCATGTGTTATGGTAACACTGCAGAAAGCCTTTACATTCCTTCTGAACATCCTGAGATGTGGTAATATATGGTTTATTCACAAACATGCTCTCATGTATAAATGTCCGTCTGTAGATCTGAATTATGCATATGATAACATCAAAATGGCAATCTAATAAAATCCAAGCTTCCACAGTCTTGTCTATTTTCAGATTTTTGCAAAGTACGAGGAGAATACTTCCTTCGGCTGTTTCACACTTAAATGCATTGGCTGTCCAAAGGAAAAGTTTTGTCAACAGTTTAGAAGCAAGAAAAAAATTGAAAAAATTGGATAATTTTCAGTTTGCAGATTTGCTGTAGTTTTTAGCTTCATGAAATGGCTTACTTAAAAATTTGCAAAAATTATAGGAAATATATTAATATGTAATGACAAAGCAGACATTTCAACTTTAGAAAATTGAGGCTAAAACAATTTGCTACCGGTGTTTAGTTGATACAATAATTTGGATCTTTGCAAAAACCTTTTAAGAGCAAGTAACATCTGTGTATTATTGAGGAAACACTTCATGAGTATTTTGAAATGCTTGATTTTAGAAAATATATTAACTGGATTTGAAATTTCTTGTTGTACAATGAGGACTTTAAGCATTACACTTATCAATGAAAGAAAAAGAAGCTTTAGATTTAAAGGATGAATACACCATTCATGTTTAATTTAAAGTGTTCAAATAATTTGAGTTCTGCTCAATGGAGGTAAGAGTCTGTGATATGGAGAAAAAGTGATAAATACATTTTTGCTATTTGCTACCTCTTATTCATATAAACAAAGTTTCTCACAAATTATTTACCTTAAGAATGTGAAGATAAATCATCATTTGAAAAAATCTTGATTAGGATATATGCATAACCAAACAAATCATAAAACTCTATAATAAAATGTTATGTACACAAAAGTAAGATCTAGTTTCTCATTTAAAAAATTTGGAAATATTTTATTTGGGAGCTATGTACAAACTCAATATTTAATATCCTGCCTAACATTTATGTTTTGCTTTTCATAACAAATCCATATAAGGTAAAGAAAGAATATATTTTGTTTTTCACCAAACTGCATATAGAAACCTCCAAAATCCTCTCTAGTTTACCATGATATGCTGTAGAAATAGAATCATTTAATCTGTGATTGAATATGAGTAAGTCTGACAAGAAATTCCTAAGAAAATAAATTTAACTGATTGTTGGGTAAAGTGTGATAAAGCAAATGAAAAACAAGCCCAAGGTAACTCAAAAGTTAAGAATATTACCAAGGAGAAAAATATGTTGGCTGTAGCTTAACTTGTTTCTTGGTTTGTAAGACTTAAAGAAGCTATGAGAGGAAGCACATCTCGGCAGACATAAGAGTATAAAGATATTCCAAAAGGCAAACATTCCAAAAGCACTCATCCTTATCCAAGTTTCTCTAAAGGGGTTCTCAGTGTGCTAATGATGGAAACATGTACTGGGCATTTGTTGTGGTTTCTTATAAAAACCAAGTTATAGATTGTCTGAAGTTGTAGTCAATGACTAAATATTACACAACTTGAGTAAGTTTTGGTACTTGGGAAAATAGCTTCAAAGTTTCACTCTTCTGGGGACTATCTGGGAACAGGAAGGGAAGAAACATGTATATATTCTTAAAATAACCTACATCAATAAATCAACATTCATATTAAATTCCTTAACTGAGTGGTGATATGTATCAGAATTTCTGCTAACTGCAGAGATACAAAGATCTTTTTTAAAAATATGCTACTTTAAAATCCCATACAGAAATAGGCCTGAAGCTTTAAATATGTATTCCAATAACTCATATTTCTTAGAACTACTGTACTTTTTATCTCATGTACTGTTTGAGGGTTTTCCAGGTTCAATATTGTGTGCGTCAAATTACTCCATATTCCTGTATGTTTCAGAGAGTCTGAAGAGACAAAATAAAATACTTTCCTTTTGATCTAAAATGGCATTTCCTATATAAGAACAAAAAGCCACAAGAAAGTTTTAAGGCTTCTGCAATTAGCGTATTAAAAAAATTGTACTGCCTAAAACTGACCATAATTTCCAGTGAAACCTTGCCAAATCTACTGGAAAAGGCAGAGTCAGGAAGAATGTCTATGTGGCTACAAATAACAGCAAAACTCTATGCTATAATACAAATAATAACCTAAGAGTTATTGAAGGCATGAGAATAACTTATAAAAAGCAATTGTAAAGCATTTTGTAAAATATTATTGCCATTCAAATGTTAAATGATGACAACAGAAGTTCTTCAGGGACTGATAAAAAGCAAATACTGTTGGAAGAGGAACTATAAGGAAAAAGTAAAGAAAATGGAGCGGATATAAAGACCTCGTAAATTTGAGAGAAAAAAAGACAGTTGTGAGTGATAAAAGGAAAAACCTTGCCAATTTTATGTCCAAATCTACCAGAATAAATAGCTCTTTTTTAATTCCAGGGGACCCAAACCCAAATAGGAGAATAAAAGGTAATCTCTTAAATGTTTATAGAGACATTTTTCACACATATAAGCAAATACAGAAGAAATATATACTAATTGATTCTGTTTTACAGATCATGTAGTACAATTAAATTATTTTTAGAGGAATATAAAGTAACAAGGTTCATCATTTCTGCTTAGTCCTAATTAACACCTACAGTGGAACAACCTATAAAAAGAAAGATAAGATGCTCAGCAATCTTCATCACTCGCCCATCAAAACAAGGTCTTTAGAAAAGTGCCTTAATAATCAAAACTTGTTTCCTAAAAAACAAAACCTTTATAGAAAAATGATGATAATGATGATGATGTTGAATTCTTAACAGAGTATGCTTAATTCTTCTAACTTTTCTTTTAGCTCTTGAGTAATTTAATCTGTAAATTACCTGCAAAACCAATAGCATGAGTAGTGCTCTCCGAAACTGGTATATTTAATCAAAATGAAGAATAAAGAAAGGGTGCTTATGTAAATCAGACACAGGTTTTGCCAATTCTGCAGAATGGATTCCTTATTCTTTTCTGCCCTATTTGGAACTAGTATGTTCCTAATTATTGCTGTTTAGCGTCTTAGGAAGAGAAAAAGGAATAAAACATGAATGATGCTAGAATGTTCTCTAATGATAATTAATTGCTTTTTAAAAAAAGACTCAGATAATAGGAATAGGATCAAAAGATATTTTTGTTTTACTTGACTGTTTTTATTCATTTTACAGTAGTCATCTTCCAGGAAGCAAGACTTACCACCAATAACTAACGGGGGCCAGTCTTGGAGAATCAAGGTTCATCCAATGTTTAGGTTGTGTATTCAACACTCCCATGTTTTATCTAGCTCACTTTTGTCTGTGGAGTCTGAGAGTGAGAGACTAGCTCACTCTCCTCTGTAGAGTCTGAGTTATCTTGTTTAGATTTTATGTCGACTACCTTAAAGGGTGACTGCAGAATCCTAATTTCCCACATGCTATGAAGAAAAAAATGATACAAAAAAAGGAAGGGGAATGAAAGAAGTAGAAGAGGGAAAGAGAGAAAAAGAATCAAAGAGATATTCTCCTACACAGTCTGTCCTTGAAGAAAACATCTGCCTAAATGTTTTGTGCTGAGAATGACCTGTTAACATGATCTGAAGTTAGAGCAGTTAGGACCGGGGGGAGGGGAGAAGTGCACACTTGGAGAAAATTGAGAAACAAATGTGAGGGATAAAATTATGTTTCTCCAAAAAGTACAATATATAAATGTTATTGTCAGAAAAATAAGGGTAAAAAGGAAAGGAAAACGTACATACATATAGGCAGAAATTATAAAGATTGGGGCTTAAACTTAGGAAAAGTTGTACTAGCTGAAAAATCGCCAATCCAAAACTATGAAATCAGTGGGCCTGAAAGAGGAGGCATGTACAAAGTAGAATAAGGACAGCGTGATGTTTTGGTGCTTTTATCCAATGGACAAAATTTGCTTGACCCAGTTTTGAGATAATCTCACCCTATTTTCTCAGACTTACTAGTACAAAACTTGGTCTAGAATGATCTCTGAGGGTGCTATATTACAGACCTTCCATACTAAAAATTGCTGTCAAAATTTACTGAGCATGTACTGCATGCTTGGCACTGTCCTGAAAAGTGTGCAGCTAATTGCAATTCTGTGCTGTAAGTACTATGTTCATTTCCATTTTGTACATAGAAAAATTGAAGCACAAAGTTTCATCACCTGCCCAAGCTCACAAAGAAAGTAAGTGGTGGAAGTGGGAATCTAATTTAGGCCAGCTAACTCCCAAGCCCCCTAGTTTAATCACAACACAGTATGTTGACCTTTTCATAATGATGTTTAAGTTACTTATCTGAAATGATTTCTAACGAGTAAAGGAGATTGGTATAAAGTGATCGCTCATTTTAATTCAAGCATAGAAATGGCAGGCATTGGGTTAGATTCTGGGGCCAAAAAAGAACAAAATCCAGTTACTGTGCTCATAAATATTAAAGCCTGGTAGAATCCTCACAACAGGAATGAGAATGTCAAGGAGTGCAGATGCAATACTGTGTGATAGGAAATGTTGTAATAGTGAAGTACTCAAGTCTGAAGCAGTGAAGTATAGGCCTCAGAAACTACAACAGAGGAAAAGTGGAACAGCTTTTCCCACTACAAGTAGACACACTAAACCTTGCAATAACGTAGGCACTCCTGGGCAGATTAGAACTACTCTTCTTTCTGTGAGCCTTCTAATCATTCCAGAGCTAAAATATAGCCCTTCAAGAATGTTTCAGATGTGCAAATAAGTCCATGTAGTCAGTCAAAAGAATGAAGAAGCATCTGTGTTCAGTCCACTTAGTTGAAATTTACTGACATAATGAAAATATTAGGAAAACCTATCAATGATAAAGAATCATGCTCAGCATAATAAAGATGCATTAATAAAAGCATTGGGGAATGGGGTGGAGAAGTGGGTTGAAGATTAAAGCCAAGCCAAAATATGAATGGGATGTTGCTGCAAGATTAAGAGGGTCTTTGGTATTACAAGGAAAGAAAATTAGGGCAAGTTAATTTATGGAAAGACAGTGAAAACAAAATTGTCCCTTATGTCATCTAAGTTTGGATTTGCTATTTTTTATTACCTTTTAAAGATTTATAATAAGAAAAATACAATGGAGAAATTAAGAATCATTAGGATGTAATGATGAGTTTCAAAGACAGCCCTAATGAAAAGCAGAAATATTTGAAAACAAAAATCCCCAAATCATATTTCTGTTTAAAATTTATAGTAATACTCTGATTCTTTAAAATCCACTGAGCTGCAATATGTGCTTATATTGGCTGTTGAATTATGATTTAAATGTATGCTATATTAAGGAGGTAAAATATTTGTTGCCTTACATGAAAAAAATTTAATTGTGGAAAATTGAGGAAAGTCAGAAGATTGAAGACACAAAATAGTAATCATTGAAATCTACTGTACTGTTTTAAAAAAGGAATATGCATATACTTTCATATATCCAACTTGGATAAAATACGTGCGAGCAAAATACACCAAAATGTTAACAGAGTAATCTCTGCAATGTGATTGCAGGCATTTTTTTCTTTTTTCTTTATACTTCTCTTGATTTTTCAGTTTCTATAATGAGCTAGTACTACTTTTATAATTAGAAAAAGGCCATGTTATGTTAAAATAGACTTGTGTCTATGTTCTAGAAGAAGTGAATTGTATAATAATAAATTAGACATCAATTAAAAACACAAATCATTAGCAGTATACAGCCATAGTTTACAAAGAACAACTTAAACCATACAAACTTCATAACTTCTTTTGGCTTGAACTCTAAGATTCAGCAGATGTTATACTGGAATTTTAGTAAAGGACATGGTATAGTCTCCCGAGATTTTACTGACAGATGAATTTAAATCTGTTTGGATCAGAGAAACTGCACTTGGTTGAAAAACAAGGCTGTAGGTCTGTAAACAAAAGGAAGTGATGACCTGATCAAGGGAAGAGGCTAATGAAAAAGCCATAGTGTCAATCAGCAACCAGCCATAGAGAATAGAGGCATAGCCTAGATGGCACATGGAGTATTTAAGATGGTAAAAGGCTCTGGTAGGGAGAAAAAATGGCAAGATGGCAGGGAGAAGTAATGATTATTAAGCACCTGCTTCGTGTGAAGTATTGTGCTAGTCTTTGGTGTATTGCTCTCTTGTACTGTGTGAACAACATCTCTACAAGTTAGGAATTCTTTCCGATTAACAGATGAGGAAATTAAGAGTAAAAAAAGACGTTAAATGTAACAAATAGTAAATACTGACAGATACAGCAACTTACCTATTTAGTTAAATGTGATCTGAAAAATAAAATCTATCAATAGTGAGTTCCTAGTAAGCATTAAAAAAAAAAAAAAACCAGAGAAATTACTGTGCTAAACATTGACAGAAGTGTACTATGTAACATGAAAGGAAAAACCCAAGGGTTTTTGCTTTTTGTTTTTTAAATTTTTTGAATTTTGACTTCACATATTACATTTAATAACATGGGGGATACAAGGACAATTAGTTTGCCCCTCTCTCTATAAGTATAGTGAAATTATGGCCGGGATATTGTATCTCATTATGAGAGATTTATTCCAGCAAAGACAATAAGGTCCATAAAAATGCTAAGGTATTGTCTGTGGAGATCCTGACTAAATGTTGACTAGGATGAGTCATAGCATAGCTGAAATGCATAAGCACTTGGAGGAAATGATGGGGTTTGATCTAAACAGGATAAGTAGAATAAAAGTAAGGAAAGGAAGAAGCATAGGTCAAGTATCAATAAAAACTTTCCAACAGTGGAAACTATCAAAACCAGAAGATTTGTTCCCAAAGGAGATTCATATTTTGGAAGATTTAATATTTGACTGAGTAAACATGAAAAAATAACTAATCGAGAACAGTTCTCAATTTTATGCTTCTATAGATTCATTTGTAAATAAACTGTTGAGCAATGATGCCCCATTTATTCATCAGCATTAGGGAACAAACTGTTCTGTAGAAGTCAGTTCCCCAGATGTTGCAGGACTTGCAACAGCTACAGATTTTTGAAAAAATTTCAACTTATTTAATGGGAAATTATTTAAATTGCGTTACTCAGATCCTTGGCTTCTTCAACATTCCAATTCAGAATTACGATATGAGATAGCAGAACTATGTGTGGAAAGCCTCCTGGAACATGGGCTCAGGACAAGCAGAGTCCCAGTCTTAGTTCAAGTAGAAAGTAGCTATGACCGTGAAGGTCATTTATCCTTCTGGTCCATGTATTTTTTTAAATATACAACTATAAATAAAAGTATGGGGAAAATGATCTCATTCACATGTGCACATGTTTTTCTTTGATGGGTAATAAGAAGCTGAATATGTGGGTAAAAGGGATTTTAGCATTCTAAAGTTATATTTATGATAACCAGAACTTATTCACTCATTCCGTGTGTAATTAAACATAAATACACTTTTATCCACCATTGCTCAATTGATCCCATTTTTAAGAACTTTATTGCTGTATAATCAATGTATGATAGACTGTACAATTTAACAAGTTTGAGCATTTGTATATGCTAATAGAACTATCACCACCGTCAAGATAGTGAACATATCCATCATTCCCAGTAGTGATCTCTTGCTCCAGTACATTTCCTTCTTCCCACCCATCTTCCCTCCACCAGGCAACTGCTGATTGGATTTCTGTCACTATATATTAGTTCACATTTTCTAGAATTTTAAATAAATGAAACAAAACTGTATATACTCTTTTTTCAGTCTGGATTTTTTGTTTTGCATAATTATTTTGAAATTCATCTATGTTGTATTTATCTGTAGTTCATTTCTTTTTATTATTAAATAGTAATTTATTGCATGCCAATTTGTTTATCCATTAACTCCATTCGTCTGTTGATGGACATTAGGGTTGCACCAGTTTTGACTATTACAAATAAGGCTATTGTGAATATTTGTGTGTAAGTCTTTGTATGAACATTTGCTTTCATTTCTCTTGGATAAATATCTGGAATAGAATGGTTGGCTCCTGTGATAGGTATATATTTAATTTTTTAGGAAACTGACAAACTATTTTCCAATATGATTGTGCCATTTTGCATTCTCAGCAGCAGTGTATGAGAATTCCAGTTCCTCCACAACCCTATCAGCACTTAACATGGTCAGTCTTCTTAGTTTAGCCATTCTGATGAAAGTGCAGTAGTCACAGCACTTTAGGAGGCTGAGGCGGGCGGATCACCAGGTCAGGAGATTGAGACCATCCTGGCTAACACGGTGAAACCCCGTCTCTACTGAAAATACAAAAAATTAGCCAGGCATGGTGGCGGGTGCCTGTAGTCTCAGCTACTCGGGAGGCTGAGGCAGGAGAATGGTGTGAACCCGGGAGGCGGAGCTTGCAGTGAGCCGAGATTGCACTACTGCACTCCAGCCTGGCCGACAGAGGACACTCCGTCTCAAAAAAAAAAAACGAAAGTGCAGTAGTATTTCTTTGTGATTTTAATTCACATTTCCTTAATGATTAAAAGTGTTGAACATTTTTCATGTTTCTTTTTCAACTTTATTCTCGAAAAGTCTGACTCTACCCATTTTTAAAGTTGTTTTTTATTATTGAGATTTGAGAATTCCTAACCTATTCTAGATACAAGTCCTTTTTCACATATATGATTTGCTAATATTTTCTCCAAATCTGTAGTTTATCTTTTCATTCTCTTAATATCTTTTGAAAGCAGAATTTTATCATTTTGATGAAGTTAAATTTATCATTTTTATCTTATACGGATTGTGCTTTTAGTGTTTTATATAAGAAATTTTGCCTAACCCGGGGTCACAAAGATTTTCTTCTATGTTTTCCTCTAGAAGTTTTATACTTTTAGGTGTTACATTTAGATATACAATTTTTTTTAATGTATGGTGTGAATATGGTTTGAAATTTATTTTTTACCTATGGATAACCAATTGTAATATCATTTGTTGAAAAACATTTTCTAATAAATTGCCTTTGCACCTTTTCTAAAATTCTCTATTTGATTCCATCAGTCTATCTTTACCAATATTTCACTGTTATGATAACTGTAGTTTTACAATGAATCATGAAATCAGGTAGTATTGGTACTCCAACTTTTTTCTTATGTTTCCATTTTATTTTGGCTGTTCTATGTCCTTTGCATTTCTATCTGAACTTTAGAATAAGCTTGTCAGTTAAAAAATAAGAATAAAAATAAACCCTGCTGGGATTTTGATTGGGATTGCATTGAATATGTAGGTCAACTTGACAAGAATTGACATCTTAACAATATGAAGTCTTCTCTCCTATGAACACAGTATAAATCTATATTTATATAGGTTTTCCTTAATTTCCCTTAGCAATGTCTTACAGTTTTCAGTGTACATGTCTTGCATATATTTTGTCAGATATATTTCTAAATAGTTCATATCTTTGATGCTATTGTAAGTGGAATTATATTAATTATTCCAATTTTCAATATTTCCTTACTATGCAATTGATATTTGTATCTTGATTTTGTATTTTGTAACATAGTGAATTCTAGTAGATGTTTTTATAGATATTATCAGGATTTCCACAGACAAACCTATGTCATCCGTAAGTAGACAGTTTTCTACTTCCTTTTCAATCTGGATGTCTTTTGTTTCTTTTTATCAGCCTATTGAATTGACTAGAATCTTCCCTACAATTTTGGCTAGATGTGGACATCCTTGCTTTATTCCTGATCTTGGGAGGGGAAAGCATTAAATATCACATTGTAGGTTTTTCATAAATGTCCTTTATTAAGTTGAGAATGCTACTTTCTATCTCTAGTTCGATGAGAGCAATTTTATTTTTAAATAACAAATGGATGTTGGATTTTATCTAATTTTTTGTGTCTGTTTAAAGGATCATATGGTTTTCTTTTTTAGTTTGTTAATACTATGGATTACATGGATTGATTTTGAATGTTAAAACTACTTTGCATTTCTGGGATAAACCACAGTTGGTCTGGATGTATTATCCTTTTTCTATATTGTTTGATTCTATATGCTAAAATGTTAACAACTTTTTGTCTTTGTGTTCATGAGGAATATTAATTTGTAGTTTTCTTTGTGATGTCTTTGTTTTGCAAGGTAATGTTGGACTCATAGAATGAGTCGGCAAGTAGTTTCTCCTCACAAAATTTGTGGAAGGGTTTATGCAGCATTGGTATTTTTTTAAACTAAATATTTAGCAGAATTCAGAAATAAAGTAATCTGGGCCTGAGGTTTTTTTATGTGTGAAAAGGCTTTTAACTACAAAGTCAATTTCTTTAACAGATATAGAGGTAGTTAGAAAGTTTGTTTCTTCTTATGTGAGTTGATATTTTTTGTTCCTCAAGGGATTTGCCCACTTCATATAAGTTGTCAAATATATTAGCATAAAGTTATCCATAATATGCCTTCATAATCTTTTAATATCATAGAATCTGTAGTACTGACAACTCTTTCATTCTGAATATTGGTAATTTGTGCCCTGTCTCCCTTTTTTATCCTGATCGAATAGGTCTGTGTAGAGGTTAATTATCAATATTAATCTTCTTAAAAAAGCAGGTTTCAATGATTTTCTCTAATCTGCTTTTTATTTCATTGGCTTACACTCTGATCTTCATTATCTTATTTCTTCTGCTTACTTTGAGGTTAATTTTTTCTTGCTTTTTCCAGTTTTTGTGGACAGAAACTAAGGTTGTCACTTTGAGATCTTTCTTGCAATACAGTCATATTTTAATGTTTCTTTTCGTGCCTGAAACTTTTTATTGGGTGCCAGACATTGTGAATTTTATCTTGTTGGGTGCTGGGTATTTTTAAATTCCTGTAAATATTTTTAAGCTTTGTTATGGGAGGTAGTCAAGTGACTTGGAAACAGTTTGATTCCCTCAGATTTTGCTTTTAAGATTTCTCAGGTGGGGCAACAGCAGGATTTATTCTGGAGATAATTATTTTGCACCTGAGACAAGAATTTTCTGAGTCCTGTACTCAGTGCCACATAGAGGTTTTCCATTCTGCAAGTGGGAATGGGAACTGGTCCCAAATGAGCTCCAGCTACTGTTCCTCCTAATCCTTTTGGGTGGTTCTTTTTACCTGGCCTTGGTCAGTTTCCTTGCACGCACCTGCTGATCAGCACTCTGCTGAATACTCAAGGGCAGCCCTCTGAGGCTCTTGCCAATTTTCTCTGTCTTCCATTACTCTGCACTGTGAACTGTAGCCCTCTGTCTCTCCAAATTCTCATATCAATTTTCCCAACTCAGGGAGTTTGCTGGGTTCTGCTTATATTCCCTCTTTTTGCATCACAGCCTGGAAACTCCCTCAAGCCTGAAAGCCAGGGCAAGCATGAGGCTTACCTTACTTGTTTCCTGTCCCAAATTAATCATTTGCCTTCCTTGCTTTATGTCCAATATCTTGAAAAGTGTTGTTTAATATATTTTGTCTGATTTTTTAATTGTTTCAGCAAGAAAGGTAAATATGGCCCCTGTTACTCTGCATTGGCTAGAAGAGGAAGATATAAATATACTTTAAAAAATAACATAAACTGACCTAAAAATTAGTTCGTACTAAGAACTAGCAATCTTTGAGTCAAAGGTTTTACTCTGTTTACCTGCATTTTGTGCCTCTCTCTCTCTCTCTGGCAAGACTTTAGATTCCTCATTATTAAGCCCAGGCGTGGCCTTTGAACATGAACCAGTGGAATCTGAGTGGAAGTATCATGTCTCTTCTGAGCAGAAGTTTTAAGAGTCAGGCTGAGGTTTGCCATGTTCTTTTTTGCCTCTGTCACAACGACTGCCCATCTTTCAGATGGAGGCTGCTCTTTCAGTGTATTAGTCAGGGTTCCCTAGAGTGACAGAACTAATAGGATAGATATATACATATAAAGGGGGGTTTCTTAAGTATTAACTTACACGGTCGCAAGGTCCCACAATAGGGAGGTTTAGTAAGTATTAACTTACATGATCCCAAGTTCCCACAATAGGCTGTCTGCAAGCTTGAGGAGCAAGGAGAGCCAGTCCGAGTCTCGAAACTGAAGAACTTGGAGTCTGATATTTGATGACAGGAAGCATCCAGCACAAGAGAAAGATGTAGGCTGGGAGGCTAGGCCAGTCTCAGCTGTTCACGTTTTTCTGTCTGCTTTATATTCACTGGAAGCTGATTAGATGGTGCCCACCAGATTAAGGGTAGGTCAGCCTTCCCCAGCCCACTGATTCCAATGTTAATCTCCTTTGGCAACACCCTCACAAACACACCTAGGATTAATACTTTGTATCCTTCAATCCAATCAAGTTGACACTCAGTACTAACCACCACATTCAGCTTGAGTTGATCCTCAGTATTAACCATCACATTCAGCTTGAGTCCGCATGTAAAGCAGAACTCAGATGACCTAGGGTGGACTTAAGCCTTTTTGTTGTAAGCTACATAGCCTAGCCTGTCTAACACATACTATAAGGGAGGCACTGGTTTTAGTTTCTAGATCATTAAATGGTTAATTCTATCTAAATTCTAACTCTTATACCATGTTACCTTAAGGGAGAGCGAGGGTTTCTTAAGAATTATTCATTGAGTGCCTATTGCATGCTGGAACTGTGATAGGCTTTGACAACATAAAGATAAGAACAAAAAAGATAAGTCATGTTCCCTCAAAAATCCACAATCTAAGGGTACCCAGTCTAGTGAAGTATGTTTTTTTACGTGGACTTGGTCAGTTTCCTTGCATGTTTTAATTGGGGTGAGTATGTTTTAACTGGGGGTGAACAAGACATGATGTTCCCCTTGGGAAACGTCACCCAATCTGTGATAATCAATGCAGGCTTTCCAGGGGTGGAACTGCTGAGATGAGTCTAAGGGAAACCTAGGAGTCAGCCTTCTAGAGAAAGAAGACAAAAGCAGTGCTGGCAGAGGAAGCAGCTTGTGGAGTGGCTGAGTGTCATGTGTAGGCTTGGCACACCTGAGAAGTTCACTTTGTTCTAGAGACCAAATAAGAAATGAGGCAGATAGAGGAACACTTTTCCCTTTGAGTCATCTCACAAATCTAGTTCACTTTTATAAGTAATTATTGACTGTAGCACCTACTAGGACAAAGGCAACTGGGAGGAGACATCTATTTTCCCGAGTCTTAGAGTCCTGGCCCTCTGAAAACAATAGCCAAATAGGAACAGTAAAGAGCTATGCCTGCCAATCTATAAGCCTGCAAGGGTGTAGAATATAGGCAGAAACAAAGAAGGAGCCAACACTTCCTGGAGGGAAGGAGTGGTCTCAGAAAAGATTGTGTACAGGTGGTGTATTAATATGCTAAGGCTGCCATAAGAAAGTACCATAGACTAGGTGGCTTAAACAACAGAAATGTATTTTCTTACAGTTCTGGGAGCAGAAGTCCAAGATTAAGGTGTTGGTAGGTTTGGTTTCTTCTGAGACCTCTCTTCTTGGCTTGTAGATGGCTGCCTTCTTGCTGTGCCCTCACATGATTGTTCCTCTGCATGCTCATGTGTGTGTCCTAAGCTCCTCTTCTGGTAAAGCATACCAGTCATATTGGATTAGGGTACACCCATAGGATCTCATTTTCCTTTAATTAATTTTCTTTCTCTCTCTCCCTCTCTTTATTTATTTATTATTATTATTATTAGTTATTTATTTTTTTTTTGAGACTCTGTCACTCTGTAGCCCAGGCTGGAGTGCAGTGGTGCAATCTTGGCTCACTGCAGCATTCACCTCCCAGGTTCAAGTGATTCTCAAGCCTCAGCCTCCCAAGTAGCTGAGACTATAGGCACACAACACCATGTCCAGCTGTTTTTCTGTTTTTTGTATTTTTAGTAGAGACGGGGTTTCCCCATGTTGCCAATGCTGGCCTTGAACTCCTGAGCTCAGACAATCTGTCCACCTTGGCCTCCCAAAGTGCTAAGATTACAGGCATGAGCCACCGTGTCTAGCCTAATTTTCTCTTTAATGACACTATCCCCAAATATAGTTACATTCTGAGGTACTAGGACTAGGGCTTCAACATATGAATTTTGGGACACAATTCAGCCCATCACAGGTGACATGATCAGATCCTTGATAAGTGAATATGTATTTTCAGACAAGCGATGAAAAGGAGCTTTAGACAAAGGAAACGGTGTTAGCAAGGGCAATGGGGAAGGAAATTACATCATTTTATAGAGCTGCCCATAGAGTGAATGGAGTCAGAAAACATGAAAATGAGGCAGTAAGTAGGACTTTGCAAGTCTAAATAAAGGTCTTTTGATTTTAATTTGTAGAATTTGTTCTTATCTTTGGCCTTACAATAGAATCCCTCAGGATTTAAGAAAACAACAACAAATATCTCACTCCCAGTCTAACCAATTCAATCTGGATATAGAGTAATGGTATTTCAAAAACATCTCCCTAAGTAATTCTAACATGCAACCAAGGTAGGAGCCACAGCTGTAGAGAGTAGAGATTGAGAAGACAGATGAGATTGGATTTGTGTTTAGGAAAAAGGGCTGGAAGGGTGTGAGCCTTGGGGGTAGAGAAATCAGTTTGCAGGCACTGTTGCAAGGGTTGGAGGGCTGGAACAACACAGTGGTAGGAGTGGGAAAGGGACAACATGAGATGTTAATAATGTAGAAGAGAAAGAACTTGATTCCTAATTCAATGCAGAGAATGAGGAAATGGGGACGTTTGTGAAGATTCTTGCATTTCTGACATGAGTTGTTGGGTGGAGGGCAATTCATTTGATAATAATAACAACAGAAATGCAGGAAGAAGATACAATTTTAAGGGAATGATAATAGGCTCATCTTTGGATTTGTTGGGCTTGAGTTTCTTGTGATGAAGTACAGGGTGCACTGGTACATACAAATCTGGGCTTAGGAGATAAATCAGAACTAAAAGCAAACATTTTGGGATCATCAATGTGTGACTAATAGTTGAAGCCATGGAGGTGACGAGATGGCCAAGGAGAAAAGAGGGCTGAGGACAGTCCCCTAGGAATACAAATGCTTGAAGAAGACTGGGAGGATGATACCAGCGAGAACCAGAGAACAGTGATAAATAAACTGAGAGAGAGAGAAGTCAGTAAAGGTGAATCCCTCAGAAAAATGAAAAACTTAAGGACTGACAAAAGCCCATTGGATTTGTTAATTGAGAGGGGTTTGGTGGTATTTGCTCCACAGAGTTAGCAAACCAATAGGGGCCTAACCTTACCTGCAGGTTAATGGTGAATGGGCTCTGAGGGAGTGTATTCAGGGAACATAAACTATTCTTCGGTGGAAGAGCATGAGCCAAGGGGATGGGCAGACTGTTAGAAAAGTTGCAGCCAAAGTTTAGAGGTCATGAGGTAAAAGGGCAAGTGTAATGAAAGGAAGGGAGTGAGAAAGGCAAAGTGGGGAAAGTTGTAATTGCAGTTGGATACATCATAAAGTTTATGATTGCAGAGTGGCATGAGGTTCAGGCAATAAGATGCAACAAAGCATCTTGGAAAGGTACTGCTGAAATGAAGAGGAAGAGGTCCATGAATTTGGAAGCTAAGTTGATTAGACCAACCACACAGAGTCCTTTTGATAAGGGGAAAATTTGGGGCAAGGGAAGGGAAAGACTGAGAGGCAAGTGCTAACATAGTTCGTGGAGATGCAGATGATATCACTGGTTTGGGAGATAACAGAGGAGGGCCCAGGGTGCTTAGGGGAGCTCCTGGAAGTCTTGGATAATGGAATGGTAATCAGCCATCTGTAGACAGGTGATGAGATTTCAGGGGGAAAAAAAAAACCCAGCAACCACGATGACAAAGCAGGAAACATACATTCAAAGAATCGGCTCTCATATATATTAATAGTTCTGAGTTGCTGCATTGAGCAGTGAGAGAAAAGAAGGAATATGAGGGTAGAGAGGTGGAAAAGAGTTAGATTTTGTAGGAGCTTGTAGATTATGGGAAGGATTTTTGTCTTTCATCTGACATTGGGGGGACCATCTTATGGTGTAGGCAGGAAGGTGACATGATCAAATTTGAGTTTTAGAAAAGTCTTCTGGGGACCTTGTGGAGGATACACTGTTAGAAGGCAACTGGTGGAGACAAATTTGGAAACAAATTGCATAAACCCAGGTGAGAGTCTAGAATTAATCAGTGGTGGTTGTGCTGAAGAGGAGGCAACAGACTTACTAGACAAATACAATTGATGTGGTTATAAGGAATAAGAGATCTAGACAGAAACCAAGCTTCCTCCTATGTCTGCCAGTCATCAACTACATATGCTTAGGCAAAAATTTTATTCAGCATCTATTATATGTCAGGTTGTTGAGATGAGGCAGAGAACAAACAGACATGTAACTTACATTGTGAGTAACAAACTAAAGCCTAGAAGGGTTCATAAAGAAGAAATACTTGGAGAAAAAGCAACAGGAGGAAAGAGGAGGAAAGGGAAAAGGAGGAAGCAGAAGCCCTCCTTCTTAAGAAACACATGATATAATTTTCTTGATTTGCTGCCCTACATCCCAATACTTATTTAGTAATATATAACATTTTTTAAAGTCTTTGTTTTTCAGATACTTTCCAAATTCCTTAAGTGTATTCAAAATAGTGTTTAGATAATCTTTGGCTGACAAGTGTCAATTATTAATTTATCACTGTCATTATCACTTGTGTTGCAGTTGTTTACTTTTCAGTTAGTCGAAATTACCATAAACAATAGGAAGGTCAGAATAAAAGGTTTTATGGGAGTTATCTCTTTAAGGAATTACCTTACATAGAGGAAAGGAGAAAGCTGACTGTGATCTATTGGTACTGTTAATAATCCTAATTCCTGCCCTACTCAAGGAAACAAAGCATAACATAGCTTATTGATAACATGGACAGTTAAGGACAACATGACAAGTGGCTCAAACATAGTTCAGTTTTGATGTAAATTTCTAAAACTTTATAAAGTAAGGAAGGAGCTAGAACACATGTAAAATTGATGAATTTCTAGACAGTCTTTCTCACATCAAATATAGAAATCTATCCTTGAAGAAATATTATTAGGATTTGCAAATAATTCACAGGAGTCAAGCAATTTGAAACAGGGTCCCTCTTTTAGAACTGCAGATGTTCTGACTCAGAAATGAAACTAAAACTTGAGCAAAATATTTGTTTGAGGAAATCCCTTCCTGTCTTCACGATAGTCCCCCATACACATTAAGACTATGAAGGATCATTTCTCATCACAGGGAAACTTAAATAGCGTTTCTAAATGTTTTTTTAAAGTATGAGCTTGTGGTACTTTAGATGCCTCATGTAATGTTTGGTTCCCTGTGTTGGAGGTTTTCCCAGAAAGGCCAGGGTCCCAGGTAGTATTGGCATCACCCAGGAGACTCAAACTAGGCTGAAGGTTAGGGTCGAAGGATCTTTGAGGTAATTTTTAACTATATAAAAAACGTAATAATAATAAAAAATAAAAATAAATAAATAAATAACATATTATTTTACACTTTCCAATTTCTCAGTATGTTCTGATCCAGCACAAGACTCATGATATTTTTGAAAACAAAAATCAAGGGGCTTACCAACTACAGCATGGGTGAATGTCACATATTGTATTTAGTGAAAGAAGCCAGACACAAATAATACATACTATATAGTTTAACAGATATGAAGTCTGAAACTGGGCAAAACTTATCTATAGTGATAGTGATCAGAAAGTGGTTGCTTCAGGTGAGATAAAAATTGAGTGTAAGAGGCCACTGGGTAATTTTATGGGGTGATGAAAAAGTTTTATATCTTGTTTTGGGTGGTGGTTACACAAGTGGATACAGTTGTTTAGTTGTCTTCCAACTGGAAATAAATTCTGTACATTTAATTGTATGTAAGTTCTGCCTAATTTTTAAAAATTAATGCTCATAAAAATTAATTAGTGTTATAAAATGCAAAAGAAATTTTATCTTATGTTAACATACAGCATGCATTAGATCAAAGCAGGCTATGATTTTAAAGTCATATAACCAATGCGTATTTTCTAAAATTCTAAGACATTAGTTGCCAAAAATACTTTTTTCTTACCTACCGTCTTGGATCCAAAATCCAGTAGCAAGCAAAATGCCAATTACTCTATGTAGCATTCTATAAATGATTACTACTTACTGACATATTATTAATACAAAAAATGAGAAAGGGTTTTTTTTTTTAGTTTCTAATCTTTATATCAGTTTGCTTACTCAGGAAATATTTTTATGCTGTGAGAACCACTTTATCTTTCACTTTGGAGGCATCTCTCTTGTAAGGTGGCAAACCTTGGGCATGCACTTAAGCAAATTACTGATCCCTGACTGATGTACCCAGTGTCTACCTGGGGCAGAGAGTTCCTTTGTAATGGGTATTTTTGTAGCAAGAAAACAAGAGAAACAGCTAAAGAGAAATAGGCATTGGAGTAATGAGACAGAATGTTTCAGGCACTTCTTAATTCATTATGTGTTCTTGTTCCAACTAAAATCAAAGAGGTATAGAAAACTCCTCCCAGCATTGTACAGATGAAAGAAAGATCATTTCACAGGCTCAGGGAGAGAGTGACAGGGGGCACTCAATGCCTGCTCTTCCTCCATCATCTGTAGTCAGCTATAGGAACTGGGTACCAAAATAAAAATAGTAAAACCGTACAGACCAAAACCCTATGTATTTGTGGTAGAGGCCTATCTCTAAACCATGAAGCAATTGCAGCTGAGAGACTTTCTGTACAATCTAAAACAGTTCTGCTACAAGATGGGACACAAAATGGACCAGAGTAGGATACCCATGTGGACAACACATATGGAAGATGCAAAGGTGCAACAATTGGAGAGTGCAAAGATACAAATTAGGGCAGGCAGGTAATTTGCTTCTAGCTAAGGTTTACCCTAGGTTTTGATGGAAGAATTCATCATTGATATCATGCTAACACCATAGCTTATACCTGAAGATTATTTGTTACTATCCATAGTTTACTCCATAGCATGAATTTTATTCTTCTTGCCTTGATTATTTATTTATCCTTATAATATGCTTTGAACTAATATAATAACTATAGCTACTATCTGGAAGAGGACCTACTGTTGCAGCAATTTACATTTACTATTTTGGGCTCCAGGTAAGAATCTTTTAAAAGGAAATAAAAGGTGGAACCAAGCAATGTGTTTGTTCAGTAGGTTCTTGGCTTTCTGAGTGGTGGTATAAGGATATTGAAGGATAAGTTCATAAATATTTCTACCAGCAGGCATTTGACCAGTTCTATATTCTTATCCTGGTTATTAGATAAAATAAACATAGTTCATAAGCGCATGATGGTCCTTTTCTTCACTGTCTAACACGTAATGTTGTTTTGCTAAATACGCATCTGTAAATGACTGTTTGTGTTGGCCACTGAATATGTATAGAAACATGTCTTGCTAAATAAAGGCTAACTGTCTAGAGTTGACTCAGGATAAGCAGTGTAAACAGGATGGCATATAAAGTGTGAGACAATATACAGAGGACAAAGTGTGTATGAAGGTTAACTGATTAATAAAACATGTCTGGCCTTGATTTAGTTTATAAGAAACTTAAGACATTTATCAACATCTGTCTGAACCCAGTTCCAGTCTCTTGGACTCTGTTGTGCATAAGCTGATTAATAAAAGATGATGCCTTAGGAAGGAAGCTTAGATCTTTGTAAGCAATGACAAAGGAAAAGGCAGTGCTGAATCTACATATGAAAGGGAATTGTAAAAGTAAACTAGTTTACCACTATATGCCTGGCTGCCACTTCCCTATAACATTTCATCCCCCTCATATTGGCTCAAGTCTGGAAAAATAAGAAGGAATTTCAAAAATTAAGTGTGGAATTAATTTACAAGACAGATTGTAGGTTTGGGTTTTTTTTTTTTTTTTTTTTAAGTCTGAAATATAATCCAGTTCCCTTGTGGCTTCCTCCTCTCAGTGTTCTTAACTTTGCAGCTTTCTATGTTTGTTTTTCATTTGTGTCCTTGATCTTTTAGTCTTTCCTTTCCTCTTGGCTAGAATAAAGCACCAGTATTGAACAAGTACCTCCCTTTGCCAACTGATAAACTGTTGCCCAATAAGCATCACCCTCATGAAAACATCAGTGCCCTATTTTCCCTCTTACACTCATTCATTCCTTTAAACACCATCGACGTAACACATTTAAATTATATCTAGTCATTTGAGAATTTTCTCCATATGGCATTCATAACTAAGGACTTGGAGGTAAAACTGAGTATAGTAAGTATACTAATACCTGGTAATAAACGTCTCTACCAAAGCATCCCATTATCTCCTAGATGTCCAGGAAAAATCACTGCACGACAAACAGGAGAAAGGAATCTAACATTTCAGGAAGAAGTACCATAAGTTAGGAAAGGAATTCAGAATCATGTTTCTCATGATTTGTATGAGAATAAATGCCTTCATATTATTGACCAAGGAAGCTCCCAAAACTAAAGTTAGGTGGTCAGCATGCTTCATTACTAATGGACAAATAATGAATACAGGGAAATTTGAAACTCTTTAGATCTCACATTGTTATAGGTTGTCAAAGCACTGGTTGCTCGGAGGGTAAATGTTATTATCCACAACTCAGTTATAGGGTTGTGTTCAGAGTCCAGAGAAGGGTCCAAACCAATAATTTGAGGAGGAAAATGAATGGTTGCGGGTGGTAGGGCATTGATGCGGAGTCTGGGTTCACTGAATGCCTGTTATGCTTACACATCACCTTCGCTGTTCATATTCATCTAATGACCTAGATATTCAACAATTTCAACTGTTCTTTGTGCTCTATAAAATTACTCTACAAACTCACAGGATACTAGTAAAAACAGAAGCAAAGGACAAAAAGCAAACAAAGAAAAATATTCTGGCTTACTGTTAGAAACTGAGGCCTGAGAATATAGTGGTGTTTTGATTATCATGTCATAGGACTTGTCCCCCTGAAACCAAAAATTTAAATTTATATATAAAACACATATATAAAAATTTAAGACATGAAAAAGAAGCAGCCAAAACTCACCGGGTGGATTCTAGGAATCACTGTTGCAAAACTGACACATAAATCATTCTAAGGAGTTAGATAACCCCAGAGAAAGAGGAGAGTGGGACGCCAGGCTGCCAATGTCTATCCTGGGGAGTTTCTGCTATTTTTGATATCCTTATTCCCTAGTTAAATGCAAGATGTCCAAGAATTTTTTATTTTAATGACTATGTTGTATAATCTAAAACAGTCCCTCACACAAATCAGTTACTTGCCATGCCAATCGTGAGAACATGATAAATATTAAGTAATTAAAATTAATAATTAATATTTGCTTAGCCACTTGAGTACGTGTGCATATGCATGTATGTGCACATGTTGAAATATGTGAATATGTATATTTGTAGATACATATGTATATATGTACAGGGCTGTACACATATATGAGAGACAAACTATGATGATTGCTCATAAAAATGTTACCTAAACTTAATAGTGAAGTCTTGAGGGTGCCTGTATACTACTGCTTGTTCTGTGGAGGTGTGTGTGTGTGTGTGTTCTTGTTTGAGCAGTTGCTGACAGGGCCTCGGGAACTGAGAATGATAAAGCTGCAGGAGGGCTATGCAGGCATAACCTTTCCTTCATGCAGGAAAAGCCACTATAAAAAGGGAATTGGGCCAGGCTACGCAAAGCACAAGTGGGACTGTCCGGTAATGTCCAACATGTGGTGGTGTTTAAGGCTGAATCCCCCAAGGCCTGGGAACGGTACTGCTGCTGGAATACTCTGATCTGACGCTATTGCCCTGATGGGGTCAGAGCAAGAGACCACACTCTTGTGGGTGAGAGGTCAGATTTCCCCAGAAGGGAGGGTGTTTTCACTCCCAGGCATCGTGGGAAGAGTTGGATCCTGGGTCAGGAAATAGGGACTTAGAAGGGGGTCTTAAACAGGGCATCCCTTGAAGGCAGACATATGCCACCCCTGTGTCTCTTAGCGTTGTTCAGGCTGAATGAGGAGCAATTATGAGTATTGTATTAGTCCGTTTCCACACTGCTGATAAAGACATACCTGAGACTGGGCAATTTACAAAGGAAAGACCTTTAATGGAGAACTCATAGTTCCACGTGGCTGGGGAAGCCTCACAATCATGGGGGAAGGCAAGGAGGAGCAAGTCACATCTTATGCGGAAAGCAGCAGGCAAAGAGAGAGCTTGTGCAGGGGAACTCCTTTTTTAAAATCACATCTCGTGAGACTTACCCACTATCACGGGAACAGTACAGGAAAAGACTTGCCCCCCTGATTCAGTTACCTCCCACTTGGTCCCCACAACATGTGGAAATTCAAGATGAGATTTGGGTGGGGACACAGCAAAACCATATCAAGCATTTTGTGTACCCAACTGCTGTGCACCTCCAAGATTCCTGCTCATACATACCATGCCACACACATAAGTTACCTGCAACTTTGCTTATTCCTGAGGGCTCCTGAGAGGCCCTGTAGCACATCTGGCTTTGTCAAGGCACCATGGAGGTAGTGAGTGCATGGCTCAGCAGTAATTTTGGAATGATGTGGGCCCTAGTTCTTGTGACACCACTTATTAGCATTTATTGACCAAACTGCTACTACTTCCTCCATTTATTGGCAAAAAAATAAAAAAGGGAAGCAATACTTGCCATTTCTGTTTCCCAAGGATCTGATGAGGATGACATGAGAGAAAGGATATGAAAGTGATCAGTAAGCCGTAAAGCATTATTCCTTCACATGCTCTGCTGCCTTCAGGCCCTTTGCACTAGCTGTTTCCTCTTCCTGAAATACTTCTCACCTAGATATCCCAATGATGTGCTCCCTTACTTTCTTCAAGGGTCTGCTAAATGTTGTTTTGTCAGAGAAGCCTTCTCTGGCTGCTTTGTATAAACAGCAATCTTCCTAACCCCCTTGCTTTTAGTACTTGCCCCCAGACACTGCCTTATTTTTCCCCATAGCACTTTCCACCATCTAACACATATTTTGGACATTCTTTCATTGACTCCATAAGGAAAGAGAATTTTGTCTGTTTTAGTGATGACCATATCCTTTGTGTCTAAAGAGTGCCTGACACATAGTAGGCACTTAATAAACATTAGTGAATGTTTATTTACTAATGAAAGAATGAATTAAACAATTAATTGTAATACATTATTAGAGTTGCCTGTCTCCATAACATAATAAATAACATAACATAATAAATAACATAAATAAATTCCAAAGTTAAAGAAAAATTATTTACTCATTGCTGGCATTTTACAAACTACTGACAGGCCTGTGACGAAAATCAGAAATATCTCTAGGTTCACAGACATTTTCCCTAGCCTGTCTAATTTTGAAGTATAACCATAAGAACCTCCAATTCATGTTTGGCCTTTTCCTCTGTTTTTCAAACCTTTAGGCTTCAAGCACAAAAATTGCATCTGCAGGCAACTACATAAGGTTCCTTATGAACAAAGTTTTCCTGCAGGTCTAATAAAAAGATAACAGAAGCAAAACATATTAAATTTCTCTTTTCACTGCCTTATTTCCTTTAGGCTTGCTGCCTGAGTTTCTTTGTCTTTTTTCCAGATTTCTCTGAGAATCCTAGCTGCTCTAGATGGCTTTCCTAATACAATGCAACATTTGCAGAGGGTATTTTATTTTTCGAAAGCAATATTCTGAGCCTTCTTATACTTGGCCTTCTTGAATATTAAAGACATTGACCTGATGCTTTGGTCCCATCACCTCTGGGATCTCATCTCCTACTCCCCTCTCCGCCCATGACAGTTGAGTCACACAGGCTGCCTTGAACATACCAGGCACATTTCCACCTCACAGGCTTTGCTCTGGCTGTTTCTTCTGCCTGGAACTCTCTTCCCCACATATGTCCTTAGTGGACTCCTTCACTTCTTTCAAATGTTTGCTTAGATTTTCCTTCCCAGTGAGGCCAGTGCTAACCTACTTGATATTGCAAGAGGCTGCTCCTTCTGCCTCACAACCCACTGCCCCAAGCCCCTTTTCCACCTCTTTTTTTTCATAGCATTATTATTTTCTAAATCACTCTATAATTTACTTTTTATTTACATTTATTGTTTATTCCTTTATGTATTTATTACTTATTATTTATTCTTTTCTTCTATAACATAAGCTCTATGAGACTAGGAATTGCTTTTTCTTTTTCTGTTTAGTATTCCAAGGATCCAGAATAGGGCTAAGCACAGAGCAGGTAGTCAATAAATATTGTTCCATTAATTGATTGATTGATTAAATGAGAACAATTTAAAGATAAGTGAGATTTTTATATATTTCTGGCTTTCCTTGCCTAGATCAGGAATTTTAGGGAATCTGAAATCCTAATTCTTTCTCGAATATATGGCCTCTAATTTGCTTCTGATTACTTCATAGGAACATTATGCTGCTGAGCAATATTTCAGCTCCACAAGCTTGATTGAAAACCCACTGGGAATCAGGCAGTCATTGTACTAGGCAACAGGGATACAGAAAGGAGTAAGACACAGTTCCTAACTTCAAGAAGGTAGACAGGAATGTGAACAAATAAATTATAATTCAGCATCACAGACTCACAGTAAAGAGCTAGCCCAGTGGGAAGAGATCAGGATCTCCACATGGAATAGGAGAAGGGTATCGAGGAAGCCTTCCCAGAAGAGGTTATTTTAAGCTGAACAAGGTTTTACAAGATGAAATAGACTTGGATAGATCCACAGACTGAAGAAGATAATTCCAAGGAGATGGAACAGCATTAGTGAAGCCACCAAGCAACGTGGTGCCTATAGGGATCTATAAGTTCGGTATTTCTGTGTAACATATTTTTCCTTTTGGAAAAATAATAACAACAATAATAATAATAGCCTATACACAGAGTGCCTACCATGTACCAGGTAGGGTTCTAAGCTTTATACATTAGCACATTTATTTTTCCCTACAACACCATGACATAGGCATGATTATAATTCCTATTTTATAGATGAAGAAACGAAGGCACAGAGAGATCACCACGTAAGATGATCGCTGTCACACAGGCTTTCAGAAAGTAGGATGAATTTTTTGTTTCTATTAAAACAAGATAGAAACTAAATCAAAAAAGTCTGGTCTAGCTTAATCTAGGCTTGATATACTCAGAGGAAAGCAAGAAAGAATGATTTGTGATTAAAGGAAGAGAACTTTTTTTAAGCCTTTGAAAATAGTTTTGTTGTTATTGTGGTTATTGTTGTCTTAGCACATAAGGACTTTTAATGCAAATTAATAGAAAGAGCAAACATTTCTTATAGAGTGAGCCAAAAAGACTATGAAAAGTGGAGATAAGTATGTTTTTTAATATTTTACAGAAAGTTATATTAAAAGTTTATAAAGGTCCACTGGATATTTATTTTCCCTCCTCCAGTAACAGTCTTAAATAAATATAATTACTTTTGGACAATAAAGTGCTTCAATGTTGTATACTGAAAACCAGTAAAAAATACCAGTCACTTGGAAGTGTTCCTGTTTGGAGGCCGACCTGGCCCTTACACAGCGGAGTCAGAAGGTGAAAGGTTGAAAGTGCGTCCTTGATTTTAGACTGAACATAAAGTGTAGACTTGGGTTTTTTAAGCCAAAGGTAATTTTCTTTCCTTCTTTTTTTTTAACGTTAATTAACCACTAATGTGGACAGTCTCAAGGATCCAAGTCAATTAGGACACTGTGTGTAACTTTTTCAAGCTGAAGGCAGCATGCCCTTCACATTTATAGGTAGTGTACTCTGGATAAAATCTCTTTGCAAGGAACAATAAAAGGCTGAATAATCAAGACCATGAGCCTAGGATTGATGTAATAAAAGAAGTTCTCAATATTTTGGCACTACCCTTCTGATGTAAAGTGTGTGTTTTTCTCATTTAGTGGGCAATGGCCAAGTGGAATAAGAGAAATGTGTGTTAATCCACTGCTGTTCTAAAGTGATGGCAGAAAGCATTTGCTGCATTTCCCATTTGGAGCCTGTAGTCCCTTTGATTCACACCTATTTTTTCCAGATTAGATCTCTGCCATATTATTTATATGGCACTACCATATTCAATTCACACATTACAGCCTGCCTCACAATGTAGCTATTCTTATCCCTAGAGAGACAAATGACAGTATTTGTTAATTGCATTTTTAAAGTTATGCAATGTCTGCCAACCCATTAGGATCTTTTCTTAATGAGTTTTGCTTCTCTACTTATAATACTACCAACATTTCCATTTAAAAGATAAACAAGCTTCTCTTGATAGCACCAAATTCCCTACTTATATACAATGGTCTTTTCTACATAAACATTTCTAAGGAGATAATACATTACTGATCAAAATTCTTCCATATTTGTTTATAACTGGAGTTGGCAAACCACGGCCTGTGGGCCAAATTTAGCCTACCACCTGTTTTTGTAAATAAAGTATTACTGGAACACAGCCATGTTCATTCGTTGACGTATAGTCTAAGGCTGCTTTCATGCTTCAATGACAGAGTTGAATAATTGCAGTTGAGGCCATCATGGCCCACAAAGCCTAAAATATTTACTTTCTGGCCCTTTTTAGAAAAAGTTTGCCAACCTTTGGCTTAAAAAAGCCTGTATTCTCTTGTAACTTTGTCAGTAACATATGTTACATTATTGCTTTTTCTACCTAGGTTGGATTCTAAATTAATACAGTTCTTAAGAACAGCCCAAGAAGCAAGTTTGGATTTAAAAAGCCCAAAAAGAATCAAATCAGTTTTTATTGTCAGGTCTTAGAGATACAGTGATAGACAAGGATAGACACAGGGTTCCCCTCCTTAAAAAAGTTTACAGTCTAGAGAGAGTAACTGACAAAACAACTAGAGTACACAGTGACCAATCCAAAATAAGGGAAGTACAATTTTCTGTGACAGCAAAGAGCAGGGGAACCTTAGCACTTCAAAGATGACTTTTAAGTTTGGAGGCGAGTAACTAACTGGATCAGGTGTTGGGTGTGTGTATCAGGGGAGAGGATGGCAGGATGGAGTCATTAAAGCAAGCAAAGTGAAGAGCATGAGGGAAGTTCCAAGGTACGAGAGGATAGGATACCAGGAAGCACCGCACATCATCATGACTGGACCATAGAGAAGAATAGAAAAAAGGGCAAGAGGTGAATGGGAGCCACCTGGTTATGAAGCACCTCCTACATGTGAGGCAATGGGAAACCCTCAAAGAGTTTTGATGAGAAATCAGAAATGTCCAGGTTTTCCATTTTAGAAAATATTACTCTGGCTATAAGTAAGGAAAGGATTACTGAGAACTTTTGGAAAGAGAAGCAGTTAGAAGACAGTGGCTAAAATTCAGGTGACAGGTATCGGTGGCTTGAATTATATTATTGGAGGTGATAAGAGAGAGCTATGGATTTGGAGAACTATTTCAGAGCAAGAATTGACAAGCTTTAATAAGTATGTGAATGTGGGAGTTGAGGGGAAAGGATAATTTTAAAACAATACTTCAGTTTCTGTCATGGACAACTTTGTGAATGGTGACACTTTTCTACAAGCCCAAATGGAGTGGGAATGTAGAAGAGGATGATGGCATGTGTTTGAAAACACTGAGCTTAAGGTGTCTGTGCGATGTTCAGAGAGAGCACACTTATGGATAGTTGGACGTTTGGCTCTGAAGCTCAGAAAGGGTCTAGGCTGAAGATAAGGCACAGAGGTCATTAGCATCAGGTGCATTTAATACACCTAACATACTGAACATAATACCTTAGCCTAGCTTACCTTAACCATACTCAGAACAATTACATTAGCCTACAACTGGACAAAATCATCTAACACAAAATCTACTTTATAATAAAGTGTTGAATACCTCATTTAATTTATTGAATACTGTACTGAAAGGTTAAAAATGGTTGTATGGGTACTGAAAGTATGATTTCTACTGAATGCTCATAGATTTTGCATAATAAAGTTGAAAAAATCATAAGTTGAAACATCGTAAGTCAGGGACCATCTGTAATAATATAAATAATAACTTTAAGTTGATGTGGAGATTCACAAATTCACAAAGAACATTTTCACATAATTTCTTATTTCATGTTCACAACAATCTCATTATAGAGCTTCCATTATAGAGCTGAGGGGAGAGAGAGATTTAGAAAGGTCAAGTAATGCTCAAGTTGGAATTTTTGATAAAAGGACAATTAGAGGAAGTGCCCTTCACACATTTCCATTATATAATCAAATAATAATATATGGACTTTTTAGAACATCTACTATGCGTAAGACATCATGCTAAGCATTCATTTTGCACAAGAATAGTGTAATGTGGGTTTTATTAACTCAAGTTAAGGAAGGTCCAGAGAAGAATGATTAACTTTTCCAACTCACACAGCTAGAAAGTGGCAGAATGGGACTTTGAATTCAGATCTGATGGATGCTGATGTTTGTACTTTTCACTATTAAAGCCTGCTTCACCAGCTGTTCAAGTTTTCTGGCAAATATCACTTTAAAAAAAATTCTTAACAAGCTACATGTATTCTTGAAAACATTCACATAAATCCAATATTGAAAACTGAATTATTTTTCTCCTTCTTTATGTTGTAATTTCATTTAATAGATGTGTCTTCCATGGGAATTAAATATATTTAAAATATAGTATTTAGTTGCCCTGAAGTTGTATATTGAAGGTAAAATTATTTGCTAATAAAACATTAACCACAGAATACCATAATGCAAATGCTGTGCTGGAGATAGTGCTGAGTCCCAAAAAATAGAAGAGAGCGCTATGAGGAAAGAAAGGGAAAAATGCTGCCTTTTTGAACAAACTTCCAAGGAAAAATATGCTTCCAAGATGGTGACTCAGACAAATCTAAATCTCTTTCTTCTCCTTGACAAATATTTTCTGGACACCTTAGTTCTAGTGGTGAAGCTGCAAGAGCCTAGCATTCCATTTCCACCATAGTAATGGTAAAAACAAATTATGTTGTAGATGAAGTATAAAATATATTTTTTTCTTCCAATAAATTGAAGAATTGGAGCAACTGTGAGAAATTAAAACTAAATTAGAACCTAGGTGGTGGGTGTATGGGATTCATTGCTGAGTTCTTTAACTTTTCTATATGGTCAAAATATTTTCTAAAAAATGTTAATTTAAAAAATTAGGGAAGAAGAAAAGAAAAAGCACTAAAGCACCAGGGATGTAATAAGCTCCAGACCCAGGAAAGAAAGTTTGTGAATATAGCTGAAACACCCTCTCCCAAAAAAGTACTCACTTAATGTCTTCAGTCAAAATATTAATAATGAGTTATTTTATGAGACAGTTTAGATCCAAATAGAACTAAAATGGACTTGATTTCTTTCCACTAATTTGTCTCCATAATAAAGTTACCAAAGTTTTCACATTTCTTTAATTTTATTTCCATTTCCAGTTGAGCTCCATGATCAGGAAATCATAAAAAGTATGGCACTGGTGGTTTATAGATGTTTTAGAATATAAATTGAATTTACAGTTATTAAATGAGTTATTACATAAGCTAATTATAAAACAAACTGATTTTATAATTTTATTTTTAATTCAGGAAGTGAGGTAATCTCATAACCTAAAGTTTGGAGAAAAGAGAAAGAAAAATCAAACCCTTGCTTTAAATATAATTATTATAATTTTAATATGTTTTCCAGACTTTTTGTTTTCTAAAAATGCTTTCAAATGGCCGTAAACATAGAGGCTTAGATCCTACTTTTTTCATTTAATTTATATATTAGGTGTTTTTGTATGTCTACATATTTAACATATTAACGATTGCATAACGTTTTACAGTTGTACACAGTGCTGTGATGAATCTTTAACTGTGGCTTGCCTTACATTTTGAATTAGATTGCTGGAAGTGGAATTACTGGATCAAAGAGCGTAAGATTTCAATGGTTTTATGTATTAATAAGTTGCTTTGCAAAAGTGTTATACTAATTGATATTGTAACATAATGTAAAGATGTATCCCCGCCAGCATTAAGTACTATAACTTTTAAGTGTTTACAAATTTAACATGCAAATGATTGTACCTCATTGTTTGTATCTGTGTTTCTAGAAAATACTTAAAAACAGCTTTCTTATTCTCACCAGGTGAGTTGACAAGTAGACAGTTTGATAATGAGTGAATTTCATGATCCTTCTTGTTATAATTAAGTGTTTCTCTCATTGTCCACCATAGCAAATTAAAATTCCTGGCTCTTGTCTTCAAAGACCTGGGCCAATTCTCTGTCTCCTCCCCTATCTTAACTGCTTTTTCCCAATGCCTCCCAAGGTTCCCTGTAAATCACCTGAGATCTTGGTAAACACACATACAAGCCTCACTAGAGACTCCTAAGTTAGAATCTCCAGGGTGGGGACTCTCAGTGCCCTGTCATTACTTTCCACCTTTGTTTCTTCCTGGATTCCCTTGGCTTTCTTTCTTTTAAGGACTTTTATGCCAGAAATAGACTGAATTCAAAGCTCACTTGGAAGCGTATTTTTCTCTGAAAGTCTGTATCGATTAGGCGAGAAATTTATTTATTATTTAGTACTAAAATGACAAAATACAGCTAAAAGTGAATGATGCTGGTCTTTTCCCTGTGCAAGCAAACAATTTTGCACTTAACCTTGTGTGTGTGTCTGGTCCCTATGGTGAAAGAGGAAAGAGAGCTTTCCAAAATGAGGCATACCAGGTTGGAGAGGTGCTCCTGTTCTAAGCAAATTGACTCACCCTCTAGAGGGGAAAACTGAGAACCCATGAGAAGAGAGCAGTTAGATCTGCTGAAGGTCACAAGGGGGCCAGTCTCTTGAGTAAGCCAAGGAAGCTTGATGAGGGAAGTGTGAACTGGGTTTAGGGTGATCTCAAAATTCTTGAGATCGACTTAGATAAATTCATATTTCTGCAATTTCAGGCTGATGAAGCCAAGATAATAATTGTCATATAGCATAATAATTAATGCTAACAACATCACATGTAATATTTTTGAGTGTTTATATGTGTCTGGTGTTGTACTGAGCCCTTTACATCATGTGTGATTTCGTGGCACCATCATGAAGCAAATACTAAGGTGATTCTCACCATTTTACTGATGAGGCTCAGAGAGAGAGATTAATAAATTATTCTGAAGATGCACAAGTATCCTGGTCTTTTGCTGGCTATTTTTTCTATGTAGGATTATAAGCTCCCCAAGTTAACAGTCATGCCTTCTGTGGGGGTTAAGAACATGTAGGAGGCAGGGCAGGAGGCAGGGCCAAATCAGGCAGATGCTCGATAAACGAACTGAAATACAATGAAGGAAAAAGGACTGATTAAAAGATCTCATAGGATTCTTTATAAAAAATTTTTTTCTTAACAAATTACAATATGAGTTTCTTCAAAAATTATCATGATTCTCAGCTGCCCCTTTCTGGCCCTTCATCCTCATCCCATTCACAAACACACTTGGAAATTCCTTTTCCTTTTGGGTTCAGGCTTTCATTTCAGTTATGAATATCTGGGCTCTTATTTTTCCAGACAATTGGCAAATTCCTTGGAGTCAGTAAACAATATTGTTTTGACGCCATTGAGATAAGCACGTATTTTAAACCGCTAACTTGGATGCATTTTTATACAGGTCAATTCTTGGTCAAAAGGATTGAATGGCTTTATTCACACCTCTGGTGTTGATGAGTTGAGGCACATCATTGATCTAAAAACTACACAAATGTTTAGGTCTCAGGAGACCCGCAGGAGGCCTGATGCAGTGTACTCACAACACACATTTTCTCAGCTTGAATTACGTTTTGGGGCTTAGATTCTTATTTCCTATAAAAGCTTCTGTCCACACTGGATGAAGGCAAGTGAGTAAAAACTTTGACAAATCTGCCCTGACCTGGCTGGCTGCTGGCAGCCCCCTCCCAGCCTTCACAAGCAAAGAACTGTTACCTATTCCTATTCCATTCCCCACTGCAGAGCAGCATTCTGTGCCTATTGTCCAAAGCCCACATTTCCAAGCTCAAAACCAGGCTATCGGATAAACAAGTGAGGATCTCATAGCTCTGTTGCTGCATCAGAAACTTGAGAAAAGGTAAAGTCCATACTACATGCACTCCTGAATGTTTCAAGGCATAGCCAACTTGAAAGGCAACCTAGGAGACCCTCTTCAGGATTTGCTACTGCTCCTGTTCTCTCTCATGGAACCAGGATGCTGGTGAGGATTCAGAACACAAAGGCAGCTGGATTTTCTTTCACGGACCACAATGAAATATGTGTCTTAAAAGAAAACAGGAGTGAAACGAGGAAATTTCAGGCCAGCAAGATGATGTAAAGGATCCTTTTCAGCCGCCAAGGAACACTGTAAAGATTATTTAGACACACTCCCTCTTATGTGTTTGGCAAGACCCCATCTCCACCGAAAAAAACCACTTTTTTAAAAGTTAGCTGGGCATAGTGACATGTGACTGTTGTCCTATCTACTTAGGAGGCTGAGGCAAGAGGATCACTTGAGCCCAAGGTGTTAAGGCTGCAGTGAGCCAAAATCATGCCATTGTACTCAAGCTTGGGCAAAAAAGCAAGACTCTGTTGCCAAAAAAAATTAAAAATAAATTTTACTGCTCCCAGATTACATCTTTTAGACTCTGAAATTAAAATGCCTTCCCCAAAGGATAAGACGTTTAGCTTCCACTTTTAAAGAAATCCAAAGTGCATTTCATCTCTTTCTGTTTATATGGATCAGAGACACAATGGCTTACGTAATGCTGTTTACTTTTCCTGCTATGTCTAGCTTAAACAGTATTTCAAGGACCATTGACTGTTAAGCCATTGATAATAATACAGAAAAAAATAAAGCTTTTTTTTAATTGAAAAAGACACCTATTATTTTGATAGCCAAGTTATTGTAAGACCTACAAATATGCCTCCAGGGGCAACCTCGGCTTCTTCAACTTGGTTCTCCCTTGTGTTCTTTACTGGCTCCTTATCAGTTTTTTCCTGCCCCCAGTTTGTGATCACCTTATCCCCAGTGAAGAAAATGTACTTATTCCATATATTCCCTACCTCCATTTTCTGAACTGAGAAGTGACCCAAACTTTATCTTCTCTTTTTTTTTGACAAGATCTCTCTCTGTCACCCAGGCTGGAGTGCAGTGGTGTGATCACAGCTCACTGCAGCCTTGATCTCACTGGCTCAGGTGATCCTCCCACCTTAGCCTCTCTAGTAGCTGGAAATACTGGTGCACACCATCACACCTCGCTATTTTTTTGTAAAGACAAGTTTTCACCATGTTGCCCAGGCTGGTCTCGAACTCCTGAGCTCAAGTGATCTGCCTGCCTCGGTCTCCTAATGTGCTGGGGTTACAGGTGTGAGCCACTGAGCCTGGCCCAAAGTTTATCTTAATTTTCTGCATACAGCAATGAGAGAAAGCGACTCTCTGGAGGTTGGAATACACATAGTAGAATATGAGAGAACAGTGCCAGAAACATTAAATCATGTGAGCAAGGCTACCTGTGTGTTTAATGTATCACCACATTGGCCAAATAATGTGCAAATGGCATCTGTGAACATCTTCCTAAAATGCTTTTCAAACATACTGTAAATTTCAATAAGAAAAAATAAATTCAATGAACTCCAAGCATTTACATTACTTTATAAATTTTCTACTTAGTTATTTCATTGTTCTGTGTTGAAAGAACTTTAAAAGCTGCTATCTTTTTCACTTTATAAATGAGGAAACTAAGCCACCAAGCAGTGTCTTGCCTGTAGCCATAGAACTTGTTCATGTCAGAGCTACTACTCAAAGACCTGATACTTAGCAAAGTTTTATTTATTTCAACTATACCAGAAAGTCTCTTTTACTCCTCTTACCAAACATAGTATTACTAATTTTTGAAATAAACTTCTATTTCTCAGTTTTGTATTTCTAAGCCCCATTTTTTTCTGAATATCTTTTTTCGTCAACATGTTTCTCTGTTCTATATCTTAATATGCTTGATATTTCCAAGTTTTTAATATTTCTGGTTTTACTCCTATATTTGATTTTAATTACCTCCCCTCAATCAACATCCATAATCCATTTGTGTCTCTTTTACTTTCCTCAACATTTCATCTCACTCCCATTTTCCTTTTATTGTTTTAAAACTTTTCTTTATAACGTCTATGTTCCTTCCTACACCTCTTTTCATCTTGTGTCTATTTGTATTTTTTCTTCTCCACTTCTGTGTTTCTATCAGACCATTTTAGCTCCTTCTATACTTTTTATATCATCTTTTTTTTGTCTTATTTCAGCATGACCACTTTGTTTCATTGGCTTTTCAACACAACACATCAATGAAGGGTGTGTGTGTGTGTGTGTGTTTGTGTGTACACAAATTTAGAATTACTTGCTGTGAGAGTGATGAGGGCTGAGTTGGGGAGATTGAGAGAGACACCAAAGAATGTAATGTGTTCATAGAAGGAGAAAGGCTTGCTTTTTTCCATCCCTGGGGACATTAATCAGAAAGTTTCTTTCTAATGCCCATTTAATAAATATAAGTCATGTACATATGTTTCCTATATAAAAGTATCCTGAATCAGTATTGTATGTGTGAAATGTTTCCATTTTCCTAAAACATTCTAAAATTTAATCCAGAGCTATTGTACAAATAGTTAAAGAGCAACAGGGTTGCTTTCTGAGTTTCATTTGGATGTATTTCAAGTATAATAAACACATGGTAAGATTATGTTTTAAACATCACTAAAATGTTTATCAACTTTGTATATGAGACAACTATAAAATTACCACAGTAGCATCAGACATGCTAAATTATATATGAAAAACTCTAAATATAATATTGCTTTAAAAAATGTTTTTTCTGGGTTCTAGACTTTGAATACATTGGTTTAATATATATTATTAGCACTCTATTTTATTAATCAGAATACAACCATAAAAATGAACTTGGGTGTACACAGCCTTAAGTATTTATAACGGTTTATCCTATTTCTGCCCTTAGGGAAAAAAGTTTCCTTTATTCCACAATCAGTTTCTTACCCTATTTCATGGCTAAGTAATTCAGAGTTGGAAATGAGCCCATTTATAATTGCATACATCTAAGAATCAAAACTCGATGATTACTGAGTATAATAATGGCACAATAAGTAGAACTTGAGCAAAAATAATTCAGATAATTCTCATTCTTTTGTTTGGAAAAATAAAGCTTTCCTAAATACTAATCAATCAATAAATACACGAATAATAGTATTGTTACCTTTTAATAACAAGTTTTCTGGTTAAAATCCTGAGAAAAGACCTTTTGTCACAGACTGTTTTTTGGTCATCCTATATTGGTGAGCTTGCCTGGTGTTCTCCCAAATGACCTGGGTTCAACATCTGCTCTGAGGATAGACTTTTCTGGCTCAATAATTAAAATACAATGATCTTATTACAGTTGGAAAATGATTTATTCATCTTTATTACACATTGATTTTTGGCATGGTAGAAAACAGAAGAGAGATATTAAGTGAAATTCCATGGGGCCAGAGATGGGTCTAATATTACCTAATATCTTCAGAACTGACCAGATCAAATTAGACAGTAATCCAGAGTTAGAGAGGCTGACTCAACGTTGTGAAAAAGAGAGACACTGTGGAGGATATTGAGCATTTGATGAATCAGTGGGATCAGATGGCATGAAGGAGGAACAATGTTACACACACCTGGGGAACAGGACTAAAATATGTGAATAATAGAAGGGGCTATTAGGGGAAAATCCACGGAAACAAAGAGAAAAGGAAATAAGTGAAAATAGCACATACACACAAAAAACAGAGCTGTACTGACATGCAAAAAAGACCATGTGACTTTGCCCACATAGAGGGAACTATTCCTTCTGTACTTGGACCTAACTGTGGCCACTATTTTTAAATCATAGATTGAAAAACAAAGGCTGATTTTTCTCCCAGCGGAACAAACATGAGAATACTATGCTACATTTAATACATCATTATTATTTCTTAACAAACATATTTGCTTCTAAATTCTGCACTTTCTAATGCCAAGTGCAAAATCAGTGCATTTAATTGCCTCTCTGTCTTAACCTTTTACTTATATCTAATTAATCGTATGTAATTCCTAAAATGATTCAGTATTTCTGCCTGTGGGCTAAGTGTCTACCGAAGTTGGCCATACAGAATCTAGCATGGCATCATGTACAGATAAACAATGATATTTAACACAAGGGATGATAAGACATATAACATAAGAAAAGATGATATTGATCCTTTTAAAAATTGATGGAAGTATGGCATTCTTGACAAATACAATGTTTACATGCTCAATATATAACTCAGCCTATTTATAATAGGGACAGCTTAGAGAATAGTGACTGGAGGGAATATTATTCATATCTATTTAACAATGAGGTTTCAGCATTTTTTCTGAGGAATGATTGTGTGTCTCAGAAAACCACAATGGCTTCTGCTGCTAACAACTTAAATATGGGGAAAGGAGTGTGTTAAGAAAGAAACAAAAATAGGCCCACTTGCTTTTGTAGCTTTATAAATCATGAAATCAAGGTCATAAAAAATTTGAAAAGTATATAAGAGGGAAAAGGTCAAGAGACAGAAAGAAAGATGGAAAGGCAATGTGAGAAACTGCCTTTTAAAATCAATGCATCAATAACTTATTAGCCCAAAGAATTCCCTGGTTCTTTAAGAAAATGCAGATCTTATGGGACCAAAACTAAATTTATCAATTTCTCTCCTCAAATCAGCTTTCTTTTTCACTTCTCTATGCTTTTTTGGCAGCACCACCTTTCCTTGTCCCAGACTAGAAACAATTTCATCACCTTTGGCCTCTTCTTCACTTTTGATATCCAATCACTCAAACCCTGAACATTCTGCCTAAATCTGTCCTGGCACCCACTGCCACTCTTTTATCCTCTACCCCAAGAATGACCTTACAAGCAGAGGTCTTACTATCCATTCCTCCCAGGGGCATCTGAGTATCAATTACTTATTCCACCTGCAAATAGGGAAAATGTGCCTAGTATAGTTATTAACAAGTAGCATCTATTTCTTCTCCTCATCTCCAGTTCATGTTGAACCAAGCACCAGATGCATTACCTTGAAACGTCACTTCAACCGTACCATGGCCTTGCTAAACATCCCACACCAGGTCCAACTAGACTGCTTCTCTAGGGTCAGGTTCTCTTTGCCTCCTGTCCATCCCAAGACCTTCAGTATCTCCCTAGCTCCTGTTGGGAGGCATTCCCCAGAACTCCAGGCTTCTGTGCATTCCCTCTTCTCTGAGCTTCATTGTCACTTCATGTCAGTACTTTCCCTGTTGGTATTTAAACTTGAATTACTCTCTCTAGATATATATATTTAGTAATATATATTATAATTATAATGTATAATTATAATATATTATTATATATAGTAATATATAGTTATATATAGTAATATATATAAAACTTAGAAGCTCCATCATGGGTATAAGTCAGAGAATGTAAGATTATATATAAATAATATATTAATAATATATATAAATATATGTAATATATTATATATTGTTTATATTATATAGTATTTTATATTATATATTATTTATATATTATATATTTTATTATATATTATTTATATATTTATATATTATATATTATATATTTTATATATATATATCTTTAGAAGCTCCGTAAGTATAAGTCAGAGAATGTAAGATTATCATAATTTCATTCCATCTCTGAAAACATATAACAGAGCTCATTAAATGCTTATCAAATAAATAAGTCAAAAAGTCAATAATGTCTCTTAAACGTAAAAGTCAGGGCTTTTTTCTTTTTGGGCTTTTGGTATTTGCTAAAACAGGATTTTATTATCTTTTTTTAATTAAGGATTTCAGATTTTTTGGAGGGGTAAAAGGCTTTTGTAACACTTTCTGCTAATAAATAATTAAAAAATGGTAATTGTTGATTGTTAATTGATTACTATTATCAGCCACTGTGTTAAGTGCATCAATTTAGTTAATTCTTAAACACCCCTATAAGGGAATTACTATTATTCTCACTTTGCAGATGAAAAAAACAGGCTCAGAGAGGTTAAGTTACTTGCCCAGTGTCACACAGCTAGCATGCTTCAGGGCTAGAATTTGGACCTCGTAGTTCTGGTTCTGTTTAAGTCTGCTTGGGCTGCCATAATAAAATACCACAACTGGGTGGTTTAAACAACAGAAATTTATTTTCTCACAATTCTGGAGAGTAGAAATCTGAGATCAGAGTGCAGCATGATTGGGTTCTGGTGAAGGCTTTCTTCCTGGCTTGCAGACTGCTACCTTCTTGCTATGTCTTCACATGGCAGGAAGACTGAGAGAGAAAGAGAGAGAGGGAGAGAAAGAAGAAAGACACTGCTTTCTCATCCTCTTCTCATAAGGTCAATAATCCTATGGGATTAGGAACCCATCCTTACGATGTTTTTTAACCTAGATTACTCCCTAAAAGTCTTATCTCCAAATGCAGTCACATGGGGGGTGTTAGGGATTCAACATATAAATTTGGGGAGACACATTCAGTCTATAACAGGCTCCAAAAAGATCTGAGGATACACTTTGGACATTACAAAATGAGATCCAAGAAATCTGCCCTCAAAAATAGACTGTCCATCCACTGACTGATCACAGCTTTCAATGCCCAGCCTCAGCTTCCAATAATTCAGCATGTCAGGGAAGGTCACAATAACATCTCACCCTCAAATTCAACCTTCTCAACAGCCAAGAAATTCAAATTTTTGAAAATAAAATAACAATTCCAACAAGTTTCCAACCAGCTCTCTTTTGGATTTCTTGGAGATTTCAAGATTTGGAGTTCTTGTTTTGACACTGGGGAGCATAGTTGGGTGAGCCTGTACAGAAGCTGGAATGCACATGTCCCTCAGGTGGTGGTAAAACCCCATCTTGCTAGTGTTACCTGGACCCTGTTTAGTCAGTACCAAGGCAGTGGGGGAGACAACTAATAAGGACTTACCTAGTGCTGAATGGCCCCAATAATAAACTCCCAGTGTGTCAAAAGGGTGCACGGGGTAATTTGCTATAAGGCTTTAAAGTTAAATTCCTCAGTATGCTGAAATAGGCACTAGGCTTCCCAGGGAGAACATATCCCAGTGCTCATGTTTGTCATGAAAATATTGGTGGCATTTTATTTTTGCCTTAGAGAATCAAGTCCAGTTCCAAGCAGGATCCAGATGTTCCTGCATTTTTATCCTTCCCTGCTGTCATCTCTCAGTGATTATTGATATTTCTGAAAAGGGAGATGTTTCTGAAATTTTCATTTTCATTAAAAACACATCTTACAAATATTTTTGTGTTTTCTTTTCTTTTTAAATTTTTCTTATTTTGCCATCTTTAAAAAAATTTCTCAGTTGCAATTTGTTTGACTGTTATGAGGTTTTGGTTTACTTATTAATTTACCTTCATTTTTACTCCAGCAGAAATCATTTATAGTGGTGGTGTTTCTCTGCTATGTTTTTGTCTGTATTCTCCTCTCTGCTTCTAAGACTTCTTCTTTCCTTTCTGCTGTGCATTAAATCTGCCAGTATAAACCTAGCATAAAGATTTTATTCTAGCAACTTTCTACTGTTGCTTCAAAAAAATTAAAATGTATTATGGAGATACCAGAGGTAAATCTCTATTTCTCTCTGAGAAAAGTGGCAAGGAGATTATTTTACCTAAGGCTGGAGTCAGTTGCATTTCTTCTTCAGGAGTGATTGGTTTGGTTTCATTTCAGCTCACACTGCCCTAGTCCATTCAGAGAGAAAATAGAGATGATGTTTTACAAGTATATATTACTTAAATGGTCATTATCAAAATTATATAAAAATTACATTAAAATTCTGCCTGATAGTCCAGGGAATGCATCTGACATTGAAATAGCAAAACCTGTATTTTACTCCAATTTTTGTAATTAATAACATTGAAACCCATAAACTGATAATATTAAATGCACAGTTATTATATGACAATGGGTTTTTCATGCATTTTCTTTACTTTTTCTTTTCTTCTTGAGACAAGTTCTCACTTTGTTGCCCAGACTGGAGTGCAGTGGCACAATAATGGCTCACAGCAGCCTCGAACTCCCAGGCTCAGGTGATCTCCCCACTTCAACTTCTGAGTAGCTGGGATTACAAGCATGCACCACTATGCCTGGTTAATTTTTGTATTTTTTGTAGAGACGGGGTTTCACCATGTTGCCCAGGCTAGTCTCAAACTCCTGGCCTCAAGTGATCTGCCCACCTCGGCCTCCCAAAGTCCTGGAACTACAGGCATGAGTCCCTGAGCCCAGACTTTTTATGCATTTTCTATTGCTATATTGCCAATTGAGCAGGACTCTGAGAGGCAGCCTCTACATCTTTAGGCTGGTCATACTTAAGATCTCCCCCAAGGATGTCACACATCCTTACATGTGACTGTTACCTCTGCCAGGGAACTCTTCTTCATCAGCTTCAAATACTCACGAGATAACATCAGTCCACTTTGTTTTATTTCTAACTTCTATGGCAATGGAGAAAAGTCTGCCCTCAAGAAAAGCTTTTGTTTTTCTGCACTGCAGACTAAACTGAAGTCCTTTTACATTGTCACCCTAGAAGATTTATAATCCACCCCTCATGCTTCAAATGTCTTTGTGTCTCTGCTGAGCTACTTTCAAAATTATTTTAAAGTTGAATTTTAGACTTGTATACCATTCCAGTGTTTTCTCTGTGAAGTCATAAACTTCTTGAGGGCAAGGGCCATGTCTTACATATCTTGGCATTATTACGGTGCCCTAAGAAGTGGTTTAAACTCAATAGTAATAAATCAGTGTTGAGCAAATATATTTTATTCAACACATTCTTTTACAGAGCTCACTAGAGGTGGAAGCCATTCTGTGTGTTTAAAAATATTAACTCGACTAAATTTTAAAGTATTATTTTCAACCCCATTTCACAGATGAGGAAATCAAGGCACAGAGAAGTCTGAAAACTACCCAAAGTTGATATAGGTAAAGGTAATAAGTACCTGAGCCAGGATTCAAACCCTGGCAGTGTGACTCTAGGTGCTCCCTGTGTTCTTGATCACCCTCTACCTGGTCTCTCTCTGAGTGAGTAAATACATGAAGGCATGAACAGGCCATCCTTGAATAAATTGTTCATAGTATTATATTACATTGCCTTGTAATGACAGATTGCTTTCTCCTTAATTACACTGGAATGAAGTGTTGCCCATTTTCTACTTACATAATCTGTACTCTCATCAAGAACCTTATTTCAGTTTCTATCTGTTCTTTTTTCTCTCTTTTATACTTATTCACATCCACGTCCAGTTAATTTCTAAGACATAGCATCCTTTTTCCAGTTTATCATAGTCATAATAGATTTTGATGTTAGGCCTTTTGCCAGATGCTGCCTTCCAAAATTATACATCATCTGCAAATTTAATCATGTACTTTCAATTTCACCAGTGACAAAAATTCTTTGGGGCATATTAATCATGTTAATTGTTGACATGTCATGCAATTTTCTGCTTGTTTAGACTAAAAAATTAGTCCTGAGCTCTCTGAAAATAAACAATTCTTAAAAAGTATACTGCATAAATAATATTTCTATGATTCAGAGCCTGGCACTAGGAATTTATCTGACAACAAAAATATACATGTGGCAGGTAGAAAGTTATTATACCAAGTCAAATGTGACTAAGAAATATTTTTTTATTTTATTTTTTAGTGTATAAAACAATCAGCTTAAGTAATATAAGGACCACATTTGGCCAGACTAGTGAGATGCTAAGTCTTGGTTCATTGTTGAGGTTTCATCTCCTTCTTTAATGGTCCCATGAGAACCCAGAGGCTTAAGAGATACCCGAAGGATATGGAAAGGTGTTTAGTCCTTCATTACAGTGTGGTCGTCATGGACGTCTTCATTGTGTAAGCCTGTTTGTTCCTCCGAAGTCCAAGGGCAACTCACTCATAGGCCATATGTGGGGCATAGGAATGTCTGCCAAGACTGTTCCAACATGCCTGGGATCCAGCCTCCCTAGATATGCTCAGACATTTCTTTCTGATGTTCTGCCATTTGCCCAGAGAGCTATCAGGATCAAAGTCTCCCACTAGGTGAGGTACTTGCATGCCCCTCTCTTTCCCAAGCTAGGGAATATCTTCCTTTCACCTCTTCTTATGTTGAGACACACCCTGCTGTTCTGTTCCCTCCTTGGAATATGCAGCATAATTCCTTCTATGAGTTTAGGTGTTTACAAAAAAAACCAGAGAGAGCCAATGACTATAAGGAAGAGTCATCTGAGTAACAATCTTTCTTTAGGAGCTGAGTGAAGTGGCTTATGCCTGTAATCTCAGCACTTTGGGAGGCCAAGGCAGGAGGATCATTTGAGCGCAGGAGTTCAAAACCAGCTTGGGCAATAAAGCAAGATCCCATCTCTACTATAGATGTATATGTCTATGTGTATGTATGTGTGTGTGTGTGTGTGTGTGTGTGTGTATTTGCATGTAAGTACATACATATATTTGCATGTATATATATATTTGTTTCCTCCTCTTGGGCAAGGAAGCACAGAAGCTGGTTCCCAGAAGTGGAGAAGGAAAAATACAGGGAGGAAAAAACTAAATTAGTATTGGAAGAAATTACCCTGACATACTTGGGGACAGGGTATTGCTTTTAGTTTGCTCCCAGTTTTAGCCAAGGAAATAAGATGTATTCATCAAACAAACATATCAACACGTGACCCTACAAAGTGAGTACTAACTATCAACTAAATTATAAGAAGTTCAGAGAACAGGATTTATCAGTTGTACACTGAAATTTCTGGGACTGGCTAAAAAGAAATCTGGCTTAGGGGAGACTTTCAGGAAAAAAAAATGAGTCAAGTTTGAACAAAAAAACTTGCTCAGCCATTTCATTAAAGAATCATGCAAGGAGAAAGCTGTAGAAATGCAGAAGCTAAGAAAAATCAGATACAATCTTAAAATTGGTACTTTTTTGAAAGACATCCCATGCTCATGGATCAACAGAATTAATATTGTTAAAATGACAATATCAAGCAAAGTAACCTACAGGTTCAATGCAATCCTTATCAAAATACCAATGACATTCTTTATATAAATAGAAAAAAAATCTAAGATTGATTTGAAACCACAGAAGACCCCAAATAGCCAAAGCAATCTTGAACAAAAAGAAAAAAGCTGGGGGCATTACACTACCAGACTTTAAAATATACTACAAAGCTGTAGTAGGCAAAGCAGCATGAAACTATCATAAAAACAGACACATAGACCAATGGAAAAGAACAAAGAATGTAGAAATTAATATGTGTATCCACAGCCCACTGATTTTTGACAAAGGTGTAAATAACACTCATTGGGAAAAGGAGAGTCTTTTCAATAAATGATGCTGGGAAAACTGAATATCCGTATGCAGAAGAATGAAAATAGACCCCTACCACTCACCCTCTACAAAAATCAACTCAAAATAGATCAAAGACCTACACATAAAACATGAAACTATAAAAATACTGAAAGAAAACATAAGGAAGATAATTTAGGACATTGGTCTGGGAAAAGATTTTATGAATAAGACCTAAAAAGCATATATAACACAAGCAAAAATAAACAAGTGGAATTATATCAAACTAAAAAGCTTCTGCATGGCACAAGAGACAATCAACACAGTGAAAAGCCAACCTACAGAATGGGAGACAATATTTACAAATGATGCATCCACAGGGAATTAATAACCAGAATATACAAAGAACTCAAACATCTCAAGAGTGAAAAAACAAACGACCTGATGAAAAAAATTGCAAATAATTTTTACAGACATTTCTCAAAAGAAGATATACAGATGGCCAACAAATATGTGAAAAAATGCTCAACATCACTAATCATCAGAGAAATGAAAATCAAAACCACAATGAAGTATGTCATCTCACTCTGGTTTGGTGGCTATTACCAAAAAGACAAAAGTAACAAATGCTGGCCAGGATGTGGAGAAAAGAGAAGTTATACACTATTGGTAGAAATGTAAACTATTACAGCCATTATGAAGATCAGTATGGAGGTTCCTTAAAAAACTACAAATAGAATTACCATGTGATCTAGCAATATCACAACTGCTGATTTATCTGAAGAAAACAAAATCAGTATATGGAAGAGACATCTGCTCATCCATGTTTACTTTATCACTATTCACAATAGCCAAGATATGGAATCAACCTATGTGTCCAACAACAGATGAATGGAAAATAAAAATGTGGCATATATACACAATTGAATACTATTTAGTCTTAAGACATAATAAAAATCCTGTCATTCCTGGCAACATGGATGGAACTGGAGGACAGCATAATAAGTGAAATAAGCCAGGAACAGAAAATTAAATAGTGAATGTCCTTACTTTTATGTGGAAGCTAAAAAGGTTGATCTCATGGAAGTGAAAAGTAGAACAGAGGATATTAGAGGATGGGAAGGAGAGGAGAAAGGAAAGGATAGGGAGAGACTTATTAAAGAATACAAAATTACAACTAGATAAGAAGAATAAGTTCTAGTGTTCTATACCACTGTATGATGACTATAGTTAACAATAATACAGGGAGATCTTCCAAGATGGCTGAATAGGAACAGCTCCGATCTGCAGCTCCCAGCAAGATTGATGCAAAAGATGGGTGATTTCTGCATATCCAACTGAAGTACCTGGTTCATCTTATTGAGACTGGTTGGACAGTGGGTGCAGCCCATGGAGGATGAACTGAAGCAGGGCAGGGCATGGCCTCACTGGGGAAGCACAAGCGGTCAAGGGGATTTCCCTTTCCTAGCCAAGGGAAGCCGTGAGAGACTGTACCAGGAGGAATGGTACACTCCTGCCCAAATACAGTGCTTTTCCCATGGTCTTCACAACTAGAAGTCCAGGAGATTCCCTCCAGTGCCTGGCTCAGCAGGTTCCATGCCTACGGAGCCTAGCAAGCTAAGATCCATTGCCTTGAAATTCTCCTGCTAGCACAGCAGTCTGCAATGGACCTGGGATGCTGGAGCTTGGAGGGGGAGATGCATCTGCCATTGCTGAGGCTTGAGTAGGCAGTTTTATGCTCACAGCATAAACAAAGCTGCCGGGAAGCTCAAACTGGGTGGAGCCCACTGCAGCTCACCAAGGTTGACTGCCTCTCTAGATTCCACCTCTGTGGGCAGGGCATATCTGAACAAAAGGCAGCAGGCCCAGTCAGGGACTTATAGATATAACCCTCAACTCCCTGGGACAGAGCACCTGGGGGAAGGGGCAGCTGTGGGCACAGCTTCTGCAGACTTAAACGTCCCTGTCTGACAGCTCTGAAGAAAGCAATGGTTCTCCCAGCATGGCGTTCAATCTCTGATAATGGACAGACTGCCTCCTCAAGTGTGTCCCTGACGCCCATGTAGCCTGACTGGGAGACATCTCCGAGTAGAGGCTGATAGACACCACATTCTGGGACAAAGTTTCCAGAGGAAGGATCAGGCAGCAATATTTGCTGTTCTGAAGCCTCTGCTGATGATACCCAGGCAAACAGCGTCTGGAGTGGACCTCCAGCAAACTCCAACAGACCTGCAGCTGAGGGGCCTGTCTGGTAGAAGGAAAACTAACAAACAGAAAGGAATAGCATCAATGTCAACAAAAAGGACATCCACACCAAAATCCCATCCATAGGTCACCAACATCAAATACCAAAGTTAGATAAAACCACAAAGAGGGGAAAAACCAGAGCAGAAAGGTTGAAAATTCCTGAAGCCAGAATGTCTCTTCTCCTCCAAAGGATCACAACTCCTTACCAGCAAGGGACCAAAACTGGATGGAGAATGAGTTTGCTGAGTTGACAGAAGTAGGCTTCAGAAGATGGGTAAGAACAAACTTCTCCGAGCTAAAGAAGCATGTTGTAACACATTGCAAGGAAGCTAAAAACTTTGAAAATGGATATGGCTAACTAGAAGAACCAGTGTAAAGAAGAATATAAATGACCTGATGGAGCTGAAAAACACAGCACGAGAACTTCATGAAGCATACACAAGCTTCAATAGCTGATTCGATCAAGTGGAAGAAAGGATATCAGAGATTGAAGATCAAATTAATGAAATACAGCGAGACGACAAGATTAGAGAAAAAAGAGTGAAAAGAAATGAACAAAGCCACCAAGAAATATGGGACTATGTGAAAAGAGCAAATCTATGTTTGATTGGTGTACCTGAAAGTGACAGGGAGAATGGAACCAAGTTAAAAACCCTATTCAGGATATTATCCAGGAGAACTTCCCCAACCTAGCAAGACAGGCCAACATTCAAATTCAGGAAATATGGAGCAAAGATATTCCTTGAAAAGGGCAATCCCAAGACACATAATCGTCAGATTCACCAAGGTTGAAATGAAAGAAAAAATGTTAAGGGCAGCCAGAGAGAAAGGTCAGGTAAACCACAAAGGGAAGCCCATCAGACTAACAGTGGATCTCTCTGCAGAAACCCTACAAGCCAGAAGAGAGTGGGGGCCAAAATTCAACATTGTTAAAGAAAAGCATTTTCAACCCGGAATTTCATATCCAGCCAAACTAAGCTTCACAAGTGAAGGAGAAATAAAATCCTTTATAGACAAGCAAATGCTGAGAGATTTTGTCACCACCAGGCCTGCCCTAAAAGAGCTCCTGAAGGAAGCACTAAACATGGAAAGGAACAAACAGCACCACCCACTGCAAAAACATGCCAAATTGTAAAGACCATCAATTTTATGAAGAAACTTCATCAATTAATGAGCAAAATAACCAGTTAGCATCATAATGATAGGACCAAATACACACATGACAATATTAACCTTAAATGTAAATGAGGTAAATGCCCCAGTTAAAAGACACAGACTGGCAAATTGGATAAAGACTCAGACCCATCAGTGTGCTGTACTCAGGAGACCCATCTCACGTGCAGAGACACATGAAATAAAGGGATGGAGGAAGATCTACCAGGCAAAAGGAAAGCAAAAAAAAGGCAGGGGTTGCAATGCTAGTCTCTGATAAAACAGACTTTAAACCAACAAAGATGAAAAGAGACAAAGAAGGCCATTACATAATAATAAAGGGATAAACTCAATAAGAAGAGCTAATTATCCTAAATATATATGCAACCAATACAGGAGCACCCAGATTCATAAAGCAAGTTCTTAGAGACCTACAAAGAGAGTTAGACTCCAATACAATAATAATGGGAGACTTTAACACCCCACTGTCAATATTAGACAGATCAACAAAACAGAAAATTAAGAAGGATATCCAGGGCTTGAACTCAGGTCTGGACCAAGTGGACCTAATAGACATCTACAGAACTCTCTACCCCAAGTCAACAGAATATACATTCTTCTCAGCACCACATCACACTTATTCTATAATTGACCACATAATTGGAAATAAAACACTCCTCAGCAAATGTAAAAGAACAGAAATCACAACAAACTGTCTCTCAGACCACAGTGCAATCAAACTAGAACTCGGGATAAAGAAACTAACTCAAAACTGCACAACCACATGGAAACTGAACAACCTGCTGCTGAATGATGACTGGGTAAATAACAAAATGAAGGCAGAAATAAAGATGCTCTTTGAAAACAATGAGAACAAAGACACAACATACCAGAATCTCTGGGACACAGCTAAGGCAGTGAGTAGAGGGAAATTTATAACACTAAATGCCCACAAGAGAAATCAGGAAAGATCTAAAATCGACACCCTAACATCAGAATTAAAAGAATTAGGAAAGCAAGAGCAAACAAATTCAAAAGCTAGCAGAAGACAAGAAATAACTAAGATCAGAGCAGAAGTGAAGGAAATAGAGACACAAAAAAACCTTCAAAACATCAATGAATCCAGGAGCTGGTTTGTTGAAAAGATCAACAAAATCGATAGACCATTAGCAAGACTAATAAAGAAGAAAAGAGAGAAGAATCAAACAGACGCAATAAAAAATGATAAAGGGGATATCACCACCAATCCCACAGAAATACAAACTACCATCAGAGAATACTATAAACACCTCTATGCAAATGAATTAGAAAGTCTAGAAGAAATGTATAAATTCCCAGACACATACACCCTCCCAGAACTAACTAAGAAGTCGAATCTCTGAATAGACCAATAACAGGTTCTGAAATTGAGGCAATAATTAATGGTGTACCCACCAAAAAAGTCCAGGACCAGACGGACTCACAGCCGAATTCTACCAGAGGTACAAAGAGGAGCTGGTCCCATTCCTTCTGAAACTATTCCAATCAATAGAAAAAGAGGGAATCCTCTCTAACTCATTTTATGAAGTCAGCATCATCCTGATTGGCAGAGATACAACAACAAAAAAGAAAATTTTAGGCCAATATCCCTGATGAACATTGAGGCAAAAATCCTCAATAAAATACTAGCAAAACAAATCCAGCAGCACATCAAAAAGCTTATCCATCTTGATCAAGTTGGCTTCATCCCTGGGATGCAAGGCTGGTTCAACATATGCAAATCAATAAACGTAAGCCATCACACAAACAGAACCAATGACAAAAACCACATGATTATCTCAATAGGTGCAGAAAATGCCTTGGACAAAATTCAACAGCCCTTCATGCTAAAAACTCTCAATAAACCAGGTATTGATGGACTGTATCTCAAGAGCTATTTATGACAAACCCACAGCCAATATCATACTGAATGGGCAAAAACTGGAAGCATTCCCTTTGAAAACCAGCACAAGACAAGGAGGCCCCCTCTCACCACTCCTATTCAACATAGTATTGGAAGTTCTGGCCAGGGCAATCAGGCAAGAGAAAGAAATAAAGGGTATTCAATTAGGAAAAGAGGAAGTCAGATTGTCCCTCTTTGCAGATGACATGATTGTGTATTTAGAAAACCCCATTGTCTCAGCCCAAAATCTCCTTAAGCTGATAAGCAACTTCAACAAAGTCTCAGGGTACAAAATCAATGTGCAAAAATCACAAGCATTCCTATACACCAATAAGAGACAAACAGAGAGCAAAATCATGAGTGAACTCCCATTCACAATTGCTACCAAGAGAATAAAATACCTAGGAGCCCAACTTACAGAGGATGTGAAGGACCTCTTCAAGGAGAACTACAAACCACTGCTCAATGAAACAAGAGAGGAGACTAACAAATGGAAGAACATTCCATTCTCATGGATAGGAAGAATCAATATTGTGAAAATGGACATACTGCCCAAAGTAATTTATATATTCAATGCTATCCCCATAAAGCTACCACTGACTTTCTTCACAGAATTGGAAAATACTACTCTAAACTTCATATGGAATCAAAAAAGAGCCCACATAGCCAAGACAATCTTAAGCAAAAAGAACAAAGCTGGAGGCATCACACTACCTGACTTAAAGCTATAATACAAGGCTACGGTAACCAAAACAGCACGGTACTGGTACCAAAACAAATATATAGTCCAGTGGAACAGAACAGAGCCCTCAGAAATAACACCACACATCTACAACCATTTGATATTTGACAGAGCTGACAAAAACAAGCAATGGGGATAGGATACTCTATTTAATAAATGGTGTTGGGAAAACTGGTTAGCCATATGTAGAAAGCTGAAACAGAATCCCTTCCTTGCACCTTATACAAAAATTAACTGAAGATGGAATGAAGACTTAAATGTAAGACCTAAAACCATAAAAACCCTAGAAGAAAACCTAGGCAATACCATTCAGGACATAGGCATGGGCAAAGACTTCATGACTAAAACACCAAAAGCAATGCCAACAAAAGCCAAAATTGACAAATGGGATCTAATTAAACTATAGAGCTTAGGCACAGCAAAATAAACTATTAGCAGAGTGTACCGGTAACCTACAGAATGGGAGAAAATTTTTGCAATCTATCCATCTGACAAAGGGCTAATATCCAGAATCTACAAAGAACATAAACAAATTCACAAGAAAAACACAAACAACACCATCAAAAAGTGGGCAAAAGATATGAATAGACACTTGTCAAAGGAAGACATTTATGCAGCCAACAGACATATGAAAAAATGCTCATCATTACTGGTCATTAGAGAAATGCAAATCAAAACCACAATGAGACACCATCTCACGCCAGTTAGAATGTCAATCATTAAAAAGTCAGGAAACAATAGATGCTGGAGAGGATATGGAGAAATAGGAACACTTTTACACTGTTGGTGGGAGTGTAAATTAGTTCAGCCCTTGTGGAAGACAGTGTGGTGATTCCTCAAGGACCTAGAACTAGAAATACCATTTGACCCAGCAATCCCACTACTGGGTACACACCCAAAGGATTATAAATCATGCTATTATAAAGACACATGCACACATATGTTTATTGCAGCACTATTCACAATAGCAAAGACTTGGAACCAACCCTATTGTACATCAATGATAGACTGGATAAAGAAAATGTGGCACATATATCCCAAGGAATACTATGCAGCCATAAAAAAGGAAGAGTTCATGTTCTTTGCAGGGACATGGATGAAGCTGGAAGCCATCATTCTCAGCAAACTATCACAAGGACAGATAACAAAACACCACATGTTCTCACTCATAAGTGGGAGTTGAACAATGAGAACACATGGACACAGGGAGGGGAACATGACACATTGGGGTCTGTTGGGGGTGGGGGCTGGAGGAGCAATAGCATTAGGAGAAACACCTAATGTAAATGACAAGTTGATGGGTGCAGTGAACCAACATGGCATATGTATACCTATGTAACAAACCTGCATGTTCTGCACATGTATCCTAGAACTTAAATACATATATAAAAAAGAAGTTGCTTCTTATGGATGAGCAAAGAAAGTGGTTTCTTCAGATCTATTCTTCATAAAGATGCTGCGAACATTGTTGAAATGACAACAAAGGATTTAGAATATTCATACACTTAATTGATAAAGCAGTGAACCAGTGATGGGGTTTAAGAAGATTGCCTCCAATTTTGAAAAAAGTTTTACTGTTGGTCAAATGCTAACAAACAGCATTGCTACAGAGAAATCTTTCATGAAAGAAAGAGTCAATCAAAGAGGTAAACTTCATTGTTGTTTTATTTTAAGAAATTGCTGCAACCACCACAGCCTTCAGCAACCACCACCCTTAGGAGTCAGCAGCCATCAACACTAAGGAGAGGTTCTCCACCAGCAAAAAGATGACAGCTTGCTAGAGACACAGATGGTTGTTAGCATTTTTAGCAGTACAGTGTTTTTTAAATTAAACAAAATCAAATAAACAAAAAAAACAATAGTACATTATGTAGTTTCAAATAGGAGGAGAATATTGAAAGTTTCCAACACAAATAAATGATAAATGTTTGAGATGATGGATATAATAATGACCCTGATCTGATCACTATACATTATTTGTATCAAAACTTTACTGTGTACCCAAGATTATGTATAATTATTATTTGTCAATTAAAAAATAAAATAAAACAATTGTTACTTCTCTCCTCTTAAGGGGCCAAAAAGAAAATGACATTAAATAAAGAAAAAAGGTACATGTAAAAGCTGGTGTGTTTGCCAAATTTCTTTATAGTATAAGCTGTCCAGCCTTGGCTTTGATCTGGAATTTCTTAATCTGGGGATGCTGAAAGAAACAGTAACATTTGAATTCCTCAATCTAACTTACACCCGGCTTTTTATTACACCACTAATCACTCCACTAAACCCAAAGTCTGTACTCATCCTTACCCACTTAAAAACTGAACAGTTTTAATCCAGGAGAAAGGGATGGTGATCCAGAGGAGCGCATGTTATGACAATTACCGGCACCCAGACTTTCTTTGCTTTTGATAAACTTAAACTTTGGATGAGTCAATGTTTGAAACTTTCAAAAGCATTATAATAATTTATTTGAAGGCTCTTTGTGATTTGCATGCCAGGTTATTTAAAAGGTTAGGCTAGAGACTTAATCTCTAGAGGTCTGGCAAATAACCACTATCATTCAGTGGGGAACAGGGGCATGTCAATTTTCAGTTCTAATTTGTCCCTCTAGTCAAGAACCCTGTACATCCTTTTCTTATTATACCTCTCACTTTAACAAGACTGTTTAACACACCATGATGAGGGTTCTGCAAGACAGGGAGAGCTAAAGAGCTACCCAGTAAGAGTATTTTTATAGAATATATAAAATCTAGTACTTTAATCTGAAATAAACAATAATTGGATGTTGAGGGTATTTTTTCCACCAAAGTTGCCAAGAACTTCAAGGCAGTTTCTGTGAAAAACTGGAATAGATTTTTGTTGCCTATTTCCTCTACCTAAAAGGTGAGTGAAAAGACATAGGTAGGATCACTGCTATATTTTATTAAATTTAAGATGAGCCATTATTTTATTTTCCACTAAGAAGAAGAAAAAAGCCTCCAATTAAACTGACAAAGTATTATCACTTAGAATTTATACATTTGCATCTTACTGAAAAATTCTTTTAGACTCATTTTAGATACAGATTGTATTATACATTATAGTTTTCTGTTTATGTGCCTTTCTATGTGCATAATAAAATTTCAACGCTGATTCATGGTATAATCTTTTTGAAGACACTTTAAAAAGCAATTAAACTCAATCTTCATTAGTGTCTCCCTTACATGTAACTCTGGGGAAATGACAACAACATAAACAGCTATGACCCAGTTTGAATATGTGTAGGTGAGCAATCACTTCACAAGCACTCCCTGACTGTAACAACTGTAAGACACATTCCAGTTCAAAGGATAAAATATGCGCATCACAGAAGTAGTGAAATGTAGCATTTGGGGATGAATAAAGTCTTCCTATTGGAGATATTTTGAGTGTATTTGCATTATTCTGCATCTCCCTCTAAGAGTCTGCTGACCTTTGAATAAGACTTTGCGCCAGATCCTGTACAGAAACCTAAAGAGGTGGCAATCTTACACTGCTGGGGTCATCAGAAAGGAAAGGAAAGGGAAATAGAAGGGAACCACCAAGCTGATATTGAAGCCAAAAGAGCCGCAAGGCAGGACCCTCCATTAGAAATGCTTATAGAAGGACCCCTAGTATGGGATAATCCCCTCCAGGAAACCAAGCCCCAGTACTCAGCAGGAGAAATAGGATGGGGAACCTCATGAGGACATAGTTTCCTCCCCTCAGGATGGCTAGCCACCGAAGAAGGAAAAATACTTTTGCCTGCAGCTAACCAATGGAAATTACTTAAAACCCTTCACCACACCTTTCACTTAGGCATTGATAGCACCCATCAGATGGCCAAATTATTATTTACTGGACCAGGACTTTTCAAAACTATCAAGCAGATAGTCAGGGCCTGTGAAGTGTGCCAAAGAAATAATCCCCTGCACTGCAGGCCATACATTTCAATCCCTGTATCTTTAACCTCCTTGTTAACTTTGTCTCTTCCAGAATCAAAGCTGTAAAACTATAAATGGGTCTTCAAATGGAGCCCCAGATGCAGTCCATGACCAAGATCTACTGTGGACCCCTGGACCAGTCTGCTAGCCCATGTTCCGATGTTGATGACATCAAAGTCACCCCTCCTGAGGAAATCTCAACTGCATGACCCCTACTATGCCCCAATTCAGCAGGAAGCAGCTAGAGAGGTTGTCAGCCAGCCTCCCCAACAGCACGTGGGTTTTCCTGTTGAGAGTGGGGACTGAGAGACAGGACTAGCTGGATTTCCTAGGCCAACTAAGAATCCCTAAGCCTAGCTGGGAAGGTGACTGCATCCACCTTTAAACACGGGGCTTGCAACTTAGTTCACACCCGACCAATCAGGTAGTAAAGACAGCTCACTAAAATGCTAACTAGGCAAAAACAGGAGGTAAAGAAATAGCCAATCATCTATTGCCTGAGAGCACAGGGGGAGGGACAATGATCGGGATATAAACCCAGGCATTCGAGCCGGCAACGCCTATCCCCTTTGGGTCCCCTGCCTTTGTGTGGGAGCTCTGTTTTCACTCTATTAAATCTTGCAACTGCGAAAAATAAAAAATAAAAAAATAAAAAATAAAAATAAAAAAAAGACTTTGTGCCAGATTTTCACTTTTAAGATAATGCTACTCTATCATAAACTTCGAGTTGCTTTTGTAGTTAGAGTGCAGTCATGACTAATTGACATCCTACACCCAGCTCCCTTACGTAGAGATGGTTTGGTTTCAGAATATGTATTTTATTCCACACAAATCCATATGCATAGTTTTGATATGTCATTATAGTCCAAAGATGAAGGTGGCCCATTGCTTAAGATTTCTAATCAGATGCTTGCAAGTGGTTGTGAAAACCTTCCACAAAGTTTGGATATTTAAAAGGAGACTCGAAGGTAAGTTTGGAGGTGGACCTTAGATGCTAATGAGAGCCAAACTGATATCAATAAAACATAGGAGAAATTTGGTTATTTCAGTTGGAAATCGAAAAGAGAGAAAATGGAGAGAAGACAAAGATACTCTGTGAGGTGACATTTCTCCAGGGTGTTCCTAATTAAAGCAGATGAACGTTCCTTTTAAAGGCCTTAAAGTTGCTTTTGTTTGTGTTACCCCACACATGCTTTGTCCTCTAGTGAATAGTATCCTTTGGAGTATGAATGGATAAGATCCAGCATTATCTGGCCAGGCAGGGCTCTAGAAGGAGGCAAGTGAGTCTTGCATCGTCAGGTGGATGTGACTGAGAACTGTGGGAGTGAGGGGCTCCAGCCCGGGACTAGGTGAGTTAGCTTTGTGGATCATGAAGATGGAAGCACACAGCTAGATGCTGCAGGAGCAAGAACCATGGCCAAGGTCTGTATTGGTCTAGCAAAGACAAGAGGAGATCCTTGCTTAAAACACAGAATGAGATACATGCACAGGAATGAAACCCAAGTGTTCTATCAACTGTTGGCCAGGAAAGCCAGAATTAATTCTTATATAAGACTAGGTGAGCTAACTCCCCTAGTACCAGGCTACAGCCCCTCACTCCCACAGTTCTCAGTCTACCTAAAAGGTGAGTGAAAAGACATATGTAGGATCACTGCTATATTTTATTAAATTTTAGATGTGCCATTATTTTATTTTCCACTAAGAAGGAGAAAAAAATGCCTCCAATTAAACTGACAAAGTATTATCACTTAGAATTTATACATTTGTCTCTTATTTTAGACTCATTTTAGATATAGATTTTATTATGTATTATAGTTTTCTGTTTATGTGCCTTTCTATGTGCATAATAAAATTCCAATGCTGATTCATGGTATAATCTTTTTGAAGACACTTTAAAAAGCAATTAAACTCAATCTTCATTAGTGTCACCCTTACATGTAACTCTGGGGAAATGACAACAACATAAACATAACCTGGACGTAGTGAGCAACATGTAAACAATACTTCATCTCACTCATTCAGTTGGCTATAACTATCCGGCTTTATTTCTGGGTTCTCTATTCTGTTCCATTGGTCTGTGTGCTTATTTTTATACCAATACTATGCTGTTTTGGTAAATATAGCCTTGTAGTATAATTTAAAGTCAGGTAATGTGATGCCTCCAGATTTGTTCTTTTTGCTTAGTCTTGCTTTGACTATGTGGGCTCTTTTTTGGTTCCACAGGAATTTTAGGATTCTTTTTTCTAGTTCTGTGAATAATGATGATGGTATTTTGATGGAAATTGCACTGAATTTGTAGATTGCTTTTGGCAATATGCTCATTTTCACAAAATTGATTTTACCCATCCATGAACATGGGATGTATTTCCATTTGTGTTGTCTATGATTTCTTTCAGCAGTGTTTCATAGTTTTTCATGTAGAAGTTTTTCACCTCCTTGGTTAGATATATTCATAAGTATCTAATGTTATTTTTGCAGCTGCGGTAAAAGGGGCTGAGTTCTTGATTTGAGTCTCAGTTTGGTCACTGTTGGTGTATAGCAGTGCTACCGATTTGTGTACATGATTTTGTATTCTTAAACTTTACTGAATACATTTATCAGTTTTAGGAGCTTTTTGGATAAGCCTTTAGGGCTTTTTAGGTATATGATCATATCATCAGTGAACAGAAACAGTTTTACTTCCTCTTTACTGATTTGGATGCCCTTTATTTCTTTGTCTTTTCTGATTTCTCTGGCTAGAACTTCTGATACTATGTTGAATAGAAGTGGTGAAAGTCAGCATCCTTGCCTTGTTCCAGTTCTCAGGGGTAATGTTTTCAACTTTCCCCCATTCAGTATAATGTTGGCTGTGGGTTTGTCATAGATGGCTTTATTACCTTGAGGTATGCCCCTTCTATGCTGATTTTGCTGAGGGTTTTAATCATAAAGGGATTCTGGATTTTGTCAAGTGCTTTTTTCTGCATCTATTGAGACGATCATGTGATATTTGTGTTTAATTCTATTTATGTGATGCACCACATTTATTGGCTTGCGTATGTTAAACCATTCCTGCATCACTAGTAGGAAACCCACTTGATCATGGTGCATTATCGTTTTGATATGCTGTTGGATTCAGTTAGGTAGTATGTTGTAGAGAATTTTTGCATCTATGTTCATCAGGAATATTGGTCTGTAGTTTTCATTTTTGTTATGTGCTTTCCTGGTTTTGGTATTAGAGTGATACAGGCTTCATATAATGATTTAGGGAGGATTCCCTCTTTCTCTATCTTTGGAATAGTTTTAGTAAGACTGGTACCAATTCTTTTTTGAATGCCTGATAAAATTCATCTGTGAATCCATCTAGACTTTTTTTTGTTGCTAATTTTTTATTACCAATTCAATCTCACTGCCTGTCATTGGTCTGTTTAGAGTTCCTATTTCTTCCTATTTTAATCTAGGAGGGTTGTATCTTTCCAGGAATTTATCCATGTCCTCTAGATTTTCTAGTTTCTGCACATAAAGGTGTTCATACCAGCCTTGAATAATCTTTTGTATTTCCGTGGTATTGGTTGTAATATCTCCTAGTTCATTTCTAATGGAGTGTATGTGGACCTTTACTTTTCCTGGTTAATCTCACTAGTGGTCTATCAATTTTGTTTATCTTTCCAAAGAACCAGCTTTTTGTTTCATTTATCTATTGTGTTGGTTTTTTGTGTTTGTTTGTTTCAATTTCATTTAGTTCTGCTCTGTTCTTTATTGCTTCTTTTCTTCTGCTGGGTTTGGTTTGTTCTTGTGTCTCTAGTTCCTTGAGATGTGACCTTAAATTGTTTATTTGTGCTCTTCCAGACTTTTTGATGTAGGCATTTAATGCTATGAACTTTCCTCTTAGCACTGCTTTTGCTGTGTCCCAAAGTCTTTGATAAGTTGTATCACTATTATCATTAAATGCAAAGAATTTTTTAATTTCCATCTTGATGTCATTGTTCACCCAGATGTCATTTAGGAGAAGATTATTTAATTTCCATATATTTGTACAGTTTTGAGGGTTCCTTTTGGAACTAATTTCTAATTTTATTCCACTGTGGCCTCAGAGGGTACTTGATATAATTTTGATTTTCTTAAATTTGTTGGGAATTGTTTTGTGGCCTACTATATGTTCTAACTTGGAGAATGTTCCATGTGCTGATGAAAAGAATGCATATTCTGCAGTTGTTACATAGAATGTTCTGTAAATAACTGGTGAGTTCATTTTTTCTAGGGTATAGTTTAAGTCCATTGTTTCTTTGTTGACTTTCTGTCTTGATGACCTGTCTAGTGTTGTCAGTGGAGTATTGAAGTCCTCCACTGTTATTGTGTTGCCATCTGTCTCATTTCTTAGGTCTAGTAATAACTGTTTTTTAAATTTGGTAGCTCCCATGTTAGGGTGCATATATATTTAGGATTGTGATATTTTCCTGTGGGACTGATCATTTTATTGTTTTATAATGCCCCTCTTTGTCTTAACTGTTGTTGCTTTAAAGTCTGTTTTGTCAGATGTAAAGATAGCTACTCCTGCTCACTTTTCATTTCCATTTGCAAGGAATATCTTTTCTCACCCCTTTACCTTAAGTTCATGTGAGTCCTTATGTGTTAGGTGAGTCTCTTCAAGACAGCAGATACTTGGTTGGTGGACTTTTATCAATTCTGACATTCTGTATCTTTTAAGTGAACCATGTGGGCCATTTACATTCAATGTTAGTGTTGAGAATTGAGATATTGTTTTATTCATTGTGCTAGTGGTTGCTTGACACCTTGTTTTTTTTTATTGTGTTATTGTTATATAGGCCCTCTGAGATTTACACTTTAAGGAGGTTCTATTTTGGTGTATTTTGAGGTTTTGTTTCAAGATTTAGAACTCTTTTTAGTATTTCTTATAGTTCTGGCTTGGTAGTGGCAAATTCTCTTAGCACTTGTTTGTCTGAAAAATACTTTATCTTGTTTTCATTTATGAAGCTTAGTTGAGCTGGATACAAAATTCTTGGCTGGCAATTATTTTGTTTGAAGAGACTAAAGAAAGGACCCCAACACTTTTTGGCTTGTAGGGTATCTACTGAGAGCTTTGCTGTTAATGTGATAGGTTTTTCTTTATAGGTTACCTGATGCTTTTACCTCACAGCTCTTAAGATTCTTTTCTTTCTCTTGACTTTAGATAATCTGATGACTATGTGCCTGGGTGATGATCTTTTTGCGATGAATTTATAATAGTGCTATTAATTCATTCCACTAATTCTGTTGATGCTAAACTTTAGACTGAAGACAATGCAAAAAATTTTTAAATTATACTTTAAGTTCGGGGATATATGTGCAGAACGTGCAGGTTTGTTATATAGGTATACATGTGCTATGGTGGTTTTCTGCACCCACCAATCCGTCATCTAGGTTTTAAGCCCTGACAGGTTCTCACTCATAAATAGGAGTTGAACAATATGAACACAAGGACACAGGGAGGGGACACAGGGAGGGGAACATCACACAGCGGGGTCTGTTGGGGTGGGGGCAAGTGGAGTGATAGCATTAAGACAATGTAAATTCTTCATACAGGAACAAAAGAATAATTAGCAGCCATGATTGACAAGGAAATTGAGGACTGCGTGTTGCATTGTAAACCCTGAGAGTAAGAAAACATGCCCAGTATTGGATAATGATTATGAAGAGTACTCAAGAAAATAAATAAAATGGACTGTGTTGTTTTAAAAGAAAGACTGTTAACGCCGGGCACAGTGGCTCACGCCTGTAATCCCAGCACTTTGGGAGGCCAAGGCGGGTGAATCACAAGGTCAGGAGATCAAAACCATCCTTGCTAACACGGTGAAATCTCATCTCTACTAAAAATATAAAAAATTGGCCGGACCTGGTGGCAGGTGCCTGTAGTCCCAGCTACTCAGGAGGCTAAGGCAGGAGAATGTCGTGAACCCAGGAGGTGGAGTTTGCAGTGAGCCAAGATCGCACCACTGCACTCCAGCCTGGGCGACAGAGTCAGACTCCATCTCAAAAAAAATAAAAATAAAAATAAATAAATAAAATAAAGACTGTTATTCCCTCCTCTCAGATGTAAATAAAATTATATTTCTTAAGTTACTGAAACTTAGAAGCATTTCCAGCAACTGTGGTAATAAGCTGGACAATGGCTTGCATGGGAATCATAAACTTCCTTACTTATAATATCTTGATTCTTAGTTAAATAAAGATACTTCCTCTAAGGGGTACACTACCAAATGTAACATTGTCAATATAATATTTTTACTATTATCTGGTTCAAGCCAGATCCCTTCTTGTTTGTTTTTAGTAAAGGCTAAAACCACTAATCTGATTATACAACACTGACAACTACAGATATTATAGTACTATATAGCCCTACTCTGAAAACAGAAGTTCATCACTTTTGTTCTTCTTTGAATCTTGGAAAAATTCCCTAAAAACTTTCTGAGCTAGAAGAAACCTTCACAAGTAGGACATTTTCCCATTTACTTAATATGTCAGGTTTTGGCCAGGGCAACAAGGGCACCATATTGCTATACTTTAGAGTCCTTTAACCTCTGGGTCAGGATGATGGTGATGTTTGCTAATGGTACATTCTTTAAGTCACAAATGAGAATGGATCCCTGCTGAACCCCCCCACACCCCTCCTAATTGTATAGAGGGCAAAAGGGAGAGAAGGGAGTAAAGGTAACTACACAAACAATTTGAGAATCTCTCAGAATATAATAAATGATAATATTACAATCCCACCCACATTCCATTAGCCAGGACTCATTCACATGGCCACAACCTAACTGCAAGGGAAGCTGTAAAGTATAGCCTTCCTTTGTGTCTAGAAAAAGAAAATTGGATAGTGAACACAGCATTGTTGCATTTATAAGAGCAACTCAACCTCAAGAATAATTAAAGGGATGAAAATTCAAACAGTAAATACAATTTAACCCATTAATTGTCAAGAATTAGAAATTAAAATAATATAAAGGTGGGATGTGGAAATAGAAACAGACATAGACTAGGGGTGGGTTTCTGAATTCATTCTGGTGAGCAGCTAGTGCACTTGAATATGCACATACCCTAAGATCCAGCAATTCTATTCCTGAGTAAATGCTCTATAGTAATTTTTGTATAGATGTCCAAGGAGATTTATATAAGAATGTTGTTTACAGAGTTATGGGTAAAAGTCAAGGCAATGAGAAGGTCTATCAATAAGAAAATACATAAGCAAAATGGAGCATATATCCAATCAGTATAATAATACATAGTGATCAGAAGCAATTAATATACAAAAATATAAACAGATTTTTATGTAAATTTTGCATAAAATTTTAAAAAATATAATAATAGTATATATTAGGATGCATATTTTATAAAAATAAGTGAATGTTGGAATGCAAGGACATGCACAGAATGGGTGCCTATGAGGTGGAAGGGGAATGGTATTGTCTTAGCCCATTTTCTGCTGCTATAACAGAATATCACAGACTGGGTAATTTATAGACAAAAGAAGTTTATTTGGCTCAATGTTCTGGAGGCTGGGAAGTTTAAGAGCATGGCCTCAGTATCTGGTTAGGGTTATCCCATGGCAGAAGGCAGAAGGCAAGAGAGCAGGTGTGAGAGGGTTTGCTTTTTCTCATGAGAACTGACCTACTCCTGCACTAACAGCAATAATCCATTCATGAGGATGGAGCCACTAAGATCTAATCACTGCTTAAAAGTCCCACCTCTTAATGTTGCTACAATGGCAATTAAATTCCAACATGAGTTTGCAGGTATACATTCAAACCAAAACATGGAGGAAGATAGAAAATAAAAAAAATTCCAAAAAGAAGTGGGCAGGCCCAGACTTATACTTAGTAGTGTCTCATCAGCTAGGAAGTCTAATTAACAAATTCTGGCTATCTGAGGTTTAGCTCTATTACCTCTGTATACAAACTGTGAGAACCATGGGAGAAATTCAGATTAGGGGATTATGTTGTATGATCATTTCTTCTACTTCTGGTTTTGTTGTTGTTGTTTGTTTTTTGGTTTTTGGTTTATTTTTTATTTTTTATTTTTTTGAGACAGAGTCTCACTATGTCGCCTATGCTGGAGTGCAGTGGAGTGATCTCAACTCACTGCAACCTCCAACTCCTGGGTTCAAGCAATTCTACTGCCTCAGCCTCCCAAGTAACTGGCTGAAACTACAGGCGTGTGCCACCATGCCTGACTTTTTTTTTTTTTTTGTATTTTTAGTAGAGATAGGGTTTCACCAGGTTGGCCAGTCTGGTCTCGAACTCTTGACCTCAAGTGATCTGCTTGCCTTGGCCTCCCAAAGTGCTGGGATTACAGGTGTGAGCCAATACGCCGAGTCCATTTCTTCTACTTCTAAGTGGCATTTAAATTATACATGTTTGGATTTAGCTTCCACACATTCTTTGAATTCTATGCCACTAATAGTTTAAGAAGCAGGATTGCTGAAGGAACCAGAGAGATTATCTGGTCCAATCTTATTTCACAGATAAGGAAACTGAGACTTCAAACAGGAAATCTCCAAGGCCTCCTTTTAGTTCTTGGCTTCTTTTTATATGTGCATTTTATTTAAGTTCATTTGAAGAATCTGTTTCCTTTTCTGAACGCTATCTTTCTTCTCTGCAGGATAGCTTTCAGATTCAGGAAAAACAGGAGGCTGAAGAGGATTCAAACCAAAGCTATTTTAAGTGTAAGAATCTAGGCAGATAAGTAAGAACATGTTTTTTAACTTACTTAAATTGTGCGCATCTGCATTTATTTGTTTTCAGATTTTGGAGGTTCTGTGGGTGGTAGCCCAGGATAAAACACACACAGACATTTGCTTTGGGGCTGCACAGCACAAATAGCATTACCATTGCAGAAAGGAATGTAAAAGCAAAAAGTCAACAATGGGTCAGAATACAGATTTGCAGGCAGTCTAGGCACATGGAAGGTCCATGATTTTCCTCTACCTTTTCCTCCCCTTGGAAGTGTGTCTTCGAAAGAAGCAAACATCTTATTAGTACTTTTAACTAACTACTGCTCTGTGTCCTGGTTACAGTCATCTACTGCCAAGTTGCTATTTGGACAACAATTAATTATCAGCTGTCTGGACTAGCTCACCATAAACATATTACAGTGTTTCATCACTCATGTTTTATTTAATTTCACTTGTCATCAAGGTTCTTGATTGGAGCTTTATGATTTTTTTTTTTTGAGAGAGGTGATTTTTACTTCTGTTGGAAACTGCCTGTGATTGATCTTATATTTTTCCACAAAGGCGTGGATGATCCTCTCTCACCCAACAACATGGCTAAGGCCTGGTGCTCTCTATGGAAGCTCCAAGCAGGAGCTGGGCCATTTATTCTAATCATAATGCTAAAGAAGCTAAATGAGAGACACATGAGGATGTTTGGGTGGTATAATCTGTCTTCAGTTACTAATGACATTTCCAGTGTGGAATTGCTAATAGGAAGGCCTCAGGACCACTTCACAAATTTCAGATGGGAGAAATTAGTGAGCACCCATGTAGGTTTTGTGAACAAGGAAAATTTAAAACGTGAGATAGTTTTCCATGGAGATGTTTGTATCTTGCCCAATGCTCTGGCAATGATACAGATCACCCATACTCAACACACAAAAAAAATCTTATGCAAACACTGAAATACACCAAATGATTTTCTCATTACGCAGATCACAGGTCTTCTGGTCAGCCTCATAGTGAGGCCAGTGGAATAACTTGGACCAAGCCCTGAAGCTGACACTCAGGTAAGTGGGGACAGGTGTATGAGAGATCTTCTACTGAGATATGTGTCAGTCAGCCAAACACACTCACAGCATGTCCCTGGTCCTCTTCTAACATGGACAAGGTACATGTGAAATATGCTTCCTCCAGAGGGAAACCACACTCTCCAATGAATTCCTTGATCATAGCCTGTGGGTTTTGTTCCCAGCCAGAAAGGGTAGATTTTGCCCACTGATTATCCAAAGGGATTGAGAAAAGAGCTTTCTATTTGAAGATGCTTCTTGTCATATGAGGCTTTTCAGTCCAACTTTAGGGTTTCCTTCTTTGACGAGGGTTGGAGGAAGGTAAGAATTAAACAATGGGACAAAAGTCTAAAGTCTGTACATATACCACACACTTAAAACATGAATTTGCCCAAAGACTTTATATCTATAATTTCCCCCAATCAGGTATTATGCACCCATGGCCAGCGTTCTTTGGAGCTGATTCTAACTTTCTAAGAATATTTGAAACAACCCTGTTACTTAGCTCAGGATGATCTGCTTTTGTACATACAAGAGAAAGAGAGAAGGAACTTGAGCTGCAAAAACAGTTAATAAAACTATGTCTTGTTATGAAAGAAACAGCATAATATTAATAATAACCATGTCTTTCATTAGTAAACTACTATGTCTTTCATTTGTATAATTTTGTAAATAATAATCCATAAAATACATTATTATATTGATCAGCAAGAGATATCAGTCATTCTAGATGTACTCAGCAGCTGTTAGTACTAGGAAAAGGTGGGAAGGTAAAAAAGGTAAGTTAGATATAGCTCTTTCCCTCAGGATATTCAGAGTGTACTTTAGGAGTAGATGCATACATGAAATATTGCATAGTAATAAAAGCACTACAAATACTAAAATGATCAAAGGGCTATAGAAACCAGAAAAGGTAGTATAGAGTTTCTATATGAGTATATAAATGTTCCATATATGTATATTGGAATAACTGCAAAAACTTAGTAAAAAGAACATCTTTTTTTAATCAAACATTTTCTTTATGTCTATTAAATGGCTTTGGGCAAGTTCTTTGGATGAGCAATCAATATGAATACAGAAACCAAAGTAGATTATAAGCTTCATGAGGGCAAGAGTAATACAGGCTTATTCATTACCATGTGATATGGTTTGGCTGTGTCCCCACCCAAATCTCATTTTGAATTGTAGCTCCCATAATCCCCACATGTCATGGGAGGGACCCAGTGGGAGGTAATTAAATCATGGGGATAGGTTTTTCCCATGTTGTTCTCATGAAAGTAAATAAGCCTCATGAGATCTGACAGTTTTATAAGGGGCAGTTCCCCTGCACATGCCCTCTTGCCTGCTGCTAGGTAAGACATGCCTTTGCTCCTCTTTCACCTTCCCCTATGATTGTGAGGCCTCCCCAGCCATGTGAACTGTGAATCCATTAAACCTCTTTTTCTTTATAAATTACCCAGTCTTGGGTATGTCTTTATTAGTAGTATGAGAACAGACTAATATAGTAAATTGGTACCAGTACAGTGGGGTGCTGCTATAAGGATACCCAAAAATGGAACTGGGTAAAAGGCAGAGGTTGTAACAGTTTGGAAGGCTCAGAAGAAGACAGAAAGATGTGGGAAAGTTTGGAGCTTCCTAGAGACTTGCTGATTAGTTTTGACCAAAAAGTCCAGGCTTAGGTGGTCTCAGATGGAGAGTTAATTGGGAACTGGAGCAAAGGTGATTCTTGTTATGCTTTAGCAAAAAGAGTGGCAGCATTTTGCCCCTGCCCTAGAGAACTGTGGAACTTTGAACTTGAGAGATGATTTAGGGTATCTGGAGAAAGAAATTTCTAAGCACCAAAGCATTCAAGAGGTGACTTGGGTTGTTAAAAGCATTCAGTTTTTTTTTTATTATTATACTTTAAGTTTTAGGGCATATGTGCACAATGTGCAGGTTTATTACATATGTATACATGTGCCATGTTGGTGTACTGCACCCATTAACTCGTCATTTAGCATTAGGTATATCTCCTAATGCTATCCCTCCCCACCTGCACCCCACAACAGTCCCCGGAGTGTGATGTTCCCCTTCCTGTGTCCATGTGTTCTCATTGTTCAATTCCCACCTATGAGTGAGAACATGTGGTGCTTGGTTTTTTGTCCTTGCGATAGTTTGCTGAGAATGATGATTTCCAGTTTCATCCATGTCCCTACAAAGGACATGAACTCATCATTTTTTATGGCTGCATAGTATTCCATGGTGTATATGTGCCACATTTTCTTAATCCAGTCTATCTATCGTTGTTGGACATTTGGATTGGTTCCAAGTCTTTGCTATTTTGAATAGTGCCGCAGTAAACATACGTGTGCATGTGTCTTTATAATAGCATGATTTATAGTCCTTTGGGTATATACCCAGTAATGGGATGGCTGGGTCAAATGGTATTTCTAGTTCTAGAACCCTGAGGAATCGCCACACTGACTTCCACAATGATTGAACTAGTTTATAGTCCCACCAACAGTGTCAAAGTGTTCCTATTTCTCCACATCCTCTCCAGCACCTGTTGTTTACTGACTTTTTAATGATCACCATTCTAACCGGTGTGAGATGGTATCTCACTGTGGTTTTGATTTGCATTTCTCTGATGGCCAGTGATGATGAGCATTTTTTCATGTGTTTTCTGGCTGCATAAATGTCTTCTTTTGAGAAGTGTCTGTTCATATCCTTCACCCACTTTTTGATGGGGTTGTTTGTTTTTTTCTTGTAAATTTGTTTGAGTTCATTGTAGATTCTGGTTATTAATCCTTTGTCAGATGAGTAGGTTGCGAAAATTTTCTCCCATTCTGTAGGTTGCCTGTTCACTCTGATGGTAATTTCTTTTTGCTGTGCAGAAGCTCTTTAGTTTAATTAGATCCCATTTGTCAATTTTGGCTTTTGTTGCCATTGCTTTTGGTGTTTTAGACATGAAGTCCTTGCCCATGCCTATGTCCTGAATGGTATTGCCTAGCATTTCTTCTAGGGTTTTTATGGTTTTAGGTCTCACATGTAAGTCTTTAATCCATCTTGAATTAATTTTTGTATAAGGTGTAAGGAAGGGATCCAGTTTCAGCTTTCTACATATGGCTAGCCAGTTTTCCCAGCACCATTTATTAAATAGGGAATTCTTTCCCTATTGCTTGTTTTTGTCAGGTTTGTCAAAGATCAGATAGTTGTAGATATGTGGCATTATTTCTGAGGGCTCTGTTCTGTTCCATTGATCTATATCTCTGTTTTGGTACCAGTACCATGCTGTTTTGGTTACTGTAGCCTTGTAGTATAGTTTGAAGTCAGGTAGCGTGATGCCTCCGGCTTTGTTCTTTTGGCTTAGGATTGACTTGGTGATGCGGGCTCTTTTTTGGTTCCATATGAACTTGAAAGTAGTTTTTTCCAATTCTGTGAAGAAAGTCATTGGTAGCTTGATGGGGATGGCATTGAATCTATAAATTACCTTGGGCAGTATGGCCATTTTCATGATCTTGATTCTTCCTACCCATGAGCATGGAATGTTCTTCCATTTGTTTGTATCCTCTTTTATTTCATTGAGCAGTGGTTTGTGTTCTCCTTGAAGAGGTCCTTCACATCCCTTGTAAGTTGGATTCCTAGGTATTTTTTTTAAACCTAAATTCCAATTCCAAACCATATCTTTGTGAATACACAAAACTGAATGCTTCAAAGAGAATAAAGCATTCAGTTTTATGTATTCACAAAGATATGGTTTGGAATTAGAACTTAGGTTTAAAAAAGGAGCAAAGCCTAAAAGTTCAGAAAATTTGCATCCTGATTATGTGATAGAAAAGAAAAACTCATTTTCTGAGGAAAAATTCAAGCCAGCTGTAGACATTTGCATAAGTAACAAGGAACCAAATGTTAATCACCAAGACAATGGGGAAAATGTCTCCAGGGCATGTAAGAGGTCTTCACAGCAGCCCCTCCCATCACAAGCCAGGAAGCCTAGGAGGAAAAAATGGTTTCATGGGCCGGGCCCAGGGCCTTGCTGTTTTTGGAGTCTCAGGACTTGGCTCTTTGAGTCCCAGCCACGGCTAAAAGGGGCCAATGTACAGCTCAGCTTGTTGTTTCAGAGGTTGCAAGCCCCAAGCCTTGGCTACTTACACATGGTGTTGGGCCTGTGGGTGCACAGAAGTCAAGAATTGAGGTTTGGGAACCTCCACCTAGATTTCAGAGGATGTATGGAAAGTTCTGTATGTCCAGACAGAGGTGTGCTTCAGGGGCTGAGCCCTCAAGGAGAACCTCTGCTAGGGCAATACAGAAGGGAAATGTGGGGTCAGAGCCCCTACACAGATTCCCCACTTTGGCACTGCCTAGTGGTGCTGTGAGAAGAGGGCCACCATCCTCCAGGTGCCAGAATGTTAGATCCACCAACAGCTTGCACTGTGTGCCTGGAAAAGTCACAGATACTCAACCAGCCTGTGAAAGCAGCCAGGAGTGGGACTGTACCCTGCAAAGCCACAGGGGCAGAGCTGCCCAAGACCATGGGAACCCATGTCTTGCATCAACATGACCTGGAAGTGAGACATACGGTCAAAGAGATTATTTTGGAGCTTTAAGATTTGACTGCCCTCAATGGATTTCAGACTTGCATGGGACCTGTAGCCCCTTTTTTTTGGCCAATTTCTCCCATTTGGAATAGGAACCTTTGCCCAATGCCTTTAGCCTCATTGTATCTTGGAAGTAACTAATTTGCTTTTGATTTTCCAGACTCATAGGCCAAAGGGACATGACTTGTCTCAGATGAGACTTTGGACTGTGGATATTTGAGTTAATGCTGAAATGAGTTAAGACTTTAGGGCACTGTTGGGAAGGCATGATGGTTTTGAAATGTGAGGACATGAGACATGGGAGGGGCCAGGGGCAGAATGATATGGTTTGATTGTATCCCCACCCAAATCTCATCTTGAATTGTAGCTCCCATAATCCCCATGTGTCAAGGGAGGTACCTGATGCCAGGTAATTGAATCATTGGGGTAGGTTTTTCCCATGCTGTTCTCATGATAGTAAATAAGGCTCATGAGATCTGATGGTTTCAGAAAGGGCAGTTCCCCTACACATGCCCTCTTGCCTGCTGCCATGTAAGACATGACTTTGCTCCTCCTTCACCTTTTGCTATGATTGTGAGGCCTCCCCAGCCACGTGGAAATGTAAGTCCATTAAAACTTTTCTTTATAAGTTACCCAGTCTTGGGTATGTCTTTATTAGCAGCACGAGAACAGATTAATATACCAATTTCTACCTGTCACAGCACTGAAAAAAATAATGCTAACATAAAATAATTTTAAGTGAGATCACCTAAGAGGAGGGGAAGGTATGGGGTACAGAAGAAGCTGGAAGAGAGACCCCAAAAGACTATGGGGGTGGTCTTGCAGTCATGAGATGCACTGCCTTATTAGATGCACTTCCAAGGATGGGAGGGAGAGGGCTTAGGCACATGGTGAAGGCTCTGCGTGGAGGAAGAATGGAGGTTGGTCCTGGGTCTAGCAGATGAAGTTGGATTCCTCTTGGCCCCTCTTCCTAGCCCAGACTTCTGGGGGCTCAAGTGGACACATTATGTTCTTAAGATGGAGGGAAATGACATCAAGAAGGGAAGTCAGGTCCCAAATAAGGAGAAAAGGATGTTGAATGCATCCACAGAAAAGCCTCCTAACAAGAAGGAACCAGAGCAAGAGCCCACTGGTGGGGCATTCCACAGGGCAGCTCTGGCTGTGGGAATTGAGGGGTCCACCAGAAGCTGGTGAAGATGTGGCAGAAGAGGGGTGGCTATAGGGCTTTGGCTGGAGATTATGCATCACTCAGATGCGATGCTGGAGGGAGAGAACTGGCCTGAGTGGAGGAGGACAGCTGGAAATGGAGGCTTGAGGGGAGCCAATCAATGCAGGGTTCCAGGGGTGGGAAGCTGCTTTGATAATTGGCTCCTGTCAATCCCAGATAGGAAAAGCAAGCTGCTGCCACAGTCAAGTCCCAGCTCCTAGAAGTCCAGGAAATTGGGCCTTGTCTCCCATAAAGTACTGAACTTTTCTCCAGTAAATTTCCTTGAGGAATGAGGTAGCAGAGTGGGCAAGGTGATACCCAGCCAGACTTTGAGTCTGTGTCCCTTGGTTATCATTATCCTTGATGAGACTAACTGGGCTTTAACACGAATTCTGGGAAGCCATACATTTTGGCATTAGAGAGTCAAAGGAACAAATCATTAGGGAAGTTTTTTAACCTGAGATTCGTAGCCCCATCTAGAAAATAGGGATGATAAAGTCTACCTCTTAGGATTCTTGTGAGAATCAAATAATACACAACATACCTGGATTTAACTCAGTGTTAAACCCACAGAGGTTCTCGCACTTTGGGTCTCAGGACACTTTTATACACCTAAGTACTTTGAGGACACCAAATATTTACAATTTCACAAATCTCTTTTATGTCTGCCTAAGTAGAAGAAAGCTGGATTCTTATATTTGCCTCTGCATTCAATCTGTTGCATTACAGTTTTTTGTTGTTGTTGAAGGAAGCAAAAAAAAATCCAAATTCACAGAGATATGTAGCTGGAAAAGGGCTGAGTATTTTTAATAGCCATTTGGCAATTGAGAATACTCTTCTTTGATACCACACCAAAATTTGATGAGGCTGTTTTCTTTTCTTTTCTTTGTTTTCTTTTCTTTTTTCTTTCTTTTCTTTTCTTTTCCTCTCTCTCTCTCTCTTTCTCACTTTTCTTTTCTTTTCTTTTTTTCTTTTCTTTTCTTTTGAGATAGTCTTGCTCTGTCACCCAGGCTGGAGGCTGGACTGCAGTGGTAAAATCTTGGCTCACTGCAACCTCCGCCTCCTGGGTTCAAGTGATTCTTGTTCCTCAGCCTCCTGAGTAGCTGGGATTACAGGCGTGCACCACCACACCTGGCTAATTTTTGTAATTTTTTTTGTTTTTTTTGAGATGGAGTCTCGCTCTGTCGCCAGGCTGGAGTGCAGTGGCACTATCTCAGTTCACTGCAGTCTCCGCCTCCTGGGTTCATGCAATTCCCCTGCCCCAGCCTCCCGAGTAGCAAGGACTACAGGCGTACACCACCATGCCCAGCTAACTTTTTGTATTTTAGTAGAGATGGGGTTTCACCATGTTGGCCAGGATGGTCTTGATCTCCTGACCTCGTGATCTGCCTGCCTCGGCCTCCAAAAGTGCTGGGATTACAGGTGTGAGCCACTGCACCCAGCCAATTTTTTGTAATTTTTAGTAGAGATGGGGTTTTGCTATGTTGGTTAGGCTGGTCTCAAACTTCTGACCTCAAATGATCCATCTGCCTTGGCCTCCCAAAGTGCTGCGATTATAGGCCTGAGACACCATGCTGGGTGGAAGGGTTTCTTTAAATGATGGTTACACTGTGAAATTGAAAATCATATTAATGAACTCAAGTCTGTTGCATCAAAATCCATTGGTCTATTTGCACTTTGAATAAATATTTTTTACCCATGCCTGATTTTATAACATCATGCATTGGTCATTAAGAAAATACTGGTTCATTAAAGTATGCGGATCTTCCAAATGTTGATACATTTCTTTACACAATATTTTTCAAAATCACATTTGCTAATATCATCACTGATTTCTTCAGAAAAGTTTTTAAGTATTAGGAGATTTCTAGATCACAATGTCGGATATGAGTTTTCCAAAATCTTAACTTTCATTGAAAGCTAAAACTTTATCTTTAGCAGCAAATATGGTTAAGATGTCCTTCAAACAAGAAGGCCATTTCATTTATTTTCAAGAAAATGCCTGCCAAGCACACAAGTCCAAATAACCATATTTTTCTGTCACTCAATATTTCAAGTAAAAAGAAAATAGTGTCCCAGAAAAAAGGTTGTGAGTTCAGCTTACAACTCAATCACCAAGTGCTTCTCCTCAAGGCAACCATCATACTTGAAGATACAGCAGAAATACTTTATGTGTATACTTCTTATCACACAGAATATTAAAAAGATGTATGATCAACAGATGAGATTTAGTAAATTAACACACTAATTGCTTCACAAGAACATTCTTAGGTAAAGCTAGAATTTTGTCTTATTATGACTGTGTGGTGGTGGAGAATACAGTGATTAAGCATGAATTTTGCCCTCAGCTATTCCCACAAATCACTAGAGTGAGCCCAAAATGAAAAGCCTGTGCTCCAGAAAGTGACATGAACAGACTATTAGGGTGATGGATGTGTTCATTATCTTGACTGTAGGGATGGTTTTAGGGATATATATGTATATCAAAACTTATTGAATTGTGCACTATAAATCCATTTAGCTTACTGTGTGCCAATTTTACCTCAATAAAGCTGTTTAAAGAATGAGTGAAGTTAATTTAGAATAGTAGCCATTTAATCTACAAGGAAAGTCATACTTCACCGAGTGGTATGTGTTGGATATAAAATGCTTTGGGAATAAATGCTCGGTGCCATGAAGTGAAACCAGCACTCAGGCAAAAGATTAATTCTTTCAGCAAGGCAACTTACTTCTGCAGAAGGGTGCTACCTGTGTCAATCAAGATTGCAAGAGCACACCAAACAAAGAAGACCAGGGGGTTTTTATCCTTAACGCAGTCCCTACTTCTGTGCCACTCCCCCATGGGCTGGGGTCAGACTGAACAATCTGAGCTGACACGATTGGCTACTTATACATATTTTTCTAAATATAGAAGGGGAGGGGGACGTGAAGTACAGAGGTGGAGCGTGTGAGATGTGCAGTTTCAGGGGAACAATGGGTACAGGTAACCAAGGGAACAGATGTGAGTTATTGATTAGTGCTGAAGGGAAAGGGGTAGGCTGTTTTTTAGTAACTAGGGGCAGGAAGGAACAGGAAAGCTGAGTTTGAGAACAAAAGACATGGAAGTTAGCAGGCTAAATCTTTGAAGAAAAACTCAGAGAAATTCATTGTATCTTACAATTCCTCCCTTTTAAATTTTCTTATGATTCTTTCTCTTTAAACTTTTTTTTAACATGTCTTGGCTTTGCTGTTCGATTTGATCTTCTAAAAAGAAATGCTTACTTTAATAAAGTGTAGCAGAACTAAGGGAGGCTCTAGTAAGTGCTGTTTGTACAATCCTTTGTATTAGCACACGGATGCATGGTATGACACAACACCTAACAAGAATGAGTACACCTATTATGATTGCAAGAGAAATAAGAATTGAGGCTATGATTCCTTTTCATTTACCAAACCACTTTCCTAGCCATCCTGGAATAGGGTCATTGACTCCAGAATTTTTAGCTAATTAATTGGATAAAGCGATAAGTCCTTGTAAAGCCTTTGTTATGCTCCCTTCGGGGGCAGTGTTGTTTGGGATGAAGGTACAACATTGGGTTTTAATCACCACACAAACTCCACCTTTTTCGGCTAACAACATGTCCAGAACTATTCTGTTTTCCCAAGCCATTTGGCTAGGAGGCCCTAATTGGTCAGCTACTACTTTGATAGCATCCCTAGCATAATTAATAAACCACTGCTGATTATAATAGATGTAATTTATCCAAGCTACATTTTTAGTAATAGTTACCCATGGAAATACGGATTCAAATCCTGCAGCTATTTGGTCACGGGCTTTGAACATGTCAGGCACTCCTTGTGAGACTCCAATGGCATCTATGTACATTTGAGAGTCAAAAGATCCATAAAGGGCTTCTCTTATTTTTCAGTGTTGTGGTTTTTCTTTTTCTGGTTGATGAACTGCCAGGGTGAAAGGGATAGCCAACTGGACAAGAGCACAAGTGCCACTCCGGTTACTTGGCAGAGTGTCTAATAAGGGTCCACTGTAATACCTCCATCCATCCGTTTGAGGATGACTAAGGGCAGACTGATGGGTAAGCTCTTGGAAGGGCTTAAGCTCACTGCATCCCGTTAAGCTTCCAAGGAACACCAAATTCTCCCCCTGTCCTGAGAGACATGAGGTGAAATTGACGTTGGGAGATGGAAGCTGAGTGGTGCTCAGAGGCTGACCCGCAGGGTGTTGGACTTTGGGATACAGCAGAGAGACAGCTTGGCATGATTTGTTGCCTCAGGCTGTGGAATCCTGGAAAAGAGCTACCATACAGCCCATGCCTGTTTATTGAAGGACCATCCTAGTGGAAAGGGGACATTCTGGGCCTCTGGTCTGCCATGTACACAAGCATAACAATTTCTTTTGTTTAATGTGCGGACTGAATATTGAATCCATTCCAACCGGGCATTAACATCTTGATATCCTGTTTCAATTGCTAGGGTTTATCTTAAATCTTTTACTTCTACAATATTTATGTTGGCATTGTTGTTAGGTAGGGTAGAAGTTTCTGATGGAGAAGGAGAAGGGGGGTCAATAAAGCGTATTTTAAAGAAGACTGTAGGGTCATATCCATTGGCCTTTGCTCCTGAGCCGTAAAAGCATTCTAAAGGGGGTGCAGGGTTGGTGCAGGTTAAGGGTGTTAATAGAGATAGTTACCGGGTTACAATAGTCAAGTTGACAATTAGAGGAGGTGGTTCTTTTGGTGAGGCAGAGGTAAGATTTTAGGTCAGTACAGCCTTCTGGGGAGGTCCCAACGTGTTCTCTGGTAGTTAGGATGACATCTGCCCATTGAGAACATATCTCTCAACTTGGGGTGCCCTGGTACCCCCACCATGAGCAAGGTGTGGGGTCAGTAGCTTCTCTGAAGGGGCAGAGGTATTTTTCTAAGGTAGTGACATACCTTTGCCAGTATTCATCCTTCTCACAAGGTATAACAAGGCAAGCATCAAAGTTAATGATTTCGGGTGAGTCTAAATTAGTTACATTGATAACAAGGTCAGCAATAGAATGAGGAAAGAAGAAAGGGTAATAGAATAGATAAAAGAGGTTAGACTTTTCTTAACCTTAGTTTGAGGGGGATTTTCCCTTGGATAATGGTCCACAACTTCAGGAATGGTGTTGCTTTCTTGACTCGGGTGTGATGGCTCTATCTTTTCTTGCTGCCCGGACTGCGGTTTCAGTGGTGGGAAGTACTAGGCAGGCTCCTCAGGCTGGTGTTGATGTACTGGGAACTCTAGGGGCAGCGCCTGTACTGGAAAATTTTGAGTTCTGAGGGAAGAGAAAGTGGAAGATAAACCAAGTATGTAGGAATGTTGGCAGTGGATTGTTTTGAGAGGTAGTTTGGAATAGGAAGATAGAAGACATTTGATCTATGGCAACCAAGTCTCTAGACTTATTTGGCTAAGGGTATAAATTCCTATACACGCATAAACTTTGAGTGTGCTATACATAGCTTGAGGTCTTTAATGGGTCCTCTAATGTAGGTGGGATAGGACTTCCTTCATAAGAGGTTTGAATAACATTTCTCTGAGTTCTCTTTAGCGCCTACAGGAGAAATGGCAGCCAGTCCGGCTTTTCTGATTTGCTAGGTTATTTTCTTGACTCTTGAAAGACAGGGTTTTTGGTACCTGGAGACACAGACAATAGCTATTTTCTTTTCTGGTAACTGAAGGTTATTTAAGACTTACATGATTAACTCCTCATAAACAAGGCTTTGACTTTTACTATTAATTCAGTCTGAAATTTTCTAAATATATGGATTACCACAGAGGCGTATTTAGAATTAGTATAGATGGTTCTTTCTGGGTCCTGCAGGTACTTTAAAGTTTGACTAAGTGCAGACAGCTTATAAATTTGAATAGACTAATTATTAAACACTTTGATTTTATTTCTCTAGGAACTTTTTTTTATTAATTACTGAACACTTATTGTGTTCTTTTTCCCTTAATCACTTTTGAAGGGGGTTTTTCTTAAGTTTGGCCAGATGTTTGTATGGTACTCACTTAAATCTAAACATGTGTGCTTTCTTTTTAGATTTGGATCTCTTGTTAAGAAATATGATAGGTTAAGTGAATTATTCGTAGTTAATGTTAAACCATCCTTTTTAACAGAATAGCTTCATACTTATACATTTGTAATTTTTTTCTGCTGGCACATTTTAATATAAGTGACTTTAAAGAATCAAAGTTCTTTTCTGGTGGATACTTCCACCTTTAACACTGGACTGACCACAATAAATGCTAGTGGATATACCAGCTGAAAGATAGTTCTACTTCTTGCTCAGGAAACTTAGCTGCAGAGATGCCTAGCTGCTTGGAGCCTCAGCTGAAGCCCCGTATTACTTGGCCCTGGCAAAAGTAAGGCAGATGACCTATAATGTAGTCTGCTCGGGGCACAGGCTGTGGCCCAGCCTGTGTGTCCTGTAGAGCCACCGTCAATATGGTGCTGGGACCCTGGACCAGCTGGTGGGGCAGGAGCATGGACTTTGGCTGCCGTGGAGGTGCACTATGGGCCGTACGACTCTGACAACATGTTGTGGCGGATCCTTGATGACAAAAGCCACCTGGCAACTTAGGAGCTTGGAGTCCTTTTGAGGAGGGGGACTTAGGCTGGGGAAGAACAGACTTATGGAGTGATACCTGAGGGGAAGGGTGGGGTGTATTAGGTGGGGGATGGTCTAGGGGATCCTGTGTGCTGTTCTTTTTGCTAGGATCCCCTAAGCCCCTTCCTTCACTGTCTTTTTCATTCAAGATGGTTCTGTCCTTAATGGGGCGCATGTACAACTAATTTTCCTCCAAAGATTAGTTTTTGACTTGCTCCTTTCAATCCTTGGAGGAGGGGAAAGGACAAGGCCTTGCCACCAACATAGGGCATAATCTATTTCCTCTTGGGAGGCAGGTCTTCTACTAGCAACATTTTCTATTAGAAGTTCACAAATCCATCCCTCATTCAACCCAAATTCTGGCCAGAAAACTAAGGGTTCAAGGATTGGTTCTTGAGTCCAATTGGAACAGCAGTATTTTATCATTTGTTGCTCTTCTTATGTTTAATATTTTAATTATCTTTCTAATGTTTTAACACGAGACCTAGGGGACTATCAGGAGGTATCTTTGTTGCTAATTTTATCTTTTTTGCTTGTAATATTTCCCATCCAGGGCCCTGTCTAGGCTCAGTTCCTCGTATTAGGAATCTCTTGCCTAGTGGGAGCTTGCTGTGGCTCAACCCCTCATGTTAGGGATCTCTTGCCTATTTGGGGGGTTCCTTGTTGCTTAACCCTTCATATTAGGTGGTCTCTTGCCTATCCTTCACTGGAAGCTTTGCTAAGGCTCAATTCGTCTATCCTTTACCTCCACCTGCTGGAGTCTTCTTGCATCCTTCTTTTGCTTTGTCTGCTCTGACTGCTTTCCTCGCGGGAATATTGCAAGTCCCTCTTAGCATTGATGGCAGGTCAGAATAAACCCCTGAAGGGACCCCCTGAAGGGCCACCCTAAGCCTTATGAAGTGACCACGGAACCGCAGATTAGACTCACTCACTCCGTACAGCAGTAGTGCTTGTTATCATTCATGCACTCAGCCTCCAGAATGCCCCAACACCCACCTCTAACCACCAAGGAAGTGCTTTGTTGCCCCTGCGACGTTTCCTACATTCTGTCTGAGCACAGAGTTTACCTGGTTGCTGTGGTATTGCAACCCTCTCCTCCCCGCGTCGCTGAGAGTCCGGGTTCATTTGTCTCAACAGGTGGGTCTCAATCTCTTGTACCTGAGGCCACTGCAACAGGGCAGTGGGACGCCATCTCCTCTGGGTAGGGTGATGGAAGACCCCTTCCAGAAAGAGAATGGGGATCTCGGACGAGCCCCCAGAATTGTTGGATATAAAATGCTTTGGGAATAAATGCTTGATGCTGTGAAGTGAAACCAGCACTCAGCAAGGCAATTTACTTCTGCAGAAGGGTGCTACCTGCATCAATCAAGATCTCACGAGCACACTGAACAAAGAAGACCAGGGGCTTTTTATTCTTAACATAGTCCCCACCTCTGTGTCACTCCCCCATCAGCTGGGGTCGGACCACACAATCTGAGCTGACCCGATTGGCAACTTGTACATATTTTTCTAAATATAGAAGGGGACGGGGATGTGAGGTACAGAGGTGGAGCGTGTGAGATGTGCAGTTTCAGGGGAACAATGACTACAGGTAACCAAGGCAACAGATGTGCGTTATTGATTAGAGCTGACAGGAAAGGGGTAGGCTGTTTTACAGGGGCAAGGAGGAACAGGAAAGTTGAGTTTGAGAACAAAAGACAAGGAAGTTAGCAGGCTAAATCCCTGAAGAGAAACTCAGAGAAATTCATTGTGTCTTACATATGTAAACCCATCTTCAGCAGCTTCATGTGTTATGTAGTTTTTTAGCAAACATGCCCTCTTAGAATAACTACTCGCTTTGGAAGTAGACACTTGTGCTTTCTCAGCAGATTTTGTCATCTACCTTTCATGGGGTCATGAATATTACTATGGCCCCATCACGGATGGTATATATTGGCAAAAAATATATATTTTGCAAGTTACACTCTTACCACTTTACTTTTTCAACATAAGTTCAAGTCTTACTTTTTAAGTAAACGTGCACTTTCACCTTTTGAGCTCATTGCTGCTATAGGGTTTATTGTAAAATTTTAAAAGTATAACCTAACATTAGAAAAGTAAATAGCTATAGCTCCTACTGTAAAACAGTCATCCACTATAATAAGAGCCCTCTGACTATCTCTATAGGCAGGACTCCTTGGCCTCTGTTTCCTATCTCACATGTTTCTTTTTGACCTTATCAGGTGGTAGCCTCAAGCCCTTGGCTATTTCACAGGACATGAACAAGTGACTGACAGGAGCAACAGCAACAAATATGTCTCACTACCACTGAGGCCAGTTAGCTGGTCCTGGTCACTTGTGTCTTTACACAGTTTATTAGAAGCCCACTCCATGCTGTCTAGAAAGGGAATATTACATATATTCTAGAATCAGCTGGGAAAGGAGGATTGGGTTATCTATTACTGCTCAACTTTCAGATGTAACTACCCGTTTATGCGTGAACTTACACCTACATTTATGCACTACAGATGTCACCACAACAGAAGATAGAAGTACAAAATGGGGGGTCTTCCTATTCCTAATCATTTTCGTGCAACTATTAATGATGATAGTACGTTGTTTAAAAAGTTACTGGCCTGGCATGGTGGCTCACACCTGTAATCCCAGCACTTTGGGAGGCCCAGGTGGGTAGATCATGAGGTCAGGAGTTTGAGACCAGCCTGGCCAACATAGTGAAACCCCATCTCTACTAAAAGTACAAATAATTAGCCAGGTATTATGGCGCATGCCTGTAATCCCAGTTACTTGGGAGGCTGAGGTTGAGAATTGCTTGAACCTGGGAGGCAGAGGTTGCAGTGAGCCAAGATGGTGCCACTGCACTCCAGCCCAGGCGACAGTGTGAGACTCTGTCTCAAAAAAAAAAAAAAAAGTTCCCAACAGAGGTAATGCTAAACCAATAGATCAATAGATGTAACAGGAGCTGTCCTGGGCAAGCTGGGATGTGTGGTTTCCATACTTACAAGTCACTTTGCCAACTCTATCCACTCTGCTTGAACTCTAAATATCGGAGTGCTCTGCTGGGTACTGGGACCCCTTGACTTCTCCCTGGTTGCTCTCACTTTGACTGATACTGAAACTCTCAAATCTGTATCTCTACTCCCTAAAAATTAAGACTTAAATACCCTACAACCTACTTATATCTCTGCTTAGATATCTAGTGAAATCATCTTACACAGCTCTATGTGTCTCTGAGTAATGAAACACTCAAAACTTAGTGGTGTAAAACCATAATGATTTCATTATGTCCAAGGATTCAGTGGGTAAGAAATTTGGACAGGTCAGAGCAAGGTTTGTTTATTTCTGTTCTGTGATGTCTGGGGCCTCGGCTGGAAAAACTCAAACAGCCAGGGTGACTTGAATGGCTGGGGACTAGACTTATCTGGAGGTTTCACTCTCATGTTTGGCGTCTGGGCTGGGATGTCTAAAAAGCTGGGCTCAGCTAAAACTGTCAACCAGACCACCTATATGGGGCTTCTTCATGTGGCTTGGGCTTCTTTTTGTGGCAACTGGGCTCTAAGAGAGGCCCAGGAGGGACCATCCTGAGAGCAAGTGTTTCTTTGCAAAGCTTCCTCTGACCTATCCTTGAAAGTTAGGCAGCATCACTGCCACAGCCTTCTACTGGATATAAGCAAGTCTCTAAGGCCAATGCAGATTTATAGAAAAGGGATGCGACTACACCTCTTGATGGGTGAACAGCAAGGTCACATTGCAGAGGAGCATTCTGGCCACTTTGGAATATACAACCTGCCATACATCCCTAATATGGCTAAAACAGAACTCTTTATTTCTAGTTCAGTCATTTCCTTGAATAAATAAAACCACATCTGCCCAACTGCTCCAAACTCCAAACCTAGGAATTATTCTTGCTTCCTCTCTTTCTTGCACGCCCCACATTTAATGCACCATCACCACATCATCTCAACTCTACTTCCAATGCATCTCTCAAATATGTTCACTTCTCTGCATCCCTGCCACCACCACCCTGGGGCAAGCCACCACCGTTTCTCACCTAAACCACTGCAATAGCCCAGGAACTGATCTCCTTGTTTCTATTCTTGTTCCCTATAATCTATGTGCTACACAATAGAGAGATTAATACATTTAAAATGTAAATTAGATCATACCACTCCCCTGCATAAAACCTTACTCAGAAGTTAGAATAAAACCCAGATAAATGCCTTCCCCTGGCTTTGACAGTCTTACATGATCTGGCCTCAGGTCTTGACTCCAGCTTCATCTGGTCACCATTTGACCTATCATCTACTCAGCCTCACTCGTATTCACTTTCTTTCCATTTCTCAAATACTCTCAAGGGCTTTATCTCCACTGTTTCATTTTCCTGGAATATTCGCTGCATTTTGCATGCTGGCCTATTGTCATTTAAGTCAGTTTAAATGTCACTTCCTTGTGGCATATCCAATCTCTTAATATAAAAGTAGCCTATCAGATCACTGCCCTATTCCCTAATTTATTTCACTAATTTAAAACACAATAAGATATAGCAATGTGACACGTAACTTTCTGGTCCATGATAATGAATAAAAAGGCTATAGTTGTATTTTTTACTATTCACATTTTCTTAATTATAGTTCTTTCCTTATTATCAGACACTCCTGTATTCCCCCTTAAAATGACAGCTTCCTAGGAACAGATGCCTTCTCTGCAGACCAGTTCCTGGAAAACCTGCTAACACATCATAGGAGTACAATATTTGCTAGATGATTTGCTGCCTGAAAGTGCTGGTTAACTTACCCATTGCACAGTAAGTGACAAATACATTTCTTTTATAATAATAACCTTATTATTTTAGGTTCCTTAATTTGCTAATAAAGGACCTGAAGCCAGAATGGTCATTTGTCTAGTGTTACAAAGATAGTTGGCAACATCTTTATGACTAGATTACCTTAATTGCTAAAAACAAAAGTGCTGCTTTCATACTAAGAAATGAATCTTTTAAAGTCATCTTTTGTTGAGCACCCACTTCATAAATGAGCTGAAGCTGTGATATCTAATTGTAATACTTACTGGCAGTGTGGCA